>NC_139218.1:19289924-19889924 GCF_055691185.1 Crinia signifera | reverse complement strand
GAGATATCAGATATGCAGTTGGGTATCATCTGCATAGCAGTGGTAGACCAGGCCATGACGTCTGATTATGTCACCCAGTGGGAGCATGTATACTGCAAAAAGCATGGGAGATAGTATAGACCCTGTGGGACACCACAAGACAACGGCACTGGTGGCGAAGAGTATACTCCCGATGAAACTCTCTGTGACCTGCCAGCGAGAAATGATTTGAACCAGCTCAGGACTGTGCCACCCAGACCACAGAAATTCTTCAGGCACTCAATTGGAATCCCATGGTCAACGGTGCCAAATGCTGCAGAGAGGTCCAGAAGGATTAGGATTGAACAGTCTCCTCTATCCCTTGCATTTAGAAGATCATTGAGCACACATACCAGAGCTGTTTCTGTGCAATGTCTTCTCCTGGATCCTGACTGGAATGGATCGTAAATGTCATGGTTTGACAGGTGGGTCTCTAGTTGAGTTGCAACCACTTTCTCAATAACTTTTTCTAGAAAAGGACGATTTTATACTGGCCTGTAGTCAGGGTCAAGGAATGACCATGACATTCCCATTACACACTCATGACACTCCCAGGGCACCCGCTCCTCAAACATCGCTTATCAAACATCCATAGTCCAACATCCCTGATGACAACTGCTCCACATACATCCATAGCCCAACATCCCTGAGGGCAAACCCTTCTCAAACTTTGTGGGCCCAATAGCAAAAAAAATGTAAGGGCCCCCCAACTCAGGTCTTCACTAGAGTTGGCATGTCTAGAGCCATGCAGGAGGTATAATGTTGCTTATCATTTTATCATACATAAATACACACTTCCATACACTGCCTTTAATATACATATGTCCATATACATACATAAATATGTCCATACACTGCCTCTACAATACATACATACACACATGCATACATATATACATATACACTGCCTCCCTCATACATACATACATACGTTCATACCCTGCCTCTAACATACATAAATACATCCATACGTCCATACACTGCTTCCCACATACATACTGTACATATGTCCACCCATCCATATATACATCTATATACTGACTGCATACTGTATACACACCCCTGTGCCAAGGAACACTGATATCACGTTGTATGAATAGTGACTCCATGTAGCCACTAATCCTGGCACCACAACAAACAACAAAGGGCAGCTTACCCCTGGTGTTGCTGCCATCTCCCGCTCCCTGCTCTTGGTCAGGGTCCCTGTCTCTTGCCACTGCAGACAGCTCAGCACTGCTCCTGGTTGGGGCCTGCTGCAGAATGTGCTGGCTGGCAGGCATCGTGATCACGCTGCTGCTCGTAGGGGGTGGCTACTGACTCTCCTGGAGACGCGCATATGAAGTGTCCCTAGTGCCACAGCCAGTAAGCGTGTACCCAGAGCCTCGGCCAGGAAGTGTGTCCCCCGGAGCCGCAGCCTTAAAGTGTGTCTCCAGAGCCGCGGCCGCGAAATGTGTCCCCAGAGTCGCGGCCGCGAATTGTGTCCAGTATCCGTGGCAGGTTAGTGTCCCCTTGTCCGCAGCCGGGTAGTGTCCCCAGGCCCGCGTCAGCTTCGGCGTACATTAACCTTAGAGGTGGTGCAGGGGGTAGCTTGCTGGGCCCGCGGGCCCCCCAAACCTGCCAGGCCCGATAGCAACTGCACCCCCTGCACCCTCTATATTTACACAACTTGGCTAACATCCCTGAATGCAACCACTTTTCATACACCCATTGCCTAGCATTCCTGAGGACAGGGTCTCCTCATACATCCATAGCCTAGCATTCCTGAGGACAGGGTCTCCTCATACACCCATAGCCTAGCATTCCTGAGGACAGGGTCTCCTCATACATCCATAGCTTAGCATCCCTTAAGGCAGGCATGTCCAAACTATGGCCCTCCAGCTGTTGTGAAACTACAAGTCCCAACATGGCTTGCCACAGTTTTGCTATTAGGGAATGTTATGTTTAGGGCCATAATTTGGACATGCCTGCCGTAAGGCAACCGCTTTCATAGATCCATAGCCTAGCATCCCTGAGGACAGCGACTCCTGGTACATCCATAGCCTGGCATCCCTGAGGACAGCGACTCCTCGTACATCCATAGCCTGGCATCCCTGAGGACAGCGACTCCTGGTACATCCATAGCCTGGCATCCCTGAGGACAGCGACTCCTCGTACATCCATAGCCTGGCATCCCTGAGGACAGCGACTCCTCGTACATCCATAGCCTGGCATCCCTTAAGGCAACTGCTTTTCATAGATCCATAGCCCAACATCCCAGAGGGCAACCACTCATACAACATAGCCCAACATCACGGATGGTGTAATCACGGAGGTCATGAGTTCCATTCCCACCATGGCTCTAACTGTGCAGAGTTTGTATACTCTCCTCGTGTTTGCATGGGTTTCCTCCGGGTACTCCGGTTTCCTCCCACAATCCAAAAATATACTGGTAGGTCAACTGGCTTCCAGCAAAAAAATTAACCCTAGAATGTCTGTGTGTGCGTGTACATGTGGTAGGGAACATAGATTGTAAGCTCCACTGAGGGCAGTTACTGATGTGAATGATCAAATATCCTCTGTAAAGCGCTGAGGAATATGTGTGCGCTATATAAGAAACTGTTAATAAATAAATAAACATCCCTGAGGATGTTCTCTCTTAAAAGTATATATCACCTGAAGATATACCTCTACCCTGTGCAGGCCCAGATACCACTTCCGGAAGCTACAGCCTACACCCATGATCCCACACCACCCCAATAGTTGTCATTGTCATGTAAAAGTCCATGAGTCATCCACGGCCCCATTATTTTCCCCCATCTGTGCATGCTCAGCAGCCTCACCTCTCTGGGACCACCATCTAGGGGAGACAGCTGAAATCTCAGCCACTTGAGCCTATTTGCTATTTAAGCATCACATCTACTTGGGACTAACCCCTGTCATACACCCAGTTATGCTGAAGGGTCCTGGGTGGAGGCAGATTAATTTCCGCAGCAGCCGTTCCACCTCCAGCACCGACTGTCCACACAGAAAGTCATACAAGCAGTGCTGAACAACTCAACTGAGGCTGTGGGCAACAGGTGGCATCACAGAGGCAATGACCCTCCAGTAATCTTCCTGTGAGCTCTAGGGCCAATCTGCCCTTGAATACAAGGGGTCCGCAGCAGTATGTAAACAGAGAAAGTATGAACAGAACAAAAAAGTGATTTATGGTACAAACCATTGCCGGACATGCATGTGGTTTATAAACAGTTCTGCAGCAGCCACATAACCAAAGAAAGCAGTGGGGCAGCCAAACCAAAAGGTTAGGTGCTGTTGTTGGTAGTGGGAAGGTGGTTCTTCCAGACCCCTACAAAGGTAGACAAGTTTCTCAGAGCTCCATCGAGGTCGTCCTGTGAAGAAGACTTCTCGAGCAAAGTGGTGGCTTGATGATGTAATTAGCCTTGAGGCACTTCATTGAGGCCACAGTAACACCATGCGCCATTTGCCTGTGCCTTGCCAGGCGCTGCTCCAACCTGCCTCTCAGTGTGGGCAGGCAGGAAGTAGCCAAGTATGCTGCAGTATTTACTGTTATAATAGATGGTGACAGTGGTTATAGGAATGTCACAAAGGGTGAGGTGTTTTTATGAGTAGAAACTTACAGTTATATTATAATGTAGTAATTGTTATGACCACAATCCTGGCACACATAGTAACATCTCCAAGGTCACTTAAAGGGCTGTTGAGAGGCCAAAGAACTACTCTCTCTCTCTCTCTCTCTCTCTCTCTCTCTCTCTCTCTCTCTCTCTCTCTCTCTCTCTCTCTCTCTATATATATATATATATATATCCCTGTCAGAGGAATGTGACATGGTTATTTGTTATTTTACGGACAAGAGACTTGAAAGGGAAAGCGACGCCTTTCAGTCCAGTATAATTATTGTAATATAGGGCGAGATTTAATGCCTTGTAAGTTAATTCCCCTTTAAAGAAACGCACTAGTTCACCGGAGATATCACACTGCTGCTGAACTCGGGTGGCATTAAATCTCGCCAATGTTAGCAGTGATAAAACGGGCAACTGCTGACTCGCTGAGGATTCTGGGGATTCTCTAGAAGCTGTGATACTAAAGCCTGTAGTTCTTGCACATGTACTAAGTTTCTTTTCTTACACTATATATTAATTCTGTATTAAAGTCCAAGTTAAGGATTAGGATTTTCTACAAACAAAGTCTACAGGAAACAGATATAGAAGTATAATAACACTAGCAGTGGCAGATTTTACCTATGGGATGCATAGGGTTACCATCTTTGTGTTGAGAAATTCCCAGACAGAGGCCCGCCCCTTGACCCACCCACAGCCTACCCATTTACCCACCCTTGCCCCGCCTTATTTTTTTTAACCTTTGCTTCAATTCTATTCTTGATTTTGCACACCATAATGCCACTTACATGTTATGTCATACACTGTAATGCCATCACACATTATGCCACTCACTGTGATGGCCATTGCACATTATGCCACACAATGTAATACCTAGAAAACATGCCACACATTGTTATGCCCATTACACATTATGCCACACACGTGATGTCCATTACACATTATGCCTCACACTGTGATGCCCTTTACACATTATGGCTCACACCGTGATGCCCATTACACATTGGGGGTTATTCTTATTTGTTCGGACGGCGACAAATTCGGCCCCGCTACAATGGTTGGGTTGCGCATGTGCATTGTCTTTTGTGCGCATGTACAGGTCCAATGTGCAGGGCCGGCGACAGGGGGAGTCAAGGGGGACAAGTGTGATGGGCCCCAGCGATCTGAAGGGCCCCAGAGCTTCCATGCCCCGGTATGACCATCGCCTGTACTAGCTGGCCTGTCAGTGACCCTCGCGGCCCAGTTGTCTACTGTGCACCATCTGTGTGTGGCTGAGTGTGACTTACTCACTGTGTGCCACTGCCATCTACTGTGTGTGCGCCCTGCCACTTGGCGCTCAGAGCCATCTACTCTGTGTGTGCGCACGGCCTGGGGCTGCAGACGCACAGCCGTGAAGTCCGCACCTGAAAGCAGGATCTGGAGCAGTGAAAGGTTCAATGAGGCTCATGCAGAAGAGGGTTGTATGGATTTGGGATTAGGTGGGGGGCCCAGAAATATCATTGTACAGGGCCCCAAGATTTCTGTTGCCGGCCCTGCCAATGTGCGAACGACTTTAACGACTTGCATAGTCACCCAGCCGTTCCCATGGAGCGGTGCGGGCCTGGGCATGTGGCGGAGTCGGGTGGTGCCCATGGGAACGCCCAGCATTTCATGGGCATCCCCATGAAAACGCTGAGCGTACCCATGGGAATAGGGCAGTGGTTCCCAAACTGTGTGCCGCGGCTCCCTGGGGTGCCTCGGGACACATGCAATTAATGGTTAATTATTTATGAGCAAAACCAGTGCTGGTGGTTGCCAATCATAGAATGTGTACAAACAGAAGCAAATCCTGCCCGTTACCACATAACTGCCGCTAAGAATCACGTATAAACCCAATCTACTTAATTTTTTTGGGACCTAGGGGTGCCGTGAAAAAAATTCTGATTCTCTAGGGTGCCGTGAATCAAAAAAGATTGGGAACCCCTGGAATAGGGATTTGCCGGAGGCGGGCAGCTGATGTTTAACTGGACTGGAGAGTCCAGTTTAAAATTCTTATTTACTGCTGTCCTGCATCATAAATCAAATCTCCAGGATTATTTACTGCAGCTATGGTAGGTAGGACCAAATAATTTGTAAGGGCAATGATTTCCTGCAGTTACTATGACTGGTACCTGGCTTTGGTCTCCTGCATGCAGTCAGGATCTGACATCAGAATTCTGAATGCCAGCACCCTGACAGCCACCTTAAGTGACATTTGCAGCATGATGTTAAATGATAAGATAACGTGTGACCCTTTCTGCCTGACATTGTGGTGACATATTACTGTGCTTTTCAAAATTTTATAATCTGAACAGCAAACATTATTGTCAGTCTAGTCTGAAGGTCATTTTGATATTTGAATGACAGAACTTTAAATATACCATACACAATTTAAAGTTTGATGTATTAAGCAGTTTAAAGGACCAGTGGAGAAGTTGTACATAGCAACCAATCAGCATCTACCTACCATTTTATAAAATGTACATGATAAATGTTTCCTTAAAGCTGATTGGTTACTCTAGGCAACTTCTTCACCGGTCCACTCCTACACTGTTTTCCCTGCTTGATACATTAACCATATGTGCTAAATTTTATATTGCACCTCTGGGAGAAGCCTGGAGACGTAAGTAGGTGGAGATGGGGGTGGGGCCAGTCTAGGTGCATCATTAAGCCTCGCCCCAAGGGAAAATGCAGTGATTCTCACATATTTGAATTGGGGCTGGGCTAAAATTATGCACTTATAATAGAATTGCCTCGTTCGGCCAACATCATCCCAGGTGACCAGAAATGCCCATTATTATTTGATAGATTCTGCCCACTTCACTAGAAAGTGGCAGGATGAGGCGGGAGTGTGGGGGACTACCCAAAAAATTGGATGTCTCCTGTAGGAACCGGGAGAGCAGGTAAGTATGACATTAACCTCCTAAGCATTCAAGGTCAAACATCCTTGAACTAGAGATGACTTGGATCGGTTCTCAGAGAACCCAAGCACACCAAATTTCCAGGGTGTTTCAAAATATATATATATATATATACACGTGTGTGTGTGTGTATACTCATATATCTCTTATATATTTGGCTACATGTGTCAATCATCCTGAGAGTGTGTGTATAACACTGGACAGGGTCACACATGAAACTCCACCCCCCACCCAGCCTTATACACACACACCACACATAATACACACACACATGTAGCCTAATATATAAGAGATAATACACACATATTGGCCCCTGCCTGCCTGCACTACACCCCCCGCAATACCACACACCTACAATACTCACAGACACATGTAGCTCAGCCAGCGTGGATGGGGGCGGAAGGGAGTGCAGTGAATAAATT
Source organism: Crinia signifera (assembly GCF_055691185.1). Taxonomy (NCBI): domain Eukaryota; kingdom Metazoa; phylum Chordata; class Amphibia; order Anura; family Myobatrachidae; genus Crinia; species Crinia signifera. The sequence continues at coordinate 19,882,928 of NC_139218.1, read as the reverse complement.
AAGTCTGCGCAGCTGCAGATCTGTGGTGCTGACATTGCAGCCTCTGGCAGCCAGGGGGAGCAGCTCTGCCTCCTCTCAGGCTGACCTCGAGTCGCAGACAGAGTCACATGGTCACAGCCTGAGAGGAGAGAAGCATGATGCAGCTGTGACTCGGCAGAGCTGCCTCCTCCTTTATAGTAAAGCTCTGGGCTGGCTGTAGCTCCTCTCAGGTATTTCCAATCTGCTGCTGGCCGGGTGAAGCAAGACTGCCCTGTGAGTGTCAGGCGCCACAGGTATGTCACATGTGGGAGGGGGATGCCAGCAAGTCTGGGGAAGGAGGGGGAGAGGAGGAGGTTGTCTATAATAACTTAGGGGGGGGTGCACAAGGCAGCAGCAACCCACTCCCCCCCCCCCCCCCCCCGGCTTGCACACCCCACCCTCCTGCACACCCACCCCTGGCATACACACACACACCCCCGCCTGCACACAGCAGCAAGGTCACCGTGCAGACACACACAGGTGTACTCATTACTCACTGACACACTTCTCAGGTCACTAGGCAAACACACAGGTGTACTCATTACTCACTGACACACTTCCCAGGTCACCGGGCAAACACACAGGTGTACTCATTACTCACTGACACACTTCCCAGGTCACAGCGCAAACACACAGGTGTACTCATTACTCACTGACACACTTCCCAGGTCACCGGGCAAACACACAGGTGTACTCATTACTCACTGACACACTTCCCAGGTCACAGCGCAAACACACAGGTGTACTCATTACTCACTGACACACTTCCCAGGTCACCGCGCTGACACACAGGTGTACTCATTACTCACTGACCCACTTCCCAGGTCAACACGCAGACACACCACCAAAATCCCTAACCCAACACACCGCTTCCCGCCAACACCATCTACCCTACCCAAAATTAAACACATTCATCCACAAATAACAAACATAATTTACATTAAAATATATTTATAATTTTAATGGGGCGCAGCCCCTTACGACGGCGTGAAGAGCGCCCGTAGGGCGCGATGAAACACCTAGCATTATATATATGTATAGGTGGATTAGGGACCTAATGAACCTGAAGCTGGAAATGTTCAAGGGCCTATCAAGTAAAGTGGAGGAGGTGAGGCCAGTGCCATGTAGGCATGTAGGACCCGTACACTATAAGCCCCAATGGCTCCCTACATATGTAATAACAGTACAAGCAGAACTGTGTAAACTAGAAATGCCATTTAATGCTTCGGACTTATGACCAACCATGTCGTCTGCTGGTGTCTGACTGGTGACATCATGCTGTCATGGTGATGGGCTTATATTTATGTGCCAGCACTGGTAATGCTTACTGTGATTTTGGGGTGTATTTATTAATTATCAGGTCTATAACTTCTTCTCGCAACTTTGTGATATGAAATTCTGGATCACTTGCATGAAGAACCACTTGAAGTTATTGGAGCCTGACCTTATGGTGTGTAAGCTAATGTGATGTCCATGGGTGATATGGACGCCCATGAGGCCCTGTATACAATGTAGGTACTTGTGTACAATCACGGCTCCCACGATGTCCATTGTATGGTAAAAAATCGCATCGCATGCGATTCGATCGCATGCGATTTTTAACAGAAATGCATCCAAATGCATTGAAATTAGTATCAAACATGTTCAATGGCCCCCAAATGTCATTTTTGAGGCTGTACCACCCCCACTATCAACGCATACCAGAAGCGTGGCGAGCGCAGCGAGCCCGCGAGGGACGGCGGTACGCGTCCTACGACCTTTTCACACCCCCACTATCCACGTCGTCGTTGAGAATAGAAAGTGTGGCGAGCGCAGCGAGCCACCGAGCCCAAAGCGTTCACAGGTATACGCGTCCCCTCGCGGGCTTCACAGGTGTCCGCGTCCGCTCGCCACCCTTCGGGCTCGGTGGCTCGCTGCGCTCGCCACACTTTCTATTCTCAACTCCACGCCGACGTGGATAGTGGGGGTATGAAAAGGTCGTAGGACGCGTACCGCCGCCCCTCGCGGGCTCGCTGCGCTTCGGGTTCGTGTTGATAGTGGGGGTGGTACAGCCTCAAAAATGACATTTGGGGGCCATTGAACATGTTTGATACTAATTTCAATGCATTTGGATGCATTTCTGTTAAAAATCGCATGTGATCGCATGCGATGCGATCGCATGCGATTGATTCACATGCGATTGAATCACATGCGATTTTTCAAAGATGCTTCAAAACTGCAAAAATCGCATCCCATCGCATTCCATCGCATGCCACTACATTTGGCATGCGATGGGAGCCGTGAAAGTACACAAGTACCCAATGTTTGCTAACCAAACTGGTGTGGCCCTCACTCTGTACCGGCCCCACTGAGAGCTTTCTGCACTATGTAACTACAATAAGGAATGATTGTCATGTGTTCCTCTCCATATGCATTCAGGGCCGGCGCAAGGCACCGGAGCGCCCCAGGCGAGTCGGGGTGGGGGCGCCCCAGTGCCATGGTGTGTGTGTGTGTGTGTGGGGGGGGGTACCTGCGCCTTCTGGGGAGGAAGGGGTGTCTATTCTGGAATCTGACAGGAGGCGGAGCCCGCGCGGGTACCTGTCCTGCGACGCTTTGTGTACCTGGCGGCGGCGGTCCCTGCAGTGAATAATAAATAACAAGCTCTATCCGGCGGCGCGGGAAGTGCTTCTATTTTGAAGAAACACTGGCCGCACGCTGATTGGCTGAATCAGCGTGCGGCCAGTGTTTTCAAAATAGAAGCACTTCCCGCGCCGCCGGATAGAGCTTGTTATTTATTATTCACTGCAGGGACCGCCGCCGCCGCCGCCAGGTTGTGATACACCTGTGTCGACCAGTAGGTGTTGTATAAGTGGCAGAACGTAAATCAGAGCCTGGGAATATTGTGCATAAGGGCACTGCTATACGCAAAGATCAGCAGTTAGCTATATGCTAGTTCCCGTGTTGGTCACAAAGCGTCGCAGGACAGGTACCTGCGCGGGCTCCTGTCAGATTCCGGCATAGACACCCCTTCCTCCCCAGACGGCACAACAGGTACCCGTGGCATGGGAGGCGAAATGCCGCCCTCCAGTGGCCGGCGCCCTAGGCAAATGCCTAGACTTGCCTAGTGGTGGCGCCGGCCCTGTATGCATTATTCACACAAAGGTTCTTTTCACCTTTTAGCTTTGTTCTCCAAACAGCCTTTAGCCGCCCTGTGACAGAGGTACGTTATACATTCATGTAAGGGGCCATATGTTGTTTACGCCCCAGGTCCCAGGTACATAACCTGTAGTTCCTGGTTCCCTCCTGGAAACTGTTCTAAGATATAACATTGTCTTCTGAAAGTCATATTGATGGAAATAATAAGACATAAATGTTAAGAGCTGCTGAGTAGGTACTTTATGTATTTGGGGGCTTACTATTTATAACATTAAAAGTATCATCCCTTGGGGCGATTCTTCTAAGCGATATAACTACATCGTCAAAATCCCTTAGTCGGTTTGCCTGAATCGCCCCGTGTTTGCAGTTTGCCTGAATCACCCCGCAATGTCGCTATCGCCAGGCCAAATAGACAGCGCAGGAAATAATATTCTTGCTACACTGTGTAGTGAGTTGCCTCTCTGACGGCTTAACTACATCTTGATACACACGGAGCACAGCCGAATTCGCCGGGGCTGCATCCTGTGTGTACACGGCTCTACTGTCTTATAACTCTTCTGGCCTCACTTGAGGAGATGTGAGATTGTGACACAAGGGGGAGATCCTGGGTGCGATTTTCTGGGAATAAGTTTGATCCAACATGGTCTCATCAGCCTCATTGTTTCAGAAACGCGGGAAATCTCTAAAAATATATTTGTATTGGTCCATGGTCCTACAACACCTACTGTACATACAATATTTCCTGCTTCCTCAGAGCTTTGCAGGCAGTCAGTGGTGAGAACCTTGCCCCCATAACATTCTGTCCTGTCCAATGGTTGCTTTCCAATCAAGGCAGCAGTTGAAACTATAAATTACTAACGTTGCCATGCCAACCTCTCCAACTGGTTCCGTTTTGCACAGACCCAGGCAGTAGTTCATTGAGAATATTTTAAATGTGGTCAAATGTTGCATAGCGTTTAAATGGAAATCTCCCCTACCCCCTTCTCTGACCCCTATCAAAGAAGTAATCTGGTTTACTTGTCACATGGAAATTTTATCTTGCATAAGTGTCAATAAAACTGCTCTCTTCTCCTCTACCTGGTCCCCATGGCTATCATTTACTAAACCCCTCAGCCAATGAACTAAGGGGCTTTAATGCAGTGACTTCCAGTGAGATGCCTCCAGTAGCCAAGTGTCCTCTTTTTCATATATATCCGTCCATCTATTCTGGTTTATTGTCCCAAAAAATTGCGTTGATCGCATCGCATGCAACCAAATCTCATGCGATGCGATCAACGCGATTTTTACATTGGAATCAATGTGAAATGGTCCCTGAGACCCGATTTTACATTGGCCCCAATGTTAAATGGCCCCCAGACCCCAATTTTTATTGTTTCCCAACCCTGATGGGTCAAATGCCCCCCCCATTGTTAACGCGACCCCACGATCAACGGCAACCCGAAGCGTGGTGAGTGCAGCGTCCTCCGACCTTTTCATACCCCCACTATCCACGTTGGCGTGGAGTTGACTTTACATAGTGTGGCGAGCGCAGCGTGCCACCGAGCCCGAAGCGTGGCGAGCGCAGCGAGCCCCGCGAGGGGACGCGCTTTACTTCACAGGTATTACGCGTCCCCTCGCAGGGCTCGCTGCGCTCGCCACGCTTCGGGCTCGGTGGCTCGCTGCGCTCGTCACACTATATAAAATCAACTCCGCGCTGACGTGGATAGTGGGGGTATGAAAAGGTCGGAGGACGCGTACCGCCGCCCCTCACGGGCTCGCTATGCTTCGGGTTGGCGTTCATCGTAGGGTGGCATTAACAATGGGGGGGGGGGGCATTTGTCATGTCAAATACCCATAAGGGTGGCTATACAATGAAAAATCGGGTCCATTGGCTCATTTAACATTGTTCCCTATGTAAAATCGCGTCCATCGCATCGGTCGCATCTCATGCCTTAACTTAAGGCATGCGATGGAGGGCTAATAATAGCCCTGAAATCGCGTCGGTCACGTCCATCGCATACCTTAAGTTCCTGCGACGGGCGCCGTGCTAGGAAATAAGTACCCTTGTTTATATTGATGTAACTGTAATGTTTATTATATGCATTTGGTCATTTTATACTGCTTCTGGTCATACATGGATATACTAATATACCACCTATCCCTCTTTTTGTGCCTTCTTGTCCTTCACTTACCCCATCCCAACTTGCTTTTTGAAAAAAAAATTAAATAAAAAGTTGATGTGTAAAAAGAAAGAGACAGGTCCCCATTTCTCTTGCGCTTAATGTGGCTACAGATATGTTCTCAAACATCATTGCTGCAGTTTCGTCTGCTAGCATTGGGCGTCTCTTAGCTGCATTTAACCATAATCGTATCTGTCTGCTGCAGCCTATGGGGCTGGGCCATGGGTGGCACAAGCTCCATACACCTGTTGGGTCACATGACACTGCCATGCTGTCACGACATGCTGGGCTTCTAGGGGAAGATTGCAGTTAGAGGGTGATGGTTGTGGAGGAGGTAGGGAGAGACATCAAAATGCTGGCGTCTCTGCAGTGACAGTCAGCTGAGAATGAAACGGCATTGCAGTTCCAGTCTCCAGGGGCAACCCAGCATTTCTGGAGTGATAAAAATGGGGACATGGGTGGAGGCCACGCCCCCTTCCCATGTGGACACCCCCCTTTTCTAGCTGCACACATGACGGGTCTATTTTGGCCACCATCCACTTTACTGTATTGTGGCCGCTGGTCACCCGTATGTGTCCCATTTTTACCATCTCTGGGTGGCCGAATGGGACTGGAACTGAAAGTGTTCATGGGCCTCTTATGAGAAGTGGAGGAGGTAAGGCCAATGCCATGTAGAGATGTAGGACCCATATACTATAAGCCCGTTTCTCCATAATAATATATCAAAATAAAAAACTTGCATAAATGTATAAAATAGGAATGCAATATTAATACTTGATTTATGGTCAACTATGTGGCCAGCTGGTGTTTGGTGATCATCATGCTGCCGCTCCATCTGCCCTATAATTAATCTGGCCCTGCCAGTCACCAGTATGCTTATGTACCCTTTGCTTTTTTTCCACTAGGGACCTTTGATCCTGTGTGCGCACTTAGGGGGTACATTAACTAAATGGGAGTTCTAGTGAAGATAGGATGTTGCTATGGCCAACCAATCAGATTCTATCTATTATCTTCTAGGAGGTGCTAACTAAAGGAAAGGAGATTCTGATTGTTGCCCATAGCAACATTCCATCTTCAATAGAACTCTGATTGGTTGCTATGGGCAACATCTCTTACTTCTAAAAACTTACAGTTTAGTAAATGTACCCTTTAGTGTGTTTATACTTATCCTCTGTATTTTTGCTATTACTGTTGGCGCTGTGGTCATCTTGTTGTGCCCTATAAATAAGTTAATAACAGTAATAATCTGTTGGTCCTGGTTACTTTGCAGAATACGCCCCTTGTTCCTCTATTGACCCTCATTTTGGCAGCAAATCCTATTATGCCGGTGTAGAATGTTAATTTGCTGTCATTGCTTTTTCTTTTATAACGAATTGTGAAATACCAACCTATAAATATAACACATACCTCTCTTACCAAACAGGCTCCCATATTTATATAGGTCTCTTGGCATTCGATTGGCATATATATTTTTGATATCCAATTCTCTGTCTTTTTCCTTCAAAATAAGATATACAGGAAAATGACATTACAATCATTTGAAAACCCAACACATGTAAAGAATATATTATCTGGCAATCCGCTTCCCAGAAAACTACTAACCAGGAGGATAAAGAGTAAATCATTGCTAATGTTCTTTAATGACATCAATCATAGGATCCCAATTATCAGAGATTTCCTTTTACAGTCACAAAAAGTCAGAGGAATTTTAAGAGAGGAAGAGGAGTCTTCCTCCTCCTCTCTGCCAGCAGCAGCACGACACAGCATAGCACTATAGAGTCTGACCACTAGAGGGCTCAGACTCTAATGAATGTGTACATCTCCAGAAGAATGGAGCGGCTGCCATTTTTCCGGTGATTTCCCTAGTGCTGCTGCCTTAATCGCGGGGCTACTATTGCAACAAATGGTTGTGCATGTGCAATGTGAGCCTCCTTGTGACTCTGGGGCACACGGCACCCATTATAAATACGCCACTGAAACATGTACAGTATATATAAGAAGGTACACAAAGAGGTCCAGGTGCTGCTTTGTGATATTGGCTATTATTCAGATCCTATGGAAAATGTTGCAAAGTAACAATGTTCGGGCATGTGCAGTACAGGTCTGCGGCGGTGGATGCAGGACGGCATTAGACTGTCAGTGATTAACAGTCTGCTGCCATTTGGGATTGGAAGAGAGCAGCGATGACCTCTGTTTCTTAATGCCGAGCTGTGACACCAGAATTGCAGGGGAGGGAAGAAGCCAGGATCTCCATGAGACGATGCAGAATTCCTGGCCTTTGTGTAGCAAATGCGACCCCATGGGTCACGCATCCAGCCAATGGTGTTTATGATCCGAGGATGCCAATCAGATCAGTAAATCATGCAGGAGTCGTGGCACAGCCTGCTATTACCATATTGGTGTTATTAGCAGTGATAGCATCTCCAACCACATCTGTATGAGCAGTTGCGTAGCTAGGTTTTGGGCGCCTCCCCCCCTCCCCGCTGGCCTCCCCCCACCCCCCGGCCGCCCGTGCCCCCCCCCCCCCATCGCCGCAGGCTTACCTGTCTGCGCGTCCCGGCTCCCCTCCTGGCTTCAATTAATTCTATGCAGACGGACCACGATAAAATGGCCTCCCCCATACCGCAGACAGTTTCAGAGAATTGTCTGCTTTATGGGGCGGCCAATTTATCGTGGTCCGTCTCCAAAGAATTGATTGAAGCCAGGAGGGGAGCCGGGACGCGCAGACAGGTAAGCCTGGTAAGGGGGGCGGGGGCATTACTATAGCACCGCAGCCCCCCGGCGCCCCCACATGCACAGCCCCCCCCCCCCGCGACCGCGGGGGCTGCGGTGCTATAGTTACGCCACTGTGTATGAGGGCCCTTATCAGTGCTGGATTAAGCCTTTGGGGGCCTGGGTCACTTTAGACAGGGGGGCCTCCTCCCACTTGTCTTTACTGGCCACAAACTGCAAGGGAGAATATTACACTGTCAATACACAGAGTAAAGGCAGTATAAACTTGGTCAATGGGTAACTGCAGGGGGGGGGGGGGTTAAAAAAAAAAAAAAAAAAAAAAAAATATATATATATATATATATATATATATAGACATTGTATATATATTAGAGATGTGCACCGGCCACTTTTTCGGGTTTTGGTTTTGTATCTGGATCTCCCTTCGTGTTTTGGATCTGGATTGGTTTTGGCAAAACCACCCTTGCGGTTTTTGGTTTTGGATTTTTATGAAAAAAATGCTAAAAATGGCTAAAATAACAGAATTTGGGCCTGTTTTTGCCCCGAAAGTATTATTGACCTCAATAATATTAGTTTGCACTCATTTCTAGTCAATTTTGATAACTTCTCAGCTCACAAAATTGTTTTCATTCACTGTAGTTGGGCCAAAAGGTTATACCGAGGTAGCTGGATGACTAAGCTAAGCGACAGCAGTGGGCATCACATACATGTGGACCTTACACTTCCAACCTGGCACATCTTGGAAGCAGAGCGGCGCTGCAGGGGCAGACACGGTGGCAGTTTAATAAACTACCCCAAAAAAGAGAAATGCTCCAAAGAGCAAAAAATACAAAGAGGTGCAAGATGAAATTGTCCTTGGGCCCACCCACCCACTCACCCTTATGTTGTATACAGAACATACACAGTTTAACAAACCAATCATTGTCATGACTGGTGGTAGCAGCTTCAGCACTTCTATCAGGTTGCTGATCTACCACTATTTCCTCCTCCATTATCCTCCAAAAATTTGTTTTTATTTTATTTATTACTTTTATTTATTTTTCTTACTTTACACTGGACACAGCCTGTCACACTGGACACTGCCCCTGGACACTGGACACTGTCCCTAGACACTGGACACTGCCCCTGGACATAGCCCGTTACACTGGATACAGCCCGTCACACTGGACACTAGATACAGGCCGTCACCCTGGACACAGCCCCTGGACAATGGACACAGCCTCTGGACACAGCTCCTGTACACTGGACACAGCCATCACACTGGACACTGGATACAGCCCGTTACCCTGGACACAGCCCCTGGACAATGGACACAGCTCCTGGGCACAGCTCCTGTACACTGGACACAGCCGTCACACTGGACACTGCCCCTGGACACAGGCCGCCACACTGGACTCTGGATACAGCCCGTCACCCTGGACACAGCCCCTGGACAATGGACACAGCCCCTGGACAATGGACGCAGCCCCTGTACACTGGACACAGCCCCTGCACACAACCCCTGTACACAGCCCCTGTGCACAGCCCCTGTACACTGGACACAGCCCCTGTACACTGGACACAACCCCTGGACACAGCCCCTGCCCTGGACAATGGACACAGCCCCTGTACACAGCCCCTGTATACTGGACACAGCCCCTGTACACTGGACACAACCCCTGTACACAGTCCCTGTACACTGGACACAGCCCCTGACACACTGGACACAGCACCTTAGAATTTTTTCAGTATTAGCTACCGTTTGAAAACAGCAAGTGTCAATTAGGTGTATGTGCTCCTTAGAGTCCAGCCAGCAGGTTGAAGAATGTGAGCATGTATGCAGCATGCATCCACCCAAATAGATGTCCAATTCAAGGGTTGCTCCTTTCGGTGTGCATAGCCGTCGCCGCTGACATTATGTTGCCAGTCATTTTGATGGGCTGGGAACTAGTAAATTACAATAATACCCATAATATAGAAAACCACCTTAGTGCCCAATTACATCCAACGTTGTCTTAACAACTGAGGTTATGGCCTTTTTGTAAACTTGGCCAGTATTAATGGAATTCAAGTATATTAATTCACCAAGGTAGCAGTGACAGAACAGAATAGGCAGCCATTTTGAGGGATGAATCAATGTGAGAATACTGTCTATTAACCCCTTCCTGACAGAGCTAGTTTTTGCGTTCCTGACAGAGCCATTTTTTTCAAATCTGACATGTCTCACTTAAGTGGGGATAACTTTTTTTTGCTTTTACTTATCCCAGTGATTTTGAGATTGTTTTTTCGTGACACATTGTACTTCAAATTAGTGGTAAATTTGGGTCGATACAGTCTGTGTTTTTTTGTGAAAAATACCAAAATGTCGTGAAAAAATGGAAAATTTAGCGATTTGCAAAATGTTAAATTTTCTGCTTGTGAGACAAATAATCATACCACTCAAAATAGTTAATAACTAACATAGACCATATGTCTACTTTATGTTTCCATCATTATTTCAACTTCCTTTTAATTTTTTTGGACACTAGGAGGCTTACAATATGAATAGCAAATTCTCAAATTTTCAAGAAAATTTCAAACACTGATTTTTTTAGGGACCAGTTCAGTTCTGATATGACTTTGAGGGACTTGTATGTGAGACACCCCCATAAATGATGCCATTTCAAAAACTGCACCCCTCACAGTATTCAAAACAGCATTTTGGAAGTTTGTTAACCCTTTAGGTGTTTCACAGGAATTAAAACAAAGTGTAGGTGAAATTTCAAAATTTCATTTTTTTTGCAGATTTGCAATTTTAATACATTTTTCTAAGGAACACAGTACATTTTTCTAGAGAAATGTGACTAAAAATTGATTCCCCCAATTCTTTTGTTTTCAAAAATATCCTATATGTGGCCCTAGTGTGCACGTTGACCAAACCACAGGCTTCATAATAGAAGGAGCACCTACTTGATTTTGGAGCCTCCTTTTTATGAGATTATTTTTTAGGCACCATGTAGGTTTCTAGGCACCATAAGATGCTAAAATTTAGGAACCCCCCCACAAGTTACCCCATTTTGCAAACTACACCCCTCAGGGAATTCATCTAGGGGTATAGTGTACATTTCAAACCCCCAGGGGTTTCACCAATTTTGATACAACTGGGCAGTGAAAATGAAAAATTACATTTTTTACACAAAAATGCAGTTCTGGCTCAAAATTTTTCATTTTCACAAGGAATGAAGGAGACAAAGCACCCCAAAATCTGTGCCCCAATTTCTCCCGAGTACCGCAATGCCTCTCATGTGACCAAAAAATACCAGTTGGGTGCATGGCAGGACTCAGAAGGGAAGGAGTGATTTTTGGATTTTGCAGCTCAGATTCTGGTGGGTGCTATGTCGCATTAGCAAGACCCCCCAAGCACCAATACAGTGGAACCCCCCCACAAGTGACCCCATTTTGCAAACTACACCCCTCAGGGAATTCATCTAGGGGTATAGTGTACATTTCAAACCCCCAGGGGTTTCACCAATTTTGATACAAGTGGGCAGTGAAAATGAAAAATTACATTTTTTTACACAAAAATGCAGTTCTGGCTCAAAATTTTTCATTTTCAGAAGGTATGAAGGAGAAAAAGCACCCCAAAATCTGTGCCCCAATTTCTCCCGAGTACGGCAATGCCTCACATGTGAACAAAAAATACCAGTTGGGTGCATGGCAGGACTCAGAAGGGAAGGAGTGATTTTTGGATTTTGCAGCACAGATTTTGGTGGAATGAATGGTGGGTGCTATGTTGCACCAATACAGTGGAACCCCCCCACAAGTCACCCCATTTTGCAAAGTACACCCCTCAGGGAATTCATCTAGGGGTATAGTGTACATTTCAAACCCCCAGGGGTTTCACCAATTTTGATACAAGTGGGCAGTGAAAATGAAAAATTACATTTTTTTACACAAAAATGCAGTTCTGGCTCAAAATTTTTCATTTTCAGAAGGTATGAAGGAGAAAAAGCACCCCAAAATCTGTGCCCCAATTTCTCCCGAGTACGGCAATGCCTCACATGTGACCAAAAAATACCAGTTGGGTGCATGGCAGGACTCAGAAGGGAAGGAGTGATTTTTGGATTTTGCAGCTCAGATTCTGGTGGAATTTTGGTGGGTGCTATGTCGCATTAGCAAGACCCCCAAAGCACCAATACAGTGGAACCCCCCCACAAGTGACCCCATTTTGCAAACTACACCCCTCAGGGAATTCATCTAGGGGTATAGTGTACATTTCAAACCCCCAGGGGTTTCACCAATTTTGATACAAGTGGGCAGTGAACATGAAAAATTACATTTTTTTACACAAAAATGCAGTTCTGGCTCAAAATTTTTCATTTTCAGAAGGTATGAAGGAGAAAAAGCACCCCAAAATCTGTGCCCCAATTTCTCCCGAGTACGGCAATGCCTCACATGTGAACAAAAAATACCAGTTGGGTGCATGGCAGGACTCAGAAGGGAAGGAGTGATTTTTGGATTTTGCAGCTCAGATTCTGGTGGAATTTTGGTGGGTGCTATGTCGCATTAGCAAGACCCCCCAAGCACCAAGACAGTGGAACCCCCCACAAGTGACCCCATTTTGCAAACTACACCCCTCAGGGAATTCATCTAGGGGTATAGTGTACATTTCAAACCCCCAGGGGTTTCACCAATTTTGATACAAGTGGGCAGTGAACATGAAAAATTACATTTTTTTACACAAAAATGCAGTTCTGGCTCAAAATTTTTCATTTTCAGAAGGTATGAAGGAGAAAAAGCACCCCAAAATCTGTGCCCCAATTTCTCCCGAGTACGGCAATGCCTCACATGTGACCAAAAAATACCAGTTGGGTGCATGGCAGGACTCAGAAGGGAAGGAGTGATTTTTGGATTTTGCAGCTCAGATTCTGGTGGAATTTTGGTGGGTGCTATGTCGCATTAGCAAGACCCCCCAAGCACCAAGACAGTGGAACCCCCCCACAAGTGACCCCATTTTGCAAACTACACCCCTCAGGGAATTCATCTAGGGGTATAGTGTACATTTCAAACCCCCAGGGGTTTCACCAATTTTGATACAAGTGGGCAGTGAACATGAAAAATTACATTTTTTTACACAAAAATGCAGTTCTGGCTCAAAATTTTTCATTTTCAGAAGGTATGAAGGAGAAAAAGCACCCCAAAATCTGTGCCCCAATTTCTCCCGAGTACGGCAATGCCTCACATGTGACCAAAAAGTACCAGTTGGGTGCATGGCAGGACTCAGAAGGGAAGGAGTGATTTTTGGATTTTGCAGCTCAGATTCTGGTGGAATTTTGGTGGGTGCTATGTCGCATTAGCAAGACCCCCCAAGCACCAAGACAGTGGAACCCCCCCACAAGTGACCCCATTTTGCAAACTACACCCCTCAGGGAATTCATCTAGGGGTATAGTGTACATTTCAAACCCCCAGGGGTTTCACCAATTTTGATACAAGTGGGCAGTGAACATGAAAAATTACATTTTTTTACACAAAAATGCAGTTCTGGCTCAAAATTTTTCATTTTCAGAAGGTATGAAGGAGAAAAAGCACCGCAAAATCTGTGCCCCAATTTCTCCCGAGTACGGCAATGCCTCACATGTGACCAAAAAATACCAGTTGGGTGCATGGCAGGACTCAGAAGGGAAGGAGTGATTTTTGGATTTTGCAGCACAGATTTTGGTGGAATGAATGGTGGGTGCTATGTTGCACCAATACAGTGGAACCCCCCCACAAGTCACCCCATTTTGCGAAGTACACCCCTCAGGGAATTCATCTAGGGGTATAGTGTACATTTCAAACCCCCAGGGGTTTCACCAATTTTGATACAAGTGGGCAGTGAAAATGAAAAATTACATTTTTTTACACAAAAATGCAGTTCTGGCTCAAAATTTTTCATTTTCAGAAGGAATGAAGGAGACAAAGCACCCCAAAATCTGTGCCCCAATTTCTCCCGAGTACGGCAATGCCTCATGTGTGACCAAAAAGTGGCAGGACTCAGAAGGGAAGGAGTGATATTTGGAGTTTGCAGCACAAATTCTGGTGGAATGATGGTGGGTGCTATGTCGCATTAGCAAGACCCCCAAAGCACCAATACAGTGGAACCCCCCCACAAGTGACCCCATTTTGCAAACTACACCCCTCAGGGAATTCATCTAGGGGTATAGTGTACATTTCAAACCCCCAGGGGTTTCACCAATTTTGATAAAACTGGGCAGTGAACATGAAAAATTACATTTTTTTACACAAAAATGCAGTTCTGGCTCAAAATTTTTCATTTTCACAAGGAATGAAGGAGAAAAAGCACCCCAAAATCTGTGCCCCAATATCTCCCAAGTACGGCAATGCCTCACATGTGACCAAAAAATACCAGTTGGGTGCATGGCAGGACTCAGAAGGGAAGGAGTGATTTTTGGATTTTGCGGCTCAGATTCTGGTGGAATGAATGGTGGGTGCTATGTGGCATTAGCAAGACCCCCGAAGCACGGTGAAATTATGAACCTAATATTCCATAGATGTGTGGTATATTTTAAAACACTCCTTTATACATAGGCCGGGTTTGTCGGGGCAAGTGTCACACTGGAAAATAGTTTGCTTTCTTATTCCCTTTTTATAGCAAACTTTGCACCTTTTTTGTGTCCTGCCCTTTTTTCCAGTGGAGGGGATTTCATCAGGAAAATGCTGCCCTGGTACAATACGGGGGCCAGTACTAGAAGTACTGGGGCCCTCTGCCTGCTGGTTCCCAAATATTAGGCCCTTTATGACTTCCTCTTGAAAGTGCATAAATGTCCCCCTCTGGCCGGTAGAACGGAATAGCACGTAAGCGTTATACAGTGCCATCTGGATGATATACACGGCCACCTTCTTGTACCAGATTTTTGTTTTCCGCAGGGCACTGTACGGCTTCAGTACCTGATCTGAAAGATCCACTCCGCCCATGTACCTATTGTAATCCAGGATACAATTAGGTTTTGAGGTGTGGGTACTGGTACCTCGTACAGGGACGGAGGTGGTACTGTCTCCGTGAATTGTTGTCAGTATAAGGACATCCCTCTTGTCCTTATATTTGACCAACAACATATTTTCGTTGCATATTCCCCTGCTTTCACCCCTTCTCATTACTTGGGCAATGTGCGTTTTTGGGAGGCCTCTTTGGTTCTTGCGCACAGTACCGCAAGCTGCTGTACCTCTTGAACCAAGGGCCTTAAACAGGGGGATGCTAGTGTAAAAGTTATCCACATAGAGGTGATAACCTTTATCCAGGAAGGGGTGCACTAAATCCCAGACAATTTTCCCACTAACACCTACGAGGGAGGGGGGGCATTCTGGCGGTTCAATTCTTGAATCCTTCCCTTCATAAACCCTAAACCTGTGGGTGTACCCTGAGGTGCTTTCACACAGTTTATACATTTTTATGCCATACCTTGCCCTCTTACTGGGAAGGTACTGGCGGAATTTAACCCTTCCTTTAAAATGTATAAGGGACTCGTCGATACAAATAAATTTTTCAGGGATGTACACCTCTTCAAATTTGGCACTGAAATGATCAATGACCGGCCTGACTTTGAATAGCCGGTCAAAGGTGGGATCATCTCTGGGTGGGCACTGTGCATTATCGGTGTAATGTATAAATTTAAGAATTGTCTCAAATCGAGTCCGGGTCATGGCCATACGGTAAAATGGAGTACTGTACAGAACATCTGTACTCCAATATTGCCTAATTTCTGGCTTTTTTACTATGCCCATATGAAACACCAGACCCCAAAACGTCATCATCTCTACTGCATCTACAGGGGTCCACCTAGCAAATGATGACGTGGGGTTTTGAGCAATAAACTGCTGGGCATATAAATTAGTTTGGTCCACCATTAAATTTATAAAATCATCAGAGAAAAATAATTTGAAAAAGTCAATTTCTCTGAGACCTGTGGAATCAAATTGGATTCCTGGCATGGCCAAAAACTCAGGAACCTGGGGCTCAAAATTGTCTGGTGGTGGGGTCCATACGAGATCAATTGTTGGGGGGGGGGGTCTCAGCTGCTCTACGGGGGCGTCTTTGAGGGGGTCCCTCATCACCAGAGGAGGAAGAGGAGCTTAAGACGAATCCTTCAAATTCCCCGCTTGCATCACTGGCTGTGTCAGAGTCAGAGGCAAGCATGGCATATGCCTCCTCCACTGAATACATTCTCCTGGATGACTGGGAGGACATTTGGGAGGACATTTGGGAGGACATTTGGGATGCCATTTTTATTTTTGTGTTACTGGTAGTGAAATGTTTCAACACGTGTATAGTGTAGGGGGGGGTACAAACTTTATTTCAACCCGGGGGGTATGTAGTGTGTAGTGTGTATGTAGTGCAGAAAAAAAAAAAATACTCTATACCAATAAAAAAAAAAAAAAATGAAGGGGTTAAAAATAAAAAATTGAAGGGGTTAAAAAAAAAAAAAAAAAAAGGTCCTGCGCCAAAAATTGAGCACAGATGTTGGTCAGTAACGTCTGTCACTGAACAGCGCTCAAAGGCAACAGGAATTTGATAAAAAAAAAAATAAATAGATCAACCCTGTGCCGAAAAAGCTGATCAGTGATGTACGTCACTGATCAGCGCACAGTGGCCACAGGACACCCACAAAATCACAGTGTGTGTAAAAAAAAAATTAAAAAAAGACCCCACAGCACTCACAAAAAAAAAAAAGGTGATCAGTGATGCGACACTGATTACCAGTGAGGTGCAGCAGGTGCACACCCTTTGGTGCAACTGACAGTGCAACTGACAGGTATATATATAAAAAAAAAAAAACCTCTGTACCCCCAAAAAAGTTGCTGATCACCTCAGATATAGTGATCAGCACAAAAGGCGGGGGCAGCAGACACAAAATTTAGCACTCTCTATCACTCTCTGTCACTATCTCTCTCTATCTCTCTATCTCTCACTATCTATCACTCTATGACACTGCAGCAGCAGCACTGACAGGTATATCTATATATAAAAAAAAACCTGCGCCCCCAAAAAGTTGCTGATCAGTTAATTTATACTGATCAGCACAAAAGGAGGGGGCAGCAGTCAGTTATATAAAAAAATATATAGCACAATCTGTCACTATCTCTCTCTATCTCTCTCTCTCTATCTCTCTCTATCTCTCTATAACTATCACACTGCAGCAGCACAAAATATAGCACTCTGTCACTAGGCCTCTCTATCTATCTCTCTCTCTCTATCTCTCTCTATCTCTCTATCTCTCTCTCTCTATCTATAACTATATCACACTGCAGCAGCACAAAATATAGCACTCTCTGACACTATCTCTCTCTCTATCTCTCTCTATCTCTCTCTATCTCTCTATCTCTCTCTATCTATCTCTCTATCTAGCTATTACACTGCAGCAGCACAATTTCACAGCACAGGAAGGCACAAGTAGCAACAGGATCCAGGAAGCATCCAGCACACTACAAGCACAGATCAAGCAGTGATCAAGCAGTGATGAAGCAGTGATCAGGTAAGTATGGAGCAAGGTTCTGGTCAGTATATGGCGGCAGGTGGGCACGGTGACCGCACTGCACGCTATTCCAGACCGGAATGGCGTCTGCAGTGCAGTCACCGTTAGTTTAAACCCCCCTCCATGGCTGTGATTGGTCCGTCGGTCCGACGGACCAATCACGGCCTTTGGGGGCGGGCGGGGTGAGGTGGGGTGACACCAGTGTCACCCTTACACCCCGCGGTGATTGGTGCTGTACTTTACAGCACCAATCACCTCCGATCCCGTGTCACCGGCGAACGTTATTCGCCGGTGACACAGGAAAACGCTGTGAATGGCTGTTCACACTGAACAGCCAATCACAGCGATCGCCGACGGGGGGCGGCATCGCAGCCCCCCCTGGGCATGCACGGACATGTCTGCTGTCAGGGACAGCAGACATGTTGAAACTGTCACCGCGTCTATAGACGCGGTGACAGTTTAAATCCATGACGTACATTTACGCCATGTGTCGGGAAGTGCTTCCCGACCATGACGTAAATGTACGTCAAATGTCGGGAAGGGGTTAAAGCGCCAACTGTCCAATGATATTTCCTAATGAATGAATGATATTTCCTCGTGAATTAATGATATTTCCTTGTGAATTAATATTTCCTCATGAATTAATGATATTTCCTCATGAATTAATGATAATTCCTTGTGAATTAATGATATTTCCCCATGAATTAATGATACTTGCTCATGATTTAATGATATTTCCTCATAAATGAATGATATTTCCTTGTGAATTAATATTTGCTCATGAACTAATAGGCCTCATTCTCATGAATATTAGCTCAAAGCACAAAATGGCTGCCGTTTGTTAAGCTAAGGCAACACACTTTATTTTACTTAGAATATCAACATTACTTTTTAGAAGCATAACTGTGATATATTACTTTACATTTTCAAATTTATATGAGCTATTTTTCCTTATGTCTATGCCCCTGATTTATTTTATACCACATACTGGGGCAGATGTATTCAGACTGGAGAAGAGATAAACTGGAGATAGAGTGGAGAAAAAGTGAAAGGAGATAAAGCACAGCCAATCAACTCTCAGCTGTCATTTTCTAACACAGTTCATTGGCTGGTGCTTTATGGCCTTTCACTTTATCTCCAGTTTATCTCCAGTTTATCTCTTCTCCAGGCTTAATACATCTGCCCCAGTGTCCTTTATTCACGTTATGACACAGTAAAGCCCCTAATTCACATTCTGTCACTCTGTAGTAACCCTTATACATATTACTTTAGTGCATAAAGTGGTCATGCAGAGGTGGGGGAAGTCATTTCTTTATGCTACATATTTACACCCCCTCCCCTCCCCCCATTAGGCAAAGACCGGGCCAGTGGTAGGGTTTTGGCATCCCCTGCAAACTAGAATGCATTTCTGTGAGAATTACTGTGCAGGGCCAATGTGGAGGTTAAAATGTTCCACCTCACCTTTTGAGGTGGTGGAACTCAGTTCCACCCCATTCCCCTTTAAACCCTGACTATACTCCTTATACATGTATGCCACACAGTACCAAAGCCCTGCTCATACCCACACAGCCCTGGCCACACCCACAATGCCCTGGTCTCAGCACCCACCCTTCTCAGTATAGGCCCTTGAACATCTTCAGCGCCAGGCCCATGAGGCCCTTAATCTGGCCTTGACTATATACATACCTCCCTATCATTATTTGCTACAGAAACCTGATATCATGCAATCCGCAGAGCTTAAAGTGGTCCTGGAGAGGTGGTGGAACTCATGCCACATATGACACAGTAGTGCCCCTTATTCACATTCTGTCACTCAGTAGTAACCCTTATACATGTTATTTACTAGTACTCCTTATACCTGTATGCCACACAGTAGTGTCACTTATAGACAATGCTCACAGTAGTGCCCCCTACACATAATGCCCACAGTAGTAGTGTACTTTATATACTAAATGCCCACAGTAGTAGTGCCCCTTATAAACAAAAGGGGTGTGGTGGAGGACGAAATAGTTCCCCTACCACTACAGGTGGTGGAACGCAGTTCTACCCAGTCCCTCGGCACCTCTGATGCAATGTCTAGTGGCTACCAGTGCTCTGTGCAGCGCTCAGCTGTATTACATGAACAGCTGTGTACGGTACCTTTATCTTCTTCTGCAGGGAGAGAATCTCATCTTGCAGCTTCTGGTTGGTGTCCCGGACATCAGAAACCTTTTTACTTTCTAGATACAACTGCCGATCATAGAAGTTAACCATCAGATGATGATGCTTCTCCAGTGCCTGCAAGAAACGTGACAATAGAATGGATTCAGCAACCTGATTGGTCAAATCAGAACTCACCTCTGGCAGGAGAGAGATTCAAAATAATTTAATAAATAAATAATTCCACCCCCCCCCCCCCCCCCCCCAAATAATTAAATAAAATAGCAAATTATAATTCTTGCCACGATTCTTTTCATTTACAATATTCCTGGGCCGGACTTTTTTTTCACTTACAATATCCACCCATAATATTTATGAAGATCAGTATATTCTGACAAAGGACACGATTCAGACCTGCTCGCTAGGCAGCGTATATTCGGTGCTTAGCGAGCAGGTTAACGCTCACACATCTGCTCGCATACGGCCGCAAGAAAGAAAAATCATTTGATGGTTCCTCACCATCGAATGATCTTTCTTCCCTCAAGAAAAAAGTAAAAGTCATGTGACGTCGGCCACCCGCCTCAAGCAGGCATGGACGCGCCTGCATACTGACAGGCCTGCTCAGCGTTTCTATAGGCGCGCCCACCATTTTTGTGGGCACGCCCATGAAACACTGGCCGGACCTCGGCAACCGCCCTCTGCCCGGCCATCAGTGAGCGAACGTCCCGACGAGTGTATAAGGAATTCGCTCCAGGGACTTGAACATGTTCGTGGCCGGGGTCTAATTCAGACCTGAGCGATCAGGTCTGAATGACCCCCAGAGTTGTAAAGTACTTGAACCTACGAGGCTGAATACTGAAGATAGTATTTGGATTTCAAACAGACAATGTCTAGATCGACAGCATATGGTCAACATGGTCAAATGGTCGACATAATCAAAATCGCCATGAGTTTTTTGGGGAATGTTTTTTTGCTATGCTGCAGAACAGGTCTGAATCGGGCCCTTTGTGTATTTAAAAATAATTTACCTTTACTTTCTTCTCATCGATTTCCACCTTCAGTACGAGTTCCGATAACGTATTGCTCAGCTCCTCCCTCTCAGCGAGGTTCTTGTCGTCTGAGATTTTCTGCAACTTCTGCAGCTGATCCTTTGTCTTCAGCAATTCACTTTCTGCCTCTTTAAGTTTCTTTGATAAATGGCGCTCCCGCTCTTGTGAGGACTTTAGGATCTCTGTCAGCGCCCGGACCTCGCTGTTGTGCCTGGTGACCAGTTGGTGGACGCTGCTTTCTGAGGACTCATATTTCTCCAGTGCCTTTGTGTACCTGTGCTGCAGACGTGTCAGTAACTTGTTTTCAGTAGTCGCCTCCTCCAGCATGCGCTGAACGTTCTGCAACTCACTGGACAGAGTTTTAATCTTGTGGAGTTGCGCTGAGGAGATGCGTTCTGTGATGTCATTTTCTGTGTTTGCACCGCGTAGCGGTTGAGATTTGGAATATAAAGTTTTCCAAGGAAGGGACTTTCTCCACCAGAATCCTTTGCTTCCTGTTAACAAAAACAATAGCTTACACTTATAGGTTTTACCAAGTGCGCTGTGCATACTGTGGGGAAGATGTATTAAGCCTGGCATAACTCCCAACATTACCCTCTCTCTGCTCCTGGACTTTCCTCTTAATGTATGATTAATATTGATTGAAAAAGGTGTCAGGGAAGTCAAGGAGCAAAGCATTGTGTCCCTCCTGGAGAGGGTCATGTTGGAAGGTATGGCCTGGTGAAGAGATAAAGTGGAAGGACTGTCATCAGAAATTGTGGGACCCGGGATAGAGAAAGTAGGCAGGGTCCCCCTTCTTGAATCGACGTTGTGTCTGAGACCTCTGGTGTCCATATTACTTCATGGGAAATGTGAACTTTGATTATGATAATTTACTGTATACTTGATAGTATACTGGAGTCCCGCAGCGCTCCACCCCCCCCCCCCCCCCCCGATGGCTGCCATGGTGATAACACACCAGCGTTTAGTAAGGGACATGTTCATATAACTGCACCCTAAGTAGACCTGAACAAAGATGTGTCAGCAGGTATATACAGTATCTTGCAGGTGCTGGAGAGCTGGTGTAAGATGAAATGGCAAGGATAATTACCAGCTGCAGTACTGAGTCACGTTTTTTTGGGATGTTCCTGCGTCCCGCCAATGGGCCGGCAGTGTTCCGTCGCTGGGGGATAGTTGGGAGCCCCCCCTGTCACTATCTCCCCAGCCCCACAGGCTGCAGAATAGACGCTATGCGCATGTGCACAGAATCTATTCTGCAGCCTGAGGGGCTGGGGACATAGCCAGCAGCTCAGAAAAAGCTAGCCCCATGCCCCCACAGCGGCAAAAACGCCCCGTATCGCTAGGCCACGCCCTCTTCACAGCTTGACAATGTTGAGAGGTATGTGATTGGCTGAGTGCATGTTGACTCCTCCCACTGATGTTTACTACTAGGTACTGTAACTCAATGTGATTGCTGTTATTTCAAATTTCCTTCATATTTTCACATTACTTGATTTATATTTCCGTTTGTATTGTGGCATGAAAGAATATTACAATTTTAGAATGTTTTTTAAAGTTTTTGAGGGGAACATTTATAATAAGTTTAACGATGTTCAGGGTTTGCGCATGTGCAAATCCCAAGAGCAGATGGCTTTGGCGGGTTTCATACTCGCCGAGCCATTCACTCTGGGAAGAGAGGGGCTGCGGCGGGCAAGGGTGGCAGCAGATGAGCGTCCAGCATTTTCAAAGTGTTGGGCATTCCCCTACGAATGTAGGCGATGCCTGCTCGGGGCGGGCAGCTTATGTCACATGACGTCAGTGCCCGCCCCAAATATGGTGGATAGCTGCCAGAATAAAAGTCAGTTTAGGGGGAGAAAAATAATTTGATGGCGATCGACCATCAAATGATTTCTCCCCGGTTTGGCCACATGCGAGAGGGGGTTTGCTCCCATGCCAGGAAACGGGTGAGAGACGGGTGTCTTCTCTTATGAAAACCGAATTAACTTGAGCAAAATAATGACACCAACACCAGATTAAAAACGTGGTTAGTAGGTAATAATACACAGTAGTTACTGTATGCTTGGAAATGTTTATTGGGTTCCCAACATACAGGGGCATATTTATAATGGGTGCAGTGGTTAAACACAGGCCCCAGAGTCCCAGACGGGCCAACACCGTACATGCTGCACCCATTTTTTTTAATGCCCCCCCCACCCCCCCAGAGTCCAGTGATGGTGGCAGCAGCACTGGGGAGATTGCTAGAAAAATGGCTGCCTCGTCATTTACCATAGGGTCTATGTACTACGTCTTGGTGAGAGATACAGTGGATGGAGATAAAGAGCCTGATTCTAATTCAATCGGTCCCAGAAAAACAGTGGGTGCCCCCAGGAAAACAGGCACCTGCCTTCCCTGAACGGGAAGCTGATGTCACACTACGTCAGCCACCCGCCCAGTTCTCCGACCCGGATGCCGCAATTCTAGGTCAGTCCAGACATACACACTGTACAATTTTTTTGACCAATTTGGTTGAAAGACATTTCCATTGAACCCAGTGTCCTGGACAAAAGATGTTGACGAAAGATATTGATGACAGACGAATGTCGAATGATGATGCCCATACCCGCCAGTTGTTCATCAAGATTGTTCATCAACTGTCCATGCAGCTCAATTTGGATATCTTTCTAAAAGAGCCTATAAACTGTAGCTAGATCTTTCGTCTTTTGTCTGTCGTCAATATCTTTCATCAACATCTTTTGTCCAGGACACTGGGTTCAATGGAAATGTCTTTCAACCAAATTGGTCTAAAAAAATTGTACAGTGTGTATGCACTGTTATTTTTCAAACAGTTTGTAACTTAGAATATATTTACTAAAGCCTTTGAGAGAGATAAAGTGCACAGAGATAAGGTTCCAATCAATCAGCTTTTGATTGACTGGAACCTTATCTCTGTGCACTTTATCTCTCCCGAAGGCTTTAGTAAATATATCCTAAGTCATTCTATAAATAATTTGTAGCCATGAGAGGAACCCTAAGAGTTCTGGCTCCTCCTACTGCCATTGCCTCGACTAATATATTTCACATACCAGTTTTGGTGTTGCTAATTCTGTTCTGTTTCATGCCTGTGTTTGGAGGTGTCTGCTCCAGCTCATTGAGAACCTTCTTGGGGGACTCTGATGTCTTCTGTGTATTTCCACCTTCAGAGTCACCTGAAGATGATTGGTTGCTGAGCGAGCAGCTGCTACTACTCGCATAAGACTTGTCATTGGGGCTTTGGCTGTTGTGACTATGAATTATGTCTCCGTCACTGCTCTGGGGACTTTGCTTTGTATTAGTAGAAGGCACTGGATTGCAAACTCCTCTTTCACCTGAACCATCATCACTCATCCTAAAGGATCTCCCAGTGGAATAAACCAGTGTCAAATCCCATCCGACCACTGTACAATGTTCTCACTGTTCTACTCCAGAGAAGACATCTTTTACCCTGTCAATAGCAAAGTAAAATAGGTCACAATTTGTTTTAGTTGATATTTTACATTCTGATACAATACCAAAGAAAACAGCTCCAACCACTACAAACCCTAACCAGACATGAAATGGGAAGGTGACCTTTATCAACGTTGTGTCAAACTTCCAGCAACTACTAACTATTCACTGCGATTCTAGCCATGACCTTTAATGGTCAGTTTCAATGGTATCCAAGTGGTAGATAGACAGTACATATATAGTCAATAGGTGGTCAACAGATGAGTCAAAAAAATCAACGCACAACTGGTTGATACCAAAATGTTCACAAATGGTTTTTCATGATTTTTGGGTTAGGGGTTGCTTTAGGCACTTAGGGTTATGCTTCCAGTTAGCGTTAGTCAGTTGGCAAAGGGTTATGCTGCAGAAGGGGATGGCTATGGTTAGAAACTAGGGGAGCAGGGTAAGGCTGCCAGAGGGAACAGTTAGGGTTAGTCACTTGGTGGAGGATTAGGGTTTGGCTGTAGAACGGGATGTTTAGGGTTAGGCACTAGGGGAGGGTAAGGCTGCCAGAGGAAACAGTTGGAGTTAGTCACTTGGCAGAGGGTTAGGGTTCGGCTGCAGAAGGGGATGGTTAGAGTTAGGCACTAGGAGGAGGGTTAGACTGCTACTGGGAACAGTTACAGTTAGTCACTTGGCAGAGGGTTAGGGTTCGACTGCAGAAGGGGATGGTTAGGCTTAAAATGACCCAATTTTTATCATTTGCCTCTCACCCCCTCCCCCCTGATGGGTGGTTTGTGGGAGATCGGCGGGGGGCTGGGAGGGTAGGCAACCATGATTTAGCATCAATTTTGCAGAGACGTCGGGAATGGGAATTAGAGTAATAACAATGGTATTTCCTCTATTGTTTGATCTTTGCCCCTACCTCTCCTCTTCCAGGACCATTGTAGCATACTTGCCGACTTTCTGGCTGCCCTCTCTGGTAGAGGGCAGCCAGCCCAGAGAGGCAGAAGGGTGGGCCGTCATCGGGAGGGAAAAGGGGTGGGGTGGCGCAACGGGAGGGCTGGCTGTTTGGGTGCGTGGTGAGAGTGATTACATCTTTTTAACCACACCCCCGCCATGCAATGCCGGTATTTTAGGCATTGCACTGTGGGGGGGGGGGGGGGAGGGGCTAAAATGGTGCAATTCGCATCATTTGACCCACCGACCCCCCACCACCCCCCGCTGAGGGGCGGTTCGCAGTCGTCCCCCTTTCCGGGAACCCTGCATTGTTGTGATACACACAATAACAAAGAATATTGACTCCCTTTCTTGGTCTTGCATAGAACGGCATCTAGGGGGTCTAATACTCCAAAGCAGTGCCAATAATAGCCCCAGGCATAAAATGTGCCCTAGTGTCTCAAGGCACTGCAGACCCTCTGGCTACCGGCCTCTGATATAAACATTGGGGCCCAACTGTCAGGACAGACTCCTCGGCCCCCCAAAATCTGCAGTGATAACAGATACAACTGTTTGAAAAAAATGATTTATTCTTTTAGACAATATGAATGAAGCATTATTTCAGTGTTTTACAGATTTTATTATTTTTACTAGTTAATAGCCCAACAAAATGACGGCTTCTGCAATGTCAGTTCACTTTGAGCTGTGACAGTTTTTACTTTCACTTTTGAGCTGTGACCGTTTTTACGGTCACTTTGAGCTGTGACAGTTTTTAGCCCACAAACTCTCCACCCCACCCCCAGTCCCTATCTGCTCCTACCTCCAATCTCTGTCTTCACAGCTCCCTCTCGCCACATCCAGCATGTTGGTAACAGATCGGTGTCTCTGCGAAAATTGCTTTCACTTTCGGTTATGCCATCTTTTAGCACACAAAGGAGTAATTTGGTCCCTCAAGAGGCCTCTAGTGGTCACTGGCGGTACGTCGCCTCATAGAGGTGAGGAGTAGTTAGCACTATATTGACGCTGACAATGGTTGACACAAGAAACACGTGTTTTTTTAGGATTTTTGCTATTCTATTGGGCGTTTGCAGGCTTTATCATCGATGTGGACTCCAATTGGAAGCGGAAAATTGTACCGAGCACGGCGGTAACGGGCCATGTGCGGGGACATGGTATACTATTTTGGGGGCCACATGCCCAGAGTTGACATGGACAGCTATAGAATAACGCTCTGATCAGCTATTAAAGCTTTTTATGCAAAAAAGAGGTGTCTCAGGTGCAGACAGCAGGATTGAACCAAGATACGTAGTGGGCGGAGCATCCAAATGCCCTAAACAGGAGGTGGGCGTGCTGATATGACATCATTCAGCATGCTCTCCCCGCCCACTGGCAATGGATATTAACCCCTTGGCAATGAGCATTAATCCCTGGCAATGGACATTAACCGCCCTTGGCAACGAGCATTGATCCCTGGCAAAGGACATTAACCGCTAGCAACGGAAATTAAACCCTTGGCAAGGAGTATTGACCCCTGGCAATAAGCAGGTAATTTACAATTTATTAGAAGCCTTACTGTTGGGGGCATCGCGGTGTGGCATCATTTGTCGGGCATTGTGGTATGGCATAATGTGTCGGGCATTGTGGTGTGTGGCATAACTGTATAGATTTTTGTAGGACAACCCTTTTTAGGGACATCCTGCGGGGGTTAGACACTGTGCAAGGCAGGCAGGCAGGCAGAGGGGCTGGGAGCATGGCCAGCAGTTCACACAGCACTGGCCATGCCCCCACAGTGACAAAACCAGTTGCGCATGTATGCCTTTCTCTGCTGGCAAAGTTGGGAGGTATGCATTAGGTGTGAGGTGCATTGCAATGTGTGTCATAATGTGTTAGGGGCATTACAGTGTGCAGCATAGTACCATAGGAATTGTGTCAGAGGAATTGCGGTGCGTGGCATAATGTGTTGGGGGCATTACAGTGTGCGGCATATTGTGCAGGGGCATTAATTTGTGCGGCATAGTATCAGGGGCAAATTTAGTAGCTCTCCGGGAGTTTTTGTCTTTTTTTGTCTCGAGTAGCTCGTGCTCAATTAAGGTTGGAGACCACTGTCCTACTCTGTAGGGATGTATAAGGGAAGGCCTCTACCATTTACCATTGTATGTACAGTACAGCATTGTATATCATAGCTGCCTACCCTCCTGCATTCTGCAGGAGATTCCCTGAAATAGAAGCAATCTCCCTCTCTCCCTCATTAGTCTAGCAATCTCCCTCATGTCACCTAGCCCACATTACACTGTTACATCATAGTTACCTCCCCTCCTGCATTCTGCAGGAGATTCCCTGAAATAGCAGCAATCTCCCTCTATCCCTCATTAGTCTAGCAATCTCCCTCATGTGTCCTAGCCCACAATACACTGTTACATTTTTTTTGGGAAAAAGGAATGAGAGACAGATACTGTACATTTACATTGAATTATCAGCACCATTTCCCAGCACATTACCAAGTATAGTAGCTCTTACTAACGGCTTTGGGGCTCATCTACATTTGGATATAAGTCATTTTAAAAGATTCCTCTCAGATGTAGCAGTACACACCCATGCTTCTAGGTGCCACATTCACAATCTCTTTTCACAATCTCTCCATATATGGAATTAGACACGCAATTCGGGTGAAGCATAACACGCTCCCTCAATGGGGGCGCTGTACAAAATTCTGCTACCAACTATCTCCCTTAAACTAGTTTTCAAAAGAAGGCAAGTATGGGGAAGGAAGGCCCAGCTGTAAACCGGTACAGGGCGTACTCCTGATGGAGTCTTTATTTAAATGATATATATGACATATATATGATGTATTATTAAGCTAATATTTTTATTGTTGCTCAGTGGGGGCAGCGCAGCCTCATTGGTACTTGTGTATTTGCAGGGCGCCCACTAAGCTATTTGCTTAGTGGGCTATTCTGTGTAGTGAAATCGCATCGCATCGCATCGCATGCAATTTTGCGGTGCAATGCAAATTTTCCTTAGTTTATTTTTAGTGCACCCCTGCCCGCGGATCGCATCGCATACCATTTGTGGTGTGATGCAATGCAATTTTTCATTGTATAAGCACCCATGCGATGAGATATAATGGTACTTCTTTTTAAAAGCACCCATGCACACCTCCACTATCCACGTCACCCCGAAGCGTGGCGAGGGGACGCGGTTAAGTATCCTCCCGACCTTTTCATACCCACACTATACACGTCAGCATGGAGTTGAATTTATAAAGTGTGGCGAGCGCAGCGAGCCACCGAGCTTGAAGTGCGGTGAGTGCAGTGAGCCCTGCAAGGAGATGCGGATTACATGTATTCCGTGTCCGCTCCCCACGCTTCGGGCTCGGTTACTTGCTGTGATCGCCACACTTTATAAAATAAACTCCACACGGGGGGGGGGGGGGTGGAAAGGTCAGGAGGGCGCGTAACCGCGTCCCCTCGCGGGGCTCGCTGCGTTCACCACGTGACGTGGATAGTGGGGGTGTGCATGGGTGCTTTTAAAATGAAGTACCAGCACATCTCATCGCATGGGTGCTAATACAATGAAAAATCGCATCGTATTGCACCGCAAATGGCTTGCGATGCGATGCGATACGCGGGCAGGGGTGCACTAAAAATTTACTAAGGAAAATCGCATATCACAGCAAATTTGCATGCGATGCAATGCGATTTTCCTATGGTGCCCTACGTATGTAAATTGGGCGCCCTGCAAATACACAAGTACTGCCTTATTTAATAATACTGATAACATGCAGCACACTGCTTTTCTCACTTCATCCATTAATGTTTCCGGTTTATACAGCAGCCACAGTTGCTCGCCCTCTATTACCTAATTACCTGTGCTCTGCTCCCATCAACAAGCTCCAACAGATGTTTTCTGGGAGAAATAAAAAAAATGTATCTCGTTGCTATGGAGAAAAAGCATCAGCAATGCATGCTGGGAAGTGTAGTTCCTGGAGTCAAGGACTCCATCTTGTGGACAGTTTGTGGTACAGGATTTCCAATTCTTGCTGTTGTAGCAGCAGGACAGAAGAATGCTGTAACATTAGGTAATGGCTTCTGCTCTTTTCTATTCATTATGGGATTAATATATAACATTAGCTTATGTTTGCTGATTATTTTGTCAAATATTATTCTATGCTTAGTAACTAGTAATTCCCATGCTTGTAATAAAGCTCTGTAAAAGGGTGTTTAAAACTAACTAGCAGTGTCTAAACATGGAGTCGTTAGTGTAAATGACTAGTTTTTCCCCCACAAATTTTGCAGATGTGTGTTTGTAGCTAATCAGATATTTGAATGTAAAAAGCCAAAATAATAATAATAAAAAAAGACAATATCTAATAATTACGGATGGTGTAATCTTATATAATGAAAATGCTAATACTGCTCCTCACCTCTATGGGGGGGGGGGGGGATTCAAGTGTTTTGCACATTGAGGCCTGACGGATCAACTGAAGTGTTGCTTCATTTGGACGCGCAGCCGCCAGAGCTGAATTGACTGCTATGTTGCTGGAATTGGTTGCCGTGGATCTAGGAATTGATAGGCTGGAAACTAATATTTATTTAATATTTAGTGATTTATCGAGCTCGTAGGTTCAATTCCCCACTCCACATAAACCACACCCCTATCCACGCACAAACACCACCATTTTCATGTCCACTAATCTGGACTGTACAAAATGGAGTCATAGTGCTCAGATCTATCTGCACTAAGCAGTGAACAAGCCCTATGGTCCAATGGATAACATGCAGATGACGGGCAGTGGGGGGTGTCGGCAGTCAGAATACCGACACCGCTATCCCATAGAAGGGAATCCCAGCAGGGTTCAGGTATATATATATATATATATATATATATATATATAGTTACCATACCCTTGCCCTCCTCCTACCTTCCCCCACCCTAATCCTAGCCCTCCCCGCTAGTGCCTAACCCCCATACACCACCACCTAAACTTAACTCCCTGCCCGCTGCGTAACCCTAACCCCCACTTATAAGTGCCTAACCCTCACTCCTAGCAGCCTAACCTTCTACCCACAGCCTAAACCCTGCACTAATGGATAACCCTTATCCCACCCTAATGCTATCGCTGCCCACAAACGTACGCTTGGGATCCAGGCTCAGTAAATGTGAATATCGTTTAGTACAAGTATAATGTCAGCATTAGCCGGGTCGTGTCCCACATTTGTACAATAATAGATTTCTACCAAAGTACATTGGTCGCTGAGCTTTAATGTATGTTAAAGGGTCAGATGTACTAAGCCTCACAAAGTGATAAAGTGGAGAGTGATAAACTACCAACAACCAGCCTGTAACATGGTAGTTATGCATACCTCTCAACTTTCATTGGTGGTCCAGTGGGACCTTGGCGCACGGTGTAGGTGCGCGCCCAAAATTTTGGGGACGTGGCCTTGTGGTGAGAGGTCGTGACCTTCAAATCGCATCACTCGTGCGAGGCCACGCCCCCATTTTGCTGCTGCTGCCCCTCTGCCTGCGGGGAATAGATGCGGGAACGTAACCAAAAACTGGGACGTTCCCACTGTAAATGGGACAGTTGGGAGGTTTGGTTATTAGCTGAATTAATCCTCCAGGCAACTCACAATTTGTTACACTACGCATGCATTTCAGTGCAGAACACATGTGGGTGTAGTATTAGTGGGTGCTCCAGGGAGCTAATAGCAGGGTGACTAGCCAGGCATAGTGGACGTGTCACCAGTGTGTTGCAAACAGCGCCTGTATCTAAAGACGTAAAACCGATCACACAGAAGGCCATGTTCAGATGGAGATACTGCCCCTGCCATAGTACCTCTGCAAGTTTTGATAGTGTGACTGATGTGCCTACCATTTAAGTCACATCTCTGGACATGTCAAGTTGTAGGCAAGTCTCCGGAGTCACCAAGTGGAGGAATGCCTCTTCCTCTACCAATACAGTAGTAACTATAGCCAAAGACGTAGGTGAATCCACCACATCACATTACAGAGGAGGTCAGAGAATACTGTGTAGCA
The DNA here is from genome assembly GCF_055691185.1 of Crinia signifera. Classification (NCBI taxonomy): domain Eukaryota; kingdom Metazoa; phylum Chordata; class Amphibia; order Anura; family Myobatrachidae; genus Crinia; species Crinia signifera. The sequence goes on along the minus strand of NC_139218.1, from coordinate 19,851,790 downwards.
CAATGTACTGTATATAAAGGGTACTACTGTGTGGTGTAATGTGTACAAAAGATACAGCTGTGTGCGTAACATGAATATGGTGTAGTCCTGTGTGGCATGATGTGATAAATGTGTATTGTGTAACATAATGTGAATAAGGGGCATTACTGTGTAGTGTAAAATGAATAAGGCGCACTTCTGTGCTGTGCAATGCGAATAAGGTTGCACTACTGTGTGGCATAATTTGAAATGGGGTAGTATTTACATATTTTTGCATATTTTACATAGTTTTTACATAGTAGATAAGGCTGAATAAAGACTTGCGTCCATCGAGTTCAACCTAGGTTTTAATAGCTTTTCCCTTGTTATATGATATATTCGGTACTTATGTAGTATCTGGGCGTCCGATTTAGAAATCGGATCGGATCGCATCGCATCGCATGCGACCAAATCGTATGCGATGGTCAAGATTTTTCCATAGGATTCAATGTTAAAATGGTCTGAGTCCATTTTAACATAGAATTCAATGGGAAAAAGGGATCCTTTTCCTTTCCCCACTATCCAAGTGGGCATGGAGTTGGATATAAACCTGTGGCGAGCGTAGCGAGCTACCGAGCCCGAAGCGTGGCGAGCGTAGCGAGACACAGAATACTTTTTAAGAAATATGCGTTCGCTCGCCACGCTTCGGGCTCGGTGGCTCGCTGCGCTTGCCACGCTATATAAAATCAACTCTATGCCCCCTTGGATAGTGGGGAAATGAACAGGACCTTCTTAACATTGAATCCTATGCAAAATCGCATCGAATCGCATCGCATCTGATTGTATGCCTTAAGGTAAGGCATACAATCACAAAATCGGACGCCCAGATACTACATAAGTACCATATATTCTGATATTTTTAAGACAGGTTATGATTCTTATTTGTACCCATGGATGTTTTTAACCAATAAATGTTTGTCCAACCTTATTTTAAACGTATTTAATGTGTCTGCCGACACCACCTCACCAGGAAGAGAGTTCCATAGTTTGACTGCCCTGACTGTAAAGACATTTTTCCTTCTAAGGGAACGAAAACTTCTTTCTTTATTGTGTGGCCACAACTGTTCCCACCTGTATCCACTGTGACCGTGCCCATTTTAGTGTTACCCTATTTAATTTATGGGGGGGGGGGGGGGGGGGGGTCACACCTATGCTCTTTTGGATAAAGGGCACCAAAATGTCTAGTTATGGCTCTACTCACTTTCACTATTCTGTTCTGGCGTGTATGCGATGGTCAACTGATGCTCAGTTCCTTGCTTCTTTAGTAAGCATTCCACATCTTTGTTGTTGATATTCTCCATTTTGTCAATGTCTTATGCATGTCATTTGTCTTATGCATGTCCAGCATTTGGTGTCAATCTATTAACTGTTGACCTAGACATTGTCTGTCAGCCATCTGGATACCATAAAAATATACAAACGTTGCTCCTACTGGGACTTGTATACAAACACCCACTGGAGGTGCCTGGTATCCGGTGCTTGTATACTAGTACCCCTTTCAAATCGCACTTTTAAAACGGTATATTGCCGGTTTTTTCCCATTTTAAAACGTTTTAGGCTGCAATGTGAAAGTGCCAAAGTTGATTTACCGGTTAAAGTTAACTAGTATTTCAACACGGTTAAAAAGCAGAGTCCTACACGTTTTAAAGCCGTTTTTTAGGCAGTGTGAATGGCTCTATTTCAATGACTTGAAACGTGTCCCTTGGGGGTTAAACGGGTTGAATGTTTGAATGGTATTAAATGATTTTTAAAACGGTTTTCACCTGCAATGTGAAAGGTCTCAAGGCTCTGACCCGTTTTAAAGTCCCATTTAAGAATACCGTGTCATTACCCATTTCTGCAATATGAAAGCAGTATAAGACAGACACACACTTCGGTAATCCTGGCCTGACCCTCCCCTACACAGCAGCAGAACTTTTGAGAAATGGAGGCCGTCGCCACCACCACCCCATCCCCAGATGGAATCCGACTCTCAATCACTGAGTCTGATGCAGTAGTGCAACTGACATCACAGAACCATGCTGCTTATGTGTAGTATGGGTCCAGTGCATGCGATTAGTGTTTTGCGGAAAGTGCCGCAGAAGCGTCAGTAGTGCAGTGCGCAAATGTGCTGTAACCCATAGCAATTGTATTCTTACTAAATTTTAATCAGTCCCTTTCTTGATACAGATAACTGATACCAGCCATCCCTCCACCATTCACCTGCCAAAACCAGGGACATCCTGTGATGACCCAATCTTGGTGCGGTCTAGGAGGTGGTATAGGAATCCCCCAAAAAGCCCTTTACCAGCAAATAAGTGTTTGCCTTATGCAGGTTCCAGCAGCCTCTTGTTCACATTGATGTTACTGTATATTTTGGTCTGGCCTTGGTGTGACTTCACTGTCATTTTCATTTCCCCGTACTGAACACATGGTGGCATCCTAGTAGCTGTCTCCAAATTACAGAGTAACACTCAGACCTTCATTCACACTCTGCATCTAATTATTGTTACACTGATTTCCAGTTTTCTGTAATGGTAAAGGGCACTGGTTCCCAAACTGTGTGCTGTGGCACCCTGGGGTGCCTCAGAAAACACTTCCAGGGGTGCCGCAGTTTGGTGGTCCAGGACCAATTCATATTGTTTCTGGTCAATGTAATATGCAAAACCAGTGCTGGTGGCTGCCAATCATAGAATATATGGCCAAACAGAAGTGAGTCTTGTTCCTCACCACATAATTAGACCTAGGGATGACAGCTAAACACAATTTACTTAATTTAATATTTTTCTCAAAAATAAACATTTGGCCCAGTGAAAGAATATTAGTATACTTCAGGGTGCCACAATTAAATTTTTTTTTGGTACCACTGGTATAGGGCATATTTCTAATTAGTTCCAAATCCAGTGGACAAATGTTACAACAGACTTGGTGTAAAAATGCTCTCTGACTCCATAAGATACCGAGTCTGAAGATGCACGTGTCCGATCTTGTTTACTCTTGCCCTCTGTGGTAGATATTTAAATATTCCTAACAGGTCTCTGACCAGAGAAGCTGCTCCACTGCTGGCCCATCCTCGCCAGCGGTGGCGCTGCTGTTCTTGTTGGCACTGGCAATCTTAAACCCAGCATGTTTTGGCCATCTGGACCCTCTCGGTCTGTGGGACATAGTCAGGCCGCACAGTCAGGCCCTCTAGGCCTATGGGTATAGACCCCATATATATATATATTATATATATATATATATATATAGGTATTGTCCTCCTGACCTGTGAGCAATATCGTCAGGTCCTCCAGGGCTGTGGCCCATAAAGCAGGGCCCTCCAGGCCCATGGCCCAGTTAGCACAGGCATTTAGGCCTGTGGCCCCATTAGCCAGGCGCTAGGTCCGTGGGTGTAGTAGTAGGGCACTAGGCCCGTGGCCAATGATTAGGTCTTAGGCCTGTGCACAATTAGAGGGTGCTAGGCCCAGTATTGTAATCCTCCATAGGGGAATAAAGGTGAGTACTTGTGTAGTTTCATGGCGCACTGCCCGCGGATCGCATCGTATGCAAATCGCATGCGATGCGATTTAGCACACCCTCACTATTCACGTCAGCCCGAAGCGTGGCGTGCACAGCGAGCCCTGCGAAGGGACGGGGTACGTGTCCTCCCAACCTGTTCATACCACTATCCATGTTGACGTGGAGCTGATTTTATAAAGTGTGGCGAGCGCAGCGAGCCACCGAGCCCAAACCGTAGCGAAAATTAGCCCAAAGTGCGGCGAGCGCACGCGAAATACACGTCAAGTAATCCGCGTCCCGTCTCGGGGCTCGCTGCACTCGCCATGCTTCGGGGCTCAGTGGCGTGCTGCGCTCGCAACACTTTATAGAATCAACTCCACGCCGACGTGGATAGTGGGGGTATGAACAGTTCGGAAGCTCCAGGGGCTCGCTGCACTCTTCAGGCTGATGTGGATAGTGGGGGTGGGCTAAATCGCATCGCTAGTGGATAGTGATGGTGGGGGTGGGCTAAATTGTAGGCAAATCATACAATGCGATCCGTAGGCAGTGCCGCCGTGAAACTACACAAGTACCTGAAGGCGTTCCTAAGGCTGGGGGCTACGTTTTTCCAGTGTACTGATAGGTGAACAGGCTTTGCTGCTGTCACCTCTTTGGTCCCCAAGTAGGTTTAGTGGGAACGTTCAGGGGCGTTCAACAAGCAGAGTGTAATTATCAATGTGTGCAATACCCTGTTTTATGTTATATGTATTTAAACCCTGTCTAACATTCCAATTTTAACAACTATTAAATTTATTGTAATAGATCATCCAATCACTTCATTATTATTCCATTCTTCACCATCTTCATCAGCGCTGCCACAAGAACCTCGTGTTCAATCTTTTCCCTTTCTTTGCCTGTATCGGGTACGACTAACCCGCCCATGCACCTGCTGTGACCAACCACTCATACTGAGCGCATGTAGGTGGACACCCTCACACGGCGTCCACCTGACCCTCGTTTTGTTTTTTATATTCCCACAGCTAAGAACAGTTACCATCCTGATATCTCCATCTCCAACTATTGACAACTCAACAATCTACCCTACCCCACAAGCTCGCTGCTTAGGGGTCATCCTCGACTCTGAACTGTCCTTTCTTCCCCACATTCAATCTGTCTCGAAATCCTGTTACATGCATCTAAAAGACGTATCCAAAATACGACTGTATCTCACACAAGACACTGCCAAAACTCTTCTCCATGTACTCATTATATCCCGCATTGATTATTGCAATAGTCTCCTAACTGGTCTTCCCAAGAACAGATATAGGATAAAAGTAGTATAGACACAGTGCGCCTCAGGCAGAGTCGGCAAATACGTGAGTGGTGATAAAGGGGTATTCCCAAATTACCCCAACAGAGTACAAGTGAAAAAGAGAAAATTTAACACCAACACGCTATCTGCGCCTCCACCTTTACATGTATAAATAAGAGAATTTTACAACCCTTTGCAGAAAAGGGTTGTATAATTCTCTTATTTATACATGTAAAGGTGGAGGCGCAGATAGCGTGTTGGTGTTAAATTTTCTCTTTTTCCCAAGAACAGACTCTCACCACTGCAATCCATTTTAAATGCTGCTGCGAGGCTGATCTTCCTTGCAAGACGCTCATCGTCTGCTGATCTGCTCTGCCAGTCCCTCCATTGGTTGCCTGTATCTTACCGTATTCAATATAAAACACTTCTACTCGCATATAAAGCTATTAACCATACTGCACCAGCTTATATATCTTCACTTATCACAAAATATCTCCCATCGCGACCAATCCGCTCTGAGGAAGATCTGCGTCTCTCTTCTGCACGAATCACTAGCTCCCATTCACTACAGGACCTTCATTGGGCTGCTCCCATCCTATGGAATGCCCTACCACGCACAATAAGACTCTCCACTAGCCTCCAAACTTTCAAGCGTTCCCTGAAAACTCACCTCTTCAGGCAGCCTATCATATTTAAGGTCCACAAGCATAACCCTCTGAGGCACTTATGTATTATATAGCTTCCCTTCTGGACTTGTAACTTGGTGGGACTGCTATGCTATTACTGGTGCCTGTCCTTGTGTTTCCCTCCTATATCCTTATAGATTGTAAGCTTTCAGCAGGGCTCTCCTACCTCCAAGTCTCTCTGTTGTTACCTAGTTTGTTTTATCTCTGCTGCGCTATATAAGAAACTGTAATGGAATCTGCTGCGCTATATAAGTAACTGTTAATAAATAAATAGTAAAGTCCACGACTGTGGGCCCTTTCATTCCCGCAGGTCGTGGCTCCGCCAGTCTCCCCTCCCCACAACCACGGCTGCGGTTCTAGTTGTGTAAACATAGCGAGCTAGGTCAGTGACGCTTAACCGGCGGGTAGCCTTTTAGATATAATTCAAAATATCCGCTAGCCAAGGAGCCGGGCGTCACCTCCACCATCCCTGAGGAAGATCATCACCATCCTCTGGCTATGTGGGTAAATGGTAAAACCGGGGCCGCAGGTTGGGGGGGGGGGGCTGGGCTTTGAGGTGGGGGACCTGTAATTGAAGAAACAGAAGATAACTGCTGGTGAGTTTCATCTCTGTCTGTCTTTTGTGTGTCTGTCTCTGCCTATCCCCCTCTCTTCTGGGCGGACCATGAACCTTTCACCTAGGTGCGCAAGTGCCGATACAGTAGGTGTTATTTCAGGCTATGAGGCCAAGACTACAGACCTTCATGTAGGCTTGACACTCCTTTTGTAGAAACATCATGGGACGGAGGGCGCATCGGCCTGCTCTAAAGGAGGACAGAACTTATCTCATCTCCTTCCTCCTAGGTCATTGTGTCCGGGTCCAGGCGAGTTACCAGGATGGTGGTTCATCACGGTCTGAAGGTGAGAGGGTGTGGCACCAGGTAAGTGGTTCACCTACACCTGCAAAGCAGCAGGCACCGCACCGCCTACACCACCCCTCAAAGTTGCACCGGACAAGTGGTGTAACAGACATGCCACTGTGTGACCATATCTAGCCCCTGTAGTTACATCTATAGTATATATCACTATCAGGCCCTGCTGACAACTACAGATACTCCTTCATACAGGTGAGCACACCATTGCCAATCCAGCTGCCCATTGGTACTACACTGCTGAATACCTCTGCAACCAGAGTCCTATATTTGGAATTGTAGCCTTATTATGCAAATTTTATTGTGACATTCTAATCCCGCTATGTGCCACTGCCCAACGTGAGCCTCAGTCGATGCGTGCCATGGTTTCTCGTAATAACTCTGAAATGAACAACATACATCACAAACATTCATAGATATACTGTATGTCTGATTATCAAGTTACAGCAAATGCATACAAATGGTGGTACAGTAGTATGCAACTGATTACAGGACATTTTAGCTCCACTTATACTCATGGGCCTGCATGGAGGGATGCGGTTGTATGGTCAACAGCAAAAGATCAACATCCATTTGCAGCCAGTGTGTGCGATCACATGCTGCGAGGGGGGGGGGGGGGTAGGCCGTGCCGGGCGGATCGAAAGCATAAACCCTTCGATTCCAATTCGACTTCTGTAAGCAAAATAGAAATAGTTGTAGGATTTTATTGCAGGATGGCCTTGCACGTGCATACTGTGAACCATACGTGTGCACAGTGTATCGATAATTGTGAATTTGCGCGATCAGGTTGAAATCGGGGCCCGCTGTTTGGAGAGCTCCAGTTCTGCAGTTATAATTAATTGTGGACCATGGCGCATCATAGAGGCTTAACTAACGTAAATAATAACAATATAATAATTATATTGATAATACACTAGCCAACAAAAAAAACTTTTTATTTGCTTCTTTTACAAAAATAGTCTTTTTTTTTTTACTAAATTTGGGTCAGGAAAACCGAATATGACTGCACTACTTGTGATACTTCTGTAGTAAAAAACAATATTATATTAATATGATATCTGTACGCAACAGAAGTAGCAATTGTTTTAATTCAATCTATGTACAGGTAAATTAGCAGAACATAAGATAACAAGCCTGCTATTTCGTATGGCGACCTATTTATGAGTGCGCCTTCGTTTTGCTTGTCGTTTGTCCTCTTGTCCTGGAGCATGTCTTGTCCCCGGCCAACAGTAGTCTACAAGCATGGAACCGTCCCATTTACCCTGATATCTTCCTTCCATAGTTGAAATATCTTGGTGGAATCTCTCACCATGCTCATCACTTACTGCACCACAATTCGGAGGAACGAAGTCCAGATGAGAATGGAGAAAATGAATTTTGACTGACATAGATGACATAGTAACATATATATAGAGTAACAAAATATAGCTGCCAATAACTCAGGATACCTGTAGTAAGGATTGCCAACCTACAATTAAATAAAAAAAATCCCTAGTATTTTTCGAAAAACCCTCAAATTCTCTTGCATTTAATGATCTCAGAACATAGAGCTAAGAGTCAGCATTTGAAATGCCATATTCGTATTTCCCATGCTCGAATAAACTAGAAATGACTATTTTTGTTTCGGAAGCATTTTCACTGTTGGCTAGTGTATAAGCCACCTCTATTTGAGTCACACTTTGCAACATTTACTGGACTTTTCTTTTTAACTCTTTCCTTTCACTAGGGCTGGAAATAGTTCCCCAGCTGCTGTATCCTAGTATCTGCTTTATGCTAACAACTACACAAGAGCACATGCTATTTGTTTTGTGTTCCCCTCATTCTCACAACTTCCTCCACTCCTGTCCTAAGCAGCCTGCACCCCACACAGCACAATAACTATGCAAGTACATTCTGATTGGTGTATTGTCCTCCCTCACCATTTAGGGACTGTGGCCAACCTAACCTGATGGGATGCAGTTGCTAGACACAACAGATGCCCTTTAAGAACCAATCGCTCCCAAAAATATCTCCCAGCCAATGATCAGGCTGCAGCGTGCAGAGTCCAGAGAGCTGGTTAGGGTTACTCTCACTCACTGCACTGGGAGCCTGCTTGGGGAACACGCTCAGGGATCCCTCTTATTACGTATCAACAGGCTTCTCGTAATTCCGCAGCCACAATGGTCATTAAGGTGTTTGTTGCTACTGTGGCAGGATCCACTGCGGTAAGTCTATGGAACATTTCTTATCTGCTGTATAGCATATGGTCACTATTAGTGCTGATTGGCTGGTATTTTATCTCTGTCCACTTTATCTCTCTCTAAGGGTTAATATATAAGCCCCTAAAATTACAATGAAGCAACTATTTTATTTATTTATTTACAGTTTCTTATATAGCGCAGCAGATTCCGTTGCGCTTTACAACTATGTATATATATCTACAGTATATAAATTCCATATCACTTTCCTCCGATGTTCTGTGTTACCTGTCTACTTTCTTACATCCGTTAAATTATTTAAGCTCTGCAGGTCGTTAGCAATTACTGAATACTCTTTTGTCCTTTGTGTGTTCTTCTAACGAACTCACTCATTGGATAATTAAATCTAAGAGAAAAGTTCTAGTGACGTTGCTATATAATTTTACTCATATATTAATAATCTGTATTCACATTTTGTATAGTTAAGAAGCTGGCCTAAATTCTTATGTATTGCTGCAGCAGCTTTCCCTGTGTTGGAATTGTTTATTCCAATTGTAATTAAGCTACAAACCTGCTACAAATTTGTATACGTTCATCATGTAACCTGCCTGTCAGCGCTTCATGGTGTATTGAAAAACCCAGCCGTTAGCACCGTATCAGTTGTTTCTTTGGGTTGTCTATAAATTGCAGATTATACAGCACAAAGTTAATTATTATAAGTGATATCTAGTTCTATAGAAGTCCCGGATGAGCCGATATATTTATCGGAATCAAAGATATGTTTACTGCGAGACTGCGTGCAAGTGTATATCTGATCAGTGAGTGAGTGTGACACAGAGAGCGAGTGTGGGGGAAGGGACACTGTTTCCTTATATATCCCTGCTTGACAGCTGATCTCCAATGAATTTGAGCCTAGTATGCAGCAGCTACTCAAAGACTGTTCTTGTGGAGCTGTCGTAGATAATAAGGGAATGTTCGGAAACTTCCAGACAGCTCGTTCTGAAAAGCAAACGCATCTAAGTAATGTCTAATGGATCAAACTTTGAAGCCTATTTAAAATACTTTTGATGTCAGTAGTTTCCAGCAAAATGATAGGCTGTATTTCAGTGGCCTAGCCGGCTTGGGACTGGATGGGGAGTCCAGATGGACAAATAACTTCCTTGTGTTTGCATACCTCCCAACTGTCCCGCTTTCTGCGGGAACGTTCCGTTTTTTGGGGACGCTCCCGGGGCCCAGCAGTGTCCCGCGGCAGTTGGGAGTCCCTGCTGCCACCCGCTGGACATCGATGAATAGACTATGTGCGTATGCGCATAATGTCTATTCCCCGCAGACACAGGGGCAGCAGCAGCAAAATGGGGGAGTGGCCTCGCGTGAGTGATGCATTTTGAAAGCCATGCCCCCAAATTCCACGCAAACGTCCCTCTTCCTCACCGTTAAATGTTGGGAGAAATGTGTTTGTAAATGCAAATATAAACATAAAATACAACCTTGGCATCTGACACTACATTACCACCCAGGGGCACTTTAAGAGGGGAGGAGGACCGTGTGCAGCCTCTTCTGGCTGGGCCCCCTCCTCTGTGCCCGCCGCAGCACCCAGTGTTGTAGTGTCTGAGCACTAGAGCACTTTTCTGCGCATGCGCAAACCCACAAAAAATGGCCCATTTTTATGGCAATTGCAGCAGCGCTGCTTACTTCATCACGGGACTCCGGAGGGTAATAATTAAAAGAGAATGGGTGCAGGGTGGATCCCCAAGGGACACATGGGCCCATATGCACTGAACACATGCAGCATAGAAACAGTATAAACAGGGCAGTAGAGAGCCTGACCGGGCCCAGGTACTTTTCAGCGAGTGTGGCATAATTGCAGGGGCCATGTACCCCATGAATAAAATACAGAATTAATAGTACATTAGGACCTCCCTGGCCACACTGCAGCCCGGCACACAGCGGCATGTACAGGATGGGGGAGAGCAGCTGATGCCAGGTCAGTGGTGGAACTAACATTGGTGCACTGGGGCCCCCTGAGGACTAAAGTTTTCCCTGTCACCCTCTGCTTCTCCCTTGCACCCACTGCCGTGTTGCCTATTGGAAATTTGGGTTGGGGTGAAGAAGAGGGGCCCAAATTATATTTTTGCACCTGGGCTCACCCCCCACAAGTTCCATCACTATTCCAGGTAACAGGGGCCCCACTGGTCCCCTCCATAGGACCTGGGCTCAGGTAAATAATACCCCTCCCCCCCGGCCCACTGAGTATAAAGCAACACAGCCCAAACCACAGGGCCAGCTCTACCAGTAGAAACCTTCAGGCCGCTGCCACAGTAATCCTGAATCTGGCTCCGGAAGTTTTGCCTAGGGTGCTGATAAACCTTGCTCTGGCTCTGCAAAACTCACTGACTACCTAACAGTAATGATAGCATACACTGGCTGCCATACAGTACAGGCAACAGTACATTGATGGCCACACAACACACACACAGCATTGCAATGACAGCCATACAATCCGCACAGCGTCGCACTGAAAGCTATACAATACACAGCGTAGCAGTGACAGCCATACAATACACACAGCGTAGCAATGACAGCGATATGATACACACAGCGTAGCAATGACAGCGATATGATACACACAGCGTAGCAATGACAGCGATACGATACACACAGCGTAGCAATGACAGCGATACGATGCACACAGCGTAGCAATGACAGCGATACGATACACACAGCGTAGCAACGACAGCGATACGATACACACAGCGTAGCAATGACAGCGATACGATACACACAGCGTAGCAATGACAGCGATATGATACACACAGCGTAGCAATGACAGCGATATGATACACACAGCGTAGCAATGACAGCGATACGATACACACAGCGTAGCAATGACAGCGATACGATACACACAGCGTAGCAATGACAGCGATACGATACACACAGCGTATCAATGACAGCGATACGATACACACAGCGTAGCAATGACAGCGATACGATACACACAGCGTAGCAATGACAGCGATATGATACACACAGCGTAGCAATGACAGCGATACGATACACACAGCGTAGCAATGACAGCGATACGATACACACAGCGTAGCAATGACAGCGATACGATACACACAGCGTAGCAATGACAGCGATACGATACACACAGCGTATCAATGACAGCGATACGATACACACAGCGTAGCAATGACAGCGATACGATACACACAGCGTAGCAATGACAGCGATACGATACACACAGCGTAGCAATGACAGCGATACGATACACACAGCGTAGCAATGACAGCGATACGATACACACAGCGTAGCAATGACAGCGATACGATACACACAGCGTAGCAATGACAGCGATACGATACACACAGCGTAGCAATGACAGCGATACGATACACACAGCGTAGCAATGACAGTGATACGATACACACAGCGTAGCAATGACAGCGTTACGATACACACAGTGTTGCAATATGATACACACAGCGTAGCAGTGACAGCTATATAATACACACAGCATCGAAGTGACAGCCAACACAAAGTCGCAGTGACAGCCATATGATACACACAGCGTAGCAGTGACAGCCATATGATACACACAGCATTGCAGTGACAGCCATACAATACCAACAGTGTAGCAATGACAGCCATACGATACACACAGCGTCGCAATGAAAGCCGTACGATACACACAGCGTAGCAGTAACAGCCATACAATACACACAGCGTTGCAGTGACAGCCATACAATACACACAGCGTCGCAATCAAAGCCGTACGATACACACAGCGTAGCAGTGACAGCCATACAATACACACAGCGTCGCAGTGACAGCCATATGATACACACAGCGTAGCAATGACAGTCATATGATACACACAGCGTAGCAATGAAAGTCATACAATACACACAGCGTCGCAGTGACTGCCATATGCTACACACAGCGTAGCAATGACAGTCATACGATACACACAGCGTAGCAATGACAGTCATATGATACACACAGCGTAGCAGTGACAGCCATGCAATACACACAGTGCCGCAGTGACAGCCAACACAGCGTAGCAGTGACAGCCATACAATACACACAGCTTCGCAGTGACAGCCATATAATACACACAGTGCCGCAGTGACAGCCAACACAGCGTAGCAGTGACAGCCATACAATACACACAGCTTCGCAGTGACAGCCATATAATACACACAGTGCCGCAGTGACAGCCAACACAGCGTAGCAGTAACAGCCATATGATACACACACACAGCATCACACTGACAGCCATATGATACACACAGCATCACACTGACAGCCATACGATACACACAGCGTCGCACTGACAGCCAAATGACACACACAGCATAGCAGTGACAGCCATACAATACACACAGCGTAGCAGTGACAGCCATACAATACACACAGCGTTGAAGTGACCGCCAACACAGAGTCGCAGTGACAGCCATACGATACACACAGTGTTCCACTGAAAGCCATATGATACACACAGCATCGCAGTGACAGCCATATGATACGCACAGCATAGCAATGACAGCCATACGATACACACAGCATCACACTGACAGCCATAAGATACACACAGTGTCGCAGTGACAGCCATATGACACACACAGCGTAGCAGTGACATCCATACGATACACACAGTGTAGCAGTGACAGCCATACGACAAACACAGCGTAGCAGTGACAGCCATACGACAAACACAGCGTAGCAGTGACAGCCATTCAATACACACAGCTAATAGTGACAGCCATACGACAATCACAGCGTAGCAGTGACAGCCATACAATGCATACAGCGACGCAGTCACAGCCATACAATACACACAGCGTTGTAGCGACAGCCATATGATACACACAGCATCGCAGTGACAGCCATACAATACACACAGCGTAGCAGTGGAAGCCATACAACACACACAGCTTAGCAGTGACAGCCATTCAATACACACAGAGTAGCAATGACAGCCATGCGACAAACACAGCGTAGCAGTGACAGCCATGCGATACACACAGCGTCGCAGTGACAGCCATACGTCAAACACAGCGTAGCAGTGACAGCCATACAATACACACAGCGTAGCAGTGACAGCCATACGATACACACAGCGTAGCAGTGACAGCCATACGATACACACAGCATCACAGTGACAGCCATACAATGCATACAGCCACAACGACAGCCATATGATACACAGCGTCTCAGTGACGGCCATGTGTAAAGCTGGCCATACACTTAAGTGATTTTGCCGATATCACCCAATAATGATGACACACCGGGCTGAGAAATCAGACAAATTACATGTGCTTTAGATCGACTCCGATGCCCCTAGATCGCAAGTGTTATCCTCCAGCAGCACTTGCCGGGATCACAAGCGATAAATCACATGCAATGCTGCCGCCTGGTACCTTCCCGGGTGACTCAAGGGGGATTGGCTGTGAGAGCTTCTCTCAGAGATGTCTCAGTAATGTATGGGGGCATTAATGAGATTTTCAGCTGTCTGCAGCATGTAGACTCATTGTTCACCTGTTGATCCAATCTCACAGCCTGCAGCGCTGGCCTGCTGCAGTTTTTAGCTAAAGGTTTTGTGCATAGGAGTGTGAAGTAGTGCGGCAGCTTCACCTATCTGCCATTGTGACAATGATCAATGGTGCTGAGCATCGAGAGACAAGGCACCCTGACTGCACAAGTGTGCAATGCATTACTAGGAGTTGACTTAGGTCCTTACTCTGGTTCACTCTCAGAGGAAAATTCCTTCTCAAATTGACAAAACCATGTGCATTGCAGGTGGGGCAGATATAATGTGCGTATAGAATTTGCCTCTGAGAGTGAACCAGAATAAGGCCCTAAGTCCCATGAGACTTTGCACAAGATGTCAGAGGCTAAGAGGCTTGTGCTGAGCTCTGCTTGGTGGAGCTCATCACATACTTATCAGGCCCATGGAGGGCAGCAGCAGCGGCGGCCTCGTCATGGGAGGGTTTTTAATCAGAGGCTGAGTCTGTGAGGTCTCCTTAAGAGTAAGGCACAGATATAGAAACACTGGCTTTTCATGTGGTGTGTGTGTGTGTGTGTGTGTATATATATATATATATATATATATATATCTTATATATTTGGCTACATCTGTCACTCAAAGTGTGTCTGACTCTCTAATGCTGGGTGGAGCCTCTGACTCACATGACTGACTCACATGACAGAGAACCAGCCCAGTGAGACACCCTCTGCCTCCCCATGTTACCCAGCAAAGACACAGCTACTCACCAGACACACCAGGTGAGCGTCCCCCGCCGCCCCCCCTCCCGCGATTTGCGGCACCCCCCCGTGACCCCCCCTCCCGCAATTCGCGGCACCCCCCCGCGACCCCCCCTCCCGCGATTCGCGGCACCCCCCCGCGACCCCCCTACCGCAATTCGCGGCACACCCCCCGCAACCCCTCCCTCCCGCGATTCGTGGCACCCCCCGCGACCCCCCCTCCCGCGATTCGCGGCACCCCCCGCGACCCCCCTCCCGCAATTCACGGCACACCCCCCGCAACCCCTCCCTCCCGCGATTCGTGGCAAAAACCTCCCCCCCTCCCGCAATTCGCGGCCACCAGCCCCCCCCGCGACCACCCCTCCCGCCATTCGCAGGGCCCCTCCCACGAATCGCGCGCTCCCCCCGCTCCTGCGAACCCCCTCTACCGCAATTCACGGCACCCCCCCCCACGATTTGTGGCAACCCCAGCCCCCACGACCCCCCCTCCGGCGATTCGGGGCACCCCACCCCCTGCGACCCCCCTCCTCCCGCGATTCGCGGCAACCCCCCGCGCCCATCCCCCCTGCACCCCCCGCGACCCTCCCGCGATTCCCGGCACCCCCCCTGACATAGTGATGTATTGAGAATATGCACTATGCTGGCTATGTAAACTACGTAACTTACGCAAACTACGTAGCTTACATAAACTGGAGCTGTGCTAATACATAATGGTTCATATCCCCACTATCCACGTCATACCCCCATTATCCACGTGGGTGTGGAGTTAATTTTATAAAGTGTGGCGAGCGCAGCGAGGGGAGGCGGATACGCGTCCCCTCGCGGGGCTCTCTACGCTCAATTTGCCACGATTCGGGCTCGCTGGGCTCGCCACACTTTATAAAATTAACTTCACACCCACGTGGATAATGGGGGTATGACGTGGATAGTGGCGATATGATTGTGTTAGTGGGTGTTGTGTGTGTGTAGTGTGTGTGTAGTGCATTATACTTACCATCAATGATGTCACCGGTGCCAGCGTTCTCCTCCTCCGGCACCCGGCTCCCCGCACTCGCCTCCGCCATGACAGTCCCCGTTGGCAGCAATGTACGCATTTAGCGTACTGCTGCTGGCGGAGCAGGGAAAACATGTGATGCTCCCCCAGCGGCAGTACACTGAATTACGGGTGCTGCCGGGATCTCCCCCCTCCGGCTGCCCGCCGCTGAAGCCGCCCACCCTTCATCCCGATGGGATCTCCCCTCTCCGGCAGCCCGCCACTCAAGCTGCCCGCACTAAGTAAGTAACATATTAGTAGGGCGCCCGGCAATGGCTATGCTGACAACGTAGCCTAAGGTACGTTGTCACCGTAGCATAGCCGGGCGCCCTGCTAATACATAAGTACCTAATATATTATTATTGTGCGGTAGAGTGATTGATTATTGTGAAAAAAGGATTTTGATTAAAATATATATATCTTTATGAGATTGTCAGAATTCTTGTGTGTTTTATTTCCGATATTTCATGAGAAATAAATGTTTATTTTGGTGTGAGCAGCAAATCTTAACTTCCTATAAATATAATTTATTTAGTGTTAGTTAGTTTTTTTTTATATATAAATGTGTGTGTGTGTATATGTGTGTGTATATATATATATATATATATATATATATATATATATATATATATATACAGTATATATATATATATATATACACATATAAAATTATATATTAAAAATAAACAAAAAAATACCTTTTCACAACTAACACTAAACAAATTATATTTGTAGGATGTTAAGATTTGTTGCTCACACCAAAACAAACATTTATTTCTCATGAAATATCGGAAATAAAACACACAAGAATTGTGAAAATCTCATAGAGGTATATATATTTTAATCAAAATCCTTTTTTCACAATAATCAATCACTCTACCGCACAATAATAATATATTATTATCTTCTTTTCACCCTCACAACCGCCTGTCTTCTCTTTGAATTCTGTTCATTCCTTTTGTTTCTTTTCTTCTTTTTATGATATTGTTCTGATTCCATCTTTGTATATTGAAACAATGTTTATACTTATAGATTGTGAAATGTTCCCCTGAAGAAGTCTTTGTAAGACGAAACGCGTTGGGAAATTTTTTATACTACTGTTGAAAGAAAGAAATAAAAATGATTCTTGGAAAATTATCATCATCCATTCTATAAAGCATTATTGAACTTGTGGACATTTTCAAGTTTTAAGGCGCTATACCATTTTTGGGGAATATATAAATATATATATATATGTTTATATTAATCCCCCACCTACAGTTACCCATTGACCAAGTTTATACTGGTTAGTGGCCAGTAATGACAAGTGAGAGGGGGCCCCCCTGTGTAAAGTGACCCGGCCCCCCGAAGGCTTAATCCGGCCCTGATTGTACTGCTTTCCGCCAAATTGAGGACGGGTGCTGACGTCATGTGATGTCATCTGCCCACCCCGCGCAGTCATGCGCATGCCTGAGTTTGCTGTGGTCCGCCCAGCTTTTCTATGGGCGCACCCACAGTTTTTGTGAAACCGACCCCAGTGACTGTCACTTCACCTGAAGGCACTCGCTGAGGGGGTTTGCAAATGCACATTTTCGCACATGCGCAGACCCCCACGATCTGGGATGGGTCCGAATTCAGACCTGTACGAATACGTCTGAATCAGTCCGACTTTTTGAGTCTTTGAATGTACAGTGTTCTAGTCCATGTAGGCATGATATTGACAGAAAGTGGTTAGGTTGTTGGAGATGGAATACAGGGGTAGATTAATTAAGCTCGGTGAAGTGATAAAGTGTCTGGTTTTTATCACCGGCCAATCAGCTTCTACCTGTCATTTTTCAAACCAAGCCTGTAACCTCACAGTTAGGAGCTGATTGGCCGGTAATAAAAACCAGATACTTTATCACTTCACTGAGCTTAATAAATTTGCCCCACAGTTTTGAAAGTGTCAATAATCAGACATGTGGTCAGTTTGGAGGGCCCCATTGTGCAGGGTTAATCATTTGGCAGCTGCGCTGAATGACCGCATAGATCATCATGGCCCATGAATTGTAGTTGGGCGTTGGCCAAATGCACACAGTGATCTTTCCTGAATGTTTTTTTTCTGGCCAGTCCAATCAAGATGCGAGCTTCATCTAATGTTTCTGGCTGACATATTGTTCCAGCTGTAGAACTATATCAATTCACCCAATTTCTAGAAGGATCTAATCAAGAGACCCTTCTAATGTGTGTGTGGTGTAGAGCAATGGCCTGAAATTTTGTGTCCAGGGCAATTTATAAAATTGTGTTTTTATTTTATTTTTAAAAATGTATAATGGATATAGATAATTACACCTTTTAAAACTGTTTGTTATTGCCACATTGCTGGTGGTGGTGGGGGGTGTTATCCTGGACTTCAAAGGTTCAAGCTGAGATGCCACTAAATCTGCTTTTCGGGTCTGTAGCTAGAGTGGTGCAGATGCTCTCTGGGTAGAACTGGCTGTCGGCACGATCTGTAATGTCATGCATGTTAGTAGTGGTGCATCGCAGCATCCCAGCTCCTTCTCTGCCTGCGAAAAATAGACATTGCAGTGGGCAATGCCTCCTCAGGCACCCACATTGTCTGCAGACAGATGTCATGACACCATGATGTCTCTCCAGAGTTCAGAATCCCACCCATAGTGAATTCCTGCCCCGATCAAGCCTGCAAATTTCTTAGCATGGCTTGCCAACGTTAGCTATACTGGAGATTTGCTGCAAATCCTTTTGCAGGCTGCTCACCACCGAATGATTTTTTCCCAGTGTGTGTAGTCTGTGCATAGCTAAGGAAAATAAGAACAGCATTGAACCAATATGGGTAGTGATTTGCTCCATCTTGTACCCCATAGATATATCAATATCTATATAACAAAACATAATTAAATATGTGAGTTGCCATATTGTGAACTTATCAACACAAAAAAGCCTAACCCTATCTGCCCCCCCCCCCCCCCCCCCCCGCCCAGCCTAACCCTACCCACTAGTGCATAACCCCAATCCCGATACTTACATCCAGGATGTGTCAGGATTCTGGCTGTCAGTATCCCACTGCTGTTGGTCTACTGCAGGGGTGGGGAACCTTTTTTGTGCCAAGGGCCGTATGTATGGGGAAAAAAATCCTTCAGACGGCCATATGTAAAAATTTCTCAAATTGTCCTGCTGCAGCCGTCCCACGCTCCGGCGGCTGCCGCTGAATTGGACTGACAGTCTACGGCTGCTGTTGATTAAGAGCAATCTCGCGAGAACTACCGACCTCTCGTGAGAATTCCCCTGTACTTGGCTCCCGGCAAAGCCGCCGAGCGGGCCACACAGACCGACCTGAGGTTCCCCACCCCCTACTGACTGTCGGGATAGAAATTTCTGGTACTATTAACCATTGTTTTTAGACTAGTGAACACATTAAACTCCACCCAAATGTAACTCTCTCTGCACAAATTATATCTGCCCCATCTGCAGTGCATATAGTTTTGTCCATTTAAGAAGGAATTTGCCTTTGCGAGTGAACCAGAATAAGTGCCTATGTCATTAACCATCTTTTGTAAGTTGGTGAGGAATTTACTAGCTATATGAATATAAATCCATTTCTGGATGTTGTTGTGCTGTTGGTTTTTATCACATCTTTTGACATCTTTGGAAAATGAAGGGAAAAAGTGGTAAACCTTCAAAACACCGTTAGATACATTAATTCCCAAAGGAAAATAAGGGTAATAACAGTAGAACAAACCCCATGGCTGAACAAGAAAGTAATAAACAATAAGAAGAGAGCTTTTAAAAATATAAGGCAAACAGGGACGAGGAGGCATTCACAAAGTACAAAGAGTTAAATAAAATTAGTAAAAAGTAAATCAAGGCAGCTAAAAGGGAAACAGGAAAGCGAATAGCCAAGGACAGCAAAACAAATCCCAAAAAAGTTTTTAAATACAGTAGATCAATAGAAAACAGATAATAAAAGAGAACAAAGTGGTCAAATATAACTGTTACATTTTCTCATCTGTTTTCACTAGAGAGGAGCAGTCAGTGGAATGTATCCCCTCAAAGGGGATGATCCCACTAGAACTAAACATAGAGTTCACCTCAGAGGAGATCCTCAAGAGGCTTTGCAAAATCAAAATAAATAAATCACCATGCCCAGATGACATTCACCCCAGGGTTCTGATGGAACTAATGGAGGAGTTAACTAAGCCTCTGAATTACATTTGTGATAAATCTTTTTCGTCCGATATAGTACCAAAGGACTGGAGATTAGTGTAGGTAGCACCGATATTTAAAAAAGGAAAACAAGACGACCCTGTACATTTTAGACCGGTTAGCTTAACGTTGATTTTAGGGAAATTATTTGAATTAATTGTAAGAGATGGTATCCAGGAATACTTAGAGAGGAATAATATAATTAGCAGTAATGAGCATGGGTTTGTAAAGAATCGATTGTGCCAAACTAACCTAATACGTTTTTACAAGGAGTTAGCACAAACCTAGACCGTGGTAATGTAGTAGACGTGGTCTACCTGGATTTTTTAAAGGCATTTGACACTGTGGCCCTTATTCTGATTGAGTCGCATGGCTCTGAATGTGGACGGATGGCCGATGGTTGGTGTTCCGTGCAGAAAATGATCTACGGAACCATCCGAGCAGGGGGTGGAGAGGGGCGTGAAGGGCTGTTCTGGCTTATTACCATATGCGTATGCAACGCGTTTCATGGGTGTTCCCATCAAAACGCTGGGCGTACGGATGGTAATCCTCCGTGATGCACGTGTGGGGGGCGGACAGGTGACATAGCCGGATGTCAGCTGGCCGCCCATATCACTGCTTTCATTCGGAAAAATGTCAGAGTGGTCTGGAGTACTCGGTGTTGACTGACCACTCAGTCCATCATTCGATGGTCGGCGACCATCGTAGGATGAGGAGGTTCCCCTAGATGGGGGAAGTGTTCAAATGAAACATCCATCGGTCGGCGTCTTACCGCATTCGGACGGTGTGAGCGATCCATATGGTAGGCGGGGCTAAGAACACTCGGTTCCTGTCCAAAATAGGTATCTGTCCGATTCAACTAGAATAAGGGCCCTTGTCACATTAGAGACTGATTAATAAAATGGAGGATTTTGGACTAGGGGTTAAAATTTTGTAGCTAGGTAAGAAACTAGCTGCAGGATAGAGAACAGATGGTGGTGGTAAATGGTGCATTTTCAAGCTTGATACCGGTACTAAGTGGAATACCAAAACAGGCAGAGTCCTGGGGGTGGAGATGTGAATAATGTTGGTGGAGCTATAGTGGGGGAGTGGTATCAATCGGTGCGTAAACCAGTTTTTTTGTCAAATACATTGGCAGGTATTCAATGGGTAGAATCGTGGGCGGCAGCGAATCCTGTGTAGGATTCGCCGCAATTCTCCCTTCAGGGAGATTCGCCCGGCAGCCGCCCCTCCGCCCTATTCAACGCCTCAGGGGCTCTCTGCCCCAGGCGACGAATTTTAACCCTCCCGGCGAATGCCGCCAGGTAGATGGGGGGTGCCGACTTTCTCCTGTCCCCTGCGCCTCTGTCAAGGTGCTGATGCCTGCCAACCCCAGAGCCCCAGACTGAGGCATTGCACTGCGACCAAGGCAACATGAAGCCTGAATAGGAAGGGGAGGAGAGCATACCTCCCAACTGTCACGATTTTAGAGGGACAGTCCCGATTTTCGGGTCCTGTCCCGCTGTCCCACCCGCGGCAGGCATTGTCCCGCTGCGGGGGGTGGCAGTTGGGAGACCCCCAATCTAGTAGAATAGACGCTGTGCGCATGCGCACAGCGTCTATTCTCGTATGAAAATGAAGTCACGGCTAATTAGCATAAGCCGCGCCCTCATTTGCATTTTTCGGGCGCTCGCGCGGCTTCGCCTATTTCATACGGACAGAAGTTGGGAGGTATGGGAGAGAGATAGGAAGAGCCTTTCCTCACCCCCAAGTCTTCCTGATTTATTACAGCCTGGCCAGGGCTGGGCACAGCGTACAGGACTCATTACTGCTGCTGCTACTAGCCGCTTCATCGTGGGTGTACAGTATGTGCTGGCCGTGTGACTGCTCCTCTTGTTTACAGGTGGCCTGCTTGCCTGCTGCACAGAAAATGGGAGGGAAAGTGGTTGTTGCTCACTAGGGGCCAGATGCACTAAGCTTCAAAAGTGATAAAATAGAGTGATAACAACCAGCCAATCAGCTCCTGTCTGACATTTTTCAAACACAGCCTGTGACATGACAGGTAGAAGCTGATTGGCTGGCTGTTTATCACTCTCCATTTTATCACTTCTGATGCTTAGTGCATCTGGCCTTGTGTGTCTAGCAGATCTGCTCTGCTCCATCCTTAACCCTCCACCGCAGTGATAGCAAGCATCACTATACCGCGATTGGCGAAAGGAGCCAATGAAGGCCCTCAGATTTGTCTGGGCCCGGGATTGGAATCCCCATAGTCTCCCCCTGATGTCAGGCCTGGCCACAGGGTTCAGTGCTGGGGCCTCTTCAGAATTGTAAAAGGACCTTGGAGTCCAAATTGATAACAAACTGGGGTGCAGTACTCAGTGTCATGGTGCAGCCACTAGTACCCCTTTCACATTATAAATCCCGGGTAGCTCCCAGGATTTGGACACAGATCTGTCCCAGGAGTGACCTCACATTTGCGAGGTGAATAAACTGGGTCGCTGCCATCACACGGGCCTGAGCAGCAGCGTGTCATCGGGGAGTGGGGGAGGAAGCATTGCTTGGAGCTGACAATGTCTCCAAGCGCTGCCTCCTCCATAGTGTGAACGGGACCTTGGTAACCCAGTCACTCCGCACAGCAACCAAGAACCGACCCGGGTAAAACCCTTCTGTTAACCCGGGTTGGATTGCCGGGTTGCTGGAGCTGGGATCTTTCTAAAGGTCCTTTCACACCGCACAGTGATCCAGGTCGACCCGGATTATTTTTTCCATGTGAGAGGGGTATTAGGCTAAAAGGTTCATGGAAACTAGGGAAGCCAATGTAATTATATCACTCTATAAGGCACTGGTGAGACCTCATCTGGAATTTGGAGTGCCCTTTTGGGACCCAAATTACAGAAAGGACATTTTAGAGCTGGAGAAAATCCAGAGAAGGGCAACCAAGCTAATAAAAAGAATGGAGACCATAAACTATTAGGAAAGGTTTACACTGGCAAAGATGCGTTAACATGTACAAATATATCAGGGGGCAATATAACAAACTTTCAGGAACCCTTTTTGCTTTGAGGTTGGAGACTAAAGCTGCCCATACACGCTGCTAAGCGTGCTGAGCCGATGTGTGCTTTGAGGTGCGCGCTCTCGCGCACCTCATCGCACAGTACAAAAAGTGCTTGCACATACTTTTTGTACTTAGGTTTCATCAAATTGCATCGCATTGCATGCACAATGCATGCACATGCAATGCAATGTGATCCCTGCTATTGCAGCCCACAACGCACGCACGCATCGGGACGTGTATGGGCTGCTTAAGACACGTGAGCATGCGCTCAGACTAGAGGAGAGGAGATTACGTACCCTTAGAAGGAAATTTTTTATTTTTATTGTTAGGGCAGTAAGGGTATGGAACTCCCTTTCAGAAGAGGTGGTGTTGGCAGACAAAATTAATACATAAAAAAAAAAGGTTTGACAAACATTTATTGAGAAAAAAAAAATCATTTCGGGTTACAACCCATAATCCCCATTAGCCGAAAGTTGAAACAAAGGAGATATATTCAAATGGGGATACCACATCTAGACCAAACCCTGTAATGGGTCCTGTAAAATGGTCAAACTTGATAGACGTACGTCTTTTTTCAACATCAACTACTATGAATGAAAAACAAAAACAATATAATGATCTAATATATTCTGTCCTTCCGTAAACAGATAAAGAAGAAACAACAGGAAGTGGTTGGTTTTTTGGAGGCAAACAGAATTGATTATGAAGCAAAAGACATTGCGTGTAATGATGACAACCGACAGTGGATGAGAGACAACGTACCCGGGGAGAAAAAGCCAAAGAACGGGATTCCTCTTCCTCCCCAGATCTTTAACGAGGAGCAGTATTGTGGGGTAGGTGGTGATGTCATAAGTAACACAGAATAAAACACCTACAATCTGCGTTCTGGACGAACACGCCAGCTTCTCTTTCCCCTCTAAATTAATATTTACCCAACCAACACTCGCTATGGTGATAAGCTCAGTGTTACTCAATTGTCAGTGATCCCGATGATAGAACTTTTCATCTTTCTGGAGTCTACAGTATTGATGTATTCGGCCTGATACCTGTACGGATAATGATACTTAGTGGGTTATTCAGACCTAATTGCAGCGGGGTGATTCAGGACTCTGTGATCAGATTGCTGCCGTCCAAACCAGGGCCATCTTAACAGCATTGTTGGCCCGGGGCAAAGAAATTCATTTGGGGCCCCTCCACACCCATTCACTGGAAACAATGTAATAAAAAAATAAATCATAACACACTCCTTCTGTGGTCCTATGTCATCTTTCCACTTGCTTCCATACATGGAATGGCAGTCACTCTGATTGGTGGATAGCTCTAGCCATCCACCATCCAACATGCTGACAGCCAATCACTGTCTGGCTGCAGACTGGGAAGCAGGAAGTGAATGCTGGACTCTGATTGGTGGATAGCTCTAGCCATCCACCATCCAGCATGCTGACAGCCCAATCACTGTCTGTCTGCAGACTGGGAAGCAGGAAGTGAATGCTGCCTGGTTTCTCCTTTTGTGTGTGATTCACAATCATGGTCACTAGGCAGCATTCTCCACTGCCGCCAAAGAAGATGCCCACAACCCAATCTGCCCCAGCTCAAAGACCCATATAATTTGGGGGCCCTTGGGCAGCTGCCAGTTAAGCCCATGTGTTAAGATGGCCCTGATTTATCCACTGTGTGGAGTCTGTGCATAACCCAGAACCTACTCAGCCTGTGCAATAGAATCAGGCTTACCGAAGCTGGAGATAAAAAGTCGGGACAGTTTGGAGGTATGAATTAAGTTATAGCATTATTCTTATCACACTTCCACTTGGATGTTTACTAGACCATTTTTAATTCCAGTCTTTTTATTTCAGGACTTTGAGTCCTTCTTTGATGCGAAAGAAGGGAATGAAATCTATGTGTTTCTGGGTCTGGCGCAACCTGCAAGATCAAAGGTAAAGTCGTCCTCGTATTGGCCTCTTTCTGCTATACTGGATGTTGAATCTGCTTATATGGTCACGTTTGCAAACACATTCAAATAACACCCTTGAAATAGGGAGGGAGATATTCTAATTGGATATATAAAGTACCAGCCAATCAGCTCCTAACTGGATTACAACCATCTGTACTTGGAAAAATGACAGTTAGGAGCAGGTTAGTGCAGGCTCTCCACTTTATTACTCTCCAATGCTTAAAACATCTGCCCCAGGGTTTCTCAAACTGTCAATTGGGCCTCTAGGGTCAAACTTTCTTTCATGTTTGAGCGCCACCTGCAGGTAATTTTCTAGGCCTTTGGTACCATGGCTCAGACCCTCCAAATGGAGTCATCGGGGGTGCCGATGACTCCACGGGGGGCAGTGCCAATGACTCCACGTGTGTGTGTGGGGGGCGCCGATGACTCCAGGGGGGTTTGGAGATGCGGCGTGGTGGGTGATGGTGCCGGGCGTGCGGCAGATCCGGGCGTGCAGCGGACCCGGCTACCCGGCCTGCTGCTACACACGGGGGGGAAGTTCCAGGCGTGCTGTTGGCGAATCACTCCATGGGGGTGGAGTGGGGGGTTTAATGGGCTATGCGCGGCAAAGTGGCTCCAGGGGGGGGGGGGGGGGGGAGTTTTCCACTCACCTCCATGCCATCTGGGGGGACACCTGCTCCAACTTCCACCCTCCACCGGCCGTGATAATATGGTGGTAAAATCATTTAGGAGAAGAGGGGAGGTGGGGGAAGCTGAGCAGTCAAATAATGCTTAAGAATGCTATTATGATGTTAGAAATGTCAAGGTTTTGGGGTTCTGTCTGCTACTAAAGCTGGCTACACACTAATAGATATGTCTGCAGATCAATTAATCTGCAGATATATATAAACAGACGGATCTGGAAGCATGTTCTCCATACACACGGCTCGATCCTTCAGGACTGACATCATAAATGCGCTGGCACATTTGCATGAACCCGCCCATTGAGCTGTCAATCACAGACGTCTCTCAGCGTGGCTATATGGGTGGTCGGTGGAACAGAACTACACACAGCATGATGTGTTGCACAGTTGACATGATATATATCTGAACAACGCTGTTCACAGATATATCGATGGTACACACTGGCTGATGTTGCATCGATATATCAGCTGTTCAATCATACAGCCAATATATCGGCCATTGTGTACACACCTGTCCACAATCTAATCATCCCCCAAACTATATGTACAGTATGTTATTTCATTATCCTTTTTAATCTAATAAACATTGTGTCTGTCTTCATACACATATTAATTCCCATTTTTATACCTTCAAATTTATGTTTCCTTGATACTAGTTTTTAATTATATAATGTTACGTTTAAGATTCTTGTTGGAGCTGCAAGTAATCTGATTAAATTTGGTTAAGATTGCAGTTTGAGATAAATGGGCTGATTCATTGGGGTTTTTTTTTTTTTGGCGAGGAAAATCCATCCTCGCCGTCCAGCCCCCTAGCCGGCCGCTCGCCATATTCTATGTTCCGGGGAAATTCTCACCATGAGAGGATGGTGAGGATTCCCTGAAATAGCGAGGTTCACCGCATAGGCGGGTATGCTGCATATAGCGGCAAGCCTCACCGTTTGGCCGTCCGCACTTGCCGTTCCCACCTCGCAAGCAGGCAAGGTGGAAACGGCGAGTGAAGGGGGGGGGGGGGGGTCAGTTGATCGGCACTTCTCGCCATCATAGCTCACCATTGCCCATTGAATACACCCCAGAGTTGTATGTTTACTATAGGTCGCTGTTTTTGTGTTTTGTATTTTTATGAATCAGGCCCTAGGCTGGGTACACACTATACGATTTGCCATGGTATCTATGACCACTCTGCGCGAACATCGTGTAATGGGGGTTATTCTGGTTGATTTGCAAGGCTGCGAGTCCACTGTCCCTGCTTGCCCTGTCCCAGCATGGTCAGGTATGATACATTCCACCGCTGGTATTGCATTTTACAATGCGATCCTGGGCGGTAACATTCCACCCAGATAAATGGGCCTCTTAAACTGGCCATACATCTACAGATTTATTGTCTGATCTGGCTGGTTGGAACAAAAACCTGGTAATATAATTACAGGTTTTGGCAGTTTTCTGTCATTTTGAAGCAAATGGTCAACTGTTATTTGCTGTGATCCATTACCAGTTTTGTTGTTCCAACCAGTCAGATAAAACAATAAATCTGTAGATGTATGGCCAGCTTTACAAAGAGATCTGTACTTAGGGGCCAATTCAGGATCGCTTGATGCAATCCGAATTCGTCCCCAGCCCCGATGTTTGGCGTTTGGCCATGTGCATTTCTGCGTCACAGCGCTGAGGTCATGGGTTCAAACCCCTCCATGGTCCAAACTGTGGAGTTTGTATATTCTCCCCGTGCTTGCATGGGTTTATTCTGGGTAATAAATAAAGTTTATATATTGTGAGCTGCATTCATTTAATGTCGGTACAGTAGCTAAAGAATTAAACGTGTTTAACCCCTTGAGCGCCAAGCGAATTTGGCAAAATAGGTGCGAACATTTGCAAAACAAAATTTTATCCATCATATTGACCTGTAATGTTTACTTTATAGGAAAAATATCATATTTTTTAACACATTTTTATTTGAATTTATATAACAAATGTGAGCGACGTTGACATATTTAGCGGATATTTTGCACATCTCTCACAGAGACGCTGGCACTCAAAGGGTTAAAGCCCCTGATTTAAAACCAAAGATATAAGACTGTGGATGCAGATCGGATTTTGCCAATAAAAATGTCACCAGAGCTGGGACATTGTTAGGTGGAACCCGGCAACTTCAGCCATGGTGGGTTGTAAATAAAAATTGTCTACCGAAGTAAATGGTGTAAGCAAAACTGTATGGTATTGTTCCCAAAATAAATGTGTGTAAATAAACGCACCTATAAATGGTTTGCATCCAATGCTCTCCTCTTCCTCCCTCTCTCTGTATGAGTTGGGTGCCCTCTAGTGGCCCCAGTGCATTTCAGTGTCAGCTGTATCAAAACACACACATGTGGCAGATGCAGGGGAGGGGTGGGGGTGACGGATACGGTCATATTGTCTACAGCTGGGGTAGCCAACCCTAGCCCTCGAGAGCTACCAACAGTGCATGTTTTGCAGGTCTCCTCACAGAATCACAAGTGAGCTAATAAGCTCCATCTGTGTATCTTTTAAAATGTGTCAGTGATTAATGAGTGCAGCTGTGCAGCAGCTAGGTTGTCTGGAAAATGTGAACTGTTGGTAGCTCTCGTAGGCTAGGGTTGGCTACCACTGGTCTACAGCATTTAGGTCTACAAGCATTAGGTCTACACCACTAGGTCGACCTGCATTTAGGTCGACAGGGTCATTAGGTCGACAGGGTCATTAGTTCGACTTTTATAAGGTTGACAGGGTCATTAGGTCGACATGGGGAAGGTCGACAGGCAAAAGGTCGACATGGGGTCATTTGACTGTTCTATGAGTCGACATGTGCCGACAGGCGGTATTTCATGCCCTACCATCCACTAGGGAGTGGTGGGAGAATAAAATAGTGTGCCGAGCGTATTGAGGCACCGTGCCCAAAGCATGTCGACGCTTAAAAAAAAAAAAAGATTTTTTGAAAAAAAACAAAAAAACCCATGTCGACCTTTTCACTGTCGACATAATGACCCTGTCGACCTAATGGCCCTGTCGACCTAACCCATGTCGACCTAAATGCAAGTCGACCTAATGGTGTAGACCTAATGCTTGTAGACCTAAATGCAGTCTGACGAATGATCCCATTCCGGGGGTGGGGGTGGGGGATAGGGGGGTCTGGGATACCACCATTTGGGTACTATCTATATTGGTTGTGCCAGCAGATGTCTTCTAGATCACAGCAATACAAAACAGTGTTCCCCTGCAGTTTATAATACCACACATTCGCATCCCCTTTCTCCAGAAAAGAAAGGATTATTACTACTTGATAAATAGACTGCATTAGTCCAGTTCATTTAAACATTTTTTTTACAGCGTTCACTTTGATGCAAATGCACCTCAGGTTTTACAGGTTAGCACGTGGACTAGCAAGTCAATAATTCTGTGTCTGCGTTGGTGCAGAGGTTTACGTCAATAGATGGGAGGAGTTGGATTGCTAGGATACTTTGCTAGGTGATTATTAGTTTATTTTGCAGAACAGGACATGCACAGCATCAGTGCGATTTTTGGGAAGGGAATAGGGTTGGGGGTAGTCTAGCACTTAAGGGGTACCAAGCATGTCTATCTCATATCTGCACTGCGCCCATATACACCTCACATTGCCATCACAACCTGTCTTGTTCCCCAAAAAATCTAATATTGGGGAAAGCCTCATTGCATTAAGGGCAGTGGTTACCCTGTCAAACCCTGGATCAGGTGCAATTCTGTTTCTCAGGGTGACTTTCAAGATTAAGGGATTGATGTACCAACCATCAAGCAGAGAAAAGCGTGGTCTACTTCCCAAATATGTTCACTGCTTGATACATCAACACCTAAAAGATTCTATAGAAGAACAACAATAAAAAATATGGTAGCAGTTTTCATGTTATGTGCTCCCATTGTACTGCGTCGGCAGAATTATGCAGGGAACCTTTGGCTCATGAAGTCCGTCTGCACCTCTGTCTTCCCATCAGTTTTATTGTCAGTGATTAGTAAGGAAAGGATGTTTTCCCACTCTCCTTGGTACACTGCTAACATTTTGTACATAATCAGTCCTCATTATACCTGTAATAATGCTAGGCCTGAGACAGTAAGCATAGATATGGGGGCAATCAGCCACAGTGGGCGGTTAATGAGAATATAACTTCTTTACACACCCATTATGTTTTTTAATCTTTGCTGTAATTGTAACCAATAGCTGAGAGCGGATATCTGTGGTCACTACTCTATGCCAGGCATGTCCAAACTACCGCCCTCCAGCTGTTGTGCAACTACACATCCCAGCATGCCTTGCAATAGCATTCCCTAATAGCAAAACTGTGGCAAAGCATGATGGGACTTGTAGTTTCACTACAGCTGGCGGGCCATAGTGTGGACATGCCTGATCCAGATGGATGTCTCAGAGATCACTGGATAAGAATTCTGATGATGTCAAGTGTAGTAGTATGGAGGAGAAGTAGAAGAACCGAGCAACGACCCTGAAATTAATAAACCCATTGATCTTTTTATATTATGCATATTGTATAATTTGTATCGAATACAGTATAGATATTTAAAACTATAGATGGGCTATACTATGGGTTGTATTAAACATTTAAATAATATAAATAGGTGGTCAGCAAAAGGTTGAGCTTACCATTATAAATAAATACACAAATATAATAGATCCAGTTCTGCCGTTTTTAAGCACACATGCTCCCACCTCATGGTAAGGCTCCTGTCTCTTCTTCCTGGTAGCTACTCTCTGGTTCAGTTCACTGACTGAATACTCAGATCCACACACAGCACCTTAGCTATAAGACGCTGCTACCAATGGTTATGTGCCGGAGCTCTGCTCTGTCCCTTAACCCCTTCCTGACACAGCATGTTTTTGCCTTCCTGACAGAGCCCTTTTTTTCAAATCTGACATGTATCACTTAAGTGGGGATAACTTTTTTTTGCTTTTACTTATCCCAGTGATTTTGAGATTGTTTTTTCGTGACACATTGTACTTCAAGTTAGTGGTAAATTTTCGTCGATACAGTCTGTGTTTTTTTGTGAAAAATACCAAAATGTCGGAAAAAAATGGAAAATTTAGCAATTTGCAAAATGTTAAATTTTCTGCTTGTGAGACAAATAATCATACCACTCAAAATAGTTAATAACTAACATAGACCATATGTCTACTTTATGTTTCCATCATTATTTCAACTTCCTTTTAATTTTTTTGGACACTAGGAGGCTTACAATATGAATAGCAAATTTTCAAATTTTCAAGAAAATTTCAAACACTGATTTTTTTAGGGACCAGCTCAGTTCTGATGTGACTTTGAGGGACTTGTATGTGAGACACCCCCATAAATGATGCCATTTCAAAAACTGCACCCCTCACAGTATTCAAAACAGCATTTTGGAAGTTTGTTAACCCTTTAGGTGTTTCACAGGAATTAAAACAAAGTGTAGGTGAAATTTCAAAATTTCATTTTTTTTGCAGATTTGCAATTTTAATAAATTTTTCTAAGGAACACAGTACATTTTACTAGAGAAATGTGACTAAAAATTGATTCCCCCAATTCTTTTGTTTTCATAAATATCCTATATGTGGCCCTAGTGTGCACGTTGACCAAACCACAGGCTTCATAATAGAAGGAGCACCTACTTGATTTTGGAGCCTCCTTTTTATGAGATTATTTTTAGGCACCATGCAAACTACACCCCTCAGGGAATTCATCTAGGGGTATAGTGTACATTTCAAACCCCCAGGGGTTTCACCAATTGTGGTACAACTGGGCAGTGAAAATGAAAAATTAATTTTTTTACACAAAAATGCAGTTCTGGCTCCAAATTTGTCATTTTCACAAGGAATGAAGGAGACAAAGCACCCCAAAATCTGTGCCCCAATTTCTCCCGAGTATGGCAATGCCTCACATGTGACCAAAAAATACCAGTTGGGTGCATGGCAGGACTCAGAAGGGAAGGAGTGATATTTGGATTTTGCAGCACAGATTCTGGTGGAATGTTGGTGGGTGCTATGTCGCATTAGCAAGACCCCCAAAGCACCAATACAGTGGAACCCCCCACAAGTGACCCCATTTTGCAAACTACACCCCTCAGGGAATTCATCTAGGGGTATAGTGTACATTTCAAACCCCCAGGGGTTTCACCAATTTTGATACAACTGGGCAGTGAAAATGAAAAATTACATTTTTTTACACAAAAATGCAGTTCTGGCTCAAAATTTGTCATTTTAACAAGGAATGAAGGAGAAAAAGCACCCCAAAATCTGTGCCCCAATTTCTCCCGAGTACGGCAATGCCTCACATGTGACCAAAAAATACCAGTTGGGTGCATGACAGGACTCAGAAGGGAAGGAGTGATTTTTGGATTTTGCAGCTCAGATTCTGGTGGAATGTTGGTGGGTGCTATGTCGCATTAGCAAGACCCCCCAAGCACCAATACAGTGGAACCCCCCCACAAGTGACCTCATTTTGCAAACTAGACCCCTCAGGGAATTCATCTAGGGGTATAGTGTACATTTCAAACCCCCAGGGGTTTCACCAATTTTGATACAACTGGGCTGTGCAACTGAAAAATTACATTTTTTTACACAAAAATGCAGTTCTGGCTCAAAATTTTTCATTTTCACAAGGAATGAAGGAGACAAAGCACCCCAAAATCTGTGCCCCAATTTCTCCCGAGTATGGCAATGCCTCACATGTGACCAAAAAATACCAGTTGGGTGCATGGCAGGACTCAGAAGGGAAGGAGTGATTTTTGGATTTTGCAGCTCAGATTCTGGTGGAATGTTGGTGGGTGCTATGTCGCATTAGCAAGACCCCCGAAGCACCAATACAGTGGAACCCCCCCACAAGTGACCCCATTTTGCAAACTACACCCCTCAGGGAATTCATCTAGGGGTATAGTGTACATTTCAAACCCCCAGGGGTTTCACCAATTTTGATACAACTGGGCTGTGCAACTGAAAAATTACATTTTTTACACAAAAATGCAGTTCTGGCTCCAAATTTTTCATTTTCATAAGGTATGAAGGAGAAAAAGCACCCCAAAATCTGTGCCCCAATTTCTCCCGAGTATGGCAATGCCTCATATGTGACCAAAAAATACCAGTTGGGTGCATGGCAGGACTCAGAAGGGAAGGAGTGATTTTTGGTGGTGGAATGTTGGTGGGTGCTATGTCGCATTAGCAAGACCCCCAAAGCACCAATACAGTGGAACCCCCCCACAAGTGACCCCATTTTGCAAACTACACCCCTCAGGGAATTCATCTAGGGGTATAGTGTACATTTCAAACCCCCAGGGGTTTCACCAATTTTGATACAACTGGGCAGTGAAAATGAAAAATTACATTTTTTTACACAAAAATGCAGTTCTGGCTCAAAATTTGTCATTTTAACAAGGAATGAAGGAGAAAAAGCACCCCAAAATCTGTGCCCCAATTTCTCCCGAGTACGGCAATGCTTCATGTGTGACCAAAAAATGGCAGGACTCAGAAGGGAAGGAGTGATATTTGGATTTTGCAGCTCAGATTCTTGTGGAATTTTGGTGGGTGCTATGTCGCATTGGCAAGACCCCCGAAGCACCAATACAGTGGAACCCCCCCACAAGTGACCCCATTTTGCAAACTACACCCCTCAGGGAATTCATCTAGGGGTATAGTGTACATTTCAAACCCCCAGGGGTTTCACCAATTTTGATACAACTGGGCAGTGAAAATGAAAAATTACATTTTTTTACACAAAAATGCAGTTCTGGCTCAAAATTTTTCATTTTCATAAGGTATGAAGGAGAAAAAGCACCCCAAAATCTGTGCCCCAATTTCTCCCGAGTACGGCAATGCTTCATGTGTGACCAAAAAATGGCAGGACTCAGAAGGGAAGGAGTGATATTTGGATTTTGCAGCTCAGATTCTGGTGGAATTTTGGTGGGTGCTATGTCGCATTAGCAAGACCCCCGAAGCACCAATACAGTGGAACCCCCCCACAAGTGACCCCATTTTGCAAACTACACCCCTCAGGGAATTCATCTAGGGGTATAGTGTACATTTCAAACCCCCAGGGGTTTCACCAATTTTGATACAACTGGGCAGTGAAAATGAAAAATTACATTTTTTTACACAAAAATGCAGTTCTGGCTCAAAATTTGTCATTTTCATAAGGTATGAAGGAGAAAAAGCACCCCAAAATCTGTGCCCCAATTTCTCCCGAGTACGGCAATGCCTCACATGTGACCAAAAAATACCAGTTGGGTGCATGGCAGGACTCAGAAGGGAAGGAGTGATTTTTGGATTTTGCGGCTCAGATTCTGGTGGAATGAATGGTGGGTGCTATGTGGCATTAGCAAGACCCCCGAAGCACGGTGAAATGATGAACCTAATAATCCATAGATGTGTGGTATATTTTAAAACACTCCTTTATACATAGGCCGGGTTTGTCGGGGCAAGTGTCACACTGGAAAATAGTTTGCTTTCTTATTCCCTTTTTATAGCAAACTTTGCACCTTTTTTGTGTCCTGCCCTTTTTTCCAGTGGAGGGGATTTCATCAGGAAAATGCTGCCCTGGTACAATACGGGGGCCAGTACTAGAAGTACTGGGGCCCTCTGCCTGCTGGTTCCCAAATATTAGGCCCTTTATGACTTCCTCTTGAAAGTGCATAAATGTCCCCCTCTGGCTGGTAGAACGGAATAGCACGTAAGCGTTATACAGTGCCATCTGGATGATATACACGGCCAGCTTCTTGTACCAGATTTTTGTTTTCCGCAGGGCACTGTACGGCTTCAGTACCTGATCTGAAAGATCCACTCCGCCCATGTACCTATTGTAATCCAGGATACAATTAGGTTTTGAGGTGTGGGTACTGGTACCTCGTACAGGGACGGAGGTGGTACTGTCTCCGTGAATTGTTGTCAGTATAAGGACATCCCTCTTGTCCTTATATTTGACCAACAACATATTTTCGGTGCATATTTCCCTGCTTTCACCCCTTCTCATTACTTGGGCAATGTGCGTTTTTGGGAGGCCTCTTTGGTTCTTGCGCACAGTACCGCAAGCTGCTGTACCTCTTGAACCAAGGGCCTTAAACAGGGGGATGCTGGTGTAAAAGTTATCCACATAGAGGTGATAACCTTTATCCAGGAAGGGGTGCACTAAATCCCAGACAATTTTTCCACTAACACCTACGAGGGAGGGGGGGGGGGGCATTCTGGCGGTTCAATTCTTGAATCCTTCCCTTCATATACCCTAAACCTGTGGGTGTACCCTGAGGTGCTTTCACACAGCTTATACATTTTTATGCCATACCTTGCCCTCTTACTGGGAAGGTACTGGCGGAATTTAACCCTTCCTTTAAAATGTATAAGGGACTCGTCTATGCAAATGAATTTATCTGGGATGTACATCTCTTCAAATTTGGCACTGAAGTGATCAATGACCGGCCTGACTTTGAATAGCTGGTCAAAGGTGGGATCATCTCTGGGTGGGCACTGTGCATTATCGTTGTAATGCAAAAATTTAAGGATTAACTCAAAACGATTCCGGGTCATGGCCATACGGTAAAGTGGGGTGCTGTACAGAACATCTGTACTCCAATATTGCCTAATTTCTGGCTTTTTTACTATGCCCATATGAAACACCAGACCCCAAAACGTCATCATCTCTACTGCATCTACAGGGGTCCACCTAGCAAATAATGACGTGGGGTTTTGAGCAATAAACTGCTGGGCATATAAATTAGTTTGGTCCACCATTAAATTTATAAAATCATCAGAGAAAAATAATTTGAAAAAGTCAATTTCTCTGAGACCTGTTGAATCAAATTGGATTCCTGGGATGGCCAAAAACTCAGGAACCTGGGGCTCAAAATTGTCTGGTGGTGGGGTCCATATGAGATCAATTATTGGGGGGGGGGTCTCAGCTGCTCTACGGGGGCGTCTTTGAGGGGGTCCCTCATCACTAGAGGAGGAAGAGGAGCTTAAGATGAATCCTTCAAATTCCCCGCTTGCCTCACTGGCTGTGTCAGAGTCAGAGGCAAGCATGGCATATGCCTCCTCCGCTGAATACATTCTTCTGGATGACTGGGATGACATTTGGGATGACATTTGGGATGACATTTGGGATGACATTTTTATTTTTGTGTTTCTGGTAGTGAAATGTTTCAACACGTGTATAGTGTAGGGGGGGTACAAACTTTATTTAAATGTAGTATGTAGTGTGTAGTGTGTATGTAGTGCAGAAAAAAAAAAAAAAAAAAAAAGGTCCTGCGCCAAAAATTGAGCACAGATGTTGGTCAGTAACGTCCGTCACTGAACAGCGCTCAAAGGCAACAGGAATTTGATCAAAAAAATTTGATAAAAAAAAATTAAAAAAATACCCCACAGCACCCTCAAAAAAAAAAAAAAAAGGTGATCAGTGATGCGACACTGATTACCAGTGAGGGGCAGCAGGTGCACAACCTTTGGTGCAACTGACAGTGCAACTGGCAGGTATATATAAAAAAAAAAACCCTGCACCCCCAAAAAGTTGCTGATCAGCACAGATATACTGATCAGCACAAAAGGGGGGGGGTAGCAGACACAAAATATAGCACTCTCTATCACTCTCTGTCACTATCTCTCTCTATCTATCTTTCTCTATCTATCTCTCTATCTCTCACTATCTATCACTCTATGACACTGCAGCAGCAGCACTGACAGTTATATATATAAAAAAAAAACCTGCAGCCCCAAAAAGGGGGGGTAGCAGACACAAAATATAGCACTCTCTATCACTATCTCTCTATCTCTCACTATCTATCACTATCTATCACTATCTATCACTCTATGACACTGCAGCAGCAGCACTGACAGTTATATATATAAAAAAAAACCCTGCAGCCCCAAAAAGGGGGGGTAGCAGACACAAAATATAGCACTCTCTATCACTATCTCTCTATCTCTCACTATCTATCACTATCTATCACTCTATGACACTGCAGCAGCAGCACTGACAGTTATATATATATAAAAAAAAAACCTGCACCCCCAAAAAGGGGGGGTAGCAGACACAAAATATAGCACTCTCTGTCACTATCTCTCTATCTCTCTCTATCTCTCTCTATCTCTCTCTCTATCTCTCTCTATCTCTCTATCACACTGCAGCAGCAGCAGGAAGTCACAAGAAGTCAGATCCAGGAAGCGTCCAGCACGCTACAAGCAGTGATCAGGTGATCAGGTAAGGTATTTGCAAGGATCAGGTAAGTATTTGCAAGGATCAGGTCAGTATCACGGCAGATAGGCACGGTGACCGCTCTGCACGCAATTCCAGACCGGAATGGCGTCTGCAGCGCAGTCACCGTTAGTTTAAATGTCGCGCCTTGGCTGTGATTGGTCCGTGGGTCCCACGGACCAATCACAGCCTTGGGGGCAGGTGGGGTGAGGTGTCGTCGTCACCGATGACCCCCTCATGTCCCCTGACGCCCGGCGGTGATTGACACCTGTGTTACCGAGCGTCTGATTCGCTGGTAACACAGGAAACCGCTGTGAATGGCTGTTCACACTGAACAGCCAATCACAGCGATCGCCGACGGGGGGGCGGCATCGCAGCCCCCCCTGGGCATGCAGGGACATGTCTGCTGTCAGGGACAGCAGACATCGTCCCTCTGTCACTGCGTCTCTAGACGCAGTGACAGTTTAAAGTCATGACGTACATTTATGCCATGTGT
This sequence comes from Crinia signifera, assembly GCF_055691185.1. Lineage (NCBI taxonomy): Eukaryota > Metazoa > Chordata > Amphibia > Anura > Myobatrachidae > Crinia > Crinia signifera. Next base: position 19,814,383 of record NC_139218.1, on the reverse strand, counting down.
CGGGAAGTACATCCCGACCATGACGTAAATGTACGTCAAATGTCGGGAAGGGGTTAAATTGAATGATGTGGTACAAGCGGGATGCGGTCAATTTCCCGGCGGTCGGAATCCCGGCGGTCAAAATCCTGACGCCGGAATCCCGAAACTTTCTCCCTCCGTGGGTGTCCACGACACCCATAGAGTGAGAATAAATTAGCGTGCCGAGTGTAGCGAGGCACCGGGCCTGCTGCGTGGCAAGAGCAGCGTGCCTGCAAGGGGGGCGAACCACGTCCCCCCCTTGTCGGGAATTCGGTGGTCGGGATTTTGACCACCGGGATTCCATACCGAATCCGTACCAGCTCTAGTAATCATATTACATCCCTTCCAACTGCCTCCGCTATTTGGAGACTGTCCTGCTGTCCTTCCCGCTGGTGGCAATGTCCTGTGGGCAGAGGGGGACAGTTGGGGGAAGCCGGAGACCACTGCTCTGCCCTACAGCTGGCAATTGATGAAGAGCATGTGCACAGTGCCGGGAGAGAACCGGGGCTTCCTAGCTGCTCGGAAAACAGTGGGCATGCCCCCAATGATGAAAATGGGGATCGCAACACTAGGCCCCATCCATTTGGGGATATAGCCCCACATAATTTTTTGAATGTCCGAACCAACTTTTAATGGGCAAAAAGTTGGGAGGTATAATATTAAATACCATTGTTATCATAATTTGAGGTGGGGGGTTTCCGGGAAACCATAACCCTGCATTTGCCTATGATATGGATGCACTGATATTGGAGTTTGTCTGTGGTCCGATTAGAGTTATACAATGTGGCTGCTCCTGCAGATTCTGTGTAACATAATTCTTTGCCACAACCCTCTGCCAGTTGGCCGGAAAAGGGTCAGTATGTGCTTTATGGGTGTGAGCTTGGAACATATCCAGTGAGCAAACTTTGGGGAATTCTTTTTTAAACAGTAATTGTAATTATTGAACCTTTTTTGGTAATAGCCGCAAACTTAGTATTGAATGGAAAGCTACACTGGGGGGTATGCGCCATTGGGTCGTCCCAACAAGGGTCGTTATGGATCGACCACTGAAAGATGACAGGACAATAGGTTGACACCTTTAAAATGTTGACATGGCTCTAGGGCCACAAGCATTAGGTCGACAATAGTAAAATCGACATGGGATTTTCCAAGAAAAATTGTCCCAATGTCGATACAGTCGACATGGACACCAAAAAAGTGCACCGCGTCCCCTCAAATGGCTTGCTGCGCTCGCCATGCTTCAGGCATGGTGCTTCGCTACTCTCGGTACACTATGTTCTACCTACTCGCCCTAGTGGATGGTAGGGCATGAAATACCGCCTGTCGGCATGTGTCCGCTCAAAAAAAAACCAGTGAAAAACCAATGTCGACCTTTTGACTGTCAACCGTCCCATTGTCGACCTAATGCTTGAGTCAATCTTATGACCCTGACGACCTAAAGCCACATCAACCTTTTCAAGGTGTCGACCGAAATCCTGTTGACCTTCATTGGCTGACTCAATGCATGTTAACCTTTCCTATGTCGACCTAGTGATCCTATACCTACTGGGGGAGGTGGAGTAAATGGCAATATTTCATACTTTAAGTTGGAACCTAATGCTTTATTGTAGAAATTCGGGTTGGGTCCTGATTTTTGGAAACATTGGCCCAATCTAATTGCAGAAGCCTGCAGGTTGGTAGGCGGTTCGGTTGTATTAAAAATAAAAGTATACAGGTGATAGAAGATAAATCTCTACTGGGCTAAGAACTTTACAGCCGTGCAGCACTGTGATGCTCCAATAACACTGTAATAGTGTTGATCTGTCACATGCTGACCATTTCCTAGTGGCAAATAAACAACATGCACCTGACATCTAGAAAGTTTGACCTTTTAAGTTGGTGAATAATATTGAATTAGATATTTGAAGCTATTAAGGTTACAGAGGCCCTTATTCTGATTCGGACGGTACGGCCCGCGTGCGGCCGTACCGCCGATGTTTTTATTCTGCACATGCGCAGAGGTCAATCTGCGCATGTGCAGCCCCCTTCGCCGCAGACGTATTTCGTCCGCCGCAAAGGGGGCGTATAGGGGCGTGAGGGGCTTCATACCCTCATTTCCCTATGTGTACGCCCCGCGTTTCATGGGCGTTCCCATGCAAACGCGGGGCGTATGCATGGTAATGAGGGTTTGACGCAATCTAATGGGGGCGGAAAGCTGACGTCGCCGGATGTCAGCTCTCAGCCCCCATACAAGCTATCACACGGACGATTGTCCGTGTGGTCTCAGCTTGCGGGAGCTGCTGGGGCGTGCGGACCTGCCTTCGATGGTCGACGACCATCGAATGCAGGGGGCAGCTCCCACCATGGTGGAGGCGTACGCCTCCACCATTTTTATGCGGATCGCCAGCCGTCCGTGTACGGACGGCCGTGGCGATCCGTCTCGTGGGCGGGGATTGGTTTGTGCGGCCGGAGCACCGTGTGCGGCTCCGGCCGCACCAACCAGAATAAGGGCCTTAGTCATGTATACACTTGGTTAAGAGACTGCTTGCAGAGCTCAACCATCTATCTACAGTATATGTCAGCTACATCTCCCGCACTTCGCCCACTTCCTAAGTGAAGTGGGAAGCCTGGAGGTTTTGATGATGATGGCTTTGATCAGTCAGGATGATACTTACTGCATTACACGCTCCCTGCACATTGGGCAAGGTTGCACGCTTCGGCACTCTCTCAGAGGCCCTTATTCTGGTTGGTGCGTATATTTCCGATTTATTTCGGAGAGGTCCGCACGCCACACTGTGCAGACATCGTACGAAAAATTGCCCACCGGTCCTCCGCATTCGGACGGACTCACTCTTTAAGAAGAGGGCGTGTTTACGGACGACATCCAAACCTTTGCGTGTGCGGTGGACACACACATATTCTGCACGGTCTTACAGCATATGCACGGTCTTAGCGCGTCAGAACGGACGGGAACCTGCCCGTACGCACCGATGCGGTGTATTTACGCAAAACTCACCACTATTATCTGAACACCGAAATCTATAACATGACCCACTTATGCAATTAGGCAACCTCATTAAAAAGGGATTGTTTTTAATGGTCATCTATTATTTCTCAAATTGATAATTAAACACTTTACTACCACTTTAGATTAACCCTTACATCATGCTAAGTTCTAAACATTCTTTCTTGCCCCTTTACTCCCATGTGTTTAAGCTGCAATGGTTCCAATTGAAGCAATGACAAGAGTGTAATTAATGAGTAATGAGTAAAGTAGGTGATTGTATTGTGTTCAGCTGAAATTGGTTGAGGTGCGCCCGTACTGATTGGGCGTTCCGAATGCCTGGCGCATGACCGAGTGGTGTCCGCAAAGCAATACTTGCTTATGAAGACCGCATGTTTCCTGCCTTTTTGTTCGTGTGCATTCGGTGTGCTGTCCGAATGTACGCGTACCATAATTAGTGCACTCCCTCGTGTACGCCCATGTTTACGCCCAGTTTAGCCCACTTTGAAACTAAGACCCTGTGTAGTTCCGAATGACGCCCATAATACGCCCATATTTCCAGAGTGAATGCGGTGCACATTTCTGTACGGTATTGGTGAGAACAAGTACGGAGAACTTGCGTGGCACATGCGCATAGCGTTGCCCACGCATGCGCAGACGGCTAAAAAACGCCATCCGAAAGAGTGCGGGAAAGTACGCACAGACCAGAATAAGGCCCAGAGAGAGCTTTATACAATATGTAGCACAGTTGTAGGATTGATCCTATTCAATGAATTCTGAAGGTAACTGTATTGATTCAACCTTTACTTATAGAAATGTTGATTCTTTAAGAATCGGCTCAAGATGATTCAGTGGTGGATGTTTGTGCAATTGAAGAGCTTTGTTTACGTTATGCCTATGTACTGTATAGCGTATAAAGCAAACATTTAGTATACTCTAGGCCAGTGGTTCCCAAACTTTTTTGCATCACGGCACGCTAGATTATCAGAATATTTGTCAAGGCACCCCTAGGTGCAAAGTTTGCTACCGAGCAGGGCCGCCACTAGTAATGTTGGGGCCCAGGACTGACCTTCAGCCCAAGCCCCCAACGGCAACCCCCCCTCGCGCGCCGGCACCCCGCCCCCCCCCCCCCACAATGTCATCCTTAGGTCCAGTTATGTGGTGAGGGACAGGATCCACTTCTGTTTATCCACATATTTCAAAACTGGAAGCCACAAGCACTGATTTTGCCTATTACATGGACCATAAATAATTTAAATTGGTACTGGACAACCAAACCGAGGCATCCCAGGGAGCCTAGGCGCACAGTTTGGGAACCACTGCTCTAGGCAGTAAGCTTAGATCAGCAGGAGCAGCAGCGGCAGAGAATTGTAGCCCTCCCAGTCTAGTGCATGGACTGTCATACAATATGCATGTGTCTGTCTGAGCAGATGGCTGATGTCACAGCTAACTCCTGATTAGCTGCAGCACTGAGAATCAGCTATGTCCAGTGTGTCACCTCCCAGCCTGTTGTCTCTACGGGAACACTCCTGCTTTATCTGCTAATGGTGCCGTGCCTCAGCAACCTGTATAATAGATACTGGACACCCGCTCTTTATGTGTTATTAATCAACAGCATTGTTTTTTGTTGTAGTTTGTCAACTAAATACTGTCTTTAAACAGACAGTGGGATTACTGTATAACTGCAAGAGCCGGACTGGCCAACCGGCCTTTCTGGCAAATGCTAGAAGAGCTGATGGCTTGATGGACCGGACCATCGGGAAAGCCTGGATGTACAGCTCAACCTCTTGTTGGTCTACTCGCCAGGGCTGCCACTAGTCATGTTGGGGCCCGGGACTGACCTTCAGTCCAGGCCACCGGGCCCCCAGCGGTACCCCCTCCCCCAGTGGCACAAACGCGCTGGAACCCCCCCCCCCCCCCAATTACTATTACTTACCAGCAGCGGCGCGCGGCATCTTCCTCCTTCCTGGATGGTTGGGAGCGCACACAGCACAGTGCAGCCTGCAGAGTGCCGAGTCCCTCTGTATCCTTGGCTCGGCACTTTGCAGGCTGCACTGTGTATTGTGCGTGCCTGGCTGAAGGGCGCCGGGTTGGGGATGCATTGTGCGGAGGTGGTGGTGTGGCACCTTGCCACTGTTGGCAGCTGCTCGGGCCCCTCCAGAGGCCGGGGCCCGGGACAGCTGTACCCACGGCACCCCCCTGTCGGCGGCCCTGCTACTCGACCAGCATGCAGAGAACTGGGGAGTGCTGTGAGGTCACACCCAGTAAAATGAATGACTATAGAGTGGCATGCCGCCACATTCCCAATTTGCAATACAAATGGATGATCAAAGGTAGGGATGCCAGCAGTAAGAATATTAATGCCAGTATCCGGGTGCAGGGAATATAGTTAGTTTGCAGGGAAGTATAGTTACCGATCACCTGCCCCCCCCCCCCCTGTATATCCCAGGTCAGGTGGGAGATCCCAAGTCTCTCTACTAAAAACGTTTTGTGCCAGGTAACTGTGGTTGTTATAGTAGCACAGAATTATAATTATTATTAGCAGGCTAAATAGAATAAAAAGTAAAACAAGAAAATTAATATTTCACCTTTAAGTTAGAAACACACTTACCTACTTTTTATTTCTCCTCAGTGGGAGAAGTCCAGATAGGAAAAGTAGCACATCACTTTGGGGGTGGGGCCAGATTGTCATGTCATTAACCCCTCCCTCATGCACCTGAGTAGTGTTACTGAACTAATTGAGCATCTACCACTATCTGTATGTATGTCATGTCATCAGGCCCTGCCCCCAAGGTGGGCAAAAGCCTGTGATTAGCATGGGTTGAGGGTGGGGCTAAATTACATAATTTACACTGTAGCAGGCTTTTCACTGCTTTTGTCATCATCGACACGCCTGCGTTCTCAGGGATACGCCCAGCATTTTTGTGGGTGCATCCACCATTTTGTGGTCATGCGCATGAAACGATGGGTGTATCTCTGAGTCCACCCACTGCCCACCACCCAGCCCTCCATTCCTGGAGCAAACGGCTCGGCGAGTGTAAAACGAAGATCTTTTGTATCATAACGAGCTTTGACAGTGACCCAATGTTTTTGACAAATAAAGCAGGAGTATTGGATATGAAATACAGGAAGTTCTGTTAAAACATCACATTTCCTAGTTCTTCCCTGCCCACAAGAGAAAATATTCTACAATATTTGTATACTTTATTAAATCTAAGATTTTACAAAATCTCTATACCTAAAATACATGTTATCTAATGGCGGCTCCAGGGGTGGGGCCACAGTGCAGTTCAAAATTCCAATAGGGGAGCCACACCAACTGCCAACCCAAACTGCCGGCCAAACTCACTGGCAGTTGGTAAGGATCCCCTATTTGAGTATTAAACTGTGCCACATCCCCACCTCTGTAGCTGCCAATGGTATTGTCTTATATGGGGGCTAATGTACTAGTGTTTCAAAAATGATAGGAGCTGAATTGTTCCTCCCCAGTTTATCACTTTTCAAGGCTTAGTAGTACATCTCTCCCATAAATAGAAAAATCATACATGTTCACTTGAATGCAAGCTGTAGCACTCTGTTATCAAGTTTTGTTTTTTGGCTGTAGTGTACAGCAGTGGGATTACTGGCTGAATATCTGATGTGTGTAGAAAATTAGTTTTTTCTTGGTTAAGTTTCACAAATAAGACTGAAAAAATTTACATAACGTGTTTTTGTTTCCACCTCATATCAACATAGGAAATAGAAATATCACCTGACCTCCAGAATGGAGAAGTCCCAGGAGAAGACAGCCAGGTAATAAATGAGTATAGCTCCTGTTAATTTCCTAACCCCAATTAATTAACCCTAATATGATTTGGTTTTGAAGCAATAACACTACTACCAAAATAATTCATTTTCCACGATTTTATTATAAAATAAAGGCACCCATGAAAGTGCCTCAGTCATACCATACCTCCCAACAGCATACCCCCAAACTCTCCCTATTTTTCGCAGGATTGTCCCATTTTTATGGGACTGTCCTATCGCAGGCAGCAGTCCTGGCGTGGGTTGTGGCGGTTGGGATGCCCCCTGCTTAGCATCTTTTCATGAGAGAAATAGACTGGGTGCGTGGCCAGCAGCTCACTGTGCACTGACCATGCCCCCATAGTGACAGCAAAAAATATGAGGTGTGGCTTGTGATCACGGCATTTCTGTAAAGCCACGCCCCCTTCTGCCAAGGTCACGCCTCCTTTTCATCTAATTCAGAGCTAGCTGAAAGTACAATGCTGCATTCCTCTGTACATTTAGCATTTTTTTAAGATTACATCAAGGGCCTCATTCTGTTTGGCTCGGTATGCTGTGAAGACCAATCATCGGAGAGCCCTCCCCTGCTGCCTATTCCCCATACAACCGTGCACGGGGATGTGTTTCAAAGACACATCACCTCGCACGTCTTCGCTGCCGACCATCAAGTGATTTCTCATGGTTTCACAAATAAAAGTCAGTGGAAACTGAGTGCTGGGACGAAGACAGGGCGGGGCGGGCCCGGCACACATCACCCCGCCCGCGTAGCCATTGGAACGCCCTGCAAGAAGTTTGGAATCACCCCCCCAAACAGTTATATTTCTTCAACAAAAGCAGAAAAACAAGGTATATTTGTCTTTATAACGGAGATATTGAAATTATGTCACCATGCAGTACAGCGGTACACAGCATTGTCAGGAACCTTCCTGTCTGCACAGCACAGATAGTGAAATGATGTCACCGTGCAGCACAGCGTTACACAGCATTGTCAGGAACCCTTCCTGTCTGCACAGCACAGGTAGTGAAATGATGTCCCCGTGCAGTAGAGCGCTACACAGCATTGCCAGGAACCCTTCCTGTCTGCACAGCACAGATAGTGAAATGATGTCACCATGCAGTACAGCGCTACACAGCATTGTCAGGATCCCTTCCTGTCTGCACAGCACAGATAGTGAAATGATGTCACCGTGCAGTACAGCGTTACACAGCATTGTCAGGAACCTTCCTGTCTGCACAGCACAGATAGTGAAATGATGTCACCGTGCAGTACAGCGTTACACAGCATTGTCAGGAACCTTCCTGTCTGCACAGCACAGATAGTGAAATGATGTCACCGTGCAGTACAGCGTTACACAGCATTGTCAGGAACCTTCCTGTCTGCACAGCACAGATAGTGAAATGATGTCACCGTGCAGTACAGCGGTACACAGCATTGTCAGGATCCCTTCCTGTCTGCACAGCACAGATAGTGAAATGATGTCACCGTGCAGTACAGCGTTACAAAGCATTGTCAGGAACCTTCCTGTCTGCACAGCACAGATAGTGAAATTATGTCACCATGCACTACAGCGCTACACAGCATTGTCAGGAACCTTCCTGTCTGCACAGCACAGATAGTGAAATGATGTCACCGTGCAGTACAGCGTTACACAGCATTGTCAGGAACCCTTCCTGTCTGCACAGCACAGATAGTGAAATGATGTCACCGTGCAGTACAGCGTTACACAGCATTGTCAGGATCCCTTCCTGTCTGCACAGCACAGATAGTGAAATGATGTCACCGTGCAGTACAGCGTTACACAGCATTGTCAGGAACCTTCCTGTCTGCACAGCACAGATAGTGAAATTATGTCACCGTGCAGTACAGTGTTACACAGCATTGTCAGGATCCCTTCCTGTCTGCACAGCACAGATAGTGAAATGATGTCACCGTGCAGTACAGCGGTACACAGCATTGTCAGGATCCCTTCCTGTCTGCACAGCACAGATAGTGAAATGATGTCACCGTGCAGTACAGCGGTACACAGCATTGTCAGGATCCCTTCCTGTCTGCACAGCACAGATAGTGAAATGATGTCACCGTGCAGTACAGCGTTACACAGCATTGTCAGGATCCCTTCCTGTCTGCACAGCACAGATAGTGAAATGATGTCAACGTGCAGTACAGCGTTACACAGCATTGTCAGGATCCCTTCCTGTCTGCACAGCACAGATAGTGAAATTATGTCACCGTGCAGTACAGCGTTACACAGCATTGTCAGGATCCCTTCCTGTCTGCACAGCACAGATAGTGAAATGATGTCACCGTGCAGTACAGCGTTACACAGCATTGTCAGGATCCCTTCCTGTCTGCACAGCACAGATAGTGAAATGATGTCACCGTGCAGTACAGCGTTACACAGCATTGTCAGGAACCTTTCCTGTCTGCACAGCACAGATAGTGAAATGATGTCACCGTGCAGTACAGCGTTACACAGCATTGTCAGGAACCCTTCCTGTCTGCACAGCACAGATAGTGAAATGATGTCCCCGTGCAGTACAGCGTTACACAGCATTGTCAGGATCCCTTCCTATCTACACAGCACAGATAGTGAAATGATGTCCCCGTGCAGCACAGCGGTACACAGCATTGTCAGGATCCCTTCCTGTCTGCACAGCACAGATAGTGAAATGATGTCCCCGTGCAGTACAGCGTTACACAGCATTGTCAGGAACCCTTCCTGTCTGCACAGCACAGATAGTGAAATGATGTCCCCATGCAGTACAGCGTTACACAGCATTGTCAGGAACCCTTCCTGTTTGCAGAGCACAGATAGTGAAATGATGTCACCGTGCAGTACAGCGTTACACAGCATTGTCAGGATCCCTTCCTGTCTGCACAGCACAGATAGTGAAATGATGTCACCGTGCAGTACAGCGTTACACAGCATTGTCAGGATCCCTTCCTGTCTGCACAGCACAGATAGTGAAATGATGTCACCGTGCAGCACAGCGTTACACAGCATTGTCAGGATCCCTTCCTGTCTGCACAGCACAGATAGTGAAATGATGTCACCGTGCAGCACAGCGTTACACAGCATTGTCAGGATCCCTTCCTGTCTGCACAGCACAGATAGTGAAATGATGTCACCGTGCAGCACAGCGTTACACAGCATTGTCAGGAACCCTTCCTGTCTGCACAGCACAGATAGTGAAATGATGTCACCGTGCAGCACAGCGTTACACAGCATTGTCAGGATCCCTTCCTGTCTGCACAGCACAGATAGTGAAATGATGTCACCGTGCAGTACAGCGTTACACAGCATTGTCAGGAACCCTTCCTGTCTGCACAGCACATTCTCTGTACTATTAATGTACTTGTGCGGGGCACCCTGGAAATGATAAGATAGGAGGTAGGAGGCACACCTCTCATTGTAGCAAGGTTTCAGTATAGAATTTATGGCGCACGATCAAGAAAATATTGTCATTGGGCGTATTCTGTGCCTAGGGGCGCGCTTGACACACACACACACCGCCCCCCCCCCCTCCCACCTATCACTTTACTGTTGCCACGGTGAAAGACACAAACAGGCTGTTATTGTGCCTTCATTTTATCTGCTGTTCAGCAACTTATTTCCTGGTAATATTTGGACTGTCTTTCCTTAATGGTGGCTGCAACTTGTGTGTGTATTCTTGATTGGTTGTTCAGCACTAATGCCTGAGGTGACAGCGCCCCCTAGAGCGTTAACCCATAACTGTCATGGTTGGGTTACATGTGCTAATTCACTAATGCCGTGTTCTCACTGCGAGTGAGAAAGACACGGCTTTTACCCGGCATTAAAATGCCGGGGACTGACGCGCTGGACCCCCGTTCTCATTGCAAGGCAAATTCCCGGGTGAAGAAGTTCTACCCGGGAATTTGCCTTTAAACACGGGTCAACCCGTGTCTGCATATCCGGATCTCATACCCCTTTCACACAGAAAATGAAATACCCGGGTGAAGCAGTTCCACCCGGGAATTTCATTAAATACACGGGTCCTTTTTCTGTGTGAAAGGGCACACCCGTGTCGTAAATCCCGTGTCTCCGACCCGGGAATTGACCAGGGTCGAGGACACGGGATTTATGACCCGTGTTAACCCTTTCACACAGAAGAAATACCCGTGTTATTCAGCAAATTACGAGTAGAAATTTTCAACCCGGTAATTTGTTCTTCTGTGTGAAGGGTGGTCAGGCTGCTCCCGGCAAATTGACACAGCATTTGAAATGCCGTGTATTTGCCGGGATTTTCAGACTTTTCTGTCTGAAAGGGGTATCAGACGTGGGTAGAAGGAAGGGTTTTACCCGTGTATGAAATCCGGATATGCGACCCGTTCACACTGCCAAAAATCCCGTGTTAAAAGGAAAATTCCCGGGTCTACATGCTAGACATGGGAATTTGGCTCCAGTGAGAACGGGGTATCAATGGAGTAATGAACAGCTTGGTGCATCTAATGGTTACTAGAAGTGTCTTCTCATCACTCGTACATTGTGATAACTGCTTTATTTGTTATAGGCACCATTTTATTTCCAGAACTCCATCGACACCATTAATGTTGCTTTATTGTATTTATTGTATATATTTGAGTTCTTTGTGGTGCATTAAGGAGATGTAGCCATTAAGGAGATGTAGACGCAGCAGCGGTGCGGAAAAAGGGAAAATGTTGCTGCCTCTAGGATTCGGGAAACGGCGCACTAGTTTATTCTCCCACCCCGCCGTAGTGGATGGTAGGGTATGAAATACCACCTGTCGACACGTCAGCTAAAAAAAACCTCTCATGTCGACCTTCCCACTGTCGACCATAGCCATGTCGACTTCCAGTGGTCAACACAATGTATGTCATCCTAAATTGGGCCGAGCTAGTGACCGTGTTCCTTTATACAGCTGATTGGCTGGCTGTTTATTACTTTTTGAATCTTGATACATCTGGCCCAAAGTCATATATCGAGCACTCTGTTATAGTGTACAAGCGCCTAATCCTACTTTTCCTATTATACAGTATAATGACTAACACCTGATTACTATTTCCACTTCTCAGAGTACTGACACTTCCCCTGTAACTGAGGATAAGCCGGAAGACACCCAGGCAGAGGCCACTGATGCAGCTGAGGAGAAGCAGGTACAAGGGAGCTGTCTGGTTTTAGCGTTTACCAGCTGTTCACGTTTGTACATTCGGTACTTGTTTCCTATCACGGTGCCAGCGATAAAAATTGTATCCATCGGGACCTAAAAAATCGCGTCCATCGCATGCAACCAAATCGCATGCGATGCGATCGACGCAATTTTTACATTGGAACCAATGTAAAATGGTCCCTGAGACCCGATTTTACATTGGCCCCAATGTTAAATGCCCCCCAGACCGCAATTTTCATTGTATCCCCACCCTGATGTTAACGCCACCCCACGATTAACGCCAACCCGAAGCGTGTCGAGCGCAGCGGACCCGTGAGGGGTGGCGGTACACGCACTCCGTCCTATGCATACCCCCACTATCCACGTCGGCGTGGAGTTGATTTTATATAGTGTGGCGAGCCCGAAGCGTGGTGAGCGGACGCGTAATACCTGTGAAGTAATGCGCGTCCGCTTGCCACGCTTCGGGCTCGGTGGCTCACTGCGCTCGCCATTTCACCCATCAGGGTTGGCAAACAATAAAAATTGGGGTCTGGGGGCCATTTCACATTGATTCCAATGTAAAAATCACGTCGATCGCATCGCATGCGATTTGGTTGCATGCGATGCGATCGACGCGACTTTTTTGGACCCGATGGATACAATCTTGATTGCAGCCGCCGTGCTAGGAAATAAGTACCAAAATCAACTCCACGCCAACGTGGATAGTGGGGGTATGAAAAGGTCGGAGGGCACATAACGCCGCCCCTCGCGGGCTCGCTGCGCTCGCCATGTTTTGGGGGTGGGTATACAATCAAAAATCTGGTCCATTGGGCCATTTAACATTGTTCCCTATGTAAAATCGGGTCCATCGCATTGGTCGCATTTTATGCCATTATAATGGCATACAATGGACCCGATTTTACATAGGAATTTGACATTGAATACAATTAATTTAATGTTAAATCGCGTCGGTCGCATCGCATACCTTAAGTTAAGGCATGCAATGGACGCGATTTTTTAATTGTCGGGGAAAAGACTAAAAATAGCCCTAAAATCGCGTCCATCCCATACCTTAACTTAAGGTATGCGATGACCCACGACGGGCGCCGTGCTAGGAAAAAAGTACCGTACATTCTATTTGTCACTTAAATATTCACCCCATATAAAACTTTTAGCAGTACCTAGAATCTCCCATAATTCATCTGGGTGTCGAGTTTTAACCATGCGGCTCTGACTCTATGGAACTCATTTCCCCGCACAGTTCCAGAGGCCACCACTCTAGAATCCTTCAAAAAACAGACTCAAGGCTTACCTGTTTACTCAAGCATTTCTGCAATTCCCTTAAGTATCGTTTATAAAAAAGCTTTTCTGTACTTAATTGTTCCTGTACTGTATTACATTTATTCTATCTGTTTACCGCCTTGAGTCCTGTTGGAGAAAGAGCTCTATATAAATACAATTATTATTATTATTATTATTATCTCTTAATGTATTTTCTATAACTCTCCCTGTTGTGTGATGCTTTTGCAGGAAGAAGAAGCAGCAGCAGTGGAGGAGGTAAAGTTAACTCAGAAATGTATCATTTGATTTGCTTTTAATTTCTCGTCATTGGCAAGATAAAAGCTTTGTGATTCTTTGTGACACTTTTTGTGTGATAATTCGCACTCTCTCACTTGGCGGTAAAAATTCGCAGTTTTATCACATCCAGATGTTTTCGCATAGAAAAGTATACAAATCGCTTATTTAATGGAAATCGCACTTTTGAGGTGTCTAAAAATTGCACTTTTTTCAGACCAGGGGCCAGATTCTCTAAACTTCAAAAGTGATAAAATGGAGAGTGATAAACATCCAGCCAATCAGCTCCTACCTGCCATGTCACAGACTGTGTTTGAAAAATGTCAGACAGGAGCTGATTGGCTGGCTGTTTACCACTCTCCATTTTATCACTTTTGAAGCTTAGAGAATCTGGCCCTACGTTCTGATGGGCGAATATGTCCGAGACTTGCACAGATCATTGCGATCTGTGCATGGTCCTGGTGTATAAAAAGAGTTAAAACAAAAATAAAAATAAAAAAATGGCATGGGGTCCCCCCTTCTGAGCATAACCAGCCCCGGGCTCAAAGAGCCGGTCCTAATTTCATAAAATCACCGGGCAAAACAAATAGGGGTCCCCAGGATTTTATGAAACCAGCACCAGGCTCAAGGGCCGGTCCTGGTTCCCAAAATACGGGGGGGACAAAATGAGTAGGGGTCCCCCATATTTCAAGAACCAGCACCGGGCCCAACCAGCGAGCAGAGTAATGCCACAGCCGGGGGGAGACTTTTTATACAAGTCCCCCCGGGCAAAGCATTCTCCCCCTGACTGGTCAGCATGGGCAGGGGTCCTGGGGAAGTGGGGACCCCCCAAAGAAGGGGTCCTTCCCCTCCAGGACTTACCTGACCATGATGAAGCCCGGGGCTGTCCTCGATGCCCCTGGGCGGTGGGCCTCAAGCTGATTATATTGTAAAAAAAAGAATAAACCATTGTGTATTGCTGTGGCACTACAATTCCCAGCAAGCCAGCACCTCATGCAGGGACTTGGAGAACGACAAGTACCAGCATGCGGGGCAATAAAGGGCCCGCTGGGACTAGTAGTGCCCCAGCAGCAAATAGTTAAAAAAAAAACACACAAACACACTTACAATATAACTTTATGACACACGGAGCCCATACATTCCAACTCACCAATTCGTGTTTGTGTGTTGTGCATTTACATTATATGTACATTGCTATATATGTAGGGTCGGATAAAGGTTCCAGGCGTCCTAGGCTAATACCCATGTAGCTCCCCTTGTAATGCTGCTACACACGTCTATGGGTGCTCAGGGACTCGCCAGTCATGCTGTAGTTTCACAACGGCTGGGGGACCACAGTTTGGCCATGTCTACCCTATTGGGTTATCGGGCTCTGGAATATGAAGCATGGAACCTAGGACTTCCCAGCTCTGCTCTCACCACCAGTGATATGCGTCTTCCATTTCCAGGTGGCAGCAGAAGCAGATGATGAGCAAGCAGGAGAGGAACAGGAAGGAGAAGAGGAAGAAGCAGAAGAAGAAGAGTCATAGGGATCAGTATTGTCCCTATATTCAGGTACTGCTTGCAGATCACTGTACCATCCAGTAATGTGTCTGGTTCACTCTCTGATATCATGTAGATATTTGTCTAAATAACACAGGGTTGCCGACCCTCCCGGAATTCCCGGGAGTCTCCCGAAAATCGGGCCCCCCTCCCGGTCCCCCGGAAGGGTGGGCAACCCTCCCGGAATCTGGGGGACTCCCCTGAGCCCCCCGAATCGCGGCATGTAAATGCCGCAATCCGCGGGTCTCAGAGGAGGGGGCGGAGCTAAAATGACACAATCGCGTCATTTTAGCCCCGCCCCCTCCATGGATATCAGTCATTTCTACAATTTCCGTCATGGGGGCGGGGCTTAATGATGTCACCGTCAAGCCCCGCCCCCTGATCGGGTAAGGAAAGTCTCCTCTCCGGGCTTCTCCCGGAGAGGAGCATTAAAAAGTCGGCAACCCTGAAATAACATAAATAACTTATTGTCACATGAGGGGCCTGGAGATGAGTGAATAGGGGGAGGGGCTACAGTCACATAGGAGGGGACTGGCTGTAGTGACACATGAGGGGCCTGGAGATGAGTGATGTGGGGGTGGGGCTAGAGTGATATAGGAGGGGACTGGATGCAGTGACACGAGGGGCCTGGAGATGAGTGATGGGTGGGCGGGGCTAGAGTGATATAGGAGGGGACTGGATGCAGTGACACATGAGGGGCCTGGAGATGAGTGATGGGTGGGCGGGGCTAGAGTGATATAGGAGGGGACTGGATGCAGTGACACATGAGGGGCCTGGAGATGAGTGGTGAGTGGGTGGGGCTAGAGTGACATAGGAGGGGACTGGCTGCATTGACACATGAGGGACGTGGAGATGAGTGAATAGAGGGTGGTGCTAGACTAGAGTCACATAGGGGGGACTTACTGTAGTGACACATGAGGGGCCTGGAGATGAGTGATGAGTGGGCGGGGCTAGAGTGATATAGGAGGGGACGGAATGCAGTGACACATGAGGGGCCTGGAGATGAGTGAATAGGGGGTGGGGCTAGAGTGATATAGGAGGGGACTGGCTGCATTGACACATGAGGGGCCTTTATATGAGTGGTCAGGGGGTGGGGCTAGAGTGACATAGGAGGGGACTGGCTGCAGTAAAACATGAGGGGCCTGGAGGCGCACATGATGGGAGCTGGAGTGTATTATGCAGAACTGGCTCTTTCAATGTATTTTTGGGATCTGGTATTTAAATGTGTTTTTTTTGGGGGGGGGGGGGGGGGGGGGGGGGGGGGGGTGGTGTGTCTTGTCTGATGTGTCCTTCCTGGGTCTTACAATTTCTGATGGCAGCCTTGACTGGATGCAGTGTAGGCACTTATGCCTCAGGCCTTAAGCATACCTCCCAACTGTCACGATTTTAGAGGGACAGTCCCGATTTTCGGGTCCTGTCCCGCTGTCCCACCCCCGGCAGGCATTGTCCCGCTGCGGGGGGTGGCAGTTGGGAGACGTCTATTCTCGTATGAAAATGAAGTCACGGCTAATTAGCATAAGCCGCGCCCTCATTTGCATACGTCCCGCCCCCTTTTCGGGCGCTCAGTTGGGAGGTATGCTTAAGCAATAACTGCAAACTTCTCTCCAGTGTTTGTAAGGAGAGTCACCGATATCTAGTTGGAATTGAGAAACCTCAATAACCTTCTGTTGTGCCTTGTGGTGTGACTGTCAAGACAAAACAGGTCACCATTATCCTGCAACATGAAATGTGTTTCGGTGTATATATATAGGAGTATATAGTTTTTTCCCATTTAAAAAAATGTCATACATTGTTGGTCAGCCTGTGTTGTGCTGCCACCTTGTGACAGAAAATAAAACTCCACTTAGTTAACTTTCGAACATATGGGGGGATGCACTAACATCCACCGCCCCACATCGCCGGGTACCGCATTGTTAATAATAACATATGCACTAACATATGCGATTTATTAACGCAAAGGTTAATTCCGATAAGAGCTGTCCTTTGCGAAGCGACTTCCGGATCTGAGTGACGTCGCTGGCCGTGGGGCATGCTGGGAGGAATCCGAAAGAGAGAGAGAGGACAGGCTGCTGCTGAGCTGGGGAGAGAGGCTGTGCTACATCAGCAACCTGTTCACTCTCACTGGCTGCCCTCCTCCCCACAATGTGGGAGGGGAGAGCAAGACCCGGGCCCCTCCATGGGACCTGGGCCCGCGTAAAAAGTACCCAATCAAACCCCCCCGCCCATCCTCCGGGGCCACTGGAGATACTGGGAGGAATATTATGGAATCCCTCTCAGTATGTTGAGATGTCCCTACCGTCTGTGCCTACACTGTCCCCCGCAGCCCCGGAAGAGTAGGTTGCTCCCCCACATCTTACCGGCTTTCCCCATGTAGTAAATCTGGAGTCTTTATTATATTTCTGTTTCCTCGTAGGCTGCCCAAAATGATTTCCCACCAATGACCTGCACTTGGTGACTACAGACTACGCTGCAATTTGTTCCCACAATGAATATTTCGGAATCCTACAGGTTGGCTCTCTAGATAAGGACTATGTAAGAACTACTCTGCAAAGCCTCTTTTTGGCACTTTATCCTCATTTCAGCAAGGGCTTTTCACATGAGTGACCGTGTAACACTTTGCACTGAATATCCGCTGGATTTGTTAGAACCCGGATATGTGAACTTATATTGTGAACACAATTTGTAATAAAGTTAGAAATAAAAGTTGTATTGTTTTTAATGGTGACTTGGGAAATTTGTCATTTTATATTCCTATGTGATTTGCATGAAAATAATTTGTTTTTAAGAAAAGATCTCTGCTACATTTATTGAATCATCTACAGGTGGCCAGGTTCATGTCTAAAGCTGTGTACACACGGGGGCGATAGGGGCTGAAATTGCTGGAAATATGGTCGCAGGCGACCATATTGCCAGTGATGGGAGTGTGCCCCCCGCGATAAATCGCCAGGTGCGCGCTCCCGTTTTCAGCCCCATTCTAATCTCTGGTTGCAGGAGCTTGCTCCTGCGACCAGTTGATTACCTCTGCGGCACCGCCCGGCAGAGGTTCCCTTTCATCAGCGACCATCTCTGGTCGCTGATGAAAAGGAGAAACTGAGCAATATTTCTCTTTCAATGGTCCTGGTGACACAGCTCAACACTGGGATGTAGGAGGGTCCGAAGGAGCCAGGCACCTATCCTAAAGTTTTAGAGGGTAGGCTCCTCCCCTACTGCATCCCTGGACTCTTCAGTTCGTGTTAGGTGCCCACTGGAGTGGGTGCTATTCTAAAGGGCTGCAGGAGCAGCCGAAGAATTAGAGTAGTTAGGGGATTTTTATTATTTTATTAACTTTTACCCTAGCTAGGTAGGCACAGTGTGAGGATTCTCATAGTGAATCCTCACACTGCTTGCGCAGCAGGAGCTGACAGAAGCGCGTCCTGTCAGCTCACTGTGCACAGGGGAGACACTGTCTGGTCTCCCTGTGCAGCGCTTATAGCCTTTTCTAAAAGGCTGCCTGGGCTCCGGAGTACCCTGAAACCG
This sequence comes from Crinia signifera, assembly GCF_055691185.1. Lineage (NCBI taxonomy): Eukaryota > Metazoa > Chordata > Amphibia > Anura > Myobatrachidae > Crinia > Crinia signifera. The sequence goes on along the minus strand of NC_139218.1, from coordinate 19,795,836 downwards.
GCTCCACGTTTAGGTGGGGATCATGGGGGACAGGCGTTCCGTGATGGCGGCGGCCATTTTATGCGGAGCTTACACGCTGAGCTCCTAGATGAGAGGACAGCAGCGTTGTGACAGGCATGTTCCAAGTGATCCCCATTTGAGGGGGAGACACTGGAACTAGGAAATCCTACCTAAGGAGCGGCTTGCTGGGGGTGGTTGGCGCCAAAAGGTCACGGACCCCGCAGCAGCAGGGACCTGTGGTCTCTTCCTTCACTCTGACTTTGGCGCCTTTCAGAACGCTTGCAGCGGAGCTGAGCTGGCTAACTGATCCTGGCAGAGTGACTTGGATTTCCTGGGCATCGCTTCCCCGCAGTTGAAACCAACAGACAGATAAGTGACTGGGTGCATTGCTCTGTATAAACGCTTGTACATTGTTTGCACTGTGTATACTGATAGATATACATTTATCACTTGCATCATGTCTGAGCATCAGGCTGTGGTTTTGGGGGAGGGAGCCCTTAGTGCACTGAGCGCGTGCAATGTTTGCACACAAAAGTTTGTCCCTGAGCAGATGGCCAAGGGGGGCTTATGTATTACTTGCGCTGATGTGAGACCCATGGGCAGTGATCCCCATAGGGCAGAGCAGATGGAACCTGCGTGGGCCAGGGCCCTAGGCAGGTCAGTAAACGCTTTGGTGCAGCTTTTGGACAGGCAGAGTGATGGGCTGGTAGAATCACAGAGACCTATGCCATCATCTCAGCAGTCGTCTGGCTCCTTGCCTCTTACCCAGGCAGATCCTGCACTGATCCAGGTGATGCAGGATACTGCAAAAGGGATTAACAGGTTCAGTGAAATGCTGGACAAAATGGATGATGTGGCAGGGACCCCTAGAAGGTCTTATGCTTTAACTACTGTGGTAGATGAAGAGGAAGGAGAGTATACTGACATCCCCTGGGATCAGGGTGATGATTTGGAAGAGAACTCTGCTGCTGGTATAGAGGATCTCATTGTAGCTGTGAAGCAGGCTTTAAAGCTGACTGTGGAGGATAAGACTCCTGTTAAAGGTGTTTTTAAGCGACAGCGGAAGGAGGCTGTTACTTTTCCTTCAGATGAGGGGTTACAGGAATTGTTGGAAGGGGCTTGGAAAACTCCTGATAAGAGGCTTCAGATGCCTAAACGATTCCTTAGTCTGTACCCCATGCCAGAGTCTCATGCGGAGCTCTGGGAAAAGGTCCCAGTTGTGGACGCTTCAGTGGCACGTTTGTCCAAGGCTACTGTATTACCAGTACAAGGCGGTGCAGCTTTTAAAGATTCTGTGGATAAAAAGCTGGAGGGAAACCTCAAAGCTATATTTGAAGGGGTGGGGTTTACCTTACGACCCCTTATTGCTTCAGCCTGGGTTTCTAAGGCCATGATAGAGTGGGCTGGTGAATTATGCACCATGCTGCAGGCTGACCCTGGTGCATTACTGCTTGCAGAAAAGATTAAGGCAGCGGCAGAATATGCAGTTGAAGCAGAGGAGGAAGCTATTAAAATGGCAACCAGAGTGTCCACAGTCTCCATTAATGCCAGGAGAGTGCTTTGGCTTAAAGCCTGGGAAGCAGACAATGAGTCCAAGAAGGCTCTGGAAACATTAGCCTTCAAAGGAAAGGTACTCTTTGGTACCGAATTAGAGGAGATTATAAAACAGGCCACAGGCGGCAAAAGTACATTCCTGCCGGCCTCCTCAGCAAAGCAGACGTCCAGATTTTCTGCTTTTAAGCCGTCCTTTCGGCCCTCCCCTAGAGGTGGTGCGTCCTTTCGAGGACAGTCTTTCAGGGGAAGGTTTCAGTCCTCTAGAGGCAAGACACAAAAGTCAAAATTTGGCTCTTTTCGCAAGAAGCCTGCCAATAAAGGAGAGGACAAACCCTCTGCATGACTGTCAGGGGCTTCGCCCGACAGTGACAAAAGTGGGCGGGCGTCTCACACTCTTCAGGGACGCTTGGGCTTCTCTAGGCCAGGATGCCTGGGTGTTAGATATTATAACACAGGGTTACAAAATCCCTTTCAGAGGGCCACCTCCGAAGAGGTTCATTCCCACGTCCTTACCAAAGGAGGCACACTACGCACCTCAATGTGCGACCATATTTCCACCAGATTACACCTGATTTTAGGAATATGATTACACTGAGCCATGTTTCCACCAGCCTTGCCATCTTACACCCGATGTGGTCTTTAGAAGTAGGAATATAGTTCCGCTAGGTACCTCAGTGTGTGGCCATGTTTCCACCAGCCCCGCCATGTTATACCTGATGCTGGGACAGTATGACAGTATGACTGATATGAGGGGCAGTCGTATGACCGCTCGGGGAGTAGCGGGCTACCTGCTCTGGCCTGGCGGGAAATTACAATGAAATAGAGAATATTACACAATAGATTGTTACCATACGTATTGAACATATTCATAGGTACAGTATATGCACTGATAGGGTTCTGGATGACCTCCTGACAGTCGGGATTTTCGCTGCCATCAGAATCCCAATTCGGACGGCGCAGGGGTTCAGTGATCACCGTTTACCTGTTCGCTAGTCTGGTCTGACACAAAGGGCAGTATTCAATATAAAATATCGCCGTGTGCAGCGAATCCTGTTTAGGATTCGCTGCACACTTGCTGTGTTCCGGAGGGCTGGCTGCCACTCGCTCTCCCTGTATTCAATGTCGGAGAGGCGAGTTGCCCCTTGCGGCGAATTTTAACCCCTGCAGCGGACGAGCATCCGCGGCAGGGAGCCGTGGGACGGTGGCAGGCAGGGAGATTGAAGTCTCCCTGCCTGCCCCAGAACTTTTGTGGAGGGGAGGAGGGCTCCCCGGGACCCAGGCAGCACAAGCTGCCCCCCCCCCCCCCCAGAGCCAGCAGGGGACCGGGTATAGTCACTGCTCCCGATCATGCATATGTAATGATCGGGTGCAGTAAATATATCTAATGAGCGGCTCGGCTCCCGGCCCCCTGCTGGCTGCTCTGTGTAAAAAAAAAATATATATTTTTTTTTAATTACAATATATATTCATGTAATAAAAATAACATGCCCCTTCACAGAATAAAATTCCTGATTTTTTTACACCAAAATTAAAACAAAAACCCTTTTATTTAAAAAGTTCACATTCCACTTCTCCATGAAAAGATGGAGAATTGCTACACGGAGAGACACGGCGAAAATCACTCAGAAAGACGGCGAGAAGTGCACATTGAATAGGGTTGCTGGCTTTTTGAGAGCAAAAGTCTCCGTCCGTCGCGAGAAAAGCACAAACTCGCCATAAAACACGGCAAATTTTTCTCATTGAATACTGCCCGAAGCCTTTGTCCCATTCCTTAGTGCATTCTTTGAGACGGCTCAGACAGCTCCTGTGAAATCAGTGTGACGCCATAGGGACGGATGTGATAATATCGGCCTAATCCGCAATGTAAGTATCAATTATAACATGCAGACCTTACTGCACGGCTGCTAATTTCAGAGCCCTGCGATCAGGTATATGTCGCCCCGCCAGAGTGAAATCCTGCCCTGTGCAGTCCTGCCAATGGCTTAGCATGGCTTGAGGAAACATTGCAGGCCTGCAAATAGCTGCAAAATCCATTGGCAAGCCCCTCACCATGTAATGATTCCCCAGTGTTTGCAGTCTGTGTGTAGCAAAGGATTTACTCAGTGGCTGTGATAGAATCAGGCAGATCGGGGGCGGAGCTGATGTCACATGACTTCCCCTCACACACCTGGCCACGCCTGCGTATTACCTGACACACCCAGATAACAGCCGCTCACCATGTAATGATTTCCAGTGTGTGCATAGCCCAGGACTTACTCAGCGGCTGTGATAGAATCAGGCTGATCAGGGGCGGAGCTGACATCACATGACTTCCCCTCACACACCTGGCCACGCCTGCGTATTACCTGACACTCCCAGATAACAGCCGCTCACCATGTAATGATTCCCCAGTGTGTGCAGTCTGTGTGTAGCCCAGGATTTACTCAGTGGCTGTGATAGAATCAGGCTGATCAGGGGCGGAGCTGACATCACATGACTTCCCCCTCACACACCTGGCCATGCCTGCGTATTACCTGACACTCCCAGATAACTGCTGCTCACCATGTAATGATTCCCCAGTGTTTGCAGTCTGTGTGTAGCAAAGGATTTACTCAGTGGCTGTGATAGAATCAGGCAGATCGGGGGCGGAGCTGATGTCACATGACTTCCCCTCACACACCTGGCCACGCCTGCGTATTACCTGACACACCCAGATAACAGCCGCTCACCATGTAATGATTTCCAGTGTGTGCATAGCCCAGGACTTACTCAGCGGCTGTGATAGAATCAGGCTGATCAGGGGCGGAGCTGACATCACATGACTTCCCCTCACACACCTGGCCACGCCTGCGTATTACCTGACACTCCCAGATAACAGCCGCTCACCATGTAATGATTCCCCAGTGTGTGCAGTGTGTGCGTAGCCCAGGACTTACTCAGCGGCTGTGATACAAACAGGCTGATTGGGGCTGGAGCTGACGTCACATGACTTCCCCTTTAGCCTGTGTTTTCCCTGCCATTCACAGAAAATGGGCGGCTACCAACCCCAAATGTCGTCTTCCTGTCAATCAACTTGCGTACAGCCAGCGATGAAAAAGTAGCAGGATTCCATTGCAGGACGGCCTTGTGCATGTGCCCTATGGGCCGTACTGATGCGTACTGAATTAGGCCCAGAGGCTGGGACACTCACAAAAAATGTATATTGATCCCAACGCATCACGAGATGTAGTATTTCCCCGATGTAAGCAGAGCATTCCCCTTGCTGAGCACAGTGGATGCAGTCACCTGTTGCTGGATACAGTATATTTAACCCCTTCCCGACATTTGACGTATATATACATCATGGCCGGGATGTACTTCCCGACACATGACGTATATATACGTCATGACTTCAAAGTGCCACTGCGTCTAGAGACGCAGTGACAGAGGGACGATGTCTGCTGTCCCTGACAGCAGACATGTCCCTGCATGCCCAGGGGGGGCGGAGATGCCGCCCCCCCCCGTCGGCGATCGCTGTGATTGGCTGTTCAATGTGAACAGCCATTCGCAGCGTTTTCCTGTGTTACCGGCGAATCAGACGCTCGGTAACACAGGTGTCAATCACCGCCGGGTGTGAGGGGGCATGAGGGGGTCATCAGTGACGACGACACCTCACCCCACCTGCCCCCAAGGCTGTGATTGGTCCGTCGGACCGACGGACCAATCACAGCCAAGGCGCGCCATTTAAACTAACGGTGACTGCGCTGCAGACGCCATTCCGGTCTGGAATTGCGTGCAGAGCGGTCACCGGCCACTCTGTCGTGATATACATACCTGAACCTTGCCTGATACTTACCTGATCACCGCTGATCACCGCTGGTAGCGTGCTGCCAGCAGTTGGATGCTTCCTGGATCTTGTGACTTCCTGTGTCCTGCTGCTGCAGTGTCATAGAGTCACAGATCGTGAGAGATAGTGACAGATAGTAACAGAGAGTGACAGAGAGTGATAGAGAGTGCTATATTTTGTGTCTGCTGCACCCCTTTTGTGCTGATCAGTATATCTGTGCTGATCAGCAACTTTTTTTTTTTTTTTTTTATATATATACCTGTCAGTTGCACCAAAGGTTGTGCTGCCTGTGCAACTGACTGCTGCCCCCCCTTTTGTGCTGATCAGTTTAAATTAATTAACTGATCAGTAACTTTTTGGGGGTCCAGGGTTTTTTTTTTTATATATACCCTGTCAGGTTGCACCCACAGTTGTCTGCCTGCTGCCCCTCACTGCTAATCAGTGTCGCATCACTGCATCACTGATCTGCAGGTTTTTTTTTGGGGGGGGGGGATTGCAGTGGGGTTTTGTTTTTACACCCACGTTGCTTTTGTGGGTGCTTTTGTGGGTGTCCTGTGGCCGCTGATCAGTGACGTACATCACTGAACAGCATTTTTGGCACAGGGTTGATATCATTTTTTTTCTGCAGTTTTTTTAAATTGTTTTTTTTTTTTGGAGAGTGCTGTGGTTTATTACACCCACGTTGCTTTTGTGGGTGTCCTGTGGCCGCTGATCAGTGACGTACATCACTGAACAGCATTTTTGGCACAGGGTTGATATCATTTTTTTTCTGCAGTTTTTTTAAATTGTTTTTTTTTTTTGGAGAGTGCTGTGGTATTTTTTTTTTTAAATTGTTTTTACACCTGTTGCCTTTGAGCGCTGTTCAGTGATGGACGTTACTGACCAACATCTGTGCTCAATTTTTGGCGCAGGACCTTTTTTTTTTTTTTTTAACCCCTTCATTTTTTTTTTTTTTTATTGGGATCAAATTCCTGTATAAAGTATTTTTTTTTCTGCACTACATACACACTACACACTACATACCCCCCGTGTTGAAATAAAGTTTGTACCCCCCCAACACTATACACGTGTTGAAACATTACACTTACAGAAACACAAAAATAAAAATGGCATCCCAAATGTCATCCCAAATGTCATCCCAGTCATCCAGAAGAATGTATTTAGCGGAGGAGGCATATGCCATGCTTGCCTCTGACTCTGACACAGCCAGTGATGCAAGCGGGGAATTTGAAGGATTCGTCTTAAGCTCCTCTTCCTCCTCTAGTGATGAGGGACCCCCTCAAAGACGCCCCCGTAGAGCAGCTGAGACCCCCCCCAAATGATTGATCCCGTATGGACCCCACCACCAGACAATTTTGAGCCCCAGGTTCCTGAGTTTTTGGCCATCCCAGGAATCCAATTTGATTCAACAGGTCTCAGAGAAATTGACTTTTTCAAATTATTTTTCTCTGATGATTTTATAAATTTAATGGTGGACCAAAGTAATTTATATGCCCAGCAGCTTATTGCTCAAAACCCCACGTCATCATTTGCTAGGTGGACCCCTGTAGATGCAGTAGAGATGATGACGTTTTGGGGTCTGGTGTTACATATGGGCATAGTAAAAAAGCCAGAAATTAGGCAATATTGGAGTACAGATGTTCTGTACAGCACCCCACTTTACCATATGGCCATGACTCAGACTCGTTTTGAGATAATCCTTAAATTTTTACATTACACCGATAATGCACAGTGCCCACCCAGAGATGATCCCACCTTTGACCGGCTATTCAAAGTCAGGCCGGTCATTGATCATTTCAGTGCCAAATTTGCAGAGATGTACATCCCTGAAAAATTTATTTGTATCGACGAGTCCCTTATACATTTTAAAGGAAGGGTTAAATTCCGCCAGTACCTTCCCAGTAAGAGGGCAAGGTATGGCATAAAAATGTATAAACTGTGTGAAAGCACCTCAGGGTACACCCACAGGTTTAGGGTATATGAAGGGAAGGATTCAAGAATTGAACCGCCAGAATGCCCCCCCTCCCTCGTAGGTGTTAGTGGAAAAATTGTCTGGGATTTAGTGCACCCCTTCCTGGATAAAGGTTATCACCTCTATGTGGATAACTTTTACACTAGCATCCCCCTGTTTAAGGCCCTTGGTTCAAGAGGTACAGCAGCTTGCGGTACTGTGCGCAAGAACCAAAGATGCCTCCCAAAAACGCACATTGCCCAAGTACTGAGAAGGGGTGAAAGCAGGGGAATATGCACCTGTAACGATCAGATCAGGTGATCGATCAAATTAACGTATGCCTCCTGTTATGATTATCTGTTCAATCAATGTATGTCTGATATTGGTGTAATAGTTATGTCTCCTGTGAGTATTGGAATCAGGACATGTCTTGTATGTAAACTGTAGGTGACCCTGGTTTGAGTTTGAGGCCTGTATTCCCTCAGTGTGACAACTGTGGACTCCTCCGGAGTTAGGATGTAAGATAAGATCTGAGCCCCTCATAAACCATGGTCCAGGAGAAGAGGTTAGAGTTTGTCCCCTTCCTTCACATCTCTTATCAGTGGGTCTGCTATGCAAGGAAAGAGGATCAATCACGTTGAAAACAGCAGACTGTAGATTGCCAGGGACCTTCCACACTCCTTCAGCATGGAAAGAGTGGAATCCCAAGGGTGGGAGGGATGAGGGAGTCTGCAAGGTATAACTAAGACCTTTCTCCCTATAGTCAGCGTCACTACCTGGGGGTCTAGCAATCAGGCTGTAGGCGACGAGAGATTTCTTGTGGAGGACCCCCCCACGTCAGGATCTGTATTTAAGTGTAAGATAGGTTCTGTATTTTTTCCCTTTTTATTTTTGAAATTGCATTTAAGAATCGTTGTGTGTACTTTTAAAATCATTGTAATGTCTTGTAACCATTTTGTTTAAAGCTCTGTAGTATTCCTAGGAATAAATAATACATATTCCCAGTTCTGGTTCTGTGTTCTTAAGACTCATTAGCCTCAGGAGAGAAAGGCTGGAAAACGTTACCATTGTTATCTTGTATTGTGTGGTCAGGGGCGAGCCAAGCCGCCCCTTGCGCAGTTTCAGGCGCTAAAATCAGGTTTTGGCTGGTGGCAGTGTACCTCAAGGAAAGGACCCGAGTGTCCTGAGTGAACCCCAGTCACGGCCGGAGCTGCTCAGATTGACGTATCGGAGCAGGCGACCGGTGGGTCCGTGACATTTGGCGGCAAGCGGTGGGGTGGAGAATTCATTTTTCTCTTTAAGAACTTAAGTGAGTGTGGGTAGAATTTTGTGAGAAATACCCACATCACCAGAATCAGAACTCAGAGCTTTACTATAGTTTTAAAAGTCACACAGTGGATGCAATTTCTGTTCCCTTCCTTCTCTTGTTTTTCTTTCCTATCATTTTATTTGACAAGTGTGAGACTCCGGATGGCTGATTACCAGCAGATGAGGAGAGATGACCTGGCGGTCGTGTGTGTGCAGAGGAATATCCCTTGGTCTGGCCAGAGTAGAAAACGTATGATTCAGGCACTAGTGGATGCCGATCGGACTCTAGCTGCTGGAGGAAACCAGTCCATGGACAATCCTACCCCAGGGGCTCAGTCAGCACTGGACAGTACAAACGATTCCGCGCCAGGGTCAAACACTTCTGCTGGACCCAGCAAGTCTACACTGCAGAGCGACCTTCTAGCTGCTAGCAGGCAATTGAAGAATGTGAACCCCAAGGCATTGTCGACAGAGAGGCTGCGGAGCGCAAAGCCATTGTCGACAGAGAGGCTGCAGAGCGTCAGGCCGAGCGTGAGTACCATTTGGAACTGGTGAGGCTCAGGGGGCTGATCGCTGTTGGTGAACCAGTGGAGGATGATACAGGGCATCATGATGGCGAACCTTTACGTGAGACTTTATCTGCCGTGGCTACTGAGTTAGCAGGAGATGGGCTTCGTACTGAACTTTTACTGTCTGCGGAAGTAAATAATGTGTTGGATCATGGTGTGGACTCTGTTATCAATCATGGGGAGCCTAACAAGGGACAGAGGTCCCAAATGACCGCTGACGCGAATTTCACCGGACCGCGTCATGCACAGTTCCCTGTCTTGGAAGCAGACAGAGGAAGCCAAGTGAGTGTCAGCTTGGTTGTGAGTAATGAGCTGGCCCTGGACACTACAGCCGATGCTCAGAGAGGTGACATCTCTGCTAGCACCAGGGAGACTGTAGGATGTGTGGCAGTCAGGGAGACTGCAGAGTACCAATCCCCTACAGCACCAGAAGAGCCCAGTGAGTATTCTGACCCATATGGTGATGATTATCCGTTTAGGCTTATGAGCCCAGAAGAACTCACTACAGAATGTCAGCTGCAAGGTATCTCCTGCCCCAACAATTCCCGCTGGGAGATGATCAAGCGGCTCACCCGTGCACGAAATGATGAGCGCAATGTTTTCGGCATGTATCGCGGTGAGTTTCTAACCTGGGGTCCCGATGCGACTCCTTGGTTACTGCTGAGAGACCTGACGGACTGTTTTGAAATAGCGCAGCAATATGCTTATGATTGTAAAAAGCTCGATACTCCATGGTGGAAAGAGCAGTGCCGCTGGGCAGATGCTGAAAGAAATCGCCTGGAACAGCTTCTATCACCAGCTACGGAACCAACGACACAGCCTACCGGGGTTTCCCTCATGGACATGGTACCCGGGCCGGCTACAATCGGTGTGGAACCTGTTCCAGAGACCTCACATCACAAGGCCCAGTTTAAACTGCTGGAAGATGTGAGCAGCATGTTCCCTCCCGTTGCTCCAGATTTGTTGCCGGAAGCGGCTGACTGCATAGTGAAAGTATGCAGGGGAGAGACTATGTCGGAAATAGGAATGGGACTTTCTGACTGTATGCACACAAGTATGTGTGGGACTACTGATGTGGGACTTTTATTAACTCCACACATATCTGTCAACGTTGTCCCCGCTGTCGCTAACCCTTCTGAACCATATGATGCATCTCAGGTAGTATGTAACCATGCTGAACATTGCAATGTTGTTATTTTGTGTGAAGCCCCTGGGATGATCTGTGATAGTGCCGTATCTTCGGTGGAGGTGGAGGGTGAGTTAGAGACAGGTATAGTGGGTAATCCTTGCCAGTTTGTGGGGTTAAATGAATGCCCTAATCTAGTTGGGAATGAGACACCCTCACTCACCAGTGGTAGGAGTGCTGCTGGTGATGTCATTAAGGTTGCTGTGCTAGACGTTAACCCTGTTCCTCCAGTGATGTCTGGTTGCGACATCGGGCCATGGGACGCTAACTACACAAATGGGACAGATCTGAGTTGGTTGCAGGCAGCGCATGTACCTGCCAATAAGTTAGTGGTGACAACATGCTCAGATAACCCCATTCCTGCTCAGAGACAATGGGATCCAGATATAGCGGGTTTGCCATGGTGCAATTGTAAGCCAGCAGGATGGGCCCCATGTGTTGTGGGAGATGCACAGGCTAATTTGCAGGTATTGCAGGATGTCTCCCCAGGTTATGATATTGATGTTACTGTTGATAATGTGATGTCTTGCGCTACTGTGGGAAATGTGGTCCCAGGTATAATAAGTGACCCGGTGGGTCCTGTGTGCACTGTAGACCTGTCAGATAGGGAGAGAGTGTCCCTTACTGCAGCTTTCCCCCCAAACCCCCCTCCTTCCTGTAGCCACACAAACACAGATACAGGAACACAGCAGGGGTTACCTCCAGACACTGAGAACCCTCCAGAGAGTACATTTTTCCAGCGTCACTGGATAACGGATGCCTCTCCTGAGAACCTCAGTGGCACCACCCCAGCCACAGAACCTGCGGGTCTGGGAGGGAAGGTCAGGCTCAGGAAGGTGTCCTGGACGGCCATGGAAAGCTTGGCTTTCCACGCAGAACTGAGAACCAACCCGGCACAGGCTGCCCCATACCTGGGAAGTGGGAAAGATACCCCTGGGTACAGTGAGAGGGTTGTTTCAGGAATAGAGCCAGTGGCTAGTAGGGAAGCTGCTGTGTGTAACCAGAAGGGTGGGAGGGCCTGCGAAGCACAGGTAAACTCAGCTCCATTAACCTCGGAAAAGTTGAGCTGGGATGTTTCAGAGACAGGTGACAATGACCTGCTGGTATTCCCCCTTGCAGAAACGTGCCCCCCTTCACAATTCACACACACAGACACAGAGGGCGAATCTCCTCACAAAAGGATGAGGTGTTGAGTGAGTGGACCTTCCCCCCAGTGAAGGGGAGGGGGGGTCAGTCAGCTCAGGAGAGGTGCCGGGAAGACATGTTTAAGTCTGTATATAGTGCTGGGAGAATGCCCCACACCTGTGGTATAGGTAGACGTGCTGAGTTACGAGTCCCAGGGGGATGGCCGTTTGGGGTGTGGAGGAATGGTCTGGTACTGATCTCAGTGAGTAAGGCCAAACTGCCAGCTGCAGGGGAGAATCCGTGTCCAGGAGTCCGACGCACAGCTGTGGTGGGCTGTGTCAATACCAGCCGGGATGGACACAGCTCCCCCTATATCAGTGTGCTCACAGACTATGGGTTCGAGGACACCTGTGTGCTTTTAGTTTGCCATCTCCTGCGAGAGGGACAGGGACTATGCCCATTGCCCACCCTAGCCACGGCTATGGCGTCAGGTGGTGCCATGACAGACGTCAAGTATAGTGAAGTGTTAGTACAGATCCCGCAGAATCAGTGGCAGTCTGTCTCAGCACAGAGACCACTGCTACCTGTCCAGGTGATGTAGTTAATAGCGCACTGATGAGACGGTGACGTGGGTCACCGCCTCTGTGCGCCATTTTAAAAGGGGGAGGTGTAACGATCAGATCAGGTGATCGATCAAATTAACGTATGCCTCCTGTTATGATTATCTGTTCAATCAATGTATGTCTGATATTGGTGTAATAGTTATGTCTCCTGTGAGTATTGGAATCAGGACATGTCTTGTATGTAAACTGTAGGTGACCCTGGTTTGAGTTTGAGGCCTGTATTCCCTCAGTGTGACAACTGTGGACTCCTCCGGAGTTAGGATGTAAGATAAGATCTGAGCCCCTCATAAACCATGGTCCAGGAGAAGAGGTTAGAGTTTGTCCCCTTCCTTCACATCTCTTATCAGTGGGTCTGCTATGCAAGGAAAGAGGATCAATCACGTTGAAAACAGCAGACTGTAGATTGCCAGGGACCTTCCACACTCCTTCAGCATGGAAAGAGTGGAATCCCAAGGGTGGGAGGGATGAGGGAGTCTGCAAGGTATAACTAAGACCTTTCTCCCTATAGTCAGCGTCACTACCTGGGGGTCTAGCAATCAGGCTGTAGGCGACGAGAGATTTCTTGTGGAGGACCCCCCCACGTCAGGATCTGTATTTAAGTGTAAGATAGGTTCTGTCTTTTTTCCCTTTTTATTTTTGAAATTGCATTTAAGAATCGTTGTGTGTACTTTTAAAATCATTGTAATGTCTTGTAACCATTTTGTTTAAAGCTCTGTAGTATTCCTAGGAATAAATAATACATATTCCCAGTTCTGGTTCTGTGTTCTTAAGACTCATTAGCCTCAGGAGAGAAAGGCTGGAAAACGTTACCATTGTTATCTTGTATTGTGTGGTCAGGGGCGAGCCAAGCCGCCCCTTGCGCAGTTTCAGGCGCTAAAATCAGGTTTTGGCTGGTGGCAGTGTACCTCAAGGAAAGGACCCGAGTGTCCTGAGTGAACCCCAGTCACGGCCGGAGCTGCTCAGATTGACGTATCGGAGCAGGCGACCGGTGGGTCCGTGACAGCACCGAAAATATGTTGTTGGTCAAATATAAGGACAAGAGGGATGTCCTTATACTGACAACAATTCATGGAGACAGTACCACCTCCATCCCTGTACGAGGTACCAGTACCCACACCTCAAAACCTAATTGTATCCTAGATTACAATAAGTACATGGGCGGAGTGGATCTTTCAGATCAGGTACTGAAGCCGTACAGTCCCCTGCGGAAAACAAAAATCTGGTACAAGAAGCTGGCCGTGTATATCATCCAGATGGCACTGTATAACGCTTACGTGCTATTCCGTTCTACCAGCCAGAGGGGGACATTTATGCACTTTCAAGAGGAAGTCATAAAGGGCCTAATATTTGGGAACCAGCAGGCAGAGGGCCCCAGTACATCTAGTACTGGCCCCCGTATTGAACCAGGGCAGCATTTTCCTAACGAAATCCCCTCCACTGCAAGAAAGGGCAGGACACAAAAAAGGTGCAAAGTTTGCTATAAAAAGGGAATAAGAAAGGATACTATTTTCCACTGTGAAACTTGCCCCGACAAACCCGGCCTATGTATAAAGGAGTGTTTTAAAATATACCACACATCTATGGATTATTAGGTTCATCATTTCACCGTGCTTCGGGGGTCTTGCTAATGCCACATAGCACCCACCATTCATTCCACCAGAATCTGAGCTGCAAAATCCAAAAATCACTCCTTCCCTTCTGAGTCCTGCCATGCACCCAACTGGTATTTTTTGGTCACATATGAGGCATTGCCATACTCGGGAGAAATTGGGGCACAGATTTTGGGGTGCTTGGTCTCCTTCATTCCTTGTGAAAATGACAAATTTGGAGCCAGAACTGCATTTTTGTGTAAAAAATTTAATTTTTCATTTGCACAGCCCAGTTGTATCAAAATTGGTGAAACCCCTGGGGGTTTGAAATGTACACTATACCCCTAGATGAATTCCCTGAGGGGTGTAGTTTGCAAAATGGGGTCACTTGTGGGGGGGTTCCACTGTATTGGTGCTTCGGGGGTCTTGCTAATGCGACATAGCACCCACCAACATTCCACCAGAATCTGTGCTGCAAAATCCAAATATCACTCCTTCCCTTCTGAGTCCTGCCATTTTTTTGGTCACACATGAGGCATTGTCGTACTCGGGAGAAATTGGGGCACAGATTTTGGGGTGCTTTGTCTCCTTCATTCCTTGTGAAAATGAAAAATTTTGAGCCAGAACTGCATTTTTGTGTAAAAAATGTAATTTTTCATTTGCACAGCCCAGTTGTATCAAAATTGGTGAAACCCCTGGGGGTTTGAAATGTACACTATACCCCTAGATGAATTCCCTGAGGGGTGTAGTTTGCAAAATGGGGTCACTTGTGGGGGGGGTTCCACTGTATTGGTGCTTCGGGGGTCTTGCTAATGTGACATAGCACCCACCAACATTCCACCAGAATCTGAGCTGCAAAATCCAAAAATCACTCCTTCCCTTCTGAGTCCTGCCATGCACCCAAATGGTATTTTTTGGTCACATGTGAGGCATTGCCGTACTCGGGAGAAATTGGGGCACAGATTTTGGGGTGCTTTGTCTCCTTCATTCCTTGTGAAAATGACAAATTTGGAGCCAGAACTGCATTTTTGTGTAAAAAATGTAATTTTTCATTTGCACAGCCCAGTTGTATCAAAATTGGTGAAACCCCTGGGGGTTTGAAATGTACACTATACCCCTAGATGAATTCCCTGAGGGGTGTAGTTTGCAAAATGGGGTCACTTGTGGGGAGGTTCCACTGTATTGGTGCTTCGGGGGTCTTGCTAATGCGACATAGCACCCACCAACATTCCACCAGAATCTGAGCTGCAAAATCCAAAAATCACTCCTTCCCTTCTGAGTCCTGCCATGCACCCAAATGGTATTTTTTGGTCACATGTGAGGCATTGCCGTACTCAGGAGAAATTGGGGCACAGATTTTGGGGTGCTTTGTCTCCTTCATTCCTTGTGAAAATGACAAATTTGGAGCCAGAACTGCATTTTTGTGTAAAAAATGTAATTTTTCATTTGCACAGCCCAGTTGTATCAAAATTGGTGAAACCCCTGGGGGTTCGAAATGTACACTATACCCCTAGATGAATTCCCTGAGGGGTGTAGTTTGCAAAATGGGGTCACTTGTGGGGGGTTCCACTGTATTGGTGCTTCGGGGGTCTTGCTAATGCGACATAGCACCCACCAACATTCCACCAGAATCTGAGCTGCAAAATCCAAATATCACTCCTTCCCTTCTGAGTCCTGCCATGCACCCAAATGGTATTTTTTGGTCACATGTGAGGCATTGTCGTACTTGGGAGAAATTGGGGCACAGATTTTGGGGTGCTTTGTCTCCTTCATTCCTTGTGAAAATGACAAATTTGGAGCCAGAACTGCATTTTTGTGTAAAAAATGTAATTTTTCATTTGCACAGCCCAGTTGTACCACAATTGGTGAAACCCCTGGGGGTTTGAAATGTACACTATACCCCTAGATGAATTCCCTGAGGGGTTTAGTTTGCAAAATGGGGTCACTTGTGGGGGGTTCCTAACTTTTAGCATCTTATGGTGCCTAGAAACCTACATGGTGCCTAAAAAATAATCTCAGAAAAAGGAGGCCCAAAATCAAGTAGGTGCTCCTTCTATTATGAAGCCTGTGGTTTGGTCAACGTGCACACTAGGGCCACATATAGGATATTTATGAAAACAAAAGAATTGGGGGAATCAATTTTTAGTCACATTTCTCTAGTAAAATCTACTGTGTTCCTTAGAAAAATTTATTAAAATTGCAAATCTGCAAAAAAAATGAAATTTTGAAATTTCACCTACACTTTGTTTTAATTCCTGTGAAACACCTAAAGGGTTAACAAACTTCCAAAATGCTGTTTTAAATACTGTGAGGGGTGCAGTTTTTGCAATGGCATCATTTATGGGGGTGTCTCACATACAAGTCCCTCAAAGTCACATCAGAACTGAACTGGTCCCTAAAAAAATCAGTGTTTGAAATTTTCTTGAAAATTTGAGAATTTGCTATTCATATTTTAAGCCTCCTAGTGTCCCAAAAAATTAAAAGGATGTTGAAATAATGATGGAAACATAAAGTAGACATATGGTCTATGTTAGTTATTAACTATTTTAAGTGGTATGATTATTTGTCTCACAAGCAGGAAATTTAACATTTTGAAAATTGCTAAATTTTCCATTTTTTTACGACATTTTGGTATTTTTCACAAAAAAACACAGACTGTATCGACCCAAATTTACCACTAACTTGAAGTACAATGTGTCACGAGAAAACAATCTCAAAATCACCGGGATAAGTAAAAGCAAAATAAAGTTATCCCCACTTAAGTGATACCTGTCAGATTTGAAAAAAAGGGCTCTGTCAGGAAGGCAAAAACAGGCTGCGGCGGGAAGGGGTTAACCACAGGGAATGTGCTGATACACCCCAGGGAAGAGGAGGAGATTATTATATAATATTACAGATAATGCTGTGTTAACCCTTTGAGTGACAAGGGTATCTGTCCAAATAGGCGTAGAAATTGTCAAGCAAACCTTTTCTTTATTAACCCTTTGAATGCCAACATTGCTGTGAGAGATCCTTAAAATATCCGTTTACAATGCCAGCGCCGCCGGGTTGCTGAGTGCATCCTGGGTAGCGGGCTTGATGACATGTGTAGTGAGGCTGCCATGGAGACCAATTATCATTATCCTAAAACACTTAGGACAGGATGCACTAACATCCGCTGGTCCTCTCCGCCACACATCGCCGGCTACCGCATTGATGATAATCGCATTTGCACTAACATATGTGATTATTATCGCAAAGGACAGCTCTTGCATTAAGAGCTTCCCTTTGCGATGCAGCTGGCGATGTGACAGCGGGTCCCTGGCAGCTCTCCCCCTCCTTCTGTACCCCGTCTTGCTGTTGGCTCCTCCTCCTCCCTGCACCCGTAAGGGGAAGTATGGGGCTAGGGTGGAGGAGGTCACTGGTCTGGGCAGCACAGCAGGAGGCTGCAAGGACACAGGTGAGCGGGAGTGGCGTGCATCAGTGCAGGGTGGCGGAGGTCGGTGCGGGGTGGTGGGGGTCACGATAAAAAGCCCATAGTTCTCTATGTAGTATTGGCAGGGTTTTCTAGCGACACCCCCCGTTGCAGTAACCCAGCGATCAGGATTTAGTTCATACCAAAATGTGAAATGCAAAAATGCAAAAACCCGATAACGGGGTTTTTACCGCATTTTTGCTTTAGTGCATCCCGCCTATAAACTTTTCACAACAAACTCCTAGAAGTTATAACAAAAGAATCAATAACCTTGAAAAATAGGCAAAAAGATCAACGTAAGCATAATCCAACAGGGTATTGGAAAATATAAATGAGGGTCTACAAGCCAAAATCAATGATCCAGAGAACAGGTCAGAAAGCAATATCTTAAGGTTAATTGGTCTTACAAAATCTATACAAGACGTGGATCTCTTACAGTTCATGCTGGCACTGAGAGAATAAAAGTTATGACCCCAGAAGAAGTACAGACAATATACTAAACCATAGAATCTTTCCGATATTTACAAAAACACTATTGTTTCTCTCTTAAAGGGAGAAATAGCACTTTTTGGGGGCATGACTGCACCACCCGGGCACCCCTGGCAGCACCACTAACAATAAATCAGCTATTGACGCCTGGCAATACTGTGCAGTTTCCCGTGATTTGGTAGGGTTGGAGGAAAGACAGTGGGTGAAGATATGAAATTGAAGCGTGTGACGGCAGCTGCTCCAGCCAATCAGGTTGCAGAGATTGCCAAATATAGAACATGTACTGGTGGTACCCAACAAGCTGACTCTCTTTAAAACAATACGGCACTCTTCAATTTGGAACCCCAACTTGGGCTCTTCAGCAGTAGACCGCCATTACCCAGACCAGACCTTGAAAAATATAAGGTGAACATCATCCTCCATTCTTCTCCACCCCAAGAAATCCGCTCCATGCAAGTGAGCTTAATCGAATGGGATCCTACTAATTGTGAGTGTTGAGACTTTGCCATTTGGATTATTCACCGTTCTATGCACCCCTTATGGGCACCACAGGAATGGGACTGCTACTGCCTAAATGAGTACGGTTATCACTCCCATCTAGCCATGAATGAGCAAGAAGGCCCTGGCAATAAGCAGGTAACCCCTGGCAACGAGCATTTAACCCCTGGCAAGGTGCAATAAACCTCTGGCAACGAGCATGTAAATGAAAATGAGCATGTAGGTAAAACAAATTATAATTAATGTATGGGTTGGTGCAAGAATCTTTTTTGGCAGGAGGGTGCATCATTTCTAGTCATGCCACTATTATACTCTGCAACTTAATCTAGCGCCCTGCCAGCCTTTCAGAACACAGACCACACTGCTTAAACTTCCCAATCACATATTCAGTCAGTACATACAGGGAATATTCAGGGGCTATAACCAAGATCCTCTGTTATACCATGTTCTCATTGCCGCCCCTGCAAAATCCTGGGTTTTTCTTGCCGGATTTTTGAGGGGGCACAGAGCTTCTCAGCTCAAAAGAACCCCTTCACACCTTCACAATTTCCCGTGTCTGCCCCTTTCACACTGCTTTCCATGGTCTGCCTTCCCTCAAGTGTGTGGAATGTAATAGCAGCTTTGATTGGCTGTTGGGAAATTTGTACTAATTACTGTGATTGTCTGTTTAAAAACCGCTTTTATTGGCTGCCTAAAGATTATGTCATTTTAAATAGGGCTTTTTTCACCAGCACACTGCATAGATTTTATCATGGCTATTACAACATTTAATAAAATATTAATAATAAGGACAAGACATTTATGTTTTTATGTACATATATTAATCATATGTACATTAAAGTGATTTTCACTATATACGTACTTGTATAGCATATAATGTATACGTACTTGCGTATAATGTATAATGCGTATATTGTATATGTATAATAATTGCGTATAATGTATAGGTACTTGCGTAGCATATAATGGATGTCACGTATCACATGATTACATCCCCCAATGAGCTTGTTTTTTGGCATCATGTGTGAAAAACACGGGTCTGTGCTGTTCACACTGATGTACACCCGTGTATTACCCAGGAAAAACCCTGCAAAAAACCCGTGTCTAATTCCCGGGGCATAACACCCAGGAATTTCACAAAAACCCTTTCACACTGAGACAGGACATGGGAATTTTCAGCTTGCCCTGGGAAATACCCGGGTTTTTGCGGCAGTGAGAACAGGGTATTAGTCACTGCACTGCTAGAATATAAAACCATTGAAGGGTTCATCATTCTGTAGCAAGTCATGCATGCCTTAGTTAATTGGCCTATAAGCTAGATGTGTGATCACCACCACTTGTGTTTGCTTTGTGTAAGATATATTTACTTTACTCGCACTCTGAGACAAACATGTGATACCAACGCAATCACAGTGCGTGTGATGCAGCAGCAAGTCAGTGTTTACAGTAATCTGAATTTTAAGATCTAGACAAGGGGTGGCCAATCCTGTCCTTGAGAGCTACCAACAGTTAACGTATTTCATGTCTCCTCACAGAATCGTAGATGCTGGGGAAATGGGGAAAGGGGGATATGGGTATTTCGCACACAAAAGATTACCCCTGTGTATTAGCTTTTTTAGGGGGTTCTCAAGGTGCCGCCTTATTTATTCTGGCGGGGGTGCCATCCAGGCAAATATTATACAGAGTAAAGAGGGGGGTAAGGAAAAGATTTGCTCTGCGGATGCACTCCAAAAGGACAGAAATTAATAGACACGTTAAAATCTTTTAATCTTTATTTCAAACAATTTTTTAAAAATAGTTTTTTCAAAATCCTGTGTCCATTTTAATCAGTGGATTTACAGGAAAGAGCTCCTACTTGCAGGGAAATTTTTTTGAAGGAGTTTTTTTAAAGCGTTTTAGACACACTTGACACACAACATATAATAAAGTGCTAATTGCACTTGTGAAGAAAAGTAAGAGAAAATGTGTATATAGATTAAAATAGGTTAGGTAGCAGGGAGATACTGATCTTTGATAAGTATGTAATAGTTTGAATAAAGATTTTATTTATGATTTTATATCTTTATTTCAGTATTCTTGATGCTTTTCAAACGAATTGTAGTGGGTGCAAGTAGCTTGGTTCCTTTTAATGTTGAGGTATTTCCTCTTATTTATTAACACTGTGTAATAGGTGTGTGTACCTTTAAATATTGAGGTATTGCCTCTTATTTATTTACACAGTGGTAACCCAGTGGTGTTATGAACAGTTATAGATTCCCCACAACACAAATAGGATCATTTCAGGGATTTGCTCAATTCGGGTAAGCTCTCTTTCCCTGTTATGCACTGTTCAATATCCCCATCTAGTGGCTGATCTTGAAAATTGTCAGCACTCGTCACTTTGGGCCTCATTCTGGTCGATGCGTACTTTCGCGCACTCTTTCGGATGGCGTTTTTTAGCCGTCTGCGCATGCGTGGGCAACGCTATGCGCATGTGCCACGCATGGTAACCGTACTTGTTCTCACTAATACCGTACAGAAATGTGCACCGCATTAACTCGTGAAATATGGGCGTATTATGGGCATCATTCGGAACTACACAGGGGCGTAGTTTCAAAGTGGGCTAAACTGGGCGTAAACATGGGCGTACACGAGGGAGTGCACTTATTCTGGTAGGCGTGCATTCGGACAGCACACCGAATGCACAAGAACCAAAAGGCAAGAAATATGCGGTGTCCATAAGCAAGTATTTCTTTGCGGACACCACTCGGTCATGCACTATGCATTCGGAACGCCCAATCAGTACGGGCGCACCGCAACCAATGTCAGCTGAACACAATACAATCCACTCCTTTACTCATTACTCATTAATTACACTCTTCTCATTGCTTCAATTGGAACCATTGCAGCTTAAATGGACCATTACTAAACACACAAATATATGCTGCAGTTTTGACACACATTTACACTGCAACCAATGGACAGAACTTCCTATCACTAATATAAATATACATGTAACTTCTACATTTACCAATAAAACCACACATTTGGGGATAAAAATATAAATTTATTACAATAACGTCAAACAGAAAGGGTTAATGTCTGTAATGAATGTAGTAGTAATGTGTTTAAGTATGTATTAGGATTTAATTGATTCCAATAGCAAACAAACACTTTTTAATGAGGTAACCTAATTGCATAAGTGTGTCATGTGACCGATTTCGGAGTTCAGATAAGAGTGGTGATTTTTGCGAAAATACACCGCATCCCTGCGTACGCCCAGGGTCCCGTCCGTTCCGACACGGTAAGACCGTGCATACGCTGTAAGACCGTGCAGAATATGTGTGTATCCACCGCACACGCAAGGTTTGGATGTCGCCTGTAAACACGCCCTGTTCTTCTAGTGTGAGTCCATCTGTAAGCGGAGGTCCGGTGGGCGTTTCTTTGTACGATGTCCGCACAGCGTGGCGTGCGGACCGCTCCGAAAGATTTCGGAAATGTACGCACCAACCAGAATAACCTCCTTTGTTTTAATATTTATACATGTATAGGATGGGGGTATATGTTAATGGTATTCCTCTTATTTTTCTCTCCAAGTTTTACTTATACTTGACTTGGAGTATTAGAGTAGAGGCAGTACCACTTAACAATATATAGCTACTTTACTACATTTTATATAAGTGTCACTAGATGTCACTAGGCTAGGAGCAGGGATGATATTTATGCAAAATTTACACTTTTTTTTTCATCCCCCCCCCACCCCCAATCCACTGTGATATCTCATTTTGTCACATCATTGAGATTAACTTTCTCCACCCCTAATTATTGGAGATCCCAAGGGCCTTCTTGGAGACCACTTATATAATGGAGACTTGTCCTTTCCTTCCACTATGCAGGAATAATAGGTTGCAACCTTGACCCCTATACTTATTTTCGTACAATATTTTATTTTTATGTTTTATTTTCATATTTTATTGTTTTTATCTTGTAAAAATATTTGTATACAATAAATTGTTTGAATTTACATTGTGATTCTCTCAGTGAAACCCAGCGCTGCTCAAACCCCTTTGTTCCACTCTATGCTCAAAGAAACTCTAATGGTGTTTACACACGGCAGGATATGCCGTGAGATGCGAGTCCCGATACGATCAGATTTTTACATTTTACATTATTGTAATGAGTTGCGATTTATGATATTTATTTTTGTGTATTCCATACTTTGTACACGTTTTTATATTTGACTATGACACTGGACACACTATATTAAGTGAATTTTTTTTTTTTAATTGTGTATTTTTATTGAATTCAAGATGAAATGAGCATAATTATACAGTAAGACAAGTTACATCCGGAAAAGTTTGTACATGTTGGCAACAATAAATGTACATTTGTTTTACAGCAGTCGTGTTTGAATCACAGTTATTTGATGAGCACAAACATGTAACAGAGATGTAGAACTGCACAAATCATGCTACTGTATGTGTATACATAAATTGTGTATTCTCTTTTTTTTTTTACTTTTAAACCTTAAGACAAAGAAACAAAGAACCCCCCCGCCCCCCTTACATTAAAGAAAATTAAAGAAATTAAAGGTACGCATTACTGGTATGTTGCTAGGTGCAAACAGGGCCGGTGTGACACGCTGGAGCTCCCCAGGCCGGGGGGGGGGGGGGGGGGGGGGGGTGGCACTCACCCTCTCCACCACGGGGGGTCTATGCGGCTGCCACTTTGGGGGGGGGAGGGGGTGTTCGGGTTGGGGGATGAGTTACCGCAGCATGCCGTATCGCTCCACGGGGGGGGGGGGGATTACAGATGCGGTGCTATCCAGGGGCGGGGGTATGGCTGACTCACCTGCTCCAGTCCCAGGCTCCCAGCCGCTTTCTCCCCTCGGCGCCGGCAGAAGCTCTACTGCTGCTGCTCACCACCGCCCTCCAGTGGCCGACGCCCTAGGCAAATGCCTAAAGCTGCCTTGTGGTGGCGCCGGCCCTGGGTGCAAAGCATGTACATGAAGTGAGGAAGTTCGGGTACATTGTAATTTCTCACTGCATGGAACCCACGGGTAACAGGTCTTCCCAAGTGTTAATGGCTCGCTAGAATATGTTGAATGTCAATGGCTGAGGCAAATCTAGAGGAGGTCCATCTGCTCCACTTGTTTAGGTAGGGAGCGAGTGAGCCTCTGGACTTATAGGTGAATCTCTCATGTCCTGATACCTTATTTACCAGGGCTCTCCAGTAGTATATATTCAGAGAGGAGGCTTCAAACCACTTCCTTGCAATAAGGACTTTAGCCAAGGTAGTTAGGCATAATACATATTTGTATATTGGGGGAGAGAAGGATTCTTCAAGGTCCAGAGCGAACATATAGTACTTGGGGTCAATGGGAGGCAGAGAGGGCTCAGTAGTTGTTATATCTATCCAGACCACCTCCCAAAAGGCGTGCACTGGTGGGCATGACCATAACATATGCCAGAAATCGCCATTGGATGAGGCGCATCTAGGACAGGTGTCATCAGGTCTAAGCCCCGCCCTATGCATGGACACTAGGGAGCGGTAGGCTCTATGTAGTACATAAAATGAGATTTGTTGGTCCTTCAAGCATGGGGTTGTGTATTTGACCGAACTTAAGATCTGCAACCATTGCCTTCCATCCGAGACCCCAATATTAGGTTCCCACTTTGCTCTGAGGGAGTCAAGACTATTTATATCAAGCTGACTGTTAAGACTGTTGTATATAGTAGATATTTGGCCCCTCGGGTCAGGTTTTTCAGGAGAGTTTTAATCGGGGAGTTAGAAGCGGAGGGGGGAGAGCTGCCAAACTGAGTCTGGGCGGCATGTCTGAGCTGTAAGTACTGAAAGAAATGTCCCTTTGATAATTGGAATTCCTCGGACAGCTGTTGGAATGATTTAATGGACCCCTCCAGGTATAGCTGGGAGACCGATGTGATGCCCCCCATACACGGTCCGTTTTTTTTCGGTCCGTTCTATACTTTTAAAGTACACATCGGATCGGATTGCATCCCTAGTGCATGCAGTGTGCATGCACTGCGATCCGTTCCGATGTGTACCTAGTACAAAAAGTATGTGCAGCACATACTTTTTGTACCGTACTATGTGATGCGCGGGAGCGCGCATCGCATAGTACAGAACGGAGCCCTACACAACGGACCGTGTATGGGCTCCTTAAGGCCCACCTTTAATCAAATATTGTCAGCTGAAAGTTGTCAGAACTCTGGGAATGTTTTATTATACCATAAAGGAGTTTCGTTGTCTATGCCCCTCCAGACCTTTGAAAAAGTTGTTAGATAACAACGAAACGCGTCAGGTGCTGCTTAGCTACTGGACATTGGACAATATATCCTTCATTCACTTGAACCAGATCCCTACCGGACATTCTCTGGACCCCACAAAAATACACCTGTTTCCAACACTGGACTTTGCCATCAAGGGACACCACCACCTGCTCAAAATTTGGAGACCCCACCTGTATACACAGGTACCTGAAAAACACCCTCAGGAATTACAACTTGGGGCTTCTGCAGGTATATGGATACCCACAATACCAGTCACTTGGATTACAAAAGGGGAGATCTGGCAATATCATTATAAGGGATCATTACTAGGAACAAGTGGTAATATTCAAACCTTCATTGTCCGTAGCTACTTATTTTTATCTTTATGCATATTTTTATCAACTTAGTATTGTTTAGATTATATATATCTTATATTAAATTCATGTTTATTTTAATGTAATACCCAATTGATCATAGTGTGTTATTGATAGGTTCAGCGCTCCACCATCCTCTTTTCTTGTTTCCTTTCGATTTTTTAAATAGGGGACTGACCCTCCCCCCCCAGGTGTGAGCAGCTAGCTTTAAATCCCGTCCTATAAGCGCCTGTATTGTTCATCTAGGTGAACAAACCTTTTTCCACAATATGCCCCTCCAGTTGCAGGATTTATGAGCTTGACGCCACACCAGTAGCGCTTGTCTGAACAGAGGAGGGAGGACAGGGGTAAAAGGGAAAGATAGAAGAAATTGAGTATGAGAAAGACGGGACCCCACACACTCGGTATAGGAACATTCAAAGGTAGAATCACAGAGCGACCCAGGATCCAGTCTAAAAGATGCATTAATTGTGCCGCTATATATTAAAGATGAAAATTCGGGAGGCCCAGTCCGCCATCTAATCTGGAATTAGTTTGAGTTTTAAGGGCAATTCTAGGCGGCCTCTTCCCCCAGATGAAGGAAGAAAGCAGACTATCTATGCTCATAAAAACACGTTTAGGTATGTAAACTGGGGAGTGTTGAAGAAGATATAGGTATTTAGGGAGTATCGACATTTTAATAAGGTTAATTCGGCCCATAACAATGAGCGGGAGCTTTTTCTACTGATGAATTCGCCCTTTGAGTTTAGTGGTGACCGGATCAATATTGAGGGAAACAAATTCTGTTATCCTAGGAGAGATCCAGACGCCCACATATTTAAACTTAAGGACCCACTGGAGGGGAGAGGAGGAAGGATGCTCGATTTTCCCCAGTTAATCAGCAGACCCGAGAATGATCCAAATGTCTCCACTATCTCAAGCATCGCCCCCAATCAGGCCTCAGCATCATTAAGAAACAGGAGAGTGTCATCTGCGTACAGGGTGACAGTGTCCACTCGCCCACCAAGAGCGATACCCTTAACTACGGAGGAGGTACGGAGTATAATAGCTAAGGGTTCTATGGCAAGCTCAAAGAGGGTAGGCGATAGTGTGGCCAATCCCGGGATCGGCGGGATCCCGGGATTTGGCCTAAAAAAGTCCGGGATTTCAATCCCGGGATTTCGGGATTAGACTGCGCATGCGCAGTCTAATGCCGGGCAGCATCTGAGCACTCGCTCAGACGCTGCCCGGCTGTTCCCGTAAACTGACCCGGCGTGCGGCCTGCGTAGCGTGACAGTAGAGGTCACACGTCACCAGTGACCGCCCGCCTACCTGCCGGCCTGCCTCCGCCTGCCCGCCTCTTCTCCGCCGCCCGCCTGCACGCCAGCCTGCCTCCGCCCACCTGCCTGCTGTCTTCGATGGAGGTGCACTTGCCGGGAGGTGACTGAGAACGAGAGAAGTCCGCACCTGAAAGCAGGATCTGGAGCAGCAAAAGGTTAAATGAGGCTCATGCAGAAGGGCGTTGTGTGGATTTGGAATTAGGTGGGGGGCCCCAGAAATATAATTGTACAGGGCCCCAAGATTTATGTTGCCGGCCCTGTTAGCGGGTCCCATGTTATCCTATGGGAAAAATGTTCCAGGTTTGCCTGGAGGTATCTCCAGTTCCCGGGGGCTAGCGATGAGGGGCTGGATTCGTTTGAAAGCCCCGGTCCTCAGCTTCAACTGCGATAACATCCTGCTGAGTTTTTTATTGCTGGTCATACGCAAGTTGATTGACAGGAAGCTC
Source organism: Crinia signifera (assembly GCF_055691185.1). NCBI lineage: Eukaryota > Metazoa > Chordata > Amphibia > Anura > Myobatrachidae > Crinia > Crinia signifera. The sequence goes on along the minus strand of NC_139218.1, from coordinate 19,769,277 downwards.
GCGTTTGGGGGTGTTCACCGGACATTTTTTTGTGAGCCGTGCTAAGCAATTCGCAGGCCTGCACGGGGCGGGATTTCCCTGTGGTTGGACGGTGATTACCTGATTGCAGGGTTCCGAAAATTAGCAGCCCAACGATCAGGTCTAAATTAGGCCCAGACTCATAATGTATACAGAGTTACATTATATGAGTTTAACCCCTTCCCGCCGCAGCCTGTTTTTGCCTTCCTGACAGAGCCCTTTTTTTCAAATCTGACATGTATCACTTAAGTGGGGATAACTTTTTTTGCTTTTACTTATCCCAGTGATTTTGAGATTGTTTTCTCGTGACACATTGTACTTCAAGTTAGTGGTAAATTTGGGTCGATACAGTCTGTGTTTTTTTGTGAAAAATACCAAAATGTCGTAAAAAAATGGAAAATTTAGCAATTTTCAAAATGTTAAATTTTCTGCTTGTGAGACAAATAATCATACCACTCAAAATAGTTAATAACTAACAAAGACCATATGTCTACTTTATGTTGCCATCATTATTTCAACCTCCTTTTAATTTTTTGGACACTAGGAGGCTTAAAATATGAATAGCAAATTCTCAAATTTTCAAGAAAATTTCAAACACTGATTTTTTTAGGGACCAGTTCAGTTCTGATGTGACTTTGAGGGACTTGTATGTGAGACACCCCCATAAATGATGCCATTTCAAAAACTGCACCCCTAACAGTATTCAAAACAGCATTTTGGAAGTTTGTTAACCCTTTAGGTGTTTCACAGGAATTAAAACAAAGTGTAGGTGAAATTTCAAAATTTCATTTTTTGGCAGATTTTCAATTTTAATACATTTTTCTAAGGAACACAGTAGATTTTACTAGAGAAATGTGACTAAAAATTGATTCCCCCAATTATTTTGTTTTCATAAATATCCTATATGTGGCCCTAGTGTGCACGTTGACCAAACCACAGGCTTCATAATAGAAGGAGCACCTACTTGATTTTGGAGCCTCCTTTTTATGAGATTATTTTTTAGGCACCATGTAGGTTTCTAGGCACCATAAGATGCTAAAAGTTAGGAACCCCCCCCACAAGTGACCCCATTTTGCAAACTACACCCCTCAGGGAATTCATCTAGGGGTATAGTGTACATTTCAAACCCCCAGGGGTTTCACCAATTGTGGTACAACTGGGTTGTGAAAATGAAAAATTACATTTTTTACACAAAAATGCAGTTCTGGCTCAAAATTTTCATTTTCACAAGGAATGAAGGAGACAAAGCACCCCAAAATCTGTGCCCCAATTTCTCCCGAGTACGGCAATGCCTCACATGTGACCAAAAAATACCATTTGGGTGCATGGCAGGACTCAGAAGGGAAGGAGTGATATTTGGATTTTGCAGCACAGATTCTGGTGGAATGTTGGTGGGTGCTATGTCGCATTAGCAAGACCCCCGAAGCACCAATACAGTGGAATCCCCCCACAAGTGACCCCATTTTGCAAACTACACCCCTCAGGGAATTCAACTAGGGGTATAGTGTACATTTCAAACCCCCAGGGGTTTCACCAATTGTGGTACAACTGGGCAGTGAAAATGAAAAATTAAATTTTTTACACAAAAATGCAGTTCTGGCTCAAAATTTTTCATTTTCACAAGGAATGAAGGAGACAAAGCACCCCAAAATCTGTGCCCCAATTTCTCCCGAGTACGGCAATGCCTCACATGTGACCAAAAAATACCATTTGGGTGCATGGCAGGACTCAGAAGGGAAGGAGTGATATTTGGATTTTGCAGCACAGATTCTGGTGGAATGTTGGTGGGTGCTATGTCGCATTAGCAGGACCCCCGAAGCACCAATACAGTGGAACCCCCCCACAAGTGACCCCATTTTGCAAACTACACCCCTCAGGGAATTCAACTAGGGGTATAGTGTACATTTCAAACCCCCAGGGGTTTCACCAATTGTGGTACAACTGGGCAGTGAAAATGAAAAATTAAATTTTTTACACAAAAATGCAGTTCTGGCTCAAAATTTTTCATTTTCACAAGGAATGAAGGAGACAAAGCACCCCAAAATCTGTGCCCCAATTTCTCCCGAGTACGGCAATGCCTCACATGTGACCAAAAAATACCATTTGGGTGCATGGCAGGACTCAGAAGGGAAGGAGTGATATTTGGATTTTGCAGCACAGATTCTGGTGGAATGTTGGTGGGTGCTATGTCGCATTAGCAAGACCCCCGAAGCACCAATACAGTGGAACCCCCCACAAGTGACCCCATTTTGCAAACTACACCCCTCAGGGAATTCAACTAGGGGTATAGTGTACATTTCAAACCCCCAGGGGTTTCACCAATTGTGGTACAACTGGGCAGTGAAAATATGAAAAATTAAATTTTTTACACAAAAATGCAGTTCTGGCTCAAAATTTTTCATTTTCACAAGGAATGAAGGAGACAAAGCACCCCAAAATCTGTGCCCCAATTTCTCCCGAGTACGGCAATGCCTCATGTGTGACCAAAAAATGGCAGGACTCAGAAGGGAAGGAGTGATATTTGGATTTTGCAGCACAGATTCTGGTGGAATGTTGGTGGGTGCTATGTCGCATTAGCAAGACCCCCAAAGCACCAATACAGTGGAACCCCCCACAAGTGACCCCATTTTGCAAACAACACCCCTCAGGGAATTCATCTAGGGGTATAGTGTACATTTCAAACCCCCAGGGGTTTCACCAATTTTGATACAACTGGGCTGTGCAAATGAAAAATTACATTTTTTTACACAAAAATGCAGTTCTGGCTCAAAATTTTTCATTTTCATAAGGTATGAAGGAGAAAAAGCGGTACTTATGTATTATCTGGGCTCCCATGGTAAATGCACCCCATTTTTTCATACCCCTACTATCCAACAACGCATGGAGTTGATTTTATATAGTGTGGCGAGCGCAGCGAGCCACCGTGCCCGAAGCGTGGCGAGTGTAGCGAGCCCCACGAGGGGACGCAGTCTCATAAGAAAAACGGGAGCTTCAGTTCTGGCTCAAAATTTTTCATTTTCACAAGGAATGAAGGAGACAAAGCACCCCAAAATCTGTGCCCCAATTTCTCCCGAGTATGGCAATGCCTCATATGTGACCAAAAAATACCAGTTGGGTGCATGGCAGGGCTCAGAAGGGAAGGAGTGATTTTTGGATTTTGCAGCTCAGATTCTGGTGGAATGAATGGTGGGTACTATGTGGCATTAGCAAGACCCCCGAAGCACGGTGAAATGATGAACCTAATAATCCATAGATGTGTGGTATATTTTAAAACACTCCTTTATACATAGGCCGGGTTTGTCGGGGCAAGTTTCACAGTGGAAAATAGTATCCTTTCTTATTCCCTTTTTATAGCAAACTTTGCACCTTTTTTGTGTCCTGCCCTTTTTTGCAGTGGAGGGGATTTCGTTAGGAAAATGCTGCCCTGGTACAATACGGGGGCCAGTACTAGAAGTACTGGGGCCCTCTGCCTGCTGGTTCCCAAATATTAGGCCCTTTATGACTTCCTCTTGAAAGTGCATAAATGTCCCCCTCTGGCTGGTAGAACGGAATAGCACGTAAGCGTTATACAGTGCCATCTGGATGATATACACGGCCAGCTTCTTGTACCAGATTTTTGTTTTCCGCAGGGCACTGTACGGCTTCAGTACCTGATCTGAAAGATCCACTCCGCCCATGTACTTATTGTAATCTAGGATACAATTAGGTTTTGAGGTGTGGGTACTGGTACCGCGTACAGGGACGGAGGTAGTACTGTCTCCATGAATTGTTGTCAGTATAAGGACATCCCTCTTGTCCTTATATTTGACCAACAACATATTTTCGGTGCATATTCCCCTGCTTTGACCCCTTCTCAGTAATTGGGCAACGTGCGTTTTTGGGAGGCCTCTTTGGTTCTTGCGCACAGTACCGCAAGCTGCTGTACCTCTTGAACCAAGGGCCTTAAACAGGGGGATGCTAGTGTAAAAGTTATCCACATAGAGGTGATAACCTTTATCCAGGAAGGGGTGCACTAAATCCCAGACAATTTTTCCACTAACACCTACGAGGGAGGGGGGGCATTCTGGCGGTTCAATTCTTGAATCCTTCCCTTCATATACCCTAAACCTGTGGGTGTACCCTGAGGTGCTTTCACACAGTTTATACATTTTTATGCCATACCTTGCCCTCTTACTGGGAAGGTACTGGCGGAATTTAACCCTTCCTTTAAAATGTATAAGGGACTCGTCGATACAAATAAATTTTTCAGGGATGTACATCTCTGCAAATTTGGCACTGAAATGATCAATGACCGGCCTGACTTTGAATAGCCGGTCAAAGGTGGGATCATCTCTGGGTGGGCACTGTGCATTATCGGTGTAATGTAAAAATTTAAGGATTGTCTCAAAACGAGTCCGAGCCATGGCCATACGGTAAAGTGGGGTGCTGTACAGAACATCTGTACTCCAATATTGCCTAATTTCTGGCTTTTTTACTATGCCCATATGTAACACCAGACCCCAAAACGTCATCATCTCTACTGCATCTACAGGGGTCCACCTAGCAAATGATGACGTGGGGTTTTGAGCAATAAACTGCTGGGCATATAAATTACTTTGGTCCACCATTAAATTTATAAAATCATCAGAGAAAAATAATTTGAAAAAGTCAATTTCTCTGAGACCTGTTGAATCAATTTGGATTCCTGGGATGGCCAAAAACTCAGGAACCTGGGGCTCAAAATTGTCTGGTGGTGGGGTCCATACGGGATCAATCATTTGGGGGGGGGTCTCAGCTGCTCTACGGGGGCATCTTTGAGGGGGTCCCTCATCACTAGAGGAGGAAGATGAGGTTAAGACGAATCCTTCAAATTCCCCGCTTGCATCACTGGCTGTGTCAGAGTCAGAGGCAAGCATGGCATATGCCTCCTCCGCTGAATACATTCTTCTGGATGACTGGGATGACATTTGGGATGACATTTGGGATGCCATTTTTATTTTTGTGTTTCTGTAAGTGTAATGTTTCAACACGTGTATAGTGTAGGGGGGGTACAAACTTTATTTCAACACGGGGGGTATGTAGTGTGTAGTGTGTATGTAGTGCAGAAAAAAAAAATACTTTATACAGGAATTTGATCCCAATAAAAAAAAAAAAATTATATCAACCCTGTGCCAAAAATGCTGTTCAGTGATGTACGTCACTGATCAGCGCTCAGCGGCCACAGGACACCCACAAAGCAACGTGGGTGTAAAAACAATTTAAAAAAAATAAACCACAGCACTCTCCAAAAAAAAAACAATTTAAAAAAACTGCTGAAAAAAAATTATATCAACCCTGTGCCAAAAATGCTGTTCAGTGATGTACGTCACTGATCAACGCTCAGCGGCAACAGGACACCCACAAAAGCAACGTGGGTGTAAAAACAATTTAAAAAAAATAAACCACAGCACTCTCCAAAAAAAAAAACAATTTAAAAAAACTGCAGAAAAAAATTTATATCAACCCTGTGCCAAAAATGCTGTTCAGTGATGTACGTCACTGATCAGCGCTCAGCGGCCACAGGACACCCACAAAAGCAACGTGGGTGTAAAAACAATTTAAAAAAAATAAACCACAGCACTCTCCAAAAAAAAAAAAACAATTTAAAAAAAACTGCAGAAAAAAAATTATATCAACCCTGTGCCAAAAATGCTGTTCAGTGATGTACGTCACTGATCAGCGCTCAGCGGCCACAGGACACCCACAAAAGCAACGTGGGTGTAAAAACAAAACCCCACTGCACTCTCCAAAAAAAAAAAACTGCAGATCAGTGATGCAGTGATGCAACCCCAAAAAGTTGCTGATCAGCACAGATATACTGATCAGCACAAAAGGGGGGCAGCAGACACAAAATATAGCACTCTCTCTCACTATCTCTCACTATCTCTCACTATCTCTCACTGGGCCTTATTCTGGTTGGTGCGGCCGGCCCGTACGCGTACGTTCCGGGGTTTTTACTGATCTGCGCATGCGTACCATCTCCAATGCGCAGGCGCGAACACTCCACAACGCTTACGGACGGGTCTCTCCGTGCGAAAAAACCTGTACGCGAGAGTACGGGCATTGGGGGCGGCATAGGGGCGTGATGAGGGGAGCGGCCGAAATAATGAGGGAAAATGGGCGTAAATATGGGCGTACACGGGGGTGTGCACCAAAAATGAACGGTGCTACTACCGCACGATCGGCTAAAGCACCGTTCATTTCGGACACAAAACAGGCGGCCACCAACCGCCAGCTCAGACCACCCCTACAGATACCGCATGCCAGCGTGCGCCTGGGTTTGCTAATTAACGCTGATTACTACTCAAACACATACACCTGAATGTAATAAGCAATGCTGCAGTCTATTAAGTCCAAACCATGATTTCACTACCTGCCAGCCACACACAGCACTCAAACACATTGTAAGCTTATCTTTCTATACTTCTCGACATTTAAAGGTTTGTTTAATTTAAGGTAAGAATCTTTTTTAAGACCTGCTTATATATGCTAAGGTAGGTATTTGTTAAACAGTTATACACATTCACTACGTGCTTTCATAGACTTTACACAGTAGCACACTCAATCTACACAAGTCGACATGTGTCAACGTGTTCACTCTAATACAAACATAGGTTTTGTATTTATGATACAATAACATAAACCACATCTAACACCTACAAAGGATGTTTCAGCAATGTTTTAAGCCCATGCCCACTATTTTGCACACAATCTTCAATTGAGTTAATAGAAAACAATAATTGAATAACAATTAGAATAATTAGATTAATTGTCAGAATTCTAGTTGAAAGGCAAGATTTGCAGGTCCATATATGTGAAGGGTATGCCAGCGTGCACGGACGTACGCTCACTCTCACGAGCGGTGATATAAGCTGAGTTTTCTATTGAAAACAATAGGGACCCGTCCGTACAAGCTGGCGTACGCTCAGATAGCCGCAAGAAGTCGGCGGGAAGACGGACGAGAGACGTCCGTAAACGGTGGCGTACACTCTGTTGTACGCCAGTTGTCGGAGTCCGTGTACGTTGGCGTACGCTCAATTGTACGCCACTCCCCTTAGGCGTTGTTTCTGGCCGTACGTATGCGGCTGATTTGTGGGTGGACTTAACCCCAACGGCCGCGTACGGAGAGCGTACGTTAAAATGGAACGTACGCACGTTTGGCCGCACCGATCAGAATAACCTCCACTATCTGTCACTCTATGACACTGCAGCAGCAGCACACAGAAAGTCACAAGATCGAGGAAGCATCCAGCTGCTGGCAGCACGCTACCAGCGGTGATCAGGTAAGTATCAGGCAAGGATCAGGTCAGTATATCACGACAGATTGGCACGGTGACCGCTCTGCACGCAATTCCAGACCGGAATGGCGTCTGCAGCGCAGTCACCGTTAGTTTAAATCACGCGCCATGGCTGTGATTGGTCCGTCGGTCCGACGGACCAATCACAGCCTTGGGGGCAGGTGGGGTGAGGTGGGGTGAGGTGTGGTCATCACCGGTGGACCCCCTCACGCCCCCTCACACCCGGCGGTGATTGATCCCTGTGTTACCGAGCGTCTGATTCGCCGGTAACACAGGAAAACGCTGCGATTGGCTGTTCACATTGAACAGCCAATCGCAGCGATCGCCGACGGGGGGGAGGCATCGCCGCCCCCCGGGCATGCTGGGACATGTCTGCTGTCAGGGACAGCAGACATCGTCCCTCTGTCACCGCGGTCCCTAGACGCGGTGACAGTTTAAAGTCATGACGTATATATACGTCATGTGTCGGGAAGTACATCCGGCCATGACGTATATATACGTCAAATGTCGGGAAGGGTTAAAAGGGGTTTGTCCAAGTGGAACTACATTTCAATGTACAGCTGTACAGTGTTTGTTGGTTACATGCAAAAGCTGTCCGTATTTTCCTTGCATGCAATAATATTAAATGCATTGGCTCCCTTGTATTGCCAAATGATTTATTCAGGGAACAATGGGGCAGATGTATTTACATCTGCCCCAATGTTCCTTTTCTATTTGTTCTTAGCCCTGAATGAAGCCTATAGTGATTTATAAATAAGGCAGTAAGAATGTAGTTTGGTCAGTCCCAGGAAGTGCCTCATATACAGTCAGACTGGCACAGTGGATGGGCATCCTCCAGCAGGTGGCAGTAAGGTGATGATGTCTCTGTACTCTGCCACATGTAGTGGCATCATATTACAAAGTTACATCTCAATGGGAAAAAAAAAGTTTAAATGATTCCTCTTCATTTCCAGCTCATCTCCTTCCATCATAGCTAGGAAATGTATAAGTGATATGGATGTAGTGTTGTTATTTTCTGATCCGCTTGTGTGCTGGCTGGTATGACTCAATCACGGACGATGCGTTACAGACCCGTATTGTACAGGATGGCTATGACACAGTGGTAATCGCAGTATTTCTAGAGGGGTTTTCCAAATGCAGTCCACAATCTCCCACTCTGTGGCATATAGGCGCTGGAGTTTGGGGAACGGTAGAAGAACCTAGTAATTAGCGGCAAAACTAGAAATATTGATCCCCCCCCCACCCCCCCACCATACATTAATTGTACAATTTTTTTTTAACCTTTGCTCATTGCCAGGATTACATGCTTGTTACCAGAGATTACCTGCTCATTGCCGGGGATTTCTTGCTCACTGCCAGGGGTTACTTGTTCGTTGCCAGGGGTTATGTGCTTGTTGCCAGGGATTACATGCTCGTTACGAGGGATTGTGAGGTCATTGCTAGAAGTTTCTTGCCTGTTGCCACAGGTTACTTGCTCATTGCCGGGGATTTCTTGCTCACTGCCAGGGGTTATGTGCTTGTTACAAGAGTTTTTTTTGTTCATTGCCAGGGGTTAATTGTTTGCTGCCAGGGGTAACATGTTGGTTAACAGGAGTTTCTTGTTCATTGCAAGGGATTACTTGCTCTTTGCCAGGGGTGATTTGCTCATTGCACATGCTCATTGCCAGAACCACATGCTCATTGCCAGTGGTTACATATGATCTTTGCCAGTGGGTAACATGCTCATTGCCAGTGGTTACATATGGTCTTTGCAGGGGGTGACATCGCTTATTGCCAGGGGGTTATGTAATACCCTGGTACTGCAAGAGTTAATACTATTTAGTTTTATCATGCATAGCTAGGGTTATTTCCTGTGCACTGATTGGGAGAAGTTTGGGGGGTTGCACAGGGGCTGGGGGCAGCCCAGCAGCTTACCTTGGTGCTGGGCACGGCGATCAGTGGTCCTGGCGGGAATGACCGCGGTCCCAGCGCTTGGAGATGATGTCATCTGCAAGCTCCCCTCCGTCTATACGGGTGTTAATCCCGGCTCCGACCCGGCTTGGATCCTTCTTCCAAATGCTGGGTCGGATCCAGGATGTTTGGTGTAAAAGGGGTATCAGTTAGAAAGTAGCAGATTCAGCACAAGTTAGGAGTGAAGGTGCATCTTTGCTGGGACCATGGGACAGCCAGCCGTCATTTCCATGGTCCCTAGCTTTGGAAACTGCTGCCATGAGTTGCACCCCTTCTATGTAGAGAACAGCAGCACATGTAGGTCGCTGTGAATAGAGCCCATTTCTGCAGAGTAACATGAGGAGAATGCAGCCCCTCACAGCACATGTGGGGAGTGCTGCCAGTCCCAGCAAAGCACCTGACAGAGAGAGAGAGATCGCAGTGTGAAAGCAGCAGTACTCAGAATCCAGTGAGAGGGTGATGCCCACCTGTAGAGGTGCCCTAGAAGAGTGCCAGGTGTGAGTCTCAGGAGAGGATGTAACTGGGTGAGTGGTCGAAGCCACGTGGCATGCTGAGTAGCCCCCCATTGACAAGAGTCCTTATTATTGATGAGATACAGTAACCTGTGATGTGTAGCACTACTGGTCCCAGGATGCCCTGGTATGTACTGTTGTTCGCCAAATTTATGCCGCTGCAATTAAGTGATGTGCTGGAGGAGGTGCCTTGATGTAACTGATGTAACCGATATGAATAATGTGCTGGAGGAGATGGAATGATAAGTGACCTGATGTAACCATGATGCTTTGTGCTGGAGGAGAGTGTTCAGAAGTTTTCCCTGCTTCATCCCTGCTATATGTTCAATAAACTGTTTATGCTGTTTTATGAGAAGGCCTCGCGGGGAGTCCGCGAATCGCTTGAGGGGGACGCGGTGATGTGTGCCGTGAATCGCGCAGGGGAGGGGGCGTGAATCACGGGATGGGGGTTGTGGGGGTACGTGAATCGCGGGAGGGGGGTCGGGGGGTGCCGTGAATGGCGGGAGGGAGGGGGGGTACAGGGGGCCGTGAATCAAGGGAGAGGGGTGCGGTGGTCCGCGAATCACAGTAGTTGGGGGTGTGGGGGGAATTGCGGGAGGGGTGTGTGTGTGTGTGTTTGGGGGGGGGGGGGTGCCGTGAATCGTGGGAGGGTTGCGCAAATCGTGGGAGGGGGAGTCGCGGGGGTGTGTGTGTCACCTGGCGGCTGTGGCGTAATGGTGGATGGTGGGCGTGGCCCTGGCTGGGCAGGGGGGGGGAGGGGATGTCAAAGGGGTGGTGGTGTGTATCACACTGGTCTTTTTCCTAGGGGGGGTTTGTGTATCCTGCTGGGCGGGAATGTTATACACACAGGGGATGAGTGACAGATCTGGCTAAATATATAAGAGATATCTATAATAATGATATCTCTTATATATTTAGCCAGATCCGTCACTCAAAAGCAGTGTAGGTAATGGTGGGCGGGGTTCCATGGGTGATTGACAGGCCCATCCACCGTTATCCACAATGCAGAACCTGCATTACAAGTTCTACACATCCTATGTCCTACACAAAGCTCCTGCCCCTTACTCTCCCACCACTCCCCATGTCTGGCCAAATACCACCCTAACTCCGCCCCACGGCTGAACACCACCCCCTCCACCCGAGCACACTAACTGTGACCCAGGAATGGATGCCTTTGCTGCAGTGGCTCATGTGTACTCTCTCCTCCTGCCAGCTCCTTCCTCCCTGGCCAGACATCCACAGTGAGTACTTCTGTACTCAGCGTACAGCCCCTGCTGAAGGTGTCATGGCACCCCCGACATGGGGGGGGGGAGGTGCCCGCGATTTTCGGGATTGGGGGTCGCGGGCGGGGGGAGGGGTGCCCGTGATTTTCGGGAGGGGGGGTCGCGGGCGGGGGGAGGGGTGCCCGCGATTTTCGGGAGGGGGGGTCGCGGGCGGGGGGAGGGGTGTCCGCGATTTTCGAAAGGGGGGGTCGCGGGTGGGGGAGGGGTGCCCGCGAATTTCGGGAGGGGGGGTCGCGGGTGGGGTGCCCGCGATTTTCGGGAGGAGTGCCCGCAAATTTCGGGAGGGGTTGTCGCGGGTGGGGGGAGGGGTGCCCGCGGATTTCAGGAGGGGGGGCGCGGGTGGGGGGAAGGGTTCCCGCCAATTTCGGGAGGGGGAGTCACGGGTGGGGGAGGGGTGCCCGCGAATCGGGGGGGTTGTGTGTGTCACGGGTGGGGGGAGGGGTGTCCGCGAATTGGGGGGGGTGTCGCGGGTGGGGGGAGGGGTGCCCGCGAATTTCGGGAGGGGGGTCACGGGTGGGGGGAGGGGTGCCCACAATTTTAGGGAGGGGGGGGTCGCGGATGGGGGGAGGGGTGCCCGCCAATTTTCGGGAGGGGGGGCTACGGGTGGGGGGAGGGGTGCCCGCAAATTTAGTGGGGGGTGTGTGTGTCACGGGTTAGGGGAGGGTTGCCCGCAATTTCGGAAGGGGGGTATGGGGAGGGGTGCCCGTGAATTGGGGGGTGTGTGTCACGGGTAGGGGGAGGGGTGCCCGCGAATTTCGGGAGGGGGGTCACGGGTGGGGGGAGGGGTGCCCGCACATTTAGGGGGTGTGTGTGTGTCACGGGTGGGGGGAGGGTTGCCCGCAAATTTCGGAAGGGGGGGTGGGGTGCCCGTGAATTGGGGAGTGTGTGTCGTGGGTCGGGGGAGGGGTGCCTGCGAATTTCGGGAGGGGAGGTCACGGGTAGGGGTGCCCGCGAATTGGGGGTTGTGGGGGAGGGGTGCCCGCAAATTTCGGGAGGGGGGGGTCACGGGTGGGGGGAGGGGTGCCCCACGAAAGGGATTCTCTCTCTCTGCGATCCCTCTCTCTCTCTGCGATCTCTCTCTGCGATCCCTCTCTCTCTATCTCTCTGCGATACTACTCTATATCTCTCTGCGACCCCTCTCTCTCTGCGATCTCTGTCTCAATTACACTAGATGTCATACTCACATATATTTCTACTTCTAATGGGGCGTAGCCCCTCACGACGGTGTGAAGAGCGCCCGGAGGGCGCGATGAATCACCTAGTTAATAATAATAATAATAATATTAAACCGTTCCAGTCCATTTTTTTCCTGCAATTTAAACAGTCTGGTTTAAGATTCTTAATTATTTGTTTTTTTTTTTTTCAATTCAAAAATGGTCTACATTGAGGGGGAAATTTACTAAAAGAAATTAGTGGAAAAAAATCGTATTTTCATACCATTTGGAGGAGCTGCGCAGGAGGGAGGAAGCTGCGCGCCAGATCCAGGTAGCCCCCCGACTACTGCATACCCCACGTATGTATTGTGCTCGGCTGTACCTGGACTCCCTCTCGGATCAACAGGTTGTGGGGATGTTTAGGCTGAACCGCATTAACCTTTTGGACTTATATGAGCAGGTGAGAGATGATTTGGACCCTTTGGGGGGAGGCAACTATGCAGTGTCTGGGCTGCACAAATTAATGTGTGCCCTTGTGTGCATTCAAATGACAATAATGGACAATACTTCCTTTGGATAAGGACTACATTATTTATTCCCCCCCAATTTTTTATATTTTTTCACAATATTATTTTTTAAATTTATTATTAAATTAGTGGACACATGACAACTATTGGATAATCTGTGGTATGTAGTCATGGCAGGTAAACCACCAGTACACCTCTGTGTTTTTTGCCACATACATGTTAGGCTGCAAGAAAGAATGTTACAGTGTTGATCAATATGAGCAGTTGTGGAACTACAAGGCCCAGCATTATCAGCAATTTGAAAGTAGGAGCAGGCAATTTCTTGTGCATGACCTTGCTGGGCTATGTAGTTCCACAGCAGCACTTTACTTAGCATAACAATTCTAGTGAACATTACAGTTTGAAAACATTTGCATGTATGTTTAAGTTTGCATGTGGTCACACTTATCAGCTCTGGATGGCGTTTGCGGCCTATCGGTATCCGCCACGTGCATGCCAGGCAGGACCTCAGGGGGTATGATGCGCTTCAACTTCACCTCATAGGACGTGTAGCACACAGTGGTGGGGCTTCCTCCGCCAGTCTTGGTGGCCTCCTCCAACTCCATGGCCATTTTACTTTTCAACTGCCTTTTGATGTCGTTGAATCTCTTTTTTACATTGCGGACCAGGCGCTTGTGCTGACTCACAGCGTTCACCGCCTGGGTGATGTCCTTTCACATAGCCCTTTTGCGCTGTGCAGTGGTCTTGTGGTGACTTTTCCCCAGTAACCGGTCAAACACTGGCATGATAGCCCGGACAAGTGCAGCATTTTCCTCATAGGAGAATCTGACCTTTCGGCCACTTTTGGTGCGGCCAGCTTCCATCTCCTCCTCCTCCTCATTTTCTACTCCAGCCATGTACCCCTCCTCCTCCATGCCAGTGTCTTCCTCCTCCTCACCTCCATCTTCCTCCACCTCTGACATGTGGCCCTCCTGTAGCTGCTGTGGGGTATGGTCAAGGTCTTGGCTATAGGATGGGGATGCCAGCGGATCCTCCACCTCCTCCTGCTGGGGCTGGACGCCCTGGGGCTGGCCTTGCTGTGGCCATGCTGCCTGCCACACTGCTGGCTCTCCCACTTGGCTGGCTGCTGCCACTGCTCCCTCTGCCACTGCTCCCTCTGCCACTGCTTCCTCTGCCACTCCTCACTCTGCCACTGCTCCCTCTGCCACTCCTCACTCTGCCACCAACACCTCTTCCTCTACTCACACTGCCACTGCTCCTCTCCATGCTCCTTACTTCCTATCAAAGAGTGAAATGGCGCCAGTGCCCCTTTATATAGGGGGTGTGATGCATAATGGAGGGTACAGAGGTGGGCCAATAGGTTGGGGGGTTCTTAGTCATGCGGAGACAGTTTTGTAAATCGCACGCCGGTTGGTCAAAAACTCGCACATGACCGGCGGAAGAATTCGCACTTTTTTGTTACTTAAAATCGCACCACTTCGCCGCAACTCGCACCTCTTCGCACTTTTCAGCCTCCAAAGCGCATCCCATTAAATATGCAAATTATTACTAAAAAATGCGATTTTAAAAAGGGCGAATAGCGGCGATGTGGTGCGCTAAAATAACATGCGCATTTATCACATCCCATAGAATGTCACCCTCGTTGAGTAGTATTTCCTTCCACAGCTCCACCATGGATTACTTTGGATCCCAGACACCGACATGGACATGGAGGACGACACAGGACCAGGACACCAGGACAGAGGGCAACCTACGTGCTCAAGATAGGTAAGTATCAGTATGTATGGGGTTTGGATGTATTAAAGTTTTATTTTTATTGTGTCAGTGTGTGTTTATTTTACTATTTTTATTACTGTGGAACTACAAGTGCCAGCGGGCCCTTTAATGCCCCGCAGGCTGGGACTCATAGTTCCACAGTTTTAAACAATAGTTTTTCATCTTTTTTTTTTACACAAAGATCAGCCCGGTGACCACCGCACAGGGTCACCGGGACAGCACCAGGTTTCAGCCTGGTCAGGTAAGTCCTGGAGGGGGGGGGGACCCCTTTATTGGGGGGTTCCCCACTCCCCCAGGGCCCCTGGCCAGGCTGACTGGTCAGTAGGGTGATGTTTTGTCCGCAGGAACTTATATAATAAGTGTCCCCCGGCTGTGACATTACCCTGCTGGCTGGTTTGGCCTGGGGCTGGTTCTTAAAATACGGGGGACCCCTATTCATTTTGTCCCCCTGTATTTTGGGTACCGGACCTGGAGCCTGGGGCTGGTTGTTAAAAATTGGGGAACTTTCAGCCTGGTGCTGGTTACAGCTGGTTACAGCTGTGGGGGGGACCCCACGCTGTTTTTTTTTAAATTATTTATTTGACCATTTTTTTTTTTACATCTTGCAGCCTGCACGGATCTGACTGATCCGTGCAGACTGCTTACACTAATTCGTATTAGCGGCCGTATATACGGCCAGTTAATACGAATTAATACGACATCGGAGGGTTACAAAGCAGTCGTATATGAGAAACATCAAATCTATATAAACAACAGAATTACAATGTAACAACATTACTATGTGAATGCTCATATAGGAGGGTCATCATGTTGTATTAAGGAGGCCATATTTATTATTATTTTAGGAAAATTGGTTCCCATAGAAATCAAGCCACAAGGATTATATATGAATAGAGCTAAGAATTTCGGAGATCCCGGAGGGCACCTCTAATCTCACTTTTTTCTTAATTTACTACCTGGGTTGTTAGTGTATCGCCGCCTTAAATCTTTTAATTAAGTTCAAAAAGTGGACCTGAGGTTCTTAGCATCTAATATACTATAAAGGTTTCTTTAGAGTTTTTTTTTCAATTGAAAATGTCCGCATAACAAATGTAAGAAACAGCGGTAGGGGGATTACGCAGCAGGCGAAAGCATGGCGAGCGCAACTATTGACTCCACCATGGATTCATCCACCACATATACATACATGATAACACGTATGTATATATGATCCCTCCCCCCTGCATCACATGGTCAGAGTTGCAGTTTGGGTGCTGCAGCCACCGCTGATAAGAAACATGACAGTTTGTCATGCAGAGAATAGCGGGTTGTGATGGTATGAAACCAAATGGTATTTAATCCTCCTTCTTATTTGCTTAACACTCTTATGCGTTGTCCATTCACAAAATGATTGGCAGCAAGGAGGTGGTGCCCATGGGCGTGCCCACGAAAACAACAGAAAAAATGATAGTAGACACCTGCGCTCATACAGAATATGCTGCTAGAGGAACCACAATGTGGGATACCAAACCCACGTACATAAACCAGTCCACAGAAAAAAGTGGATCTTCACAGCGCTAATTCCTGGATCTAATCGGTATCCCTTGGTATAAGGGGAATGTTTCCGAACACAACTCTCCAGCCGTGTGAAAAAGAAAGAAATTATCTGGAATACTGTTCAACTTCCACGCTTTGAACCCCAAGATAACTCACCTAGCTTTATTAGGAGAAGTTCACATAAAGGTATCTTTAGTGATGCTTCCTATAAAACACATGAACAGACACTCACCTAGGAAATGATCCCTATTTTCATAAAAAGGTTTCTTTATTGCATAATCCACAATGACTGCATGTAGTCACTCCAATGGTAGATAAACAGCTTTTATTCTTTAAAAGGTAGACCTCCCCACTCTTACAAGCTGATTCCTCCTCCTTCACCCGGAATGAGAGGAGCAGGATACAGTCTATCCACAGATGGCAAATTCAGACGCGAAAACGGTGGGTGTGTCCATAGAAATGCTGGGCGGTCCCCAGGAAATGCAGGCATGCCCTTGCCTGCTCGGCAGATGACAGATGACATCAAAATTACTTTGGACGATACCTGGTCAGCTCTATGGGCAAAGGTCTATGTTGAGATGTTGCAATTGGTTCTTCCATGTTTTGCGATTTTATACAACACATTGGCCCTTATTCCGATCTAAGCGGTAACGGCCGCTTGCGGCCGTTCCGCCGATGTTTTCGCTCTGCGCATGTGCAGAGGGCACTCTGCGCATGTGCAGGCGAAATCGCCGCACAATTTTTTTTACCGCCGCAAAGGGGGTGGATAGGGGCGTGAGGGGCTACTTAGCCTCATTTCCCTATGCATACGCCCCGCGTTTCATGGGCGTGCCCATGCAAACGCGGGGCGTACGCATGGTAATGAGGCTGTGACGCATGTGTTGGGGGCGGGCATCTGACATCGCCGGATGTCAGCTGCCCGCCCCCATACATGCTTTCACACGGACAAGTGTCCGTGAGGTCTATGGTTGCGGGAGCTGGTGGAGCGTGCGGCCCTGCCTTCGATGGTCGGCGACCATCGAATGCAGGGGGCTGCTCCAAGATGGTGGAGGCGTATCCCCCGCCATTTTCATGCGGACCGCCACATGTCCGCGTACGGACGGCCGTGGTGATCCGTATGGAAGGCGGGGATTCGCCTGCACGGTCGGAGCCGCATATGCGGCTCCGGCCGCACCAAGCAGAATAAGGGCCATTGTTGGGATACTCGGATGATTTTATTGCACTGTTTATATGTTTTGTGTTTCCACTAAAGGATTATGTACAATTTGGGTGTTACCTTAGCAAATTGGTAATCAATTAACTGTAGGTATTTAACTCCTGTGTGAACACTTTCTTTGTTATCTGTATGTCCTAGAAAATGTACATCAATGTTGTTATCCAGGAGAGAACTAGTCTAAAACTGGGTATACACTATTCAATGTCAATGAATGATATGTACAACAAAGATATTGTTAACAATAACATTGTGTATATCGTTCAGTGTGGACCCAGTATATTGTTAATGGTGCACACTCCTGCTGATTGTTAATGATATGCAGGGCCGCCATCAGGGGGGTGCTTTGGGTACAGCTGTCCTGGGCCCGGACTTTCTGACAGAGAGGTCATGCGTAGCCTAGCTTCCTGCTATCACTGTGCATAAATGTTGGTCAAAATCACCCAGTATGGACCTTTACTCTAGAAAATTATAATTGGAGAGGTACTCTTATTATTGCCAAAGGAAGAGTACTCTACAGATACCTATTTTATGTATTTTAGCTAATTACCTTGCTACACAATATATCGTTTTCCTTGTTGGACTGATATCATTGTTTTAAACCCAATATACAGTACAGTAGTTCTAGAGTTGAGGAAATGTTCCACTGAAATAAATATACTTTACAATGCAATGTGTATCTTATTGTGTATTATCATTTTATGCATGGTTATGTGACAATTACAGTACTAGCAGGACGTGAGGAACGGAACGTGGAGGGTTTGACCGGTTCCTGCTGTGTGACATTTAACCCCTTCCTGACAGAGCCTGTTTTTGCCTTCCTGACAGAGCCCTTTTTTTCAATTCTGACATGTCTCACTTAAGTGGGGATAACTTTTTTTTGCTTTTACTTATCCCAGTGATTTTGAGATTGTTTTTTCGTGACACATTGTACTTCAAGTTAGTGGTAAATTTTCGTCGATACAGTCTGTGTTTTTTTGTGAAAAATACCAAAATATCGTGAAAAAATGGAAAATTTAGCGATTTGCAAAATGTTAAATTTTCTGCTTGTGAGACAAATAATCTTACCACTCAAAATAGTGAATAACTAACATAGACCATATGTCTACTTTATGTTGACATCATTATTTCAACTTCCTTTTAATTTTTTGGGACACTAGGAGGCTTACAATATGAATAGCAAATTCTCAAATTTTCAAGAAAATTTCAAACACTGATTTTTTTAGGGACCAGTTCAGTTCTGATGTGACTTTGAGGGACTTGTATGTGAGACACCCCCATAAATGATGCCATTTCAAAAACTGCACCCCTCACAGTATTCAAAACAGCATTTTGGAAGTTTGTTAACCCTTTAGGTGTTTCACAGGAATTAAAACAAAGTGTAGGTGAAATTTCAAAATTTCTTTTTTTTTGCAGATTTGCAATTTTAATACATTTTTCTAAGGAACACAGTACATTTTACTAGAGAAATGTGACTAAAAATTGATTCCCCCAATTCTTTTGTTTTCATAAATATCCTATATGTGGCCCTAGTGTGCACGGTGACCAAACCACAGGCTTCATAATAGAAGGAGCACCTACTTGATTTTGGAGCCTCCTTTTTATGAGATTATTTTTTAGGCACCATGTAGGTTTCTAGGCACCATAACATGCTAAAAGTTAGGAACCCCCCCACAAGTGACCCCATTTTGCAAACTACACCCCTCAGGGAATTCAGCTAGGGGTATAGTGTACATTTCAAACCCGCAGGGGTTTCACCAATTGTGGTACAACTGGGCAGTGAAAATGAAAAATTATTTTTTTTACACAAAAATGCAGTTCTGGCTCCAAATTTGTCATTTTCAGAAGGTATGAAGGAGAAAAAGCACCCCAAAATCTGTGCCCCAATTTCTCCCGAGTACAGCAATGCCTCACATGTGACCAAAAAATACCAGTTGGGTGCATGGCAGGACTCAAAAGGGAAGGAGTGATTTTTGGATTTTGCAGCTCAGATTCTGGTGGAATTTTGGTGGGTGCTATGTCGCATTAGCAAGACCCCCCAAGCACCAATACAGTGGAACCCCCCCACAAGTCACCCCATTTTGCAAACTACACCCCTCAGGGAATTCATCTAGGGGTATAGTGTACATTTCAAACCCCCAGGGGTTTCACCAATTTTGATACAAGTGGGCAGTGAAAATGAAAAATTACATTTTTTTACACAAAAATGCAGTTCTGGCTCAAAATTTTTCATTTTCAGAAGGTATGAAGGAGAAAAAGCACCCCAAAATCTGTGCCCCAATTTCTCCCGAGTACGGCAATGCCTCACATGTGACCAAAAAATACCAGTTGGGTGCATGGCAGGACTCAGAAGGGAAGGAGTGATTTTTGGATTTTGCAGCTCAGATTCTGGTGGAATGAATGGTGGGTGCTATGTTGCACCAATACAGTGGAACCCCCCCACAAGTCACCCCATTTTGCAAAGTACACCCCTCAGGGAATTCATCTAGGGGTATAGTGTACATTTCAAACCCCCAGGGGTTTCACCAATTTTGATACAAGTGGGCAGTGAAAATGAAAAATTACATTTTTTTACACAAAAATGCAGTTCTGGCTCACAATTTTTCATTTTCAGAAGGTATGAAGGAGAAAAAGCACCCCAAAATATGTGCCCCAATTTCTTCCGAGTACGGCAATGCCTCACATGTGACCAAAAAATACCAGTTGGGTGCATGGCAGGACTCAGAACGGAAGGAGTGATTTTTGGATTTTGCGGCTCAGATTCTGGTGGAATTTTGGTGGGTGCTATGTCGCATTAGCAAGACCCCCCAAGCACCAATACAGTGGAACCCCCCCACAAGTCACCCCATTTTGAAAACTACACCCCTCAGGGAATTCATCTAGGGGTATAGTGTACATTTAAAACCCCCAGGGGTTTCACCAATTTTGATACAAGTGGGCAGTGAAAAAGAAAAATTACATTTTTTACACAAAAATGCAGTTCTGGCTCAAAATTTTTCATTTTCAGAAGGTATGAAGGAGAAAAAGCACCCCAAAATCTGTGCCCCAATTTCTCCCGAGTACGGCAATGCCTCACATGTGACCAAAAAATACCAGTTGGGTGCATGGCAGGACTCAGAAGGGAAGGAGTGATTTTTGGATTTTGCAGCTCAGATTCTGGTGGAATTTTGGTGGGTGCTATGTCGCATTAGCAAGACCCCCCAAGCACCAATACAGTGGAACCCCCCCACAAGTCACCCCATTTTGAAAACTACACCCCTCAGGGAATTCATCTAGGGGTATAGTGTACATTTCAAACCCCCAGGGGTTTCACCAATTTTGATACAAGTGGGCAGTGAAAATGAAAAATTACATTTTTTTACACAAAAATGCAGTTCTGGCTCAAAATTTTTCATTTTCAGAAGGTATGAAGGAGAAAAAGCACCCCAAAATCTGTGCCCCAATATCTCCCGAGTACGGCAATGCCTCACATGTGACCAAAAAATACCAGTTGGGTGCATGGCAGGACTCAGAACGGAAGGAGTGATTTTTGGATTTTGCAGCACACATTCTGGTGGAATGAATGGTGGGTGCTATGTTGCACCAATACAGTGGAACCCCCCCACAAGTCACCCCATTTTGCAAAGTACACCCCTCAGGGAATTCATCTAGGGGTATAGTGTACATTTCAAACCCCCAGGGGTTTCACCAATTTTGATACAAGTGGGCAGTGAAAATGAAAAATTACATTTTTTTACACAAAAATGCAGTTCTGGCTCACAATTTTTCATTTTCAGAAGGTATGAAGGAGAAAAAGCACCCCAAAATATGTGCCCCAATTTCTTCCGAGTACGGCAATGCCTCACATGTGACCAAAAAATACCAGTTGGGTGCATGGCAGGACTCAGAACGGAAGGAGTGATTTTTGGATTTTGTGGCTCAGATTCTGGTGGAATTTTGGTGGGTGCTATGTCGCATTAGCAAGACCCCCCAAGCACCAATACAGTGGAACCCCCCCACAAGTCACCCCATTTTGCAAACTACACCCCTCAGGGAATTCATCTAGGGGTATAGTGTACATTTCAAACCCCCAGGGGTTTCACCAATTTTGATACAAGTGGGCAGTGAACATGAAAAATTACATTTTTTACACAAAAATGCAGTTCTGGCTCAAAATTTTTCATTTTCAGAAGATATGAAGGAGAAAAAGCACCCCAAAATCTGTGCCCCAATTTCTCCCGAGTACGGCAATGCCTCACATGTGACCAAAAAATACCAGTTGGGTGCATGGCAGGACTCAAAAGGGAAGGAGTGATTTTTGGATTTTGCAGCTCAGATTCTGGTGGAATTTTGGTGGGTGCTATGTCGCATTAGCAAGACCCCCCAAGCACCAATACAGTAGAACCCCCCCACAAGTGACCCCATTTTGCAAACTACACCCCTCAGGGAATTCATCTAGGGGTATAGTGTACATTTAAAACCCCCAGGGGTTTCACCAATTTTGATACAAGTGGGCAGTGAAAAAGAAAAATTACATTTTTTACACAAAAATGCAGTTCTGGCTCAAAATTTTTCATTTTCAGAAGGTATGAAGGAGAAAAAGCACCCCAAAATCTGTGCCCCAATTTCTCCCGAGTACGGCAATGCCTCACATGTGACCAAAAAATACCAGTTGGGTGCATGGCAGGACTCAGAAGGGAAGGAGTGATTTTTGGATTTTGCAGCACAGATTCTGGTGGAATGAATGGTGGGTGCTATGTTGCACCAATACAGTGGAACCCCCCCACAAGTCACCCCATTTTGCAAACTACACCCCTCAGGGAATTCATCTAGGGGTATAGTGTACATTTCAAACCCCCAGGGGTTTCACCAATTTTGATACAAGTGGGCAGTGAAAATGAAAAATTACATTTTTTTACACAAAAATGCAGTTCTGGCTCAAAATATTTCATTTTCACAAGGAATGAAGGAGACAAAGCACCCCAAAATCTGTGCCCCAATTTCTCCCGAGTACGGCAATGCCTCATGTGTGACCAAAAAGTGGCAGGACTCAGAAGGGAAGGAGTGATATTTGGAGTTTGCAGCACAAATTCTGGTGGAATTTTGGTGGGTGCTATGTCGCATTAGCAAGACCCCCCAAGCACCAATACAGTGGAACCCCCCCACAAGTCACCCCATTTTGAAAACTACACCCCTCAGGGAATTCATCTAGGGGTATAGTGTACATTTAAAACCCCCAGGGGTTTCACCAATTTTGATACAAGTGGGCAGTGAAAAAGAAAAATTACATTTTTTACACAAAAATGCAGTTCTGGCTCAAAATTTTTCATTTTCAGAAGGTATGAAGGAGAAAAAGCACCCCAAAATCTGTGCCCCAATATCTCCCGAGTACGGCAATGCCTCACATGTGACCAAAAAATACCAGTTGGGTGCATGGCAGGACTCAGAAGGGAAGGAGTGATTTTTGGATTTTGCGGCTCAGATTCTGGTGGAATGAATGGTGGGTGCTATGTGGCATTAGCAAGACCCCCGAAGCACGGTGAAATTATGAACCTAATATTCCATAGATGTGTGGTATAATTTAAAACACTCCTTTATACATAGGCCGGGTTTGTCGGGGCAAGTGTCACACTGGAAAATAGTTTGCTTTCTTATTCCCTTTTTATAGCAAACTTTGCACCTTTTTTGTGTCCTGCCCTTTTTTCCAGTGGAGGGGATTTCATCAGGAAAATGCTGCCCTGGTACAATACGGGGGCCAGTACTAGAAGTACTGGGGCCCTCTGCCTGCTGGTTCCCAAATATTAGGCCCTTTATGACTTCCTCTTGAAAGTGCATAAATGTCCCCCTCTGGCCGGTAGAACGGAATAGCACGTAAGCGTTATACAGTGCCATCTGGATGATATACACGGCCACCTTCTTGTACCAGATTTTTGTTTTCCGCAGGGCACTGTACGGCTTCAGTACCTGATCTGAAAGATCCACTCCGCCCATGTACCTATTGTAATCCAGGATACAATTAGGTTTTGAGGTGTGGGTACTGGTACCTCGTACAGGGACGGAGGTGGTACTGTCTCCGTGAATTGTTGTCAGTATAAGGACATCCCTCTTGTCCTTATATTTGACCAACAACATATTTTCGGTGCATATTCCCCTGCTTTCACCCCTTCTCATTACTTGGGCAATGTGCGTTTTTGGGAGGCCTCTTTGGTTCTTGCGCACAGTACCGCAAGCTGCTGTACCTCTTGAACCAAGGGCCTTAAACAGGGGGATGCTAGTGTAAAAGTTATCCACATAGAGGTGATAACCTTTATCCAGGAAGGGGTGCACTAAATCCCAGACAATTTTCCCACTAACACCTACGAGGGAGGGGGGGCATTCTGGCGGTTGAATTCTTGAATCCTTCCCTTCATAAACCCTAAACCTGTGGGTGTACCCTGAGGTGCTTTCACACAGCTTATACATTTTTATGCCATACCTTGCCCTCTTACTGGGAAGGTACTGGCGGAATTTAACCCTTCCTTTAAAATGTATAAGGGACTCGTCGATACAAATAAATTTTTCAGGGATGTACACCTCTTCAAATTTGGCACTGAAATGATCAATGACCGGCCTGACTTTGAATAGCCGGTCAAAGGTGGGATCATCTCTGGGTGGGCACTGTGCATTATCGGTGTAATGTATGAATTTAAGAATTGTCTCAAATCGAGTCCGGGGCATGGCCATACGGTAAAATGGAGTACTGTACAGAACATCTGTACTCCAATATTGCCTAATTTCTGGCTTTTTTACTATGCCCATATGAAACACCAGACCCCAAAACGTCATCATCTCTACTGCATCTACAGGGGTCCACCTAGCAAATGATGACGTGGGGTTTTGAGCAATAAACTGCTGGGCATATAAATTAGTTTGGTCCACCATTAAATTTATAAAATCATCAGAGAAAAATAATTTGAAAAAGTCAATTTCTCTGAGACCTGTGGAATCAAATTGGATTCCTGGCATGCCCAAAAACTCAGGAACCTGGGGCTCAAAATTGTCTGGTGGTGGGGTCCATACTAGATCAATTATTGGGGGGGGAATCTCAGCTGATCTACGGGGGCGTCTTTGAGGGGGTCCCTCATCAGCAGAGGAGGAAGAGGAGCTTAAGGCAAATCCTTCAAATTCCCCGCTTGCATCACTGCCTGTGTCAGAGTCAGAAGCAAGCATGGCATATGCCTCCTCCACTGAATACATTCTCCTGGATGATTGGGAGGACATTTGGGAGGACATTTGGGAGGACATTTGGGATGCCATTTTTATTTTTGTGTTACCGGTAGTGAAATGTTTCAACACGTGTATAGTGTAGGGGGGGGCACAAACTTTATTTCAATCCGGGGGGTATGTAGTGTGTAGTGTGTATGTGGTGCAGAAAAAAAAAAAAATGCTTTATACCAATAAAAAAAAAAAAAATGAAGGGGTTAAAAAAAAAAAAAAATGAAGGGGTTAAAAAAAAAAAAAGGAAGGGGTTAAAAAAAAAAAAGGTCCTGCGCCAAAAATTGAGCACAGATGTTGGTCAGTAACGTCTGTCACTGAACAGCGCTCAAAGGCAACAGGAATTTGATCAAAAAAAAAAAAAAATAGATCAACCCTGTGCCGAAAGAGATGATCAGTGATGTACGTCACTGATCAGCGCACAGCGGCCACA
The DNA here is from genome assembly GCF_055691185.1 of Crinia signifera. Taxonomy (NCBI): domain Eukaryota; kingdom Metazoa; phylum Chordata; class Amphibia; order Anura; family Myobatrachidae; genus Crinia; species Crinia signifera. The sequence goes on along the minus strand of NC_139218.1, from coordinate 19,744,326 downwards.
GGACACCCACAAAATCACAGTGTGTGTAAAAAAAAAAATTAAAAAAATACCCCACAGCACACACACAAAAAAAAAGGTGATCAGTGATGCGACACTGATTACCAGTGAGGTGCAGCAGGTGCACAACCTTTGGTGCAACTGACAGGTATATATAAAAAAAAAAACCTCTGTACCCCCAAAAAAGTTGCTGATCACCTCAGATATAGTGATCAGCACAAAAGGCGGGGACAGCAGACACAAAATTTAGCACTCTCTATCACTATCTCTCTCTATCTCTCTATCTCTCACTATCTAACACTATCTAACACTCTATGACACTGCAGCAGCAGCACTCACAGGTATATCTATATATAAAAAAAAACCTGCGCCCCCAAAAAGTTACTGATCAGTTAATTTATACTGATCAGCACAAAAGGAGGGGGCAGCAGTCAGTTATATAAAAAATAGTAGCACAATCTGTCACTATCTCTCTCTATCTCTCTCTATCTCTCTCTCTCTATCTCTCTCTATCTCTCTATAACTATCACACTGCAGCAGCACAAAATATAGCACTCTGTCAGTAGGCCTCTCTCTCTATCTCTCTCTCTATCTCTCTCTCTCTATCTATAACTATATCACACTGCAGCAGCACAAAATATAGCACTCTCTGACACTATCTCTCTCTCTATCTCTCTCTATCTCTCTCTATCTCTCTCTATCTCTCTCTCTCTATCTCTCTCTATCTCTCTCTATCTATCTCTATCTATCTCTCTCTATCTATCTCTATCTATCTCTCTATCTATCTAGCTAATACTAATACAGTGCAGCAGCACAATATCACAGTATGGCACAATTATTGCACAGGATCCAGGAAGCAATCAGCAGCGATCAGGTAAGTATTGCAGCAAGTATTTCTGGTCAGTATGGCGGCAGGGGGGTACGGTGACCGCACTGCACGCTTTCCAGACCGGAATGGCGTCTGCAGTGCAGTCACCGTTAGTTTAAATCTCCCTCCTTGGCTGTGATTGGTCCGTCGGTCCGACGGACCAATCACGGCCTTTGGGGGCGGGCGGGGTGAGGTGGGGTGACACCAGTGTCACCCTTACACCCCGCGGTGATTGGTGCTGTACTTTACAGCACCAATCACCTCTGATCCCGTGTCACCGGCGAACGTTATTCGCCGGTGACACAGGAAAACGCTGTGAATGGCTGTTCACACTGAACAGCCAATCACAGCGATCGCCGACGGGGGGGCGGCATCGCAGCCCCCCCGGGGCATGCACGGACATGTCTGCTGTCAGGGACAGCAGACATGTTGAAACTGTCACCGCGTCTATAGACGCGGTGACAGTTTAAATCCATGACGTACATTTACGCCATGTGTCGGGAAGTGCTTCCCGACCATGACGTAAATGTACGTCAAATGTCGGGAAGGGGTTAATAGGATGAGATTTTATGCCATTTTCCGAAATCGCACATTATCGCACTTTTTTAAAATCAATTTTTTGGGGGGAATGCGCATATTTAATTAGATACATATTCCGGGCAAAAAGTGCGATAAAGTGCGTTTTTTAGTCATGAAAATGTGTTATTTTTAGTCATGAAAATGTGTTATTTTTAGTCATGAAAATGTGCGATTTTTAGTCATGAAAATGTGCGATTTTTAGTCATGAAAATGTGCGAATTTGTGGAAAAATGAAAAAAATATGTATTTTTTTTTTTAATGGTGTTAGGTCCCCCCTCCTGGTTAGGACCTGGTTCCAAAAATATGGGGGACAAAAAAACTGGGGGTACTTTTTACATAAGGTCCCCGACTGTATCATGCTCACTGTGGCTGGTCAGCCTTGGACAGGGTACCTCGGGGAGTGGGGAACGCCCCAATAAAGGGGACCACCCCCAGGGTGCTATCCCCTTCACCTCTCCTCAATAAACACCTGACAGCAGGCACCACTCAGCATCAGCAAAAATTACCTTATTAGATGCCTTCGTGTCTCAGACTCCATGTCCCAGGTAACTTCTCACCTGTCATTGCTCCCAGGCTCCTTACTAGAATGGACCCTCTCAGCCTCCGTGTCCTGGGCTCCCTCTCACCTGTCATTGCTCCCAGCCTCCTTCCTAGGACGATCCCTCTCATCCTCCATGTCCCAGGATCCCTCTCACCTGTCATTGCTCCCAGCCTCCTTCCTAGGACCGGCCCTCTCAGTCTCCAGGTCCCGGGCTCCCTCTCACCTGTCATTGCTCCCAGCCTCCTTCCTAGGACCGGCCCTCTCAGTCTCCAGGTCCCGGGCTCCCTCTCACCTGTCATTGCTCCCAGCCTCCTTCCTAGGACGGGCCCTCTCAGTCTCCAGGTCCCGGGCTCCCTCTCACCTGTCATTGCTCCCAGCCTCCTTCCTAGGACCGGCCCTCTCAGTCTCCAGGTCCCGGGCTCCTTCTCATCTGTCATTGCTCCCAGCCTTCTTCCTAGGACCGGCCCTCTCATCCTCCCTGTCCCAGGCTCCAGTAAAAGCTGGTGTTAAACTCCATGTTGGAGTACTGGCGTCCTGCTTAGTACATATTGAAATGCAGAAAAGACACTGAAACTTTGTTACTGCATTTTTGCTGTAGCACATCCCACCCCAAAATAGAAAACAAACACTTTGTTAATGATCCTAAGCAGTTATTGTAAAACTTAATTCAATACCTGGTTACATATATGTGTACTATAGTATCCTGCATAAATGCCGATATTTCATGTTACACAATATTTTAATTAAACATACCCTGATAATACCTTAAAAATTCATTTGATGCATTTATTTAAACAGTATATAAAATTATCAAGTAAGTAAAATCTTATCTTACAGGAAAGTGGCGTAACTAGAAATGTTCCACCCCCTGCCCAAAAAAAATCTGGCTCCCCTCACTCCCCCATGCATGTTTTACCTAAATGCTCATTGACAGGAGTATCATACTCATTGCTAGGGGTTTCATGCTCATTGCCAGGGGTTATATTCTTGTAGCCAAAGGTTTCTTATTCATTGCCAGTGTTATTTTTGCTTGTTACCAGTTAGTTACATGATCACTGCCAAGGGGATACATGCTTGTTACCAGTTAGTTACATGCCCATTGCAAGAGGGTTACATGCTCTTTATGAGTTAGTTACATTCCCATTACCAGGGGTTACATGCTCTTTACCAGTTAGTTACATGCCCATTGCCAGGGGGTTACATGCCCATTGCCAGGGGGCTAATGTTCATTACAAGTTAGTTACATGCCCATTGCCAGGGGGTTACATGCTCGTTACCAGGGAGTTACATTCCCATTGCCAGGGGTTATATGCTACATGCTCATTACCAAGGAGTTACATGCCCATTGTCAGGGGGTTACATGCTCGTAACCAGGGAGTTACATGCCCATTGTAAGGGGTTACATGCTCCTTTCCAGGGAGTTACATGCTCGTTACAAGGGAGTTACATGCCCATTGCCAGGGGTTACTTGCTCATTACCAGGGAGTTACATGCCCATTGCCAGGGGGTTACATGCTTGTTACCAGGGAGTTACATGCTCCTTACCAGGGAGTTAAATGCTCCTTGCCAGGGAGTTACATGCTCATTACCAAGGAGTTACATGCCCATTGCAGGGTTTTAAAAGTAAATACATTGTCCTTTGTTTTAACACTATCGGCTAACCATCCGTCTTACGGGGATGGCCTTGTCGGGCATACCCCAGCACTTGATCACTGAACTGTCGCTATATCACAGTATTTGTTAATGTCCTATTCCATTTTTTTAAACAAAAACACATGTTTAGTCATAATATTTGTTGTAATTGTTATGATAGATTGTACACCCGGCACATTGCTATGGTAACCGGGGAAGCCACGGTGGCGGGGAAGTGGGGGGTCGGTGGCATGGAAGGAGAGTTCCACCACCTCTCCATGACCACTTTAAGCACTGATGGTACCGGTATGATTATCGCAAGTTTGCAGCTCAATGTAAAGTGGCAATCAGTTACTAGGCAAAAGCTTTTTAAAATCAAAAGAGATGTTGCCCGTAGTCAGGGCTGGACTGGGACCAGATATCGACCCTGGCATTTTGAGCACACAGGCCCACCCGCGGCAGACGGGACCCTTGCGCGGTGAAGCCGCGCGGCAAAAGGGGGCATGGCCTCATGGAAAGGAGGCATGGCATCACAAAAAGGAGGCATTACACTGCCCATTACACATTATGGAACACACCATACTGCCCATTACATATTATGACACACACACCGTGATGCCCATTACAGACTATGACACAATCCGTTATGCCCATTACACATTTTGGCGTTGGCACACACCAAAATGCCCATTGCACAGCATGGCACACACCTTAATGCCAGAAAAAGAGCAGGACACTTACTCGCAGAGTGGGCCCCAAAGCTAAATCTTGAAAGGGCCCCCCATAAAAAAACACATCCACAATACAAGTTTTCATCTGCTTGAGGGGACAGAAAAATGCAGGGCAAATGGGGGGAGATAGATTTGATGACAGGTGGCAGAGAGGGGGTAGATAGACGCTAGGTGGTAGTGAGGTGACAGTGAGATGCTGGGTGCTAGGAAGGGGATAGAGAGACACAGGGCGTTAGGCAGGGGATAGAGAGACGTAGGGCATTAGGGAGGGCATAGAGAGATGCACGGCATTAGGGAGGGTATAGAGAGACGCAGGGCGGTAGGGACGGGAGAGACGCAGGGTGGTAGGGTAGGGAGGTGAGATTCCGGAGCTGCATAGAGGGGATAGAGAGATGCAGGGTGGGAAGGAGGGGAAAGAGAGACGCTAGGTGGTGTGGAGGGTATAGAGAGACGCTAAAAGGTTGGGAGAGAGACGCCAACACCAATAATCACCAAATACATTATTAATAAATAATTTTAAATTATACATACAAGCAGGCAGGGGCTGGCTTGCAACTTTCAGCCTGGGGGGCAACACAAGCAAGTGGCCCATCACCACAGACATCGTTTCACCACCCTACCCTCTCCCCTATAGTATCCAGCAAGGATTAAACAATCCTTCCCCACCACACACATACACCAGAAATGAGGACTGTGCACGCCGAAGGCACTTTGCAAAAATTTTCACTATAATGCCCACTACACATAATGCCACACACCGTAATGCCCATTACACATAATGCCAACACCGTAATGCCCATTACACATAATGCCAACACCGTAAAGCCCATTACACATAATGCTAACATCGTAATGCCCATTACACATAATGTCACACACCGTAATGCCCATTACACATAATGCTAACACCGTAATGCCCATTACACATAATGTCACACACCGTAATGCCCATTACACATAATGCTAACACCGTAATGCCCATTACACATAATGTCACACACCGTAATGCCCATTACACATAAAGCCATCACTGTAATGCCCTATAGACATAAAGCCATGTAATGCCCAAACATAATGCCAACACCGTAATACCCATCAAACATAATGCCAACACCGTAATGCCCATTAAACATAATGCCACACATGTAATGCCCATTACACATAATGCCACACACCGTAATGCCCACTACACATAATTCCAACAACATAATGCCCATAAAACATAATGCCACACGCCGTAATGCCCAGTACACATAATACCAATACCATAATGCCAATTAAATATAATAATGCATATTACTTATTATACTATATAACTGCTGCTTACCAACATGCTAATTATCAGAGGAATGTCACTTGTCGCCAGGGGTTACATGCTTCTTGCCAGCGGTTTCATTTCTGCCATGGGGAGTGATATTTCTTGCCGGGGGAAAGCCAGGGTACATGCACATCGCCAAAGGGTTCATTTAAATAGCGCGCCAGCGCTACCCGAATCTGCACTTCCGGGTAGCGCTGGCAGCGCTGTTCTCTTCTGATAGACACTAGAGGTGTGGCAGTACCTCTAGTGTCTGTCTCCTCTAAGGCGGCGGCCATTTTTGGAGAGGCCGTCGCCTTAGGCTATTCTACTTACATTCTTGCCGCTGGGGTTTGCTGGACAGGGAGGCGGCTGGCGGCTGCGGCGGGGACGGCTGCGGCAGCGTGTGCAAGATGCACACTGCCGGCCCAGCCAGTAAATAGTCAGACCGGCCTGGGGGGCATGTGGCATCCTGCCCCCGGCCCAGCCCGCCCCAAGCAGGGTAAATAGCCATAAACCCAAAAAACCTTCCTCACCTCTCAGTGCCTGCAGCTGCTCCTCTGATACCTTCTGGGCCTGGCTGTCAGGCTGCCACTATACAGAGAGAGAGACTCTCTCTCGTCATGCTGGCTGACTAGGTTGGAGTTGGGCGGGAGCCTGGAACCAAATCTCCCCCCCCCCCACATCAGTAGTCACACACGGATCCCCCGCCGGCCGCTGCCCGACATCAGATCAGTGCCGCGGTCACCCGGAAACCCTTCCCCCGTGGCTTCTGTCATTCATGAGCAGCCAGCCAGTACTGCACCGCACGTCTACTACCCGGTAACCTGGACCCGCGCCGGCTGCTTCCCGGTCCTCTCTGCTACATATTACCAGTGGGCTGGAAATGCTCTCCCACTGGAATGGTGCAGGGGGTAGCTTGTTGGGCCCGCGGGTCCCCCCAGCCGCTGCAGTGTCATGACGTCATATGCAAATGACACGACGTGCAGCGGCACTGAGCACAGGAGGCAGTGAGCTCGCCTCAGCTCAGTGCTGCACTGCTGCTGCTGAAAATCGGCCCTTCTGGCATTGCCAGAAGGACCAGATGGCCAGTCCGGCCCTGCCCGTAGTAGCCAATCAAATTTTGTCATTCATTTCTTTATTGCATCCTAGAAAGTAATAGAATGAAGGCCAGATGTACTAAGCTTGAAAACTGATAAAATGGAGAGTGATAAACCACCAGCCAATCAGCTCCTAACTGTCACGTCACAGGATGGGTTAGAAATATGACAGGTGAGTGCTGATTGGCTGGTGGTTTATCACTCTCCATTTTACCACTTGTAACCTTATATCCAAGAATGTAACCCTATGCTCATTGTTACATAGAGATAAAGTGTTGTATGATTTTGTTGGCCATGTAATGTAATATGTAACGTGCTTATGGGCGAGATGATAGACATTGGAGCTAGTTGCACAGTGTATTAATGCACGAGTCAGGGATGATGCTGATACTGGCTGAGAGGATGCCGTTAAGGTCGCACGGGAAGATACTGGACACAGCGGAGAAGGGTTGGTTGTTGGACACACCTCACCGGGTTTTTGGAGCAGCGACAGCGGACAGCGGGGTAGCGGTGATAGCGGGAGTGACGAGAGGCAACGCAGCGGTGGCACGGAGAGAGTGACCTGCAGCAGCGGCGATAGCAGCCAGGTCTCTAGCGGAACTTCCCTATAGGCGAGGGACTGGGAGCCGCTTAGACCTGAGGCTGGTAGCTTACCCTCCCATCGTGGGGGAAGCGGAGTCCAGCTTCGCCGCCACCTCACGTGCCCCAGAGCCAGATAAAGACCCGACAGCGCACCTGTAAGCTAGAAGCCAGAGTGTGGTCCCAGAGCCCAAGCCGCCGGAGGAAAGTAACTCAGACGCTGCTCTGCCACTGTAAAGACCCGACAGCGCACCTGTAAGCTAGAAGCCAGAGTGTGGTCCCTGAGCCCAAGCCGCGAGGAAAGTAACTCAGACGCTGCTCTGCCACTGTGACTGCTACTAGCGGACATGAGTGTACCAATCACGAGGCAGCATTGAGAAACCCTGCTGGATAGCATAGCTAACCGTTAACCCCTCACAGCCCGGATAGAGACAGCCCGGATAGAGACTGGACAACTAACCGGTGAGAGCTAATGTAGTGCATAACTTTACATCCTACTATTTTATACGCCCACACGGATAGACTCCTATACACCATTTACTGTAGAGGCGATCACTCTGGGACTATCCAAGCTATCTACATTGACAATTTAACTGGATCAGAGTAATCGCTCACTATAAATACTGGACACGGGCCCCAACGCGCGCCAACATATGAGCTCACACTTAAGACTGTGTATCAGAATGATATATGTATCAGAGTGTTATATATCTGGCCAGATATAAGGTATAGAGAATAAGATATTAGCTTACTTGAATAAGGCTATGTTATGGGGAATTGGGTATTATAGTTATAATGACTAGGAAGGGAAGAGGACTTTAGGTGTCTGCAATAGGAAGGTGAATAGTTAGGGTATAATTAGAGTGTAAGAAGGTGATTGTATTGTATATGAAACTAATGTTATCAGAATCCTTGAAATGCTATTAATGTGTTTGTAGAATATATGATGTTGTGTATAGGAACTATAGAATATGTGTATATGAATTTAAATGATTAAACCTTGTTAGCATACTTACTTTCACACTGCATCCGTATCCGTGGAATCTAAGTCCTATAAAGCTGTAAAAGAAGAGAGAGGTAGGGTAGTCAGTCTGATTACTAAAATAAGTTAACAGTGATTTCCTAAGCTACACTATAAACAAGTTTAGGTGGAGGCACTTCGCTACTAGTATATAATTACCCATTACTGAGGGTTACACACTTTTCAAGGCTTAGTAAATCTCGCCCTGAAAGAGAGGGTCAGGTAGGCAACCATGAAATTACCTTTAGGTATGAGAAGGCATCCTGGTGGAGGGCTGCGGGCGACTTGCCTCCTGCCGGGTGGTGGGCTGTGGGTGGCTGTGTACTGCCGGGTGGCGAGCATGCCCCCCCCCCCTTCTTTGGACTGTGCTGCTACACTGTATTGGCATTCAGCACCATCGTGATTTCACATGGTGAAGCCGCACTCCCTCCACTATGCCCATGGTGTAGTTACTTAACTATGCTACTAAACAAATAAAAAATCTCTTTAATGACTGGCATGTGACCTGGTGCCATTCAAACCCCCCCGCCCTGAATCCACCACTGCACCAACCTCGGAGTATGCAATAGGATTTGTTTTACTGCTTCGTTATATACTCTGTTGGGCCTGCATCCTGGAAACAGAAAAACATAACAGTATAAAACAATAAAATACCCAAACACACATCCACACAACCCTTACACACACAATAAAAATCCCACACAGGATTAGCACAAAAACACACCTGAAATAGACAAATACAGAATAAGAAAAAAAACACCACAATTCGCAGTAACTATATCCAGGGCTATTTTTCAGCAGGCTCCAGCAGGAACTGAGGCCCTTATTCTAGTTCACTCTTTCTGACAAAATATTTCTTATGCTGTGTACACACGGGGGCGATAGGGGCTGAAATCGCTGGGAATATGGTCGCTGAGCGACCATATTGCCAGTGATTGGAGTGTGCACCAGCGATAAATCGCCGGGTGCGCGCTCCCATTTTCAGCCCCTGAATGGTCGCTGGTCGGAGGAACATGCTCCTCCGACCAGCGACATCCCCTGCCTCTTCACCCAGCAGTGTTTAAATTTTCATCTGCGACCATCTCTGGTCGCAGATGAAAACGCACCTTTAGATGGACAAAACCATGTGCACTGCAGGTGAGGCAGGTGTTACTTGTGCAGAGATAATTAGATTTGGGTGGGGTTTTACACCTGCCCCCCTGCAGTGCACATGGTTTTGTCCATCTAAGAAATATTTTGTCAGAAAGAGTGAACTAGAATAATGGCCTCAGTTCCTGCTGGAGCCTGCTGAAAAATAGCCCTGACTACAGTATATCCTGCTCCTTATACTTTCTTACAGCTTCACCTTTTGCACTTAGGGGCAGGGGCGGGCTGGGCCGGGGGGCAGGGTGCCATGTGCCCCCCAGGCCGCTTTGTCAATCAGTACCGAGGGCTGCCTGGTGGTCCAGTGAGTATTGGCCACGTTCCCCGAGTCATTAGCTCTGTCCGGGCTTTAAGAAAATGGCCGCCGGCCTCCTGCATTGGGGACATGTCTAGAGAGTGCAGGAGGCCACTAGGGGGCGGAGCTGTGGGCAGGACGAGAGGCCAGAGCACCGGCAGCAACAAGCAGCCTGCCTGTGCCGAACATCACATGGCACCCTACTTCCGGCGGCTGGCCTGTGCGTCCACCTCCCCCCTGCTAGTGCTGCAGGAGAAGCCTGTGGTGTCCGCCCAGCGGCAGTGAAGATCCCAGCCTCATTGCCTCAGGTAAGAGCATCTGTACAGGGGAAGAACAGGACTGAGGAGAAGCCTGTGATGTCCTGACTCTTCAGTCCTGTAATGCAGGGGGAGTAGCTTGTGGTGTCCTGATATTATGCAGGTGGAGTAGCCTGTGGCGTTGTTTATTATGCAGGGGAAGCAGTCTGTGATGTCATTATTATGCAGGGGGGGCAGTCTGTGGTGTCATTATTATGCAGAGGGAGCAGTCTGTGGTGTCATTATTATGCAGGGGGAGCAGTCTGTGGTGTCCAGTTATGCAGGGGGAGCAGCCTGTGGTGTCGTGTTATTATGCAGGGAGAGCAGCCTGTGGTGTGTTGTGTTATTATGCAGGGGGAGCAGCCTGTGGTGTCCTGTTATTATGCAGGGGGAGCAGCCTGTAGTGTCCTGTTATTATGCAGGGGGAGCAGCCTGTAGTGTCCTGTTATTATGCAGGGGGAGCAGCCTGTGGTGTCCTGTTATTATGCAGGGGGAGCAGCCTGTGGTGTCCTATTTTTTTTATACAGGGGGAGCAGCATGTGGTGTCCTAGTTTATTATTGCAGTAGAGGAGCGGCCCTGCTGCTGCTGCTGTTGTGGGATTGGCGTTCAAAATCCCGACCGCTGAAATCCCGACAAGGGGCGGGATGTGGATTTTCCCGCCCCCCCCGTGGGCTTGCTGTGCTCGCCGCGCAGCGGGCCCGGTGCCTCGCTACGCTTGGCACACTAATTTATTCTCCCTCTGTGGGTGATGTGGACACCCACAGAGGGAGGAAGTGGCGGGATTTCGGCGGTCGGGATTCAAGCGTCGGGATTTTGAACGCCGGGATTTCAACTGCATCCCGTTGTTGTTATTACACAGGGAGAGCAGGGGGTTTTCTCAGCCAAACGCTGTTACTCATGGGCCAGTGCTCTGGACTTCCCCCCCCCCCCAGGCCTAAAGTTGCCAGCCAGCCCCTGCTTAGGGGGTAATTCTGATTCACTCGGAAAGGCACAATCACTCTCTAATGTACAAAACCTTATGCACTGCAGGTGGGGCTGATGTAACATGTGCAGAGAGCGTTAGATTTGGGTGGGGGGTGTACTTTAAACTGATATCTATATAGCAGTATAAAAATAAAGCAGCCAGTATTTACCCTGCACAGAAACAATAAAACACCCAAATCTAACTCTCTCTGCACATGTTACATCAGCCCCACCTGCAGTGCACATGGTTTTGTCTATTAGAGAGTGATTGTGCCTTTCTGAGTGAATCAGAATAACCCCCTTAAGCTCCCACACCCACAGAATGGAAGCACCATCAAGTACATATGGAGAATAGCTTCTAATCTGCAGTGGTTTCAAACTTATTACGCATGTACAGATCACTGGAAAATGGCGCAGACATCATTTTTCTGGGGATTTCAGCAGCGCTAGGCTGAGACTCAGGGGCATGTGTGCACCCGTGCACACTGCGCCCATTACAAATACGCCACTGGGGCAACTGAACAGCATGAAATCAGATAATGTTGGAATTAAGAATAGTTGTCTATCTTAGTTTCTTTTCCTTTCTTCTCTTCCTTCTTTCCCTTTTTCCTTTTTTCCCCTATCTGGGACAAGAGGGCTTGGCGCTCCAGAAGATGGAGAGAGCTGGCCTTAAATATTAATCTAGGTACTCTATTGGATGGTTGGCTTGCTATACCTAATTGAAAATGTAAGCATTTTGGGAGGGTATACCTCCATGTAATATTCTTTTGCTCTCATAATGATATTTTATGTGAATACTGTATGTTGATATATAAGAGTGGGAATTTGTTTGTTCTGATTAATGAATATGAAGAAAATTTATAAATAAAGATAAAAAAAAAATAATAATAGTTGTCTATCAGGTGTTCCGCTCTCATTTTGGCTATTGTGTATCTTGGCCAATTATTAATATCTCTTATATATTTGGCTACATCTGTCACTCAAAGTGTGTCTGGAGATATAACCCTGGGTGGAGCCTCTGACTCACATGACTGACTCACATGACAGAGTACCAGCCCAGTGAGCCCACAGACAGTGCCAGACACCCTCTACCTCTCCATGGCCCTTATTCTGGTTGGTGCGGATATATCCGCGTGCGTTCGGGCCGCCGATGTTTTGTGTCTGCGCATGTGCAGAGGCGTCTCTGCGCATGTGCGAGCCAGGCGTACGGCCAAATCCCGCATGATATGTGAACACTCCGAACAGGGGGTGGAGAGGGGCGTGAAGGGCTATTTGGGCTCATTACCATATGCATACGCCCCGCGTTTCATGGGCGTTCCCATGCAAACGCTGGGCGTACGTATGGCAATGCGGCCGTGACGCACGTGTAGGGGGCGGACATATGACATCGCCGGATGTCAGCTGCCCGCCCAGATCCCTGCTTTTGCACGGAAAAATGTCCGTGTGGTCTGAGGTTGCGGGAGCTGGTGGAGCACTCGGTCCTGCATTCCATCGAATGATGGGGGAGGTTCCCTTAGATGGAGGAGGCATATTCCGTGTAAAATACACGTGCGGTCCGTTCGGCCAGCTTCTTACCGCGTACGGACGGAGTAGGCGATCCGTATGGAAGGCGGGGTTTCGCACGCACGGTCCTGGCCGCATAATCGGATCCGGCCGCACCGACCAGAATAAGGGCCAATGTTACACAGCAAAGACACAGCTACACACCAGACACACTCCATACCTCCCAACATGACCCTCTCCAGGAGGGACAGAATGCTATGTTTGTGGACTTCCATCTTAATTTATGACTGTCATCACCTGTCATTTTAAACAGGGTAATTGATAAGAAAGGTGTTTAAGCACAGGTGATGGTAATCCATAAATTAAGAAGAAAGTCCAGAAACAGAGCAATGTGTCCCTCCTGGAGAGGGTCATATTGGGTATGCACCTCCCTCCCCCCCCCCATTCACGGCATCCCCACGATTAAATGGCACATGCAAAACACTGACATGGCTATGGTCGACAATGAAAAAGGTTGACAAGATTTATTTTTCACTTTTTCAATGTTTTCATATTCATTCTCATGTGTCGACATGGACACCAATTAAGTGCCACACTTATGTCAACATTTACATGTGTTGACCTTTCTGTGTTGATTTTTTTCTTGTGGCGATTCGCGGCACCCCCCGAGACCCCCCGCAATTCGCGGCACCCCCGGGGACTCCCGCGATTCGCGGCCCCACCCTGTGACACCCCCGCCCCTCCTGCAATTCGCGCCAACCCCCGGGCCCCCCCTCCCGCGGTTCATGGTGCCCCCCACGACCCCCCCTACCGCGATTCCCCACTCCTGACCCCCCCTCCTGTCATTGCGGCAACCCCCCGCCCCGCGACCCACCCCCTGCGATTCACTGCAACCCCCCGCGCCCCCCCATCCCACAATTCGCGGCACCCACACCCCCCTCCCTCCCCCACCCCCGCGTGTGATTCACGGCAACCCCAGGATTAAATGGCACATGCAAAACACTGGCACGGCTATGGTCGACAATGAAAAAGGTTGACATGAGTTTTTGAAGATTTATTTTTCTTTTTTTGAATGTTTTCATATTCATTCTCATGTGTCGACATGGACACCGATGAAGTGCCACGCTTATGTCAACATTTACATGTGTTGAACTTTCTGTGTTGATTTTTTCTTGTAGCAATTTTTTTCCAGTGACAACTATGAACTATGTGCACGTCAACCTACACATCATCAACCAATTCTTTGTATAATATATAACACCTGTTCTGTTTTACTGTAGGTATTTTAAGTCAGACCTTTTACTGCTACTATTACTGTTTATGTAAATGCATTCTGAATGACAGCAACATCCTACCATCCTTCTACAAGAGTATATAACTAACTAGGTGATTCATCGCGCCCCGTGCCCACCCCCTCCCGCAATTCACGGACCCCCCGCGCACCCCCCCTCCCGCGATTCGCAACCCCCCCTTGCGCAATTCACGCCCCCTCCCACGCTTTGCGGACCCCCGCCCTCTCCCGCGATTCGCCGACACCTGCACCCCCTCCCTCCCTTGATTCACGGCACCCCCCGCGCCCCTCCCGCAATTCACGGCACCCCTAAGCCCCTCTTTAGTCCCCCGTATACTCACACACCCCTATCACTACCCAGCTTCCTGCTCTCCTGAACCGTAACTTCCACCACTGGGGAGTCGCTGACACTGTTTTGCCCACATGCCCCTATCATGCCTCATAGCCCAGCCTCCTGCTCTCATGCACCCGAACTCCCACCCAGTAGGAGGAGACACTGACTCAGGGCCACCATCCTGTACTCCTGTGCTGCCACGCTGGACCCTCACCCACTGGCAGAAGCAGCACAGTATCTCCCACCCTCCTCTTTAGTCCCCCTTATTCCCACACACCCCTATCACTACCCAGCCTCCTGTTTTCCTGTGTCGTGACCTCCGCCAGTGGGGAGCCGCTGACTCAGAAACACCCTACTATACTATTGCACACACACCTAAACAACATGCACACACAGCCCCCCCCCCCCACACCCACAAATGTCACTGTACCCTCCACACTATCAATGTACATCTTACTCTGTAACCGCTCTTTAATTAAACAAAACAATACACACCCCCTTCCACATCATATGCTCTCTATTTAGCACATTTCACCTATAACTCAAGTTGCAATACAGGCATCTTTCATACAATTCTAACCATCTTTCTCATATACAAATGTTCACAAATTAAGGGGGTGCAGCCCCTTACGACGGTGTGATTAGCGCCCGTAGGGCGCGATGAATCACCTAGTATAGATATACTGTATAAATATATGCATATCACATTATTGTAATAGTTTCTCCATTCTCCTCCTCTCCCTCCTCTCCCTGCAGCAGCAGTAAAGACTGGGCTGGCCCTCATATCAAAATGTGACACCTTTGGCGGACATTGCTTATGGGGCACTACTAGTGGCATTATGTGGGGGCATTATGTATAGCATAGTGTGTGGCATCAATTGTAATGGGCATATGGCATGCAGCATCATATGTAAGGGGCATTGTGGTGTAAGGCATCATGTGTAATGGGCATTACAGTGTGTGGCATAATATGTAATGGGCAATTTGGTGTGCAGCATCATGTGTAACGGGCACTATGATGTACAGCATCATGTGTAATGGGCATTGCTGTGTGCGGCATACCACTCGACTGGATTTATACAGCAGTACCACTGGCCTGGGCTTATACAGCAGTACCACTGGACTGGACTTATAAAGCAGTACCACTGGACTGGGCTTATACAGCAGTACCACTCGACTGGATTTATACAGCAGTACCACTGGCCTGGGCTTATACAGCAGTATCACTGGACTGGACTTATACAGGAGTACCACTGGCCTGGGCTTATACAGCAGCTGCAGTACCACTGGACTGGACTTATACAGCAGTACCACTGGACTGGATTTATACAGCAGTACCACTCGACTGGATTTATACAGCAGTACCACTGGCCTGGGCTTATACAGCAGTACCACTGGACTGGACTTATACAGCAGTACCACTGGCCTGGGCTTATACAGCAGTACCACTGGACTGAATTTATTCAGCAGTACCACTGGACTGGGCTTATACAACTGTGCCACTGGACTGGGCTTAAGCCTTATACAGCAGTATCACAGGATCAGGGGTGCGAATAATCCCATTCGAGCAGGCAACATTCAGAACTACTTAAACTTAAACCATTTTAAACATAGTAGGATCTCTCTGCAGTCTTTCATAAACCTCAGCTACTGCCAGTTGTTTATACAATTCAGATCTATATTTCTCAACGTTCATTACAACAACCCCCCTCACTGTTGGCAACTCTAACTTTTGCATATGTATATTTGCCCATATTTTTAAGGGCACTCCATTCTTTCTTGGAAAGACTATTACCATATGGGGTGGGGTCCTTTTGTTTAATCAAAACTTGAGTATCAAGAGGCTCTCAAAAATGTGGGCAAATATAAATACGTGGTAGTCAGAGTCGCCAATGGTGGGTGGGGGAGTGTGTTGGGCGTTGTAATAATGAATGGTGACAAATATAGTGCTGAACTGTATAAACAACTCGCAGTACTGTAGCTTAGGTTTATGAAAGACTGCATAGAGATCCTACTGATATCAGTGGCGGCTCCTACCTTTTTGGGGGGGGGGCTGCCTCTGGGCTGCTTCGGCAACAGCACATAGAGGGAATCTTGGTCCCGGTACCTGTACAATATAAATGACAGGCACCAGGACCAGCGTGTGTGCAGTACCGATATAGGTACTGCACATGCGCAGTTGCAGATTTTGTCCGGCAGCCCACAGAAAGGCGTCCCGGAGGGAGGGAACACCTCCCAATGGGACTGCCTTGGTGACTGGCAGGCCGGACTTCCAATAGGAAGTCACTGCCAGTCACAGTGAAGCCAGTGAAGTCTCACAGACTGCATCTGGCTTCACCACAGTGGGGGATTTTACTCAGGGGGCGGGGGGGGGAGGCGGCTGCAACCCTGCAGCCAATATGTAAAAACTGCGACTGACTGATATGTTTAAAATGGAAGTTGATACCGTTCTGGATGTTGCCTGCTGGAATGGGATTATTGATCAGGATAACTAAGTTATTCTTGTCTGTTAATCAGGTGCAAGTCCCTTTATTATTATTATTATTATTATTATTATTATATTTATAAGGCGCCACAAGTGTTTCGCAGCGCCGTACAAAGGAACAATACAGGGAGACAAAGCATGGCATAACATTGAATAAATAACAAAAATACAGTACAAATAAAGAGCGCCACAGATCAATACACATTACAGCTTAAATATAAGTAGTGAGGACTGAGTCAACATACTATAAGAGGCTTGAGGCCAATGATGGAGATGAGTATTCAGAAGAAGATGGTCACTGAGTGTTGGAGTAAAGGAGAGCTGTGAGTGACATGTGAAGAGAAGAGGGCTTTGACAACAGGAGGGAAGAGGGCCCTGCTCGGAGGAGCTTACAATCTAGTAGGAAGGGGAGACAGACAGAATACAAGTGGTGCAAGCAAGTGGGTGGTGGCTAGATAGCAGGATGTAAACAGGCAAGGGGTCGGAG
Source organism: Crinia signifera (assembly GCF_055691185.1). Taxonomy (NCBI): domain Eukaryota; kingdom Metazoa; phylum Chordata; class Amphibia; order Anura; family Myobatrachidae; genus Crinia; species Crinia signifera. The sequence goes on along the minus strand of NC_139218.1, from coordinate 19,727,186 downwards.
AACCAGCTGGTTTATGCAGGACTAGTTTATGCAGTGGAAGGGTACGCTTTGATAAATAGGTGAGTTTTCAGTGCCCGTTTGAAGCTTTGCAAGGTCGGGGAGAGTCTAATGGAGCGAGGGAGTGCGTTCCACTGAAGGGGTGCAGCACGGGCAAAGTCCTGTACTCTAGCGTGGGAAGCAGTGATCAGGGTGGAGGAGAGACGACAGTCGTCAACTGACCGTAGAGGCCGGGAGGGTGTATGAATGGAGATGAGGTTAGAGATATATGGAGCAATGGAATTAGAGATGGCCCTGTATGTGAGTGTGAGGTGTTTGTAGAGGATTCTGTAGGGGAATGGAAGCCAGTGCAGATTTTGTTGAAGGGGAGTGGCAGAATTAGAGCGGCGGGAGAGGAAGATAAGCCTGGCTGGTCCCTTTGCTTTACTCCCTCCCAAAGATCCACAAAAATCTTAAAGGATCCTCTTAAGGCCCCCATACACTAGGGCGACTTGTCCTTAGGACAAGTCGCCCCCGACTTCCCCCTGAGCTTCCCCGGCTGCTCCCCAGGGGAGCTTGATTAGATTGGCACTTGATGTGCCATTTTTTACATGTGATAAATCGTCTCGATTTATCACATGTAAAAAACCCGGGGAGCGGGGGGGGGGGGGAGGGGGGGCTACAGAGCAGGGCTGCTGGTGGGAGCAGGGGACGCTGGGGACGCTGCGGGGGACACAGGCGGCATAGAGCCGGATAGAGGGAGCCGGGAGCTGTCAGTGCTAGGAAAAAAAAGCCTATACAATGAATGGGCAGCCTGTGATTGGCTGAGTGCTCTCTCAGCCAATTGCTGACTGGCTGAGAGAGCGCTCAGCCAATCACAGGCCGCCCATTCATTGTATGGGCTTTTTTTTTTATTCAGTACTGACAGCTCCCGGCTCCCCCTGCCCGGCTCTATGCCGCCTGTGTCCCCCGCAGCGTCCCCAGCCCCCCCTGCTCCCTCCACCGCCACGCCGCCCCACTAGGTCCCAAGTAGGGTGGTCAGACGTGCAGCAGGTCCGACCACCCGACGCAGATCAGATGCGCACGGGACCGCGCATCGGATCTGAGGGGACATCAAAACTAGCCGATTTTGGTCCGATTTCAGCCAGATCCGACTGATCTGGCCGAAATCGGACCAAAATCGGCTAGTGTATGGGGGCCTTAAGAGTGATCAATAATATCTTGCGGGGACTCTCTGATAATGTTTCTAAGTACTTGGATTTTTTCCTTGTAGCCTTGTAGCCAGGCTGAAGATACTTATCTCAAAGATACAATGCAACTGTTTGTAAACCCTTGATACCTGCAGCCTGTACACACATTACCCCATATGAGAGCTTAACAGTCATTAAAACATTGCTTGAAGATAATGTAAAACTATATGGGTCCAGACCTGGGATTACTTATGAAACTTCTGTATTGAGGAGCCAATTCAGGTTGGCTCGGTAATTCAGGTTAGCCCTTTTCTGAGCAATCCGACAAGATCACTTAGAAAATGAGGCTGCATCGCTGTGTATGTAGGGGCCATACCGATAGCAATGTGCAGCCCCGGCAGTGGCGTAACTATAGTCCCGCAGCCCCCGCGGTGGCGGGGAGGCGCTAGGCAGGTGTGGGCGCCTGGGGGGTCTGCGGGACTATAGTTACCACCTGGTTCCGGCTCCCGACTCCTGCCCTCCCCCTCCTTACCCCATTGCCGCCGGCGCCGCTGCCTCTAACCCGACACGCAGATCTGTGTCGGGTGACGGGAGGTCCCCGGCTCCGGCTGCAGTGCTAATATAATAACAGACACTCAGAAAATGGCTGCCCCCATAATGCTGTATGGGGGCAGCCATTTTCCGAGTGTCTGTTATTATATTAGCACTGCAGCCGGAGCCGAGGACCGCCCGTCACCCGACACAGATCTGCGTGTCGGGTTAGAGGCAGAAGCGCCGGCGGCAATGGGGACGGGTAAGGAGGGGGTTAATATTTCGGGGGGGGGGGGGGGCGCCCGAAATGTCCGGCGGGGGGGGGGCGCAAAAAAAGTAGTTACGCCTCTGATCCCCGGCCACACGTCACTATTGTCGGTAGAAGAATGAGTAGGGACCATAAATCTAGTCATCGCCGGTGTTCTCTCACCAGAGAACACATCACTGTGTGTGTGTGCGTGTGTGTGCTGAGCAGCGCTGTGTGCTTAGTGATCTGGCCAATCTAGCATCACCCAGATCGCTGTGCACACTCGCTATGTGTGTAGGCCCAGGGCCGGTGCTAGGGTGTCTGGCGCCCTCCTGCAAACCTTACATTTTGCGCCCTTTCACATTGCCATTACAACAAGCTGCAGACCGATTGTGGGAGTGTATGCAACATGCGATCCTATGGAGGATCTAGGGTGCATGTACATGTATGCATACACCATCTCAGTGCTGTGTCCGCAAAATGTTGCAGGCACTAAAGGTGCCCATACACGCTGCAAGAATGGCATACGTTATAGGCTAGATCCCGCCCGAAATGTCCGGCGGGGGGGGGGGGCGCAAAAAAAGTAGTTACACCTCTGATCCCCGGCCACACGTCACTATTGTCGGTAGAAGAATGAGTAGGGACCATAAATCTAGTCATCGCCGGTGTTCTCTCACCAGAGAACACATCACTGTGTGTGTGTGCGTGCTGAGCAGCGCTGTGTGCTTAGTGATCTGGCCAATCTAGCATCACCCAGATCGCTGTGCACACTCGCTATGTGTGTAGGCCCAGGGCCGGTGCTAGGGTGTCTGGCGCCCTCCTGCAAACCTTACATTTTGCGCCCTTTCACATTGCCATTACAACAAGCTGCAGCCCGATTGTGGGAGTGTATGCAACATGCGATCCTATGGAGGATCTAGGGTGCATGTACATGTATGCATACACCATCTCAGTGCTGTGTCCGCAAAATGTTGCAGGCACTAAAGGTGCCCATACACGCTGCAAGAATGGCATACGTTATAGGCTAGATCACATCGCACGGCATGCATTGAATGTGTGTGCGATGCGATCCGAAAGCAGTACAAAAAGTATGTGCAGCACTTGGGACTGAGGGGGAAAGGAGGTGAGAGAAGGAGGAGATGGAAGACGAGGGGAGGAGATAGAGGGGGTGGAGTGTTGAGGACTGGCAGTGGCACTGGCATAGCACACTGAGAAGAGGTAAGGAAGGGTAGGCGTCGCTGCTGCCTGTTCGTCATTTGATTGACAGTTGACAGGCGCAGGGAGCAATCCAGGCATTCACAGACAGCGCTACATGCCTCATCGCAAGTGTCTGTGGCATCAGGAAGACTGGGCAGGTCGCAGGAGGAGGACAGTGTGTGCCCGGTGCAGGGAGCTGCTCAGCCTCGCCATACTACCTCCCGCTGTCAGACAGGCGCTGCGGGCGGCGTACACGAGGCAGTGACAGTGAGGGCTGAGGCAGCTTTAGCAGAGCAGGGAGGGAGACAGCGCCTTTTCAGCATGGCGCCTCCCTGCTTTGCAGGAGCTGCTGAGTGGGTAGCGCCGGCCCTGTGTAGGCCCCATTATATTTGGCTTTAGACCAAGTGAGAACTGCTTCTACCTTACTAGGCTGAGGTTTATCTTTTCCTCTGCTTACAATGTACCCCAAATACTTTGCCTCTACCATAGCAATGGCACACTATATGGCGGACTTTGGGCCTTATTCTAGTTCACTCTTAGAGGAAAATTCCTTCTCAAATGGACAAAACCATGTGCATTGCAGGTGGGGCAGATATAACATGTGCAGAGAGAATTAGATTTGGGTGGGGTTTTCTTCAAAGTGAGATCTATATTGCAGTGTAAAAATAAAGCAGTCAGGGGCAGATTTATTAAGCCTGAAGTAGAGATAAACTGGAGATAAGGTAAAAGGAGATAAAGCACCAGCCAATCAACTCCCAACTGACATTTTCAAGCACAGTTCATTGGCTGGCACTTTATCTCCTTTTGCCTTATCTCCAGTTTATCTCTTCTCCAAGCTTAATAAATCTGACCCTCAGTACTTTCCCTGCACAGAAACAAAATAACTCACCCAAATCTAATTCTATCTGCACCTGTTACATCTGCCCCCCTGCAGTGCACATGGTTTTGTCCATCTGAGAAGGAACTTGCCTCTAAGAGTGAACAAGAATAAGGCCCTATAACACAGCCTCTACCTTCAGTAGGTGTGACTCCCAGATGATGATGTTTAAATATAAAGCGGAATATTCTCTACATAGCTCTCTGGAAGGTTGCTGGGGCACCACAGTAGCGCACGCAGGGGGTTTCCGAGTACCCACAAACCCCTCCTGTGCCTACTCATTGCTGCCCGTGACACACCAATCTGCCTGGGACTGCGACCAAGTGAGCCAGACAAAGCCAAAACATTGATCGCGATCTACCGGTAGCTTGCTGAGCTCTTGCCGGTAGATCACGACCAACTCTTCTGATTATCTTGACAGCGTTCCCAGGGATGCATTGCGCAGGTGACGTCCAAACACCCCTTTAAAAATCCTGCGTTTTCCCCTGCACCATCATGTAAAGCAAATGGCAGCACTTTATACTGGGGTAGAGAAGGCTGTTTTTGTTTAAGCAGGTGGAAGAGAACCTGTCACCAGCGCTTCAAACAGAAATGATAACTAATTACTTCCCTGTACAGTCAAGTGGGATGTACAAATTCCAAGGCTGTTACAATGCAGTCAGAAGCTCTCATTTAACGAAATTTCAGCATTATGGGTTCATGCAATGAGAATAATCATTTCATAGCTTAATACCTTTTTAATCACAAAATTCACATAGAGATGCAACATTTACAAATTCCATATCAAATCCAAAAAACATAAAAACACACAGCACAGTTTCCCAGGCGATTATTACAGTTGTGCAGCTTATTACCAAAGATGGTGGAACTGTTAAATAAAAACAGTTACAAAACAAGCTTGAGGATGCCATGCAGCAACCCAGGCTGTCTGTAACCAATACAGCCCCGCATGCAGTATGCTGACAACCGTCACCACACCAGGGAAAACGCCAACATGTTTCAACTAGAGATGTGCGGCCGCCACTTTTTCGGGTTTTGGTTTTGGTTTTGGATCTGGATCTCCCTTCGTGTTTTGGATCTGGATTGGTTTTGGCAAAACCACCCTTGCGGGTTTTGGTTTTGGATCTGGATTTATTTGGAAAAATGCTAAAAATTGCTAAAATAATAGTTTTCAGGCCTGTTTTTGCCCCTAAAGTTTTATTAAGCTCAATAACATTAGTTTCCACTCATTTCTAGACAATTTTGATCACTTCACAGCTCACAAAATCGTTTTCATTTACTGTAGTAGGGCCATAAGGTTATCCCGATGTAGCTGGATGACTAAGCTAGGCGACAGCAGTGGGCATCACATACATGTGGACCTTACACTTCCAACCTGGCACATGTCGGAAGCAGAGCAGCACTACAGGGGCAGACATTGTGGCAGTTTAATAACCCCCCCCCCCCCTTGTAGCTGCACTCCTCTTTTAGAACCTCCACACCATTAGCAAGAGAAGAGAACATTTGATTAGTTTAATATCTAACAAGACCCCTATCTGGCGTGAGGTCACATGGTTTGTGAAGATACCTCCTTATCAAACTTGATCAGACAGGCTAGGCGTACGTTTTCCATTTCCTCCCTCACCACTTCACCACATTACATGTGTTCCTCCCGAAGGCACGCACTTGGTCTAGTACACTGACCATCAGCAGCAGTTGGGACTACTTCTTCCCAAACATTTATCAATCCATCCATACTATCCCAAAAGGAGGATATACTCTGGATGTCACTGATGACATCTATTCTTCCCCAATAGAGAAGGACCGATCTTCGTTCAAAGCTATACTAGTAGCTGCGCTCCTCTGGTAGAAGATCCAATCAAGTACCAAAACCCCTGTTTGGCTTGATTGAGCACTCTTCCTCATGTTCAGCCAAGGAGCAGTGGGCGTTTCGTGCAGCACTTATTTAGTCTGCAAGGTAGTATCTGATTATATCAGTTTAATATCTAATAAGACCCCTATCTGGCGTGAGGTCACGTGGTTTCTGAACGCTGGGAGCATTACCAGTTGCCTCCTCATCCATCACCTAATGGGGGGTGGGGTAATTGGTGGCAGGGTGGGGTAATTGGTGGCCTCCACCTCTCTAGGACCCCAGGTTAGGAGATCCCTATATAGGTCTACCCTTATAGACCGCTATCTATGTAGTAGGGTCAATTAGTCTGCTACATCTGTCACCCAATTCACCGCTAAGGTTAATTTGTTTGAGCTGGCTGGCTAGGTGTGTTTTCCCTTACCTCCCTCACCACTTCACCAAATCACGTGTGTTCCTCCCGAAGCCACGCACTCGGTCTAGGAATGAATATGAATAAGACCATGGATGTCCCTGAGGACATGTTTTCATCCATTATGGATGGGGTGGAGAGCGAATCACCCATCTCCCCACCATTCATCCATCAAAGATTTAAAAATTTATGACGCTACAAAGAGCCAACAAATGACGCAGAAAGAGGTGCAAGAAAAAGATTTGCTGGGGCCCTGCCACCCAGCCATCCATCCATCCGGGACATCCTATCCAAAAAGTACGATAGGAAGGGATAAGACCATGGATGTCCATGAGGACATATTTTCATCCATAATAGATGATGTGGAGAAAGACACCACCCATCTCCCCACCATTCATCCATCAAAGATTTAAAAATTTATGACGCTACAAAGAGCCAACAAATGACGCAGAAAGAGGTGCAAGAAAAAGATTTGCTGGGGCCCTGCCACCCAGCCATCCATCCATCCATCACATCCCATCCAAAAAGTATGATAGGAAGGGATAAGACCATGGATGTCCATGAGGACATATTTTCATCCATAATGGATGATGTGGAGAGAGAAACCACCCACCTCCCCACCATTCATCCATCAAAGATTTAAAAATTTAGGACGCTACAAAGAGCCAACAAATGACGCAGAAAGAGGTGCAAGAAAAAGATTTGCTGGGGCCCTGCCACCCAGCCATCCATCCGGGACATCCCATCCAAAAAAGAAGTACGATAGGAATGGATGAGACCATGGATGTCCATGAGGACATATTTTCATCCATAATAGATGATGTGGAGAGAGAAATCACCCATCTCCCCAACATTCATCCACCAAAGAGGTAAAAAAATTAGGACGCTACAACAGCCAACAAAACGACGCAGAAAGAGGTGCAAGATGACATTGTCCTTGGGCCCTCCCACCCACCCTTATGTAGTATACAGGACATGCACAGTTTAACAAACCAATCATTTCAGCGACAGGGACTTCAGCGGCAGGGACTGTCAACTGTGGCTGAAATGATTGGTTTGTTTGGGCCCCCACGAAAAATAAATGGCAATGGCCATTGCACAAACTGGCTTTACAAGATGTCATCCTCAGCATCAGATTCCTCAGCCTCATCCTCTTCTTCACACACAATTAATTCGTCGTCGCTGGAATCAACCAATACAGGAGGACTGTGTGTATTAGGAGGACATAAGTGCTGGTGAAGGAGGTCAAGTTCGTGGAATTTGAAATTCATTTTTATGAACATCATCTTCTCCACGTTTTGGGGAAGTAACCTCCTACGCCGATCGCTTACAAGGTTCCCAGCTGCGCTGAAGACTCTCTCAGAATATACACTGGAGGGTGGACAACTTAAGTAAAGCAAAGCCAGTTTGTGCAAAGGACGCCACATTGCCTTCTTTTCTTGCCAATAATGGAATGGACAATCTGACATACCTATATCGATGCTATCGGCAAAGTAGTCATCCACCATTCTTTCAATTGTGATAGCATCATAGTCAGTAGCAGTCGACATTTCCATTATGCTAGGAAGCTCCTTCAGTCCGGACCAGATGTCAAATATATTTCCGGACTGAATAGCAGTGGGTCTCCTAGGAAAATGTAGCTTTTTCCTCGCAACCCCAGTGGTAAAAATTGAAGGAGAAGTTGTGTGCCTGCCACTTTCCGCTTCAGCTGACAAATTTTGGAGCAAGAGGTCTTTGCACCTCTGCAGATTTGTTCCCATTGGTAACAAAGACACAATGTAAGACTTAAACCTAGGATCCAGTATTGTCGCCAAAATATAATGATCTAATTGTAAGAGATCGACGACCCTTGGATCCTTGCTAAGTGAACTAATAGCGTGATCCACTAGTCCTACATATTTTGCAGATTCACTGTGCTTCAACTCCTCCTTCAATTTCGCCAACTGCTTTTGCAAAAGGCCTATCAAGGGAATGACCTGGCTCAAGCTGGCAGTGTCAGAACTAACTTCGCGTGTAGCAGCCTCAAAGGGCTGCAGGATCTTGCACACCACGGAAATTATTCTCCACTGAGCTTGACTCAGGTGCATTCCCGTTCCTCTCCCTATGTCATAGGTTAGGGTGTAGGTTTGGATGGCCTTTTGCTGCTCCTCCATCCGCTGAAGCATATAGAGGGTGGAATTCCACCTCGTGACCACCTCTTGCTTCAGCTGATGGCAGGGCAAATTTAGCTTTTCTTGCAAGTCTTGCAATCTCCTGCACGCACTTGCAGAATGGCGAAAATGTCCACAAATTTTCCGAACAACGGACAACATCTCTTGAACACCCCTGTCCTTTTTCAAGAAATGGTGCACCACCAAATTTACTGTGTGAGCAAAACATGGGACATGTTGGAATTCGCCCACATGTAATGCACTCACAATATTGGTGGCATTGTCGGATACCACAAATCCCGAGGAGAGTCCAAGTGGGGTAAGCCATTGCGCAATGACTTCCCGTAGTTTTTCTAGGAGGTTTTCCGCTGTGTGCCTTTTACTGAAACCGGTGATACACAGTGTAGCCTGCCTCTGAATAGCAATGGGAGATGATGTTGCTGTTGCTGCTGCTGCTGCTGTTGGTGCTGCTGCTGAAGGCAATACATCCACCCAGTGAGCAGTCACAGACATGTAGTCTTTTGTTTGCCCTGTTCCGCTTGTCCACATATCCGTGGTTAAGTGGACAGTGGGTACAGAGGCATTTTTAAGGACAGTAACAACGCTTTTTTTAATGTCCGTGTACAGCCTGGGTATTGCCTTCCTGGAGAAGTGGAACCTAGATGGAATTTGGTAACGGGGACACAGGATCTCTAGCAACTGGGTAAAACCCACAGAATTAATTGCGGATACTGGATGCACGTCTATTACCACATAGTTGTTATGGCGTCAGTAATACGCTGTGCAACGGGGTGACTGCTGGCATACTTCATCCCCCTTTCAAAGGATTGACTTACAGTCAGTTGCTTGGCTAAGTGATCAGGACTAGCATTCCTGGTCCCTTTCCTTGAAGCAGCAGCAGCAGCACCAGCAGCAGCAGAAGCAACAGGTGTACCTGATAAGGATGCTTCTGAGGAATCCAGGATAGGAGAGGATTCAGTCAGGATCATGACATTGGGTGCAGGACTACTTCCCAATCCCATAATCTCTGAGGATGGGGATGATGCAGTTGTTTGAGGAGATTGCAGGACCTTGGATTTAACAGAGAAAGGGGAGCAGGACGGTGACGCTGGGCGGGCTGCTACATGTTTGTTCACAGTTTCTTTTGACAAAAACTTCTGATGGATGAGCTGCAAATGACGTAACAGTGAGGAGGTCCCAAGGTGCTGCACGTCCTTACCTCTACTTACAATAGCTTTGCAAACGCTACACACGGCTTGACAGTTGTTGTCCGGATTTGGGTAGAAATAATTCCATACATACGAGGTGGATTTTTTGGTCTTTTGCCCTGGCATGACAATGGGCTTTTCCACACCCCGGACAACAACTGTCTCCGTCGGTGCCTTAAAACAAACAACATCATCCCCAACATCGTCATCATCCGCATCCCTCTGTGTGCCAGCTTCACCAACAGAATCCACATCCAATTCCTCAGAAGCATCCTCAATAACCAGGTCAAAATCTTGACTGGGGATGCTCTTGCACACACTTGCAGAGGGCATGCAAATGGTGGAATGAACCTCCTCTTCACAAACAGTATTTGAAAGGTCCGGCTCACATATGGCATCCACGGACACACTTAGACTCTCCTCTGGGATTTGTGACATTTGTGAACTCGCCTTTGTCTTAAAAACTTTCATTCTTTTTTTTGTAGTAGCAGAAGGGCTACCATCATTCTTCTGAGACACTGTACCATCAGTCCGAAACAAACTCAAAGGCCGTAGCCTTTCCTTCCCACTGCGTGTGGTGAACGGCATATTGCCAATTTTATTTTTCTCCGCACGTGACTTAATTTTTTTTATGGACCATTGTAAAATTTGATTTCTGCTTTGCTTTTACATGGCCTCTAGGCCTTTGACCATCGGCCTTGCCATCATGAATCTGACTGGTGGTAGCAGCTTCAGAAGTTCTATCAGGTTGCTGATCTCCCACTATTTCCTCCTCCATCATCCTCCCCCCCAAAACATTTTTAAATACTTTTATTTATTTTTCTGATTTTTTACACTGGACACAGCCTGTGACACTGGACACTGCCCCTGGTCACTGGACACTGCCCCTGGACACAGCCCGTTACACTGGATATATGTCGTCACACTGGACAAAGGATATATGTCGTCACACTGGACACAGGATATATGTCGTCACACTGGACACAGGTATGTCGTCACACTGGACAATGGATATATGTTGTGACTTGTGACACTGGACACAGGATATATTGTCGTCACACTGGACACAGGATATATGTCGTCACACTGGACACAGGATATATGTCGTCACACTGGACACAGGATATATGTCGTCACACTGGACAATGGATATATGTTGTGACTTGTGACACTGGACACAGGATATATTGTCGTCACACTGGACACAGGATATATGTCGTCACACTGGACACAGGATATATGTCGTCACACTGGACACTGGATATATGTCGTCACACTGGACAATGGATATATGTCACACTGGACACAGGATATATGTCGTCACACTGGACACAGGATATATGTCGTCACAGTGGACACAGGATATATGTCGTCACACTGGACACAGGATATATGTCGTCACAGTGGACACAGGATATATGTCGTCACACTGGACAATGGATATATGTCACACTGGACACAGGATATATGTCGTCACACTGGACACAGGATATATGTCGTCACAGTGGACACAGGATATATGTCATCACACTGGACAATGGATATATGTCACGCTGGACACAGGATATATGCCAGCACACATTACATGTCACACTGGACACAGGATATATGTTGTGACTTGTGACACTGGACACAGGATATATTGTCGTCACACTGGCCACTGGATATATGTCGTCACACTGGACACAGGATATATGTCGTCACACTGGACAATGGATATATGTCATCACGCTGGACACAGGATATATGTCATCACACTGGACACAGGATATATGTCGTCACACTGGACACAGGATATGTGTCGTTACAGTGGACACAGGATATATGTCGTCACACTGGACAATGGATATAGGTCACGCTGGACACAGGATATATGCCGCACACATTACATGTCACACTGGACACAGGATATATGTTGTAACTTGTGACACTGGACACAGGATATATTGTCGTCACACTGGCCACTGGATATATGTCGTCACACTGGACACAGGATATATGTCGTCACACTGGACACAGGATATATGTCGTCACACTGGACACAGGATATATGTCGTCACAGTGGACACAGGATATATGTCGTCACACTGGACAATGGATATATGTCACGCTGGACACAGGATATATGCCAGCACACATTACATGTCACACTGGACACAGGATATATGTTGTGACTTGTGACACTGGACACAGGATATATTGTCGCCACACTGGCCACTGGATATATGTCGTCACACTGGACACAGGATATATGTCGTCACACTGGACAATGGATATATGTCGTCACGCTGGACACAGGATATATGTCGTCACACTGGACACAGGATATATGTCGTCACACTGGACACAGGATATATGTCGTCACAGTGGACACAGGATATATGTCGTCACACTGGACAATGGATATAGGTCACGCTGGACACAGGATATATGCCGGCACACATTACATGTCACACTGGACACAGGATATATGTTGTAACTTGTGACACTGGACACAGGATATATTGTCGTCACACTGGCCACTGGATATATGTTGTCACACTGGACACAGGATATATGTTGTCACACTGGACACAGGATATATGTCGTCACACTGGACACAGGATATATGTCGTCACACTGGACACTGGATATATGTCGTCACACTGGACACAGGATATATGTCGTCACACTGGACAATGGATATATGTCACGCTGGACACAGGATATATGTCGTCACACTGGACACAGGATATATGTCGTCACACTGGACACAGGATATGTCGTCAGTCGTCACACTGGACAGGACACAGGATATATGTCGTGAGTGACTTGTGACACTGGACAATGGATAAGATATAGGCCGTCACACTGGACACAGCCCCTTGTATTAATGCTGCCCCTGTACACAGTGTACTACTCAGCAGCACTGCAGCCCCTGTGTGTGAGCACTGCAGCACTGAGTTAGTTAGTTAAATCACAAAAAAAACACAGGGTTCAGGGCTAAATAAAATAAATCACAACACAGGGCTTAGGGCTAAATAAATCACATCAGGGCACGGGCCACAGGACAGCCCCTGGACAGTGGACACTGCAGCCCCTGCGTGTGAGCACTGCAGCACGACACAGGATATATGTCGTCACACTGGACACAGGATATATGTCGTCACACTGGACACAGGATATGTCGTCAGTCGTCACACAGGACAGGACACAGGATATATGTCGTGAGTGACTTGTGACACTGGACAATGGATAAGATATAGGCCGTCACACTGGACACAGCCCCTTGTATTAATGCTGCCCCTGTACACAGTGTACTACTCAGCAGCACTGCAGCCCCTGTGTGTGAGCACTGCAGCACTGAGTTAGTTAAATCACAAAAAAAACACAGGGTTCAGGGCTAAATAAAATAAATCACAACACAGGGCTTAGGGCTAAATAAATCACATCAGGGCACGGGCCACAGGACAGCCCCTGGACAGTGGACACTGCAGCCCCTGCGTGTGAGCACTGCAGCACGACACAGGATATATGTCGTCACACTTGACACAGGATATATGTCGTCACACTGGACACAGGATATGTCGTCAGTCGTCACACAGGACAGGACACAGGATATATGTCGTGAGTGACTTGTGACACTGGACAATGGATAAGATATAGGCCGTCACACTGGACACAGCCCCTTGTATTAATGCTGCCCCTGTATACAGTGTACTACTCAGCAGCACTGCAGCCCCTGTGTGTAAGCACTGCAGCACTTAGTTAGTTAGTTAAATCACAAAAAAAACACAGGGTTCAGGGCTAAATAAAATAAATCACAACACAGGGCTTAGGGCTAAATATATCACATCAGGGCACGGGCCACAGGACAGCCCCTGGACAGTGGACACTGCAGCCCCTGCGTGTGAGCACTGCAGCACGACACAGGATATATGTCGTCACACTGGACACAGGATATATGTCGTCACACTGGACACAGGATATGTCGTCAGTCGTCACACAGGACAGGACACAGGATATATGTCGTGAGTGACTTGTGACACTGGACAATGGATAAGATATAGGCCGTCACACTGGACACAGCCCCTTGTATTAATGCTGCCCCTGTACACAGTGTACTACTCAGCAGCACTGCAGCCCCTGTGTGTGAGCACTGCAGCACTGAGTTAGTTAAATCACAAAAAAAACACAGGGTTCAGGGCTAAATAAAATAAATCACAACACAGGGCTTAGGGCTAAATAAATCACATCAGGGCACGGGCCACAGGACAGCCCCTGGACAGTGGACACTGCAGCCCCTGCGTGTGAGCACTGCAGCACGACACAGGATATATGTCGTCACACTGGACACAGGATATATGTCGTCACACTGGACACAGGATATGTCGTCAGTCATCACACTGGACAATGGATATATGTCACGCTGGACACAGGATATATGCCAGCACACATTACATGTCACACTGGACACAGGATATATGTTGTGACTTGTGACACTGGACACAGGATATATTGTCGTCACACTGGCCACTGGATATATGTCGTCACACTGGACACAGGATATATGTCGTCACACTGGACAATGGATATATGTCGTCACGCTGGACACAGGATATATGTCGTCACACTGGACACAGGATATATGTCGTCACACTGGACACAGGATATGTGTCGTTACAGTGGACACAGGATATATGTCGTCACACTGGACAATGGATATAGGTCACGCTGGACACAGGATATATGCCGCACACATTACATGTCACACTGGACACAGGATATATGTTGTAACTTGTGACACTGGACACAGGATATATTGTCGTCACACTGGCCACTGGATATATGTCGTCACACTGGACACAGGATATATGTCGTCACACTGGACACAGGATATATGTCGTCACACTGGACACAGGATATATGTCGTCACAGTGGACACAGGATATATGTCGTCACACTGGACAATGGATATATGTCACGCTGGACACAGGATATATGCCAGCACACATTACATGTCACACTGGACACAGGATATATGTTGTGACTTGTGACACTGGACACAGGATATATTGTCGCCACACTGGCCACTGGATATATGTCGTCACACTGGACACAGGATATATGTCGTCACACTGGACAATGGATATATGTCGTCACGCTGGACACAGGATATATGTCGTCACACTGGACACAGGATATATGTCGTCACACTGCACACAGGATATATGTCGTCACAGTGGACACAGGATATATGTCGTCACACTGGACAATGGATATAGGTCACGCTGGACACAGGATATATGCCGGCACACATTACATGTCACACTGGACACAGGATATATGTTGTAACTTGTGACACTGGACACAGGATATATTGTCGTCACACTGGCCACTGGATATATGTTGTCACACTGGACACAGGATATATGTTGTCACACTGGACACAGGATATATGTCGTCACACTGGACACAGGATATATGTCGTCACACTGGACACTGGATATATGTCGTCACACTGGACACAGGATATATGTCGTCACACTGGACAATGGATATATGTCACGCTGGACACAGGATATATGTCGTCACACTGGACACAGGATATATGTCGTCACACTGGACACAGGATATGTCGTCAGTCGTCACACTGGACAGGACACAGGATATATGTCGTGAGTGACTTGTGACACTGGACAATGGATAAGATATAGGCCGTCACACTGGACACAGCCCCTTGTATTAATGCTGCCCCTGTACACAGTGTACTACTCAGCAGCACTGCAGCCCCTGTGTGTGAGCACTGCAGCACTGAGTTAGTTAGTTAAATCACAAAAAAAACACAGGGTTCAGGGCTAAATAAAATAAATCACAACACAGGGCTTAGGGCTAAATAAATCACATCAGGGCACGGGCCACAGGACAGCCCCTGGACAGTGGACACTGCAGCCCCTGCGTGTGAGCACTGCAGCACGACACAGGATATATGTCGTCACACTGGACACAGGATATATGTCGTCACACTGGACACAGGATATGTCGTCAGTCGTCACACAGGACAGGACACAGGATATATGTCGTGAGTGACTTGTGACACTGGACAATGGATAAGATATAGGCCGTCACACTGGACACAGCCCCTTGTATTAATGCTGCCCCTGTACACAGTGTACTACTCAGCAGCACTGCAGCCCCTGTGTGTGAGCACTGCAGCACTGAGTTAGTTAAATCACAAAAAAAACACAGGGTTCAGGGCTAAATAAAATAAATCACAACACAGGGCTTAGGGCTAAATAAATCACATCAGGGCACGGGCCACAGGACAGCCCCTGGACAGTGGACACTGCAGCCCCTGCGTGTGAGCACTGCAGCACGACACAGGATATATGTCGTCACACTGGACACAGGATATATGTCGTCACACTGGACACAGGATATGTCGTCAGTCGTCACACAGGATATATGTCGTGAGTCACTTGTGACACTGGACAATGGATAAGATATAGGCCGTCACACTGGACACAGCCCCTTGTATTAATGCTGCCCCTGTATACAGTGTACTACTCAGCAGCACTGCAGCCCCTGTGTGTAAGCACTGCAGCACTTAGTTAGTTAGTTAAATCACAAAAAAAACACAGGGTTCAGGGCTAAATAAAATAAATCACAACACAGGGCTTAGGGCTAAATATATCACATCAGGGCACGGGCCACAGGACAGCCCCTGGACAGTGGACACTGCAGCCCCTGCGTGTGAGCACTGCAGCACGACACAGGATATATGTCGTCACACTGGACACAGGATATATGTCGTCACACTGGACACAGGATATGTCGTCAGTCGTCACACAGGACAGGACACAGGATATATGTCGTGAGTGACTTGTGACACTGGACAATGGATAAGATATAGGCCGTCACACTGGACACAGCCCCTTGTATTAATGCTGCCCCTGTACACAGTGTACTACTCAGCAGCACTGCAGCCCCTGTGTGTGAGCACTGCAGCACTGAGTTAGTTAAATCACAAAAAAAACACAGGGTTCAGGGCTAAATAAAATAAATCACAACACAGGGCTTAGGGCTAAATAAATCACATCAGGGCACGGGCCACAGGACAGCCCCTGGACAGTGGACACTGCAGCCCCTGCGTGTGAGCACTGCAGCACGACACAGGATATATGTCGTCACACTGGACACAGGATATATGTCGTCACACTGGACACAGGATATGTCGTCAGTCGTCACACAGGACAGGACACAGGATATATGTCGTGAGTGACTTGTGACACTGGACAATGGATAAGATATAGGCCGTCACACTGGACACAGCCCCTTGTATTAATGCTGCCCCTGTACACAGTGTACTACTCAGCAGCACTGCAGCCCCTGTGTGTGAGCACTGCAGCACTGAGTTAGTTAGTAAAATCACAAAAAAAACACAGGGTTCAGGGCTAAATAAAATAAATCACAACACAGGGCTTAGGGCTAAATAAATCACATCAGGGCACGGGCCACAGGACAGCCCCTGGACAGTGGACACTGCAGCCCCTGCGTGTGAGCACTGCAGCACCTAGTTAGTTAAATCACACTACAGGGCTCAGGCCACAAGTCTACAACACAGGGCAGTGAGGGCAGGTCACGGAGCACAGCACGGAGCACATGGCACGGAGCACAGCACAGGGCAGTGAGGGCAGGTCACGGAGCACAGCACGGAGCACATGGCACGGAGCACAGCACAGGGCAGTGAGGGCACAGGTCAGGTCACGGAGCACATGGCACAGAGCACAGCACAGAGCACACGGAGCTTCCCAACCACCCTCTTCAATCTCCAAGATTGGAGTGAAGATGGCGGGCGCGCGTGCGTCTTTTATAAGATCCCGCTCCCGCGAGAATCCGACAGCGCGATGATGACGTTCGGCCTCGTTATTGGTCCGGAATTCAGGCGGGAACTCCCGAGCCGGCTCGGATCTGGCCCGGATCCCCGATATTCGGATCTGTCGGATCTCGGGGATCCGGACCCGCTCATCTCTAGTTTCAACCTGAACTCAGGACTTTTTCAAGGTTCCTTAGTGTAGGTGTGTGTGATCCAGAGTCTCTGCTTAATATACCCCTCTATCCTCAAACTTCCTGCCCAACTCCCCTGTGGGTCGTACCCATAAACATAGAGGAAGTTTTTAATTGTCATGGCAACTATTCCCATATAATCACCAGGCATCTAGAAGTCAGATCTCATCCGTCCGCCCAAGGTTCCAAGATACACAGTTGGGCCCCAGATCTCCGGTCATAAGGGAGAGAAAGTTCTTCAGTTGCCGGGTGATCATTCATGGCGTTTTTTGTTTGACCTCCGATCACTCATCGCCCTCCATGCATACTACCTACGGGGCTGTATTGGCTGCAGACAGCCTGGGTTGCTGCATGTCATCCTCAAGCTTGTTTTGTAACTGTTTTTTTTATTTAACAGTAGGCTGGCACCGGGCACTCCACCACTACATAGAAGAGTGGGTTATGTATTATCTGGGCTCCCATGTTAAATGCACCCCATTTTTTCATACCCCTACTATCCAACTACGCATGGAGTTGATTTTATATAGTCTTTTTATATAGTATAGCGAGCCACCGTGCCCGAAGCGTGGTGAGCGCAGCGAGCCCCCCGAGGGGACGCGGTCTCATAAGAAAAACGGGAGCCCAGATAATACATAAGTACCGAAGAGTGTAAACATTTATTTTAATTAACCCCCTTTTTTTCCTTACAGGTCACACTACTCATTTGATTTTTATATTTATTTTTATTTTATTTTTATTTCTATCTGACTTTTCTATTAGCGCTCCTTGCATGAAAATCATACATTAAGAATTATACTGGAGCAGCTTAAATCAGATCGCGGTACAAAGTCCAATTTGGAGATTTCTTAGATGCTTCACCCATACACACCTTTAGGGGATGGGAAATACCTCCCACATAAAACAGATTACAAGTGCACTCAATCAGGAATACTCATTTTTTTTACATTTCAGATTGGGAATTCCCTGATCTTTTTATTGGTACCATTTACTGTAATCTTATCTACTTTTTTAATGGTACTTGGGATAGTTTTACAAGCTATACATGACTCTGAAAACCCATTGTGCGAATTCCTCTTCTTGATAGATTTGTGGGGTAAATGCTTCGGGGGAAATTTACTAAAGGAAATTTGTAAAAAAAATAGGTGTATTTGTATTTAGAAATACACTTTTTTTTTTTACATTTACTATCCCGAAAATACGGCAATTTGTATTCGTATTGATAGCACATCAATACGAATACGAATTGCCGTATTTTCAGGATAGTAAGGGGGAAATTTACTAAAGGAAATTTGTAAAAAAAAATAGGTGTATTTGTATTTATAAATAAACTTTTTTTTTACATTTACTATCCCGAAAATACGGCAATTCGAATACGAATTGCCGTATATTCGGGATAGTAAGGGGGAAATTTACCAATATGAAAAACCTAGTTTTTCGTATTGGTATTTCCCCTACGGCTGCATACGACTGTTTGAGTCGTATGCAAAGTCGTGTTATGGAGGGGAAATTACAAAGCAGTCAGATACGACTGCTTTGTAACCCCCCGATGGTGTAACCATTCGTATTAGCTGGCCATATATACGGCCGCTAATACGAATTTTTCTAGCAGTCTGCACGGATCAGTCAGATCCGTGCAGGCTGCAGTGTGTAAAAAAAAAAATAGAAAAATAAATAAATTTAAAAAAAAAACGGCGTGGGGTCCCCCCCCACAGCTGTAACCAGCACCAGGCTGAAGGAGCCGGGGCCGGTAATTAAAAATCAGGGAACCCGACAAATAGGGGTTCCCCGATTTTTAACAACCAGCCCGAGGCTCCAGGTCCGGGGCTGGTTCCCAAAATACGGGGGACAAAATGACTAGGGGTCCCCCGTATTTCAAGAACCAGCCCCAGGCACAACCAGCCAGCAGGGTAATGCCACAGCCGGGGGACACTTATGATATAAGTTCCTGCGGCCAAAACATTAACGCCCTGACCGGTCAGCCTGGCCAGGGGCCCTGGGGGAGTGAGGACCCCCCCAGCGAAGGGGTCCCCCCCTCCAGGACTTACCTGACCAGGCTGAAGCCTAGTACTGTCCCCGATGCCCCTGGGCGGTGGGCATCGGGCTGATTCAAGTGTAAAAAAAAGATGAAACTATTGTTTTTTACTGTGGCACTACAAGTGCCAGCAAGCCTCCCCAGCAAGCTGGGACTTGGAGAACCACAAGTCCCAGCCTGCTGGGCATTAAAGGGCCCGCTGGCACTTGTAGTTCCACAGTTAAAAAAATAGTACACAAAACACACTGACACATTTAAAATAAAACTTTAATACATACAAAGCCCACACATACTAATACTTACCTATCTTCTTCCCGTAGGTAGCCCTGGTCCTGATGTCCTGTGTCGTCTTCGGGATCCATGTCGACGTCCTTCTTCATGTCGACGTCGCTGTCGGCGATGGCATCCCCGTCCGGATCCGACGAAATCCATGTGGAAGCTGTGGAAGGAAACCATACTCACCTGTCCCAGCGCGACGTAGTCCAGGTAAGGGTCTTGGCAAAAAAACAAACCGACACCCCGAAACCAGACCGGACAGAGAGCCGCATGGTACTCTGTGTACATCGTGTGGCTCCGCCTCCCGAATGCCGCTATTGGCCGCCTTGAGGCCTAGCGGCCAATGTGTATTCGTAGGGAGAAATACACCTTTTTTTAACGAATTTGTATTTTCGGGATTTACAATCCCAAAAATACAACAATTCGTAGTCCTAAAGATTGAACATTCGTATTTGTATTTACAAATACGAATGTCCTACACCATCGATAGAATACAACAGAAATCACCATTCAAAAGAATGGTGGTTCCTGATGTACTAAGCAGCCGTACTGATGTGAAACACCCTTTTTTCTACGAATCCATTTTGGTAAATGTCCCCCTAAATGTCAAAAATAAGTGTATTTCTGGATACAAATACACCTATTTTTTTTACAAATTTCCATTTAGTAAATTTCCCCCTATTAATGTTAGGGCCCGGGACTGACCTTCAGCCCGGGCCCCCAGCAGCACGCCCCCTGGCACACGCCAAGGGCACCCGCCCCCCCTCACGTGCAGCACCCCCACTCACGTGCGGCACCCCCCCCTCACGCATGCCGGCACCCAGCCAATAACTATTACTTTCCTGTGGTGGCGGCAGCACAGCATCCCAGCATCTTCTCCCTCCAGGCGCCGGGACTCAGAAGGGAGCACTGACTGCACAGTGCAGCCTGCAGAGCGCCGAGCCCCTCTGTATCCTAGGCTCGGCGCTCTGCAGGCTGCACTGTGGCCTGGGCCCCTCCAGAGGCCGGGGCCCAGGACAGCTGTACCACTGGCACCCCCCTGTCGGCAGCCCTGTCTACGGCCCTGTCTTTTTTTGTTTCTGTTGTATAGCCACTCTTTTTTTAATTCATTTTTCGTTGTCTCTGCTATTTGTTCAAAAATATATTCTTTTGTGCAGTTACACATTGTAATTTTACACATTTAAGCTGCCCCACCGGGATGGAATTGCGCCAGTTTTCATGGAGGCAGCTGCTCAGATGTATGTCATTTTGCAAATCTGTAGGTCTGGAAAAGGTTTTTGTCTTTAACATCCCCTGTTCCTGATAAGTAGTAATGTCTAAAAAAAATCCATGCCAATATTGCTAATGTTAAAAAAGAAGCTGATGTTTAGGTTATTAGAATTAAGATAACTCCCACCTTTTGACTGTCTGTAAATACCCTGTTTGTTGTATCACTGTCTCCTTTTGTAAAGTGCAACGGAATATGCTGCGCTATATAAGAAACTGTTAATAAATAAATGGTACTTGTGTAGTTTCACGGCGCCAGCTCGTGCCAGCTCTGTGCTATGCTCTGTTTTGATCCTGCCTTTTGAATCTTGGCAGCGCGCCAGATCTAAGCAACAGATGGAGTCGGCCTCGCTCTTACAGGGGATGGCGGAAGATTCGCCATCCGCCATCTGATCTGAGAAGGGGACGCGCGCACACGAGATGCGCGCGCGTCCCATTCCGACGGAGCTTCCCCTGGGTCCCCACCGGCTTGTGGTCAGTCACCCGGGGTCCCCACCGCCTCCCCGCTCGCCCGCCTAACCCTGTTAACCCTGTCTGTCTCCCTGAAGCAGAGACGGACAGGGTTCCCGTTGCCCGGAAACTGAGACGTGCGTGTGTCTGAGACGCACGCGCGTCTCAGCCAGATGGAGCGCCTCGCCGCTGGCAGATCGCCAGCGGAGACAATCTGGCGATTCGCCAGCAAGAGGGAGGCCGGCTCCATTTGTACATTATCCGTGTAGCGCTGGCAGCAGCGCTCATAGGCTGCTAGGCTAGTCAGCGCCTCTCACACAGCGCTGGCGCCTGCATGATATCCTGTGTTCTGTGGAGAGGGAATAATGCAGATGCCGGCGGAGAGGCGCTCCATTTGTGTGAGACGTAGGAGCGTCTCAGACGCTCAATCTGTCTTTGTCGCAGGTGCGTCTGACACGCCCATGCTTCTTAGTAACTATTGCGGCTGGGTACAGTAACTAGGTGTTCGGGAGCGCATGCGTCTCCCGTACAAAGAGGGGGTGCGGATGCAAGTGTGTCTCATGCACAATAAAGGAGGCGCTTGCCAGTGCTCCATGTTACATACTGGCAAATGCCTCCATTTGATACCCCCACTATCCACGGCAGCACAAAGCGTGGTAAGCGGACGTGGTACGCATCCTCCCAACCTTTTCATACCCCCACTATCCACGTTGGCGTGGAGTTGATTTTAAAAGGTGTGGCGAGCGCAGCGAGCCACTGAGCCTGAAGCGTGGCGAGGTGACGCGGATAACTTGACATGTATTCCGCTGCGCTCGCCATGCTTTGGGCTCGGTGACTTGTTTCGCTCGCCACACTTTATAAAATCACTTTATAAAATCAACTCCACGCTGACGTGTATAGTGGGGGTATGAAATGGTTGGGAGGACACTCAATCTACCAGCTACGCTAACTGCATACCACTCAATATACCAGCTGACTGGCTACGCTGCGCTGTCCGCGGGAACACTACGCTACATCTGACAGGGACCCTGGCTGCTAGGGACGCTGGCTACGCTTGCGCATAGTCGCGGGAACAGGGACATTGGCTACGCTCACGCGTAGTCGCGGGAACTGAGTGACTACGCTAACTGCGTACCGCTACGCTGTCCGCGGGGAACAGTACAGGGACACTCACACGACTACCGCAGGAACACTTCGCTACACTAACCACCTGATTCTGAAAGGGACGCTACGCTACGCTAACTACGTAAGTGGCGCCGTGAAACTACACAAGTACCAAATAAATATCTGCAAAACTGGTCTAGAAGGGTACGATCCCCTTCCTATAACAATGAGACACCATCTATGTAGCATGCCCAGGTCACCAGGTTTGCTCAAATGGGTTTTTAGCCCGCACATGGTCCAATTCCCATTGGCCCATGATAAATGAAGAACCTGGTGCCCATTACTGTACGGACCCACTGCATATAAAAATCCCCCTTGAACATAAAATAATTGCTATTTAATATGAAAGAAACTCCTTCAATTAAAAATTCTTGTAGGTCTGCATTTAAGGAGCTATTCTTAAGGAATTCCGTAACTGATTTAATTCCCTCTTGATGATCTACAGTAAGATTGTATATAGGAATATTACATCCGCTGTTACTGAGAGTTCCTTGTTTCCAGGGGTATTGAGGTAGCTGTTGTAAAAGGTCTTTAGGGTCTCTTGAGTGAGATCTATTGTTAAGGACCAGTGTGTCACATCCACCATGGCGATTACCCAAAACCCCTGTGCTGTGCTCAGCCCTAGGCTCTCTAGCTGCACTTGTAAAACCATGGCGCTCACCTCTGCTTGTGTCCCTGGCTCCGGTGGGGTGCATGTGGCCGCGCTGTCACCGCGTGGTGACATCGGTGCGGTGTGCTCTGGTCCCATGCAGGGTATGAGTAGCGTGCCGCCATGTGTGTTTGTGCCTTGTTAGCTCTCTGACTGAATGCCGGCGTTTGCGCAGCTGCGTACAATCCAGGCCGGCTGAAATCTGTCGCCCTCTCTGGCGGGCGCCATCTTGTTGGTTACCTCAGCCTCTCCTGTGCGGCTCCGCCTCCCCTGTCTAATTGCATGACCTACCACTGCACAGTCCACCTGTTAAGTACTGACTGGCCGGGTGAGACCGGCAGTCAGTACAATGATGCCGATCCCTCAGCATCATTGCTCCGGTCTGGCTCTGTAGTTGTCCACTACAATCCTGAGCGTATTCAAGGAAGGTCTCCTGCTGATCGTCAACTGCTCCAAGTGCCACGGACTCCATTGCCGCCAATGAGGATCCAGCAAGGTTAGCCCTCCCAAGGGGTCTCACCTTGCTTCACATTCCCGACGGTTATTTCCACGGTCACCTCTGCCTGTAGCTACGCTCTTACTCAGCAAGGACAAGTCTTCTTCATTCATTATCTTCATTATTCATTTATCTTCCAATCTTCAATCCACTCATCCAATCTTCAACCCAATCATCCAATCTTCAATCCAATCCTCCAATCTTCAATCCAATCATCCAATCTTCAATCCAATCATCCAATCCTCAATCCAATCCTCCGATCTTCAATCCAATCATCCAATCCTCAATCCAATCCTCCGATATTCAATCCAATCATCCAATCCTCAATCCAATCATCCAATCTTCAATCCAATCATCCAATCCTCTATCCAATCCTCCAATCCTTAATCCAATCATCCAATCCTCAATCCAATCATCCAATCCTCAATCTAATGCTGGGTACACACCAGGACGACTAGGGCCCGAGTCTGTCAATTTAGATCCATTTCCGACCGGTTGTATGCAGATTGTATGTACTTTTGTGCATTTTTGTCATTTATTTGATCCGATTCCGATCCGATGCGCGTACACGCCACTCGTTTGGTCGCATCTTTGGTCCTACGTGCTGCAGGTAGGATCCGTCAATCCCAGGCTGACCGACCGTCAATCGCATGCAGATCGTGAGTGTTTTTTTGCCGCCTCCGTCGGCCTTCCGTCGGTGCCTCCGTCGTTTGATCCAGCCTATTTGAGTGGCATTTCCTAAACACTCCCCCCCCGGCGCCATGTTTTTCCACATAGCAAACAGTGCTGGCGCAGCAGTTGGACTCTCCTTCTTGTCTCATCTCCCAGAACAACAACCTGGTATGTTTGCACTCCCAATGCTCTCCTATGCATGCCCACTGTTGCCACCAATGTATATAGTGTGTATAGAGCACTGGTTTGTCAACTGTGCACCCGACCATGTCATTGTTTGCTCGGGTGGGCCCCATGTGTGTGTGTATATATATAACCATTGTCCACCATTGCAGTATTCCATGCACTCCTCTCTGTTAGGCCCCATTCACCTGTGTGTTTGTGTGTGTGTGTATGTATATATATATATATATATATATATATATATATATATATATATATATAGAGGATCCTCGAGGCGGCACTCAGACTGGTACGCTGTGGTAATGATGCAAGCTGGGTCAGTGGACCGGGGTGCCTTCCGAGAGCAGTGGGTGCTGGCTCTACATACAGTTTACCGGCGGCAGCACTCCAACAGTAAAAAAACACACCAGAGGCAATGCAATTCAAGCCGACGTTTCAAGGCCGTTCAGCCCTTTTATCAAGGTGCAAAAGAGAGACACACATACATGAAACATACCGATATAAATACCAAAAGGATCCATTCACGTTCCCCGCCGCGTCCGTCCGGGCGCCTAACAGTGACGTCACCTTCTCTGGGCGCTGCAGGAGACGTGGATTTAGCCTGTGTCATGTGACAAAGAGACAACAATGCATAAGTAACCATGGTGATACATAAACAAAAATGCAACAGTGACAATAAAACTAGATCCACGTAACAGAACTGCCTAAGTAAGTAATTGCCTTAATAAATAATGACAGAATCAGTTTTATCGCATGTAGATTGCCGTACATCTTTTGCTATAACGGCATAAGTATATACACATATGAACAGGCAACAAGTCACAATGAGATAATGGGGAGCATACTAGTTTTAAATTAAAGTGGCGTGTCAACCTAGGCAGGACAAACATTACTAAAAGCGGCTGTGTCATTACATAAAACAGGAGAACCCAGGGTGTTCATTAAGTCCCCTGGGCGCTAGTGTCTCTAGACGATAAATCCATCTACATTCTGCGCGTAACAGCATCAGCGACCTGTCACCCCCCCATTTAAGAGGGGGTACATGATCAATGATGCGATACCGCAAGGATGCCAATGTGTGCCGTGCTTGCGCGAAGTGTCGCGCTACGGGCTGTTCACTATGGCCTGAAGAAATGGCCGATTTAATGGCGGACCTGTGGGCTGCTGCCCTTTCTTTGAAGGTGCAGTCCGTTTTGCCCACGTAATTGCGGCCACACGGACAGGTAATCAGATATATAACATACCTTGTAGAACAGGACACCCGATGCCTAATTTGGAATTTTTTACCCGAATATGGGTGGTAAAAGCTGTCACCTGCTATCATGTAATTGCAGGTGGTACATCCACAACATTTGTAGCACCCCAATTTCGGAGTGCCAAGAAAAGAGGGCCTAGTTTGGGGGAATGAAATGTCATTCTTCACTAATAGGTCGCGTAAATTGCGTCCCCGTGTGTAGGCACACATGATAGATTTGTTCCCCAAAGATGGTAACGTGGGGTCTGATTTTACAATTGGCCAACGAGATTTGACACTGCGATTGAAATCTGAGCTTTTCTGATGAAAGGAATTCACCCAAATAAGTTTATTTACATTTTTATTAGTTTTAACTGGGGGGTCAACAGTATGATCTGGTTTAGTGAGGGCTAGAATTCTATTTTTGGTGTGCACTAAGTCACGTTCAGAATAACCTCTTTCCATGAATTTTGTAATCATGTTATAAAGGGCTTGTTCAAGTTCACCGGGTTCACTAGTGATTCTATGAACCCTCAGCATTTGTGAGAAGGGAAGACCCTTGATCAAAGGTGTCGGATGATTACTGGAAGCCAGTAGAATGTTATAACGGTCGGTGCTCTTAGTGTATAAAGAGGTAATAAAATGACCATCCACCAACTTGATGTTAACATCTAGGTACTGAACCTGTGTAGCATGTATATTAAATGTAAATTTTACCGGGGACTCTGATTTATTGTGGTCTTCCAAGAGGTTTATGAGCTCCTGCGATCCTCCTGACCAACAAATCAGGAGGTCGTCGATATAACGGGTGTATAATAACACCGATCGTGCAATCATGGGATCTGAAAAAAAGAGAAGTTTTTCTACCCCAAACATAAATGAATTAGCTAGCGATGGGGCCACTGAGGACCCCATCGCACAGCCACGGAGCTGTAAGTAGTATTTACCATTAAATAAAAAATAATTGCATTTTAATGTTAACGTGAGTAACTGCAAAAAAAATTGAATGTCAGTGCCATGGTACAGGACGTTGTCCTTGATGAGTAAGTGCACAGCCGCCACACCTGCATCATGCATCCCTCATGATGCAGGTGTGGCGGCTGTGCACTCACTCATCAAGGACAACGTCCTGTACCATGGCCCTGACATTCAATTTTTTTTGCAGTTACTCACGTTAACATTAAAACGCAATTATTTTTTATTTAATGGTAAATACTACTTACAGCTCCGTGGCTGTGCGATGGGGTCCTCAGTGGCCCCATCACTAGCTAATTCATTTATGTTTGGGGAAGAAAAACTTCTCTTTTTTTCAGATCCCATGATTGCACGATCGGTGTTATTATACACCCGTTATATCGACGACCGCCTGGTTTGTTGGTCAGGAGGATCGCAGGAGCTCATAAACCTCTTGGAAGACCACAATAAATCAGAGTCCCCGGTAAAATTTACATTTAATATACATGCTACACAGGTTCAGTACCTAGATGTTAACATCAAGTTGGTGGATGGTCATTTTATTACCTCGTTATACACTATGAGCACCGACCGTTATAACATTCTACTGGCTTCCAGTAATCATCCGACACCTTTGATCAAGGGTCTTCCCTTCTCACAAATGCTGAGGGTTCATAGAATCACTAGTGAACCCGGTGAACTTGAACAAGCCCTTGATAACATGATTACAAAATTCATGGAAAGAGGTTATTCTGAACGTGACTTAGTGCACACCAAAAATAGAATTCTAGCCCTCCCTAAACCAGATCATACTGTTGACCCCCCAGTTAAAACTGATAAAAATGTAAATAAACTTATTTGGGTGAATTCCTTTCATCAGAAAAGCTCAGATTTCAATCGCAGTGTCAAATCTCGTTGGCCAATTGTAAAGTCAGACCCCACGTTACCATCTTTGCGGAACAAATCTATCATGTGTGCCTACACACGGGGACGCAATTTACGCGACCTATTAGTGAAGAATGACATTTCATTCCCCCAAACTAGGCCCTCTTTTCTTGGCACTCTGAAATTGGGGTGCTACAAATGTTGTGGATGTACCACCTGCAATTACATGATAGCAGGTGACAGCTTTTACCACCCATATTCGGGTAAAAAAATTCCAAATTAGGCATTGGGTGTCCTGTTCTACAAGGTATGTTATATATCTGATTACCTATCCGTGTGGCCGCAATTACGTGGGCAAAACGGACTGCACCTTCAAAGAAAGGGCAGCAGCCCAGAGGTCCGCCATTAAATCGGCCATTTCTACAGGCCGTAGTGAACAGCCCGTAGCGCGACACTTCGCGCAAGCACGGCACACATTGGCATCCTTGCGGTATCGCATCATTGATCATGTACCCCCTCTTAAACGGGGGGGTGACAGGTCGCTGATGCTGTTACGCGCAGAATGTAGATGGGTTTATCGTCTAGAGACACTAGCGCCCAGGGGACTTAATGAACACCCTGGGTTCTCCTGTTTTATGTAATGACACAGCCGCTTTTAGTAATGATTGTCCTCCCTAGGTTGACACGCCACTTTAATTTAAAACTAGTATGCTCCCCATTATCTTATTGTGACTTGTTGCCTGTTCATATGTGTATATACTTATGCCGTTATAGCAAAAGATGTACGGCAATCTACATGCGATAAAACTGATTCTGTCATTATTTATAAAGGCAATTACTTACTTAGGCAGTTCTGTTACGTGTATCTAGTTTTATTGTCACTGTTGCATTTTTGTTTATGTATCACCATGGTTACTTATGCATTGTTGTCTCTTTGTCACATGACACAGGCTAAATCCACGTCTCCTGCAGCGCCCAGAGAAGGTGACGTCACTGTTAGGCGCCCAGACAGACGCGGCGGGGAACGTGAATGGATCCTTTTGGTATTTATATCGGTATGTTTCATGTATGTGTCACTCTCTTTTGCACCTTGATAAAAGGGCTGAACGGCCTTGAAACGTCGGCTTGAATTGCATTGCCTCTGGTGTGTTTTTTTACTGTTGGAGTGCCGCCGCCGGTAAACTGTATATATATATATATATATATATATATATATATATACATACATATAGATATAACCATTGTCCACCATTGCAGTATTCCATGCACTCCTCTCTGCTAGGCCCAATTCTCCTGTGTGTGTGTTTGTGTGTATATATATAAATACTAGGTGATTCATCGCGCCCTACGGGCGCTTTTCACACCGTCGTAAGGGGCTGCGCCCCCTTAATTTGTGAACAGTTGTATATGAGAAAGATGGTTAGAATTGTATGAAAGATGCCTGTATTAAAAAAATTAAAAAGCGGTTACAGAGTAAGATGTACATTGATAGTGTGGATGGTACAGTGACATTTGTGGGTGTGGGGGGGGGGATGTGTGTGCATGTTGTTTAGGTGTGTGTGTGTGCAATAGTATAGTAGGGTGTTTCTGAGTCAGCGGCTCCCCACTGGCGGAGGTCACGACACAGGAAAACAGAAGGCTGGGTAGTGATAGGGGTGTGTGGGAATAAGGGGGACTAAAGAGGAGGGTGGGAGATACTGTGCTGCTTCTGCCAGTGGGTGAGGGTCCAGCGTGGCAGCACAGGATGGTGGCCCTTAGTCAGTGTCTCCTCCTACTGGGTGGGAGTTCGGGTGCATGAGAGCAGGAGGCTGGGCTATGAGGCATGATAGGGGCATGTGGGCAAAACAGCGTCAGCGACTCCCCAGTGGTGGAAGTTACGGTTCAGGAGAGCAGGAAGCTGGGTAGTAATAGGGGTGTGTGAGTATACGGGGGACTAAAGAGGGGCTTAGGGGTGCCATGAATTGCGGGAGGGGCGCGGGGGGTGCCGTGAATCAAGGGAGGGAGGAGGCGCAGGTGTCGGCGAATCGTGGGAGAGGGCGGGGGTCCGCAAAGCGTGGGAGGGGGCGTGAATTGCGCGAGGGGGGGTTGCGAATCGCGGGAGGGGGGGTGCGCAGGGGGTTCGTGAATTGCGGGAGGGGGGGGGGCGGGGCGCGATGAATCACCTAGTTGGTTATATATTCTTGTAGAAGGATGGTAGGATGTTGCTGTCATTCAGAATGCATTTACATAAACAGTAATAGTAGCAGTAAAAGGTCTGACGTAAAACACCTACAGTAAAACAGAACAGGTGTTATATATTATACAAAGAATTGGTTGATGATGTGTAGGTTGACGTGCACATAGTTCATAGTTATCACTGGAAAAAAATTGCTACAAGAAAAAATCAACACAGAAAGTTCAACACATGTAAATGTTGACATAAGTGTGGCACTTCATCGGTGTCCATGTCGACACATGAGAATGAATATGAAAACATTCAAAAAAAGAAAAAGAAATCTTCAAAAACTCATGTCAACCTTTTTCATTGTCGACCATAGCCGTGCCAGTGTTTTGCATGTGCCATTTAATCCTGGGGTTGCCGTGAATCACGCGAGGGGGTGGGGGAGGGAGGAGGTGAGGGGTGTCTGCAAATCACGGAAGGAGGGGTCGTGGGTGGATGCCGTGAATTGCGGGAGGATGGGTCGCGGGGGGGGGTGTGTGGGTGCCGCGAATCGTGGGATGGGGGGGCGCGGGGGGTTGCAGTGAATCGCGGGAGGGTGGGTCGCGGGGGCGGGGGGTTGCCGCAATGACAGGAGGGGGGGTCAGGGGTGGGGAATCGCAGTAGTGGGGGTCGTCGGGGGCACTGTGAACCGCGGTAGGGGGGGTCGTGGGGGGCACCGTGAACCGCGGGAGGGGGGGCCTGGGGGTTGGCGCGAATTGCAGGAGGGGGGGTGTGTCACTGGGTGGGGCCGCGAATCGCGGGAGTCCCCAGGGTTGCCGCGAATTGCGGGGGGTGTGCTGCAAATCGCTGGAGGGGGGTCGCGGGGGTGCCGTGAATCGCCACAAGAAAAAAATCAACACAGAAAGGTCAACACATGTAAATGTTGACATAAGTGTGGCACTTATTTGGTGTCCATGTCGACACATGAGAATGAATATGAAAACATTGAAAAAGTGAAAAATAAATCTTGTCAACCTTTTTCATTGTCGACCATAGCCATGTCAATGTTTTGCATGTGCCATTTAATCGTGGGGATGCCGTGAATGGGGGGGGGGGGGGAGAGGGAGGGAGGTGCATACCCAATATGACCCTCTCCAGGAGGGACACATTGCTCTGTTTCTGGACTTTCTTCTTAATTTATGGATTACCATCACCTGTGCTTAAACACCTTTCTTATCAATTACCCTGTTTAAAATGACAGGTGATGACAATCATAAATTAAGATGGAAGTCCACAAACATAGCATTCTGTCCCTCCTGGAGAGGGTCATGTTGGGAGGTATGGAGGTGTGGGGCGCTCACCTGGTGTGTCTGGTGTGTAGCTGTGTCTTTGCTGTGTAACATGGAGAGGCAGAGGGTGTCTGGCACTGTCTGTGGGCTCACTGGGCTGGTTCTCTGTCATGTGAGTCAGTCATGTGAGTCAGAGGCTCCACCTAGGGTTATATCTCCAGACACACTTTAAGTGACAGATTTAGCCAAATATATAAGATATATATACATATAGATATAACCATTGTCCACCGTTGCAGTATTCCATGCACTCCTCTCTGCTAGGCCCCATTCACCTGTTTGTGTGAATAGCAATCTGCACAATAAAATGTATAGTGGTTTTCATAAAAGTTTATTAACATTTTAAATACTTAAAACATATGAACTAGGTAAACTGGTAACTATAACTATAAAAATTTAAATATGAAACAAAACATGGCTATAACTATATCTCTGCACTTATCACACAATATCTCCCATCTCGACCACTCCGCTCTGCACAAGATTTGCGTCTCTCATCTGAGCGGATCACTAGCTCCCATTCACTATTACAGGACTTTCATCGGGCTGCTCCCATCCTATGGAATGCCCTTCCATGCACAATTAGACTCTCCGCTAGCCTCCAAACTTTCAAGCGTTCCCTGAAAACTCACCTCTTCAGGCAAGCCTATCATATTTAAGTTCTACACGCATAACCCTCTGAGGCACTTATGTATTATATAGCTTCCCTTCTGGACTTGTAACTTGTTGGGACTGCTATGCTATTACTGGTGCCTGTCCTTGTGTTTCCCTCCTATATCCCTATAGATTGTAAGCTTGCAGCAGGGCCCTCCTACCTCCATGTCTGTCTGTTGTTACCCAGTTTGTTTTATCACTGTTTACTATTGTAAAGCGCAACGGAATCTGCTGCGCTATATAAGAAACTGCAAATAAATAAATAAACTGCAAATAAATAATAACTAAAATGGTTTTATCTTTTTACAGTCCCAATGTCCAACTTAAAAGAACAGGAATTTTTAGAAGGGTTCATCGAGAAGTATCGTTCCCATGAATGCCTGTGGCGAACCAAGTCCAAGGAGTATTCAAATAAAATGAAAAGAAACCAAGCCTTGGAGGACTTGTCTCGCTACAGTCTCCCATTTCACCCAGAGGCCAATGTAGAATGGGTGCGGAAACGCATCCAGAATCTGCGCACGGTTTTCTTGAAGGAACACAAGAAGGTGGAGGCTGCAAAGAAGTCTGGTGCTGGAGTCGATGAGATGTATCAAACATCGCTCTGGTACTACGACAGGTTGACGTTCACCCTCAGCCAGGAGTCGATGAGGACAGGAGTAGTCCTGATAGTCGAACATGAAAACCAAGAAGTCACGGCGCATGAGGAGGATAATTCGTATTGGTGAGTCTACTTTGTTGGCTATCTAATTGATTCCTCCTGCCAATCCACAGCCCCCTCCCCATTAAAGTAGGCCATATACTCTTCCCTCACATGTTTGGCTCATGCACTCCCTGTGAAGTGTTGTGTTGGGGTTTGCAAGGAGGATATCTGCACTACCTCCTCTGGCAGATCTTGGTCTTCTTGGAGTGCTGTGCCTGTAGCCCTTTGCTGTGTGGCTTTTCTGTGGAGCAAATTGTGCAGGACACAGCACGCCGTGACAACCCAGTCAATTTTGTCCACCCTCAGGTTAATGGCAGTGTGGAAAATGCGAAACCGGCTAGCCAGGATGCCAAAAGCATTTTCCACAACACGCCGTGCCCTGGATAGCCTGTAGTTGAAGATCCTTTTGTCATGGTTCAGGCCCCTTTGCGCATATGGCTTCATGACATGCTCGTGCAGGCTAAAAGCCTCGTCTGCCACAAACACAAAGTTAAGCCCCTGTTTAGTTTCCTGGACAGACGGCAAGTGAAGGGTGTTCGCTATGAGCCTTTCTTAGAACTTTGTGTCCTTGAAAGTGCCACCATCCGATGCACGGCCATTCCTTCCTACATCCAGGAAGATAAACTCATAGTTCGCATTAACCACAGCCATTAGTACAATGCTAAAATAGCCCTTGTAATTAAAGTAGTAGGAACCACTATTGATAGGCTGGGCTATGCGGACATGTTTGCCATCAATGGCTCCACCGCAATTTGGAAAGTTCCATCGCTGTTCAAACTCCTCTGCGATGACTTTCCATTCATTCACGCTGGTAGGGAACTGAAATTAGAAGTAAATAGAATTGATTAGTAAACATGTTCAATTTTTTTACAGCTTGCTGACGACCCACCTCCAACCCCAGACCTGTCTGTCCTATCAGATAATGCATGTACATCGAGCGAAGCTCCTACTCCGGCACGCACTCCGCCACCCACCCTGGAACCCACTCCACCACTCCCCCGTGCAAAAAAAATGCGTGGCAAAGGAAAAAAAGGAGAAGCAGCAGCACATGAAGAATTTATGATGCGGGCACAGCGAGTCCTGCAAAGAAACCCGGACAAACATGACAACTACTTCACTTATGTGGCAGAGTGTGTTTGCAACATGGCTCCGGACCAGCAACTTACTTTTGAAAAGTTATGCATGGAGTTGGTGTATAATGGCAGTTTAGGGTATCTCAACAGTGGCACTAAAATAGTTGGCATGGGTAGTGCACCAGAAACACCTCTGTCAATAGAATCACCAGTGCCTACTCCGCCTGCCACCGTACCAGGCCAGTCGAGCACACTTCCAACACATACACAGTCAACACCTACACAGCCTTCTCAACCCTCCCAGTACCGTCAATTCTACAGTTCTTTACTGATAGAAGATCCGGAGTCTCCTGTTTTTGAAGATCTGTCTTAAAATATAGGCTATTTTATCATTTACCATCGACATGGTCTCAGCTGCAGGTATGTGATGGCCACTGCTCACATGGCGTATGGTGCACATCAATGGGGCCGGGACCACTGCATATGCGCCATGCGCCATGTGGGCCGCAGCCTTTACATATCTGCAGCAGACATCCTCTGCCACACAAGGGCCTGTTTCATAAGTTACCAGAGTGTCTTTTTTCTTTGTTTTCTACGTATATGCTGCTACCTGTACCTGCATTACCAGAGGGAGAACAGGATTCTCCTCAATCTGGAGAGCAAACTCAATTTATTGCCCTTTTTTCTTTGCCAATAGTATGGGGTACTGTGCGACAGACATGGTCTCAGCTGCAGGTATGTGATGGCCACTGCTCACATGGCGTATGGCGCACATCAATGGGGCCGGGACCATTGCATCTGCGCCATGCGCCATGTGGGCCGCAGCCTTTACATATCTGCAGCAGACATCCTCTGCCACACAAGGGCCTGTTTCATAAGTTACCAGAGTGTCTTTTTTCTTTGTTTTCTACGTATATGCTGCTACCTGTACCTGCATTACCAGAGGGAGAACAGGATTCTCCTCAATCTGGAGAGCAAACTCAATTTATTGCCCTTTTTTCTTTGCCAATAGTATGGGGTACTGTGCGACAGACATGGTCTCAGCTGCAGGTATGTGATGGCCACTGCTCACATGGCGTATGGCGCACATCAATGGGGCCGGGACCATTGCATCTGCGCCATGCGCCATGTGGGCCGCAGCCTTTACATATCTGCAGCAGACATCCTCTGCCACACAAGGGCCTGTTTCATAAGTTACCAGAGTGTCTTTTTTCTTTGTTTTCTACGTATATGCTGCTACCTGTACCTGCATTACCAGAGGGAGAACAGGATTCTCCTCAATCTGGAGAGCAAACTCAATTTATTGCCCTTTTTTCTTTGCCAATAGTATGGGGTACTGTGCGACAGACATGGTCTCAGCTGCAGGTATGTGATGGCCACTGCTCACATGGCGTATGGCGCACATCAATGGGGCCGGGACCATTGCATCTGCGCCATGCGCCATGTGGGCCGCAGCCTTTACATATCTGCAGCAGACATCCTCTGCCACACAAGGGCCTGTTTCATAAGTTACCAGAGTGTCTTTTTTCTTTGTTTTCTACGTATATGCTGCTACCTGTACCTGCATTACCAGAGGGAGAACAGGATTCTCCTCAATCTGGAGAGCAAACTCAATTTATTGCCCTTTTTTCTTTGCCAATAGTATGGGGTACTGTGCGACAGACATGGTCTCAGCTGCAGGTATGTGATGGCCACTGATCACATGGCGTATGGCGCACATCAATGGGGCCGGGACCATTGCATCTGCGCCATGCGCCATGTGAGCCTTTACATATCTGCGGCAGACATCTTCTGCCACACAGTAGCCCGTACTTATTGGGAAAGTTTAAACTGGGTCATAAATACTTAAATGTTTATATATAGTGTTTTTTTTTGTACAATATCTTTTATATGGTATTATAATATATTTGTGTTGACACAATAAATCTATTTACTATTTTACTATTTACACATGTTTTACATAAGAAAGGCCTAAAAAACCTGTTTCTGTCCTAGGCCTAAATTATAAATAAAATTTTTTTGTTTGCACAATAAAGTGTACGGTGTATTTTTCATCCTTACCTTGCAATACTGGTACTGCAGCACCTTCACAATGGCTTTGCAGGTCTCCGGGATGATGAGGCCCAAAGCTTGCGGGGAGATGAGGGATCCAAACTTCAGGTCAGCAAGAGACCGTCCTGTCGCCAGAAACCTCAGGGTCACCACCAGCCGTTCCTCAGCAGGGATAGCCACGCGATACTTGGTATCCTGCTTCTCGATGTGGGGAGTCACCAGACGCAGCAATTCCTGGAATGTGGCATCATCCATCCTCAAAAAGTTCCTGAAATTGTCTGGGTTATTTTCCCTGATGTCCCTGAGCAGTGGCATGTGCGAACGAGTCTGACGCTGCAGTAGCCACTGCTTTGTCCAGCATGATCTTGCTCTCCTGCGCTGGGCCCTCCGACGCCTGAGCTTCAGCACTGCATAATAGAGCAGGTAATGTTGCTGGTGACTACCCATCACTGCATTCTCCATAGTGCAGGGTTAAAAGACACTTTGTAATGGCAGGCAAAACAAAGTAATATGTAAATAGCTATGTCCAGCGTTCAGCAGGTATAAACCAAGCCTCACTAGTAACAAAGCAGAAATACACTGGTTTAAAATGGCTGCTGCTATTCCTATCCCCTCTGCTAGTCCAGCCCCTTTATTTAAATTTCAAAGGCCAATCTGACGACGGTCGCATGTGTTCTTGCAAAAAAAAACACCCAGCGATCCGACCGTCTTAACGACCATCACGGGCGCAACGGGATCGGATCTAGATCGTTCCGCAAAAAAAACACAATTTTTGCTAATCGTTTGCTGGGGACTGCCTGGGAGCTCCCGGGAAGTCCAAGGGAAATCGTTCCATGGTCGTCTATCGGTCGTGGACGACGGTGGTCGTCCTGGTGTGTACCCTACATAATCATCCAATCTTCAATACAATCATCCACTCTTCAATACAATCATTCAATCTTCAATTATCCAATCAAAGTCCTTTCTTCTTCGTTTTATTCTTCAACTCTTCAAGCAACATTCCAATATTCCTTCAAGTACCAAGCATCATCATATCTTACAATAACATATTGGACTATTGACTTTACATTTGCATTATCTGCCATATGTCATTTGTGCCATCAGTATCATTGTCTTGCAATATCTTTATTAAACCAAATTCATTTTATCCTATTTGTTTCACTCCCTTCTGTCGTAGATGCAACCCTCATACGTTAAAGCACCTAGCTTCCGTTACAGCTGGTGCTTTTAAGAGTGTGACACAGTGGCTGTAAATAAAACTCTATAAACTCAGACAAATTTGCTGTAACTAAGTTAATAGTAACCTGCCACTGGTGGCTGGGTAGGATTTTATGTATCTTAGGTAATACATATATCACACAAAACGCCATGAATGGATGCACGGCAACTGAAGGACTTTCTGCCCCCTGATTACCGGAGATCTGGTGCCGTGGGCGGACAGATGAGATCCAACTTCTGGATGCCTGGTGATTATATGGGAATGGTTGCCATTACTATTACAAACTTCCTCTTTGAGCAACCATCCTTTGGGACTCCCCAAAGGATGGTTGATCCGGAAGCTTAAGTATAGCGGGGTATATTAAGCAGAGACTCTGGATCACACACACACTAGGGAACCTTGAAAAAGACCTGAGTTCAGATTGAAACATGTTGGCGTTTTCCCTGGTGTGGTGACGATTGTCAGCATACTACATGCGGGGCTGTATTGGCTGCAGACAGCCTCGGTTGCTGCATGTCATCCTCAAGCTCGTTTTGTAACTGTTTTTTAATTTAACAGTTCCACCATCATTGACAATAAGCTGCACAACCTTAATTATCGCCTGGGAAACTTTGTGCTGTATTTTTATGTTTTCTGAATTTGATATGGAATTTGTATATGTTGCATCTCTATGTGAATGTTGTGATGAAAACTGTATTATGCTATGAAATGATTATTCTCATTGCTTGAACCCATGATGCTGAGGTTTCGGTAAATGAGAGCTTATGACTGTATTGTAACAGCCTTGGAATTTACAATCCCATCTGACTGTACGAGGAAGTAATTAGTTATAATGTCAGTTTGAACTCGCGTGAAGGGCTCTCTTTCTATTGTATTTTCTGTTTGGAATGGCGAAGAACACTCCCAGAGTGTCCGATTCTAGAATTTAAAATTGCACATTGTTAGATACACTCAGCTTTTAATTGACGTTATTATTTTTGCTTTAGCAGCTTCCGTCAAAGAAATCTGCCAATACCCTAGGAGTGGTAAGATGCTGGCTCTTTGCAAAATTTCCCACTAGCTTATCAACCCGAGCGTAAGACTCGAAGCGAGAAGCTTGATTTAACTTACGGAAGTTATTGCAGAATATTAAAGCACCCAAAGGCTTAGATACTAAAACAATAGGATTATTACACTCGCTGGTTGATCCCTCTATGACTCATCTCTTCTACCTCTTGCTTTACCTCTGACCACTTTGCCTTGCAATATGGCCTTTAATTACTAGTTTAATTAGCCCGGTGTAGTCACAGCATCATGTTGGATGATTGTTGGCGTCTTTCACGGAATGGCAGAAAACACACCTTGGCATTGTGCCACCAACTCCACCACTTCCTGTTTCTGTCCAGGACTAAGCGGGGTATTCAATCCCCCGCCGCTATTTCCGAATGGGGGAACGGCCGTGGATTGTCGAGCTCACGGCCGGATCGCAACGATCCATGGCTTTTTCTGGTGGCCACGCTCCCTTTTCGGCGCTAGACAGGCGGGACAATGAATCCCGCCTGACGATTATCAGTTGAGCAGGCCGAGAACGGGACAGGGTCACGGCTGTCGGGACGTCTCAGCTGTCGGGACGTCCCGACAGTCGTGACCTGGGATTAAATATCCCCCTAAGTGTGACTTCAATGAGTACTTGGCATTCTGGAAACTTTTTTGCCACCAAAGAGGGGTGACTGACCCTTTCCTTCCAAGGTTCCAACAGATTTATACTGTAGAATTGTATATTTTTCCTTCTATCTTCCTGCCAAACCTTGTAATTGACCAGCCCCACTGCCTCTATAATCTCATATGGGCCCTGCAATTGAGCATACATCTTACTTTTAGTAGTGGGTACAATCACTGGCACCAGGAACGTTTGATTGCGGTGACGTCATAACTGTGTTTTTGACGCTGCTGAGCCCCTTCCATATGTTAGTTCAGGAGTGGTGCAATCTGCCTTAGTTGGCCATACAATTGGGACACAAACTGAACAATGTTAGATTCTTGACCACGGTTGTTGTTTCCACCTTTCCTTTATCAGATTCATAGACCCTCTGAGTTGTCTCCCACAGAGAAGTTCAAGTGAGTAAAGGCCCCCATACATTAGGCCGACTTGTCCTTAGGACAAGTCGGACCCAATTCTCCTGTGAGCCGCCCGGGAGCTGCCCGGGAGGCTCACACACAATTTGGCACTTGATGAGCCAAATTTGACATGTGATAAAATGCCTGTCAAATGACTGGCCGCTCTCTGATTGGCTGGCTGAGAGCTCAGCCAATCAGAGAACGGCTAGTCATTTGACAGAAATTTTAAAATCTAATACCCTCCACTGCGCGTCCCGTCCCGCAGCGCTGCTGTGCTGATATCTATGATCATCATCTCCGCCCGGCAAGGTCAGCACTCCCCGGCGCCGCCAGCTTAGCACTCAGGGATCCGCTGCCTGCCCCACTGCTCCCCCGGTGTCTGCATGCATATGCCTGTCAGGTGGGCAGGCATATGCATACAGGGAGGTCGGACGTGGTCGTATGTACTGACCGTCCGACCTCCCTGATCCGGTCCTATGCGCACGGGACCGCGCATCGGATCGGATCAGATATCACACACCTGCGATTTTGGGCCGATTTCTCCCGATTATCGGCACAAAGTGCCGAAATCGGATGAAATCGTCCCAAAATCGCATAGTGTATGGGGGCCTTTACCTTGAAGAGGATGGGGGTATCTCTCTCACTGCGAACATTAAATAAGACAGGAGTAAGTCCCAATCTCTTTTTCTTTAGACACCGCCCTCTTTATTATCTGTCTGTGGGTCTGATTAAAACTTTCTACCAGGCCATCTGTTTGCGGGTGATAAACTGAAGTGTTAATCGTTTCTACCTATAACCACTGGCACAGTGTTAGCAACTCTTTAGCAATAGTACTAGACTTTATATTAGTGGCACAGCCTCGGGTATCGGATGGCATAATCGGCTACCACATATGTATTGATGCCCTCAGGCATTTTTCCACTGACCCTATCAAATCCTTACCAATTCACTCAAAAGGTACAGAGGGCCTGATACTGGTTCACTCGCAAAAGCAAATTCTCTCTAATGGACAAAACCTTATGCACTGCAGGTGGGGCAGATGTAAAATGTGCAGAGAGA
This sequence comes from Crinia signifera, assembly GCF_055691185.1. Lineage (NCBI taxonomy): Eukaryota > Metazoa > Chordata > Amphibia > Anura > Myobatrachidae > Crinia > Crinia signifera. Next base: position 19,686,899 of record NC_139218.1, on the reverse strand, counting down.
GTTACATTTGAGTGTTATTTTGTTTCTGTGCAGGGTAAATACTAGCTGCTTTATTTTTACACTGCAATATAGATCAGTTTTGATCAGTTTGAAGTACAAACCCCACCCAAATATATATACTCTCTGCACAAGCTACATCTGCCCCACCTGCAGTGCACATGGTTTTGTCCATTAGAGAGAGAATTTGCTTTTGCAAATGAACCAGAATCAAGCGCAGAGATTATAGGGAGGGGTACCAGGTTATCCCAAATCTCTGGCCGGGGTGCGGTCCTCTGACATACTGGGCATTTCTGACAATATCTCTTGATGGCTGCATAGATACCTGGCCAAAAGAACCTCAACCAGCAGGGCAGGAGGCAGGTGCCGGCACACGCTGCCGCCGTTACATTAGTGTAGGTCAGGAATCGGGATATACTTCCATGGATGATTTGCGGAGGGGGGGGCAGGCCGGCAGCGCCATTCGACCAATCGGCACCCGGAGCATGAGCTCCGGTGGGTCCGCCTTCCCTACGCCTCTGATAATACATAAGTGCTTCAGAGTGTTATGCGTGTAGAACTTAAATATGATAGGCTTGCCTGAAGAGGTGAGTTTTCAGGGAACGCTTGAAAGTTTGGAGGCTTGTGGAGACATGACATGGGAGTTTTTCACACAGTTTGAAGTGCACCGCATACCTTCGCATTGCTCGCTTCGCTCGCGATGCTTCGGGCACACTACTTTTTCACACAGTTTGAAGTGCACCGCATCCCCTCGCATTGCTCGCTTCGCTCGCAATGCTTTGGGCACACAACTTTATTCTCGCACCACAACCTAGTGGATGGTAGGGCATGTAATACCGCCTGTCGGCACATGTCGGTTTAAAAAACTGTGAAAAACCCCATGTCGACCTTTTGACTGTCGACCTAGCCCATGTTGACTTAATGCTTATGTCGACCTAATGCCATGTCGACATAGACCCACGTCAACTTAGATCCATGTCGACCTTAACTTATGTCGACTTAGTGGTGTCGACCCAATGCTTGTCGACCTAGTTGTTGTAGACCTAATGACCGTATCACGTGTCAGGGTAGCCTTTGGTGCACTTTTAAGATGTTCCTTGTCATAGAAGTTTCTCTATTTGGATATTCATTGAATCTGGTTTCCCAGAACTAGTTTTCAATGTGTTTATCTAAAGAGAAGATAGTAATAAAACCTGACTGAAGTCACTGAACTATCTCAGTTTACTCCTATCTTATTTAAACTTTGTGCAGTAATTATAGCAGTTAGATACCATTTACTTTATGAGGGAAGCTGACGACAAATGTTGACGAATAGCAAATATTTCCTGCTAGTATTCTGCATTGTTTGTTTACTTTATGGCAATATAAGCTTTTTATTTTATAGCAATATAAGCTTTAAAACTGTTCTGTTCACTGACTGTCCTTTGGGAGATTATGCAGACTGGTTGTAATGTAACCAGTGTCAGATTAAGGTGTAAATGGGCCTGGAGCTGAAAATTATCAAGGGCCTATTATGCGCAATAATAGGGGTTGTGGCCAGCACCTAATAATGTGGGGGCGTGACCAGTGTTCTGGTTGGGTGGTCTGCTCATGGGTGTGTCTGTATTTGTGTAAATACTTTCAACTAATTATATATGCCTGGAAAAGGCAGGGGGCTGGCATAGGAAATATGCAAAGGGTTCAGTATAGGGTGGAATATGGCACAGAGGTTGGCATATGCAAGCGCCTGGTACAGAAAAGAGGGAAACTAGAAGCTGCAGATATACTTACCTTCAAGCGGAGGCTGCAGACTTTGGGCTGCAGTGCTGACCATGCCACCAGTAGCCATCTCCAAAAAGAAGATGACTACTCCATCTGATGATGTTTCAGTTTATTAACTGTTTTCAAGTCACATATATATATATATATATATATATATATATACACACACACACACATATACATATATATATATATATATATATATATATATACACACACACACACACACACACATGCACATGCACACACAATATCTTCCCCAGCACTCTGGTGTCCCAAATCTGGGTTAAAAATTCCGATACTCACAGGATGCAGGGAGATATATTGCCAGGTGCCCTCCAAAGGTGCACCCGCAGGATGCCGATGTCCTAAAATACTTCCGGGGTGAGGCGGCACTCCAGTCATAAAAAATCTGCAGATTTATCGATGACCTTTTGGTTATATGGTCTGGACCTATTTCTGATTTGATTTCTCACATTGATACACATAATGCAAGTACCAGCCCTGTTAAATTGACCATCTCATATAGTCAGCAATCCATCAGTTTCCTTGACGTAACATTATCTCTGGCTAATGGTGTTTTAAATACTTCCCTATTTCAGAAGGAAACAGATAGGAACAATTTACTATACGGCACTAGTTGTCATCCTACTAGTCTCATTAATGGCTTACCTTTTTCACAAATGGTACGTGTTAAACGCATTGTTTCAGACCCCAGTGAGTCAGAAGTCCAAATTGATAAATTGATCCACAGTTTTTTGGAGCGTGGATACAAACCATCAAACCTTTATGCCGCTAGGGACAGGATAGCGTTAATTCCCCGTGAACAACTTTTGTCCCCCCAAAGTAGCAGAACCTATTATACCTACCATCCCTTGGGTCACTAAATACACCAAATAAAGCCCTGTTATTAATAAGATCTCTAAAAAACTTTGGCCTATTGTTAAAACTGACCATCAAATTAACATTCCCAGTACCAGGCTTATGGCATGTTACCAAAGGGGCCCTAATATGCGTGACCTATTGGTTAAAACCGATATTACTGGTTTCAATATGCCTGAGAAACCCCCGCCACGGGGCTGTATCCGTTGCACTTGCACTGTGTGCACCTGCATGATACCGGGTAACACATTCTACCACCCCCATAAGGGCACGAAATACACCATTAGACATACATTGTCATGTCAAACTAAATATGTTGTCTATCAATTAATTTGCCCGTGTGGCCTATCATACATAGGTAAAACGGAACGCACTTTTAAAGAGCGTATTACCACCCACCGCTCCACTATCCGGGCAGCCCTGGCAGGTGGCAAGCAGGGGCATAGATACAGTAAGGCAGCCCCCGCCACTGCTTGGGGGAGCGGGGGCTGCGTGGGCGCTGGGTGCGGGTATCCGCCCGGCGGCTGGTGAACCGAGTGATTGTATATCACTGCCACATGCCGCTGCCCGTGCGCTCGCTGATCACAGGCGAGTCGGCGCGGGCACGGCCAAGACTGTGTCTGTCAGTAAAAAAAAAAAAAACATTATTTGAAGGGCGGGTGGGTTGTCCAATGGGAGGGAGTGCGTGCGTGCGTGCTGTCCATCCAATGGGAGGGAGGGCGGGCGAGGGCAGTGCATGGACGAGCTGATCGTGAACCCCCGTATCTGCCTGAGAGGCGAGGAGTGGGAGCTGCTGGTTAGCTGGAGGCATGAGCAGCCCCATCTCCCATTGCTGCTACCGACCAGTCACGTAACAGGTGAGCTCCTGCTCTGCCCCCTCTGTTGTTCCTTGTCGTCCGGGCTGCCCTCACTCCCCTCACTCCCCTCACCGACCTAAGGGCATAAGGGTGAAGGACGAGCGCAGACCACCCGCACACTGCACATGAGCCAGGGCTGTGCTGTACAGTACAGCGCTGTGCATCTGATGATGGTCTGTGACTGTGTACAGCCCAGGCAGTTCATTTTGTAAAATGTTCCAGGCACAGGGGGGGGGGGGGGGGCGCAAAATTTCTAGTTACGCCACTGGTGGCAAGTGTGAATTGCCTGTACCCAAGCATTTCGTTGCCCGTCAACATACCCTACCTTCTTTGAGGTACCGTATGATTGACCACATACCCCTCAGTTTGAGGGGAGGTAATCGCAGCCTGCAACTTCTGAAATGTGAGTCTCGGTGGATACACCGCTTGGATACACTTGCTCCGCGCGGTTTAAATGAATTAGCAGGTATCAGTTGCCTTACCCGCAAATAATCCTATGCATTGTCTTACCAGTGTATTGTTTTACCAACATATTTTTCCGATTCATCATATATGTATATTTGTTGTTCATTGGTGTGTCGTTTTTTGGCATCCATGAACGATTTATATACCTAATTGAGCCATGTTGCGTATCTCTCATAAATGTCTGACAATATCAGTCCATTTATTCCAGGATGTGTTTAGCCCCTTGCAGCCTCTTGATTCTCCCTTATTGTCTATATACTGTAGCTGTTATAGTATTTGTTTTCAATTACATTGTGGTTTGTTTCTAACCATTATGTTACCTTTTGTAGCGCTCTGCGTTGTGGTTCCGTTTGATCGTATTTCATGGTTTTTGTTAGTATACCTGCGACTAGATTTTCTTATCTATTGTAATCCAATCACCTTTTCAATTTAATCTTTGATACTTTGCAGTCTTGTCCTATGTATTGTGTATTTTGTATGTATATGTATTGTATATTGTTATTTATGTATCTATGGTGATGGTAGCACTTTTATGACGTCATTCACGCTGCGCTGCTGAGCAGGCTAGCGTCTGACGTATTTCAGCACATGGGGTATAAAGTTAAGTGGATTTTTTGTTCTCATTAGCCTGATGAAAACGTCCAAATAAAGGACGTTGAAACGTCGCCTTCGCAAACCCTGTGTACCTGAACTTTCTTTCTGCTTGGAGTGCCGCTCCACACCCTGCAAATATACTATTTCTAGTGCAGGCACCCAGCCAAGATTCTATTGCCTAGGAGCTGTGGATTGTGCCGGTCTACTGGACATATATATATATATATATATATATATATATATATATATATAAATTCCAATTTCCCAAAGGAAAAAATTACGGCACTCAGGAGACGTGTAAATGAAAAAAGAATTTGTATTCCAGGTATAAAGGGGAACGTTTCGGGGAGTGACCCCCGTCTTCAGCCCCAACCTACAGCACTGGAGGAAAGATTACAATTACAATTTATACTTACCTGACCGCAGAACGCCCCAGGACGCGCTGACAGTGTGGATCCAGCCGGCGGAAGTGCACCGCTGACCACTTCCTGTGCGTGACGCTCAACCACTGTTGCTAAGCAACGCCTGGTTTGCGTATCAACAGCACGGAAGCGCAGCGTTCCACCTTCCAAGCACAGTGGACTCCGCTGCAAGCACCTTCGATAGAACGCCTGGTGCCAGGTGCATAACAAAAGTAAACAGGCAAAAATTACCACATGAGGATCCAGCTCCAGTCTACCAACCCCGGGCGGTCAAACCAATGCAGCTGTATCCCGGATACCCTGATCAAATAAGTGTATCTTACCGTGGACCTCCCACTTAGTAGACTCACATCGGATACCGGGATCAGTCTGCATGGGCTCATGCCGACACGGTGTCGACCACTGGGCATCTTGATCCATCATGTCAGTAAGCCTGCACAACAAAAAAGAAAACACATGTGTTAGACAATATTAAGACAGGTGGAACAAAAAAAATTACATATACACAACTTTACAAACCAGAACACAAATAAACAGTCATAAAGAGAGAAACCAGGGTTAATGTCCATTCTCAATGGAGGGTATTCCAATTGATCTTCTCGTTGAGGTCATCAGGATGGATGGTCCCCAACCTAAAGATCCACTCAGACTCCCTAATCAATAATTTTTTGGATCGATCACCACCACGTGGGGTTTCAGCCACATGATCAATCATGAAGTACTTTAATGTAGAAATGGAATGGCCACATCTTTTAAAATGGCGAGGAACCGGCTGGTCAACCTCCCTGCCCCGAAGGGACAGGTTGATTGCCGACCGGTGGGCCGCCATTCGTTCCCTGAATGTACGGGTGGTTTGCCCAATGTAGTAAAGTCCACATGGGCAATCGATAATGTAGACTACATGAGACATCCTGCAGGTCAATACCTGTCGGATGTCAAACATCTTTGGACTGTGAGGATGCTTGAATTGTTTACAGGGCACAATGTGTTTACAGGTCTCACATGACCCACAGCTATAGCACCCTGGTGCTTTCGTGTAGGTATTCGGGGGCTTAGGGATGCCCATTCCTGTGATATCAGCCTTGACTAGGCGATCACGTAGATTTGGACCCCTACGGAAGGCTGCCAGTGGTCTAATCTTACTCAAACCCGGTAAATCCGGGTCTGTTTTTACAATAGGCCAGAGGGCATTAGTGGCATGGCGAATCACTGCACTCGCTGTAGAGAATGAGCTGGACCAGGGCAAAACTGCATTGGAACTTTTACGTCTTGGAGTTAGTAAATCTGTTTGGGACATCTGAAGGACTTCTAATTTTTGTGATTGTAGGGTATTGGGGTCATAACCCCTAGCTACAAATTTAGAAATTAATGTGTCCAAACGTGATCCCACCTTCTCTGGATCGCTGACTATGCGAGCCACCCGCATCATCTGCAAACGTGGAAGACCACGTTTGAGAGCTGGTGGGTGATGACTAGAACCAAGTAAAAAAGTATTGCTATCGACGTCTTTAAAATATACATCAGTGCCAATCACATTGTTGTTAATGGTGACCGCCACATCAAGAAAGTGGGTCTCTGTACTGCTGTGGGTGGCTGTATATTTGATGGAAGAATTGCCGTAGTTGATGTCGGCAATCAATCTGGATAACGCCTCCTGTCCACCCGTCCACAAGATGAAAATATCATCTATGTAGCGGGTGTACAGGAGCAGGCTATCTCTCACAGCAGGGTCAGTAAAGAATTTTAATTCTTCCTCAAAGAACATAAAAATGTTGGCATAAGAGGGGGCCACAGGAGAACCCATGGCACACCCTCTCAGCTGCAAGTAGTACCCGCCATCAAACAATAAATAATTGCGCTGTAACGTGAGCGTCAACAACTGTATAAATAATTTGTGATAAAAAATGCCAGGATCTAGAAACTGCAATAAATTTGCGTACAGCCTCCACCCCCCCATCATGAGGGATGGAGGTGTAGAGGCTGCACACATCAAAGCAGACCATAATCGTGCCTTCAGGCAACACATCAAACTGTTTGAGCAAGTGTATAAAGTTGGTAGTGTCCTTGAGAAAGGATGGTTTTAACAACAATAAGGGTTGCAACAGGTGGTCCAACAGTTGGGCAATAGCTTGAATAAAGAACATCCTGTTGTGCCTGTGTTGTACTCATTACCCAAAGTTCATAAAGATCCTCTGTTACCCCCAGGCAGGCCAATAATTTCGGCCCGTGATTCATTATATCAAGCTATTGCCCAACTGTTGGACCACCTGTTGCAACCGTTATTGTTGTTAAAACCGGCTCCTGATTGGCCGCTACGCCGCAAGGTGGCCAATATCGGCATTTGGGGGCGGAGCCGCACGATGTACACAGAGTACCGTGCGGCTCAGCTGTTCGGTCTGGTTCGCATTCTCGGTTTGTTTTTTTGCAAAGACCTCTTCCCTGGACTACGTCGCCCTGGGACAGGTGAGTATAGTTTCCTTCCACAGCTTCCTCCATGGATTTCGTCGGACACCGACAGCGACATCGACAGCGACGGTCGACATGGAGCCAGAAGATGACACAGGACCAGAACATCAGGACCAGGGCTACCTATGGGATGAAGATAGGTAAGTATTAGTATGTAAGGGCTTTGGATGTATTAAAGTTTTATTTTAAGTGTGTGTCAGTGTGTTTTATTTTACTATTTTTAATACTGTGGAACTACAAGACCCAGCGGGCCCTTTAATGCCCCGCAGGCTGGGACTTGTGGTTCTTCAAGTCCCAGCTTGCGGGGAAGGCTTGCTGGGACTAATAGTTCACCAGTATTAAACAATAGTTTATTCTTTTTTTTACACCAAGATCAGCCCGGTGACCACAGCCCAGGGTCACCGGGGACAGTACCAGGCTTCAGCCTGGTCAGGTAAGTCCTGGAGGGGGGGACCCCTTCATTGGGGGGGTCCCCACTCCCCCAGGGCCCCTGGCCAGGCTGACCGGTCAGGGGGTTAATTTTTTGGCCGCGGGACCTTATATCATTAGTGTCCCCCGGCTGTGACATTACCCTGCTGGCTGGTTTGGCCTGGGGCTGGTTCTTAAAATACGGGGGACCCCTAGTCATTTTGTCCCCCGTATTTTGGGAACCAGCCCCGGACCTGGAGCCTGGGGCTGGTTGTTAAAAATCGGGGAACCCCTATTTGTCAGGTTCCCTGATTTTTAATTACCGGCCCCGGCTCCTTCAGCCTGGTGCTGGTTACAGCTGTGGGGGGGGGACCCCACGCTGGTTTTTTTATTTATTTATTTAATTTTTCTATTTTTTTTACACTAAAACCTGCACGGATCTGACTGACTGGCTTCTGCCAAATACAACAGGAACATCAGGGTGTATTTTCCTGTCGTATTTTGGTGCTTGTTTTACACCACGTAGCAGCCGTATTATCAATACGGCTGCTTAGTAAATCAGGAACCACCATTCTTTTGAATGGTGATTCCTGTCGTATCCTATCGATGGTGTAGACATTCGTATTTGTAAATACAAATACGAATGTCCCATCATTAGGAATACGAATTGTTGTATTTTCGGGATTGTAAATCCCGAAAATACAAATGTGTAAAAAATAGGTGTATTTCTGCCTACGAATACACCTATTTTTTACGAATCCATTTTGGTAAATTTCCCCCTTTATAACAATGGGTCCTTTATAAGCACTGCTGCGCCTGGTGTATATAATGTACTGCTTTTAGGACATGGCAACACACAGTGGCGGGCTGGGCAGGGGGGCAGGGTGCCATCTGCCCCCCAGGCCAGTGCAGGTTTACAGTAAGAGGGCCGCCTGTTAGCTGTGTGTTTGCACATAGCTGACAGCCTGGACGGCTCCAGGCTGCTCCTGTGACCCGGCTGTCATGTGAGGCTGCATGCTGCTGCGTGTCCAGCATCAGTAGGAGAAGGCAGATTCGGATGGGGCCACCATAAGGGAGGTACAGAAGTTACTGCAGGGCCAGATTATGAGAACTCTTGCCTACCCTGGAAAGGCCCTGTCACAGACAGGATCCCCCCTCAGGACCCCCCCAGCACTAGGTCTGCTCTCCGTCTCTCCGTGCTGAGCAGTAGCCACGCCCCCAACTCTCTTCCTCCTGAAAGTTTCTGAAACTTCAGTTCTATCTCCTCCCTGCTGATACTACTGGCCCTGCAGGCCTGCACTGAAGAAGGCTGGGCCTGGCACTCTGCCTGCCAGCTGCGGAGCACAACACAAAGGTACCACCTGTCCCCTGCAGTATCTTTCTTTATATCCCTGTCAGTGTCTTCTGCAGTTTCTCTATCTCCTAGTCCTTTGTGGTCTCTCCCTGTTCCCTGCAGTCTCCCTTGCTCTTTCCATATCCCCTGCACTCTCTCTTGCACTCTCCCTGTCCCCTGCAGTCTCCCTTGCTCTCTCCATATCCCCTGCACTCTCTCTTGCACTCTCCGTGTCCCCTGGGGTCTCTTATGCACTTCTTGTCCCCTGGGGTCTCTTATGCACTCCTTGTCCCCTGCAGTCTCTTTCGCCCTCTCTGCATCCCCTACAGTCTCTTTCCTTCCCTCTGCATCCACTACAGTCTCTTTCCTTCCCTCTGCATCCACTACAGTCTCTTTCACACTCTCGATGTCCCCTGCAGTCTCTTTTACTCTCTCTCTGCATCTCCTGCAGTCTCTTTTGCCCTCTTTGCATCCCCTATGGTCTCTTTCCCTCTCTCTGCATCCACTGCAGTCTCTTCACTCTCTCCAGGTCCCCTGTGGTCTCTTTCCCTCTCTCTCTTTGCATCCCATGTGGTCTCTTTCGCTCTCTCCGCATCCCCTATGGTCTTGCTCTCTCCACTTCCCTTGCGGTCTCTCTCACTCTCTCTTATTTTTCTCTTGCTCTCTCTGCATCCACTGCGGTCTCTCTGCATCTCATGTGGTCTCTCTGCATCTCCTGCAGTCTCTCTCTCTCTCTCCCTGTCCCCTGCGGTCTCGCTCTGTCCGTGTGTCCTGTGGTCTCGCTCTGTCCGTGTCTCTTGCGGTCTCTGTTGCTCTCTCCATGTTCTCTTCACTATCTCTCTCTCGCTCTGTCCCCTGTGCCCTCCCTAGCTGTCTCTTTGTCCCCTGTGCTCTTTCTTGCTGTCTCATGTGGTGTATCTTATTATATTCCTTTTCCCTGCGGTCTCTCCAGCTGTCTCTCTTTTCCTTATGGTCTCTCGCTGTCTCCTATCTTATGCAGTGTCTCTCTTTATCTCCCCTTCTCCTGCGGTCTCTCCCGTTATATTCTTATCCCCTCCAGTCTCTCTCATTTTCTTCCTTTCCCCAGCAATTTCTTCCACTATATCCCAGTTTTCCCAGAATCCTACCTGTTTCTGACCTTCTGTTCCAATAACTGCCTTCTGGACACACAACTGTCCCAGTCATTGGAATTGGAGGGGCCACTGCAGGATGGTAGAGCCCAGTTTTTTCATTCTGTAAATAAAGCAAACCCCAAAAGTATGTACACATGGTGTGAAAATCACACTGTGTTCGGCCACATTCAATCCAGATGCGCAGCAACGCAGCATTGGAATTGAAAGTAGAAATAGACTGTGCAGCACAATTTATTTCTACTAGTTTGAAAGGAGGACAACTGCTCCCCCACACGCCATCCCTCTCTCCCTGTCAGCCGATGCCAGCACCCCGGCGGCAGCCAGTATCGAATTGATATTGGCGGCCGCCAAATCACACCGTGTGTACATACTTCAACCCCAGGGCCACTTGCTTGTAGATGCCCCCTAGGCCGAAAGTTGCCAGCCAGCCCCTGGCAACACATTGCATTCAACCTATTGGTCTATTTTTCTAGAGTGGGGAGTTGCTCGTTGAGAGTCTAATCACCCTTCCATTAAGGTGCACAAATCTATTGATTCAGATTTTCCAAACTGGGAACACTTACAATCTTATTCTGGAAGTTTCTATTAAAATCTGTGCTGGTGCTAGGGTCTTCACTTCTCTGCCACAGACTTTATCTGCGTGTAATCGAGTGGACAGCTGTGGACATATAGATACATTCATATTACTGTAGACCTATGCATATGGTGGACACATCTTAAGGTGGCTTTGTTGAATCTTACTAATGTGTAAGTATATCAAGCGTTTTAACAAGGTGCAGGTGGGAGACATTCTTCACAGGAAGAGGAGCAGCAGAACACGAGAACATGCACTGACACTAGAGGGAGGAAGATACAGGTGGGAGACATTCCTCACAGGAGGAGGAGCAGCAGAACACGAGGACATGCACTGACACTAGAGGGAGGAAGGTGCAGGTGGGAGACATTCTTCACAGGAAGAGGAGCAGCAGAACACGAGGACATGCACTGACACTAGAGGGAGGAAGGTGCAGGTGGGAGACATTCTTCACAGGAAGAGAAGCAGCAGAACACGAGGACATGCACTGACACTAGAGGGAGGAAGGTACAGGTGGGAGACATTCCTCACAGGAAGAGGAGCAGCAGAACACGAGAACATGCACTGACACTAGAGGGAGGAAGATTCAGGGAAATGTGAGGAAGAATTTTTTCACAGAAAGAGTAGTAGATAAGTGGAATAGCCTCCCATCAGAGGTGGTAGACGCAAATACAGTAGTACAATTTAAACATGCTTGGGATAGGCATATTGATATCCTTACAAAAAAATAAGGATCAAATATGGTTCGAGGTAACATGTTTAAAAAAAGGGGCAGACTAGATGGGCCAAGTGGTTCTTATCTGCTGTCACATTCTATGTTTCTATGTTTCTATGTAAGTACCTTTGTGTGATTGCGAGTTCTAATACAAATCTCCAGGAGGATATATAGCTTTTCAATATTGGGAAGGTGGAGGTATTCCAGTAGTTGGACACCTGTCCACACAAATAAATATCTGCTTTTAGCCGGAAGAACAACGATCTTAATTACATAGCATCAATAAAAATTGGTACACCTACCATTAAATGGTAAAATGTGGATATGCTCTATTTATTATTTATTTATTTATTTATTAACAGTTTCTTATATAGCGCAGCATATTCCGTTGCGCTTTACAATATGCATCATCATGGACTGTTCGTGGTGTGCCTCTCTCTGTCTGATGTACAGTCTCGTTTTAGGCCAACCTAATAAATAAAATAATGGTCTCCAACTGACTGTATTATGGCTTGATGATAGATTATTTAGGTATGATGTTATAGTGCTATCAATCATATGATTTTCCTTATTTAATTGGTTCATTGACATCAGTATACAACGCATCTCAAGGGAGTATCTCCCTTAATTACTCTTATCGGCTAGGGAAATCAGATGATTAAGCCAATCAAGTTACAATCATAATAGGGTCCTTGGATTGTTTTATTATTGTCAAAATGAAAAATGTATGAACTGTGATTATGTATTTTTAAAGTTTATATTCTTATGTTTGTAGCAAAGCCCTGATGAAGTCCTTGATAGGACGAAACCTCCTGCAACTCCCCCCCCCTCCCGCGATTCTTGACACCCCCCGCGACTCCCCCTCCCACAAACGAATTTTGGTGAAGAAATATCAACGTTTCGGGGTCTGCTAACCCCTTTGTCAAGTGTATAAAATAAGACAAATCAAACATACCTTATATAACAGTGCTGAGGTGCGTGCGGGAGCTCCCGGTACTGGGGCGGGCAGGCGATGTCTGACGTCACTACCGGTGTGATGCGTCATGTGGGGGGAGCTCTCCCAGCATCTTAGGTTGCTGGGCAGCGCTCCCGGCATCTTGGGTTGCCGGGCAATGTTCCCAGTGGTTGCCCGGCAACCCAAGACGCCGGGAGCGTCTTGGGTTCACGGTGTGGCATATGTATAATGGGCATTATGGTGTGTGGCATATGTATAATGGGCATCACGGTGTGTGGCATATGTATAATGGGCATCACAGTGTGTGGCATATGTATAATGGGCATTACGGTTTGTGACATATGTATAATGGATACCACAGTGTGTGGCATATGTATAATGGGCATCACTGTGTGTGGCATATGTATAATGGGCATCACGGTGTGTGGCATATGTATAATGGGCATCACGGTGTGTGGCATATGTATAATGGGCATCACGGTGTGTGGGATATGTATAATGGGCATCACTGTCTCCCCTCCCTGCATCCTCTGCCACTCTGCATTCCCCCTCTTACTCTGCATCCTGTGCCACCATGCCCCCCTCACACTCTGCGTCCTGTGCCACCCTGTGTAAGTCCTCCCTTCCTTCATTCTCAGCCACCCTGCATCTCCCCTCCCAGCATTCTACGCCACCCTCCATCCCCCCTCCCTCCCTGCCACTTCCACCCTGCCACTCTACTCTCACCCCTCGTCACCCCCTTCTCACCCTTCATTACCAACCCCTCTCACCCTGCACCAACCCCCTCTCACCCTGTGTCTTCTCATTCCGTTACATAATATGAACTTTAGCTTCTTTTTTTAACTCACTCTGTGTGGCATTTTGTGAATTTTGGATCATTCCATGTGTCATAATGTGAATATTGGCTCATACTGTGTGGCATAAGGTGTACAGGTTTTTCGATAGAAAAAAGGGCCCTCTTGTTATGGTGCACAGTGCGTTCAGGGGAGGTGGCCCACAGCGGCAAAAATTGGGCGCCCCCCAAAACAAATTGGGCGCGCAACAACACCCCCCCCCCCCATTAGGGCTGCTTCAAGATATTTCCCGGTCTGTTTTTAATTCCCAATCCGCCCCTGATGAGACCAGTATCATATTGAAGAACTTTTGAGTGGGCTTCGAATGATTTTGGTCCTGTGAAACTGGTTCCAGAGAAAATTGCCCCCAGACAACATGAACAGCCAGAAATTACATTTCAGAAACTAAAAATTCAGTTTACCTGCAATATCTCTAGAACCAATAACCAATGTAGACCAGCCTGGTATCAGATTGAAGGCCCAGCGATTTGGGTTTGACTGAGATCAACCTTGAGCTTCTGTGATGTTGGTGGGGGAACTGGCAGCCGTTGGAACCGGGTGGGGGTCATAATTAGTGGGTCCCATGTTATCCTATGGGGAAAACGTTTGCCCCGCGGTATCTCCGGTTCCTGAGGGGCCAGCGACACAGGGCCGAGCTCGTTAGAAAGCTCTGGTCCTCAGCTACAACTATTTGGAGAGTGGGCCTGGAGCTACAGCTCCATCAGGCCCATTGTTAATCCGGCCCTGCATGTAACAAATGACTGCGATGTGCTCAGCATCCCAGCAGTTAAAATGGCAGCGTTCACAATTCCGACTACTGCATCTCAACTACAGGTTGAACACCAATTATTCGGCTTCCTCGGTTCCAGCACTGAGTGGGATTACCGAATTTGCCGGATTATCGGTGATAACATTTTAAAGCACCTTGACCCCGCAGCCTGGCTCGCTCCTCCGCCACACCACCTGCAGCTTGTCTCCATCTCATAGGGCATTCCAGCTCCTGCAGTGCGTTAAAGTCCGTGCAGTGCAAACCTACCCCCCAACCTGCAACTCAATCCCCCCTGCATCCCAATACCGTCCCACTGCCTCTCTAAGGCCTTCCATTGCCCTCCTAACTACTTCTAAGCCCTCCTACAGTCCCCTCTACGTCTAAAAACTTAACAATACTTCCCCCTGGCACCCAATGTGTCCGGATTATTTTTTTTTTTAATATTTCTTTATTGATTTTACATTGTAAGACATCATAGCATACATTTGAGCCCCCCCAATGTACAAAAACAGTTGCTTGGATACACTAGCATCCAACAAGATATTAGCGAGGGTCACCAGAGGACAATAACAATACACACATACCCACAAAGACAAACAGCGCCTGCAACAATTACCCCACTCCCACTTCCCCCCCTCTCATCTAACGCTCTATATTCTTTCCATAGTTCTCATCCAGCAATTACTTCGCTCCTCAATAGCCAGTTCACAAATAATCCTAGGTTACTCCAATTTACTTAGGCTTTGTGTACCCTTATTGTCCTACCATCTTTATGTCTTATTTGAACTCTTGCTATGAAGGGAATAAACAGCAGGTCCTCATTCGAAGTTATTCACAATAATATTCACGGTAATATTTCTCGAGGGAAGAACATTCAAATATGGGAGACCAAAACAGTTGTGATTTCATATCGTGCTACATTTTTGTGCATATTCACATATAAATCTAATATTTTTCCCAGTGTAAAAACACACGTATCCATATATATACTTAAACATGAATATTATAACTTTGTGCCTATTTGCCTCTTTATACATATTCCTATAGTGTACAACCGAACAAACCAGCGAGTATCCACTAACACTCGCAAAGTGAAAGTGACATAAATTATGATTTCACATTTCCCCTCCCCTCCCCTCCCTCCCATCCCCCACCCACCCATTACCCTACTTCTTCCTATATTTATAGTGGACTTGTGTGCAGTTATTTGTTTTTTTACCCGAACAAAAAAAAAAAATAACACAAAAAAAATATATATATGTACTCCCATTATTCTAGATATCGTGAAATTATTTTTCCCTCAGCTAAGAATCGTCTATAAAGGGCGCTCCTTTATAATATGAGGAGTGAAACCATCTCCCCCAAATTAAGTAACATTTTTTTATATTATTCCTTAAGAGAAAGACTTTCCTCTCGTGATCAAAAATCATGTTAACCATATTTACCCATTCCATTTTATCTGGCGCATTCTTTGCCACCCAGGACCTGGCGATACACGTTTTAGCTATTGATCCAAGGTTAATAGCCAGTTGCCTTAATTCTGGAGAATTCCCAAGATTATGCCATATGCCCAATATCAGGGCCTTCGGCTCTATCTCCTGATTCGGGATTCCCAATTCTAATAGGATGCCTCCTATGTCCTGCCAAAATTTCTGCACAAGCTTACATTGCCACACTAGATGCCAGAAATCACAGCCCCCTTCTTTGCACTTTGGGCAGGAGTCACCGTTTTCTCGTGAGAACTTATTGATCTTAATGGGTGTATAGTAAATGCGGTGTAGGATATTATATTGTATTTGTTGCACCCTTACTGAGGCAGTTGCCAACCCAGGTAATCTAAGTGCTTTTTCCGATGTGTCCGGATTAAAGGTGTTTCCGGACTACCGGTTGCTGAAAAATCGGTGGTGTACCTGTACCGCTAGGAGGCCCCTGGCGGAGTCATGACATCAATGAGGATGCCTGTGGTAGGGGGCAGTGTGTGTGGGGAGAGTTAGGAGGCAGCAGTGGGAGGTGAATGGCTGCTTGCACTAAGCAAGTAGGGCACAGGGCTGTCATACTTCCCTTCAGTGGGCAACATACTCGCCTGCCACAGGGACAAAGCAGACACTATGCATGGGCTGCAGCGCCGGCATAAGGCTTCCTGGTACCCTAGGCTAAACTTCAGCCTACTGCCTCCCAACTCCCGCCCCCCCACCCCCACACACACACACTGCCGCCATTATCTACTTTCCAGCCCTCAAGTATGAAGTAAAAAAAAAAAAAGGATTTATTCCTCATATTTTTGTGATAGTCAGCCTTATTGATGCCTCCCCAGATCCTAGCAACCTAGTAGTAATACTAGTACGTTTATTTATAAGGCGCCACAAAGTGTTTGCAGCGCCGTACATAGCAAACACAAAAAACAAATGACAAGGTAACGTACAGGGTGTGTTGATAAAATACAGCATAAATAGGGGTATTGCTGGTAGAACTAAAATCAGCATCAGTTCTGAAGTAGGTGTCCAAATTGTCAAGGAGACTGAAGATGAAGTAGAGGAAGGGAAGAACAGGACAGGAGCACTGGTGAGGTAAAGAGGTAGGGTGAGTACGTGAGGAAGGAGGGCCCTACTCATAAGAGTTAACTGACTAAAAGGAGTTGGTGGACGAATGAAAAACAATAGTATAAGTAGGAACGGATGGAGGGGTAGGGTAGGCAGGATAGGAGGAGCGAAAGAGGTTAGGAGGAGGAGGGATAGGCCAGTCGGAAGAAGTGGGTTTTGAGGGAGCGCTTGAAGGAGGTAAGGGAATCAGAAAGCCTGATGGGTGGTGGGAGGTTGTTCCAGTGCAGGGGGGCAGCACGAGAGAAGTCTTGGACACGGGAGTGGGAGGAGGTGATTAGGTGAGAGGTCAGTCGGCGGTCAGCGATGGAGCGAAGAGGACGGGAGGGAGTGTGGATAGAGATCAGTGAAGAGAGATAAGGAGCGGTGGAGGAGGAGAGAGTCTTGTAGGTGGTGGTGAGGCATTTAAAGAGAACCTGGAAAGGAATGGGGAGCCAGTGATAGACAGAGGGGAAGATATAGAGGAGATAGAAGAGATAGCCACACCCTAGACAGTTGTCTAATGGTAGAGCCAGTCCTGATGGGCTCTTAAAAATAACGAAGGTGTGAGGACCATGAGTAGGAACCTAGAGGACAAAAGGGTTAGTGCAGTACACAGGGGCCAAAATGTACTAAGACTACGAATACGTGAAAAGTAAAAAACTAACGTACTTTAGTAATTAGTCATTTCAAAAATACAAATACGTGCCCATATTTGAATATGAATGCATACAAATACGCCACATCCAGGCATATTTGGCATAGTAAGTTTCCCCCAGGGTCTAAAAGACCACTTTTGTCTTTTGTGGCCAGTCTTATTTTTTACCGACAACTTTCTGCTAAAAAATGTCATGTTATTATTTGGTAGGAATATAAAATAGGGATTACTTTAAAAAGTATATACTGCTGTACCCAGTGGTCGAAGTGGAAATTTTGAAGTGGGGGTATGGAAATTTTGAAGTGGGGGTATGGAAAAGTAAAGAGTGAATATAGTGCGCACCTTCGGACACCCCCCTGTCCATCAACGTCCCCTGCCAGACTGCCCCGTTGTACAGGGGTATTACAAAAGCACAATATGTGCTGCTGAGTGATCAGAGAGCATCCTGAGGGGGAAAAAAAACTTTTTTTTTTTATCTTCAGATTAAAGTGGGGGTATGCCATACCCCCGTATACCGCCCCACTTCGACCACTGGCTGTACCTATGTATAATACCCACACGATTCATATACGTGTGTGTGTGTAACTGTGGCTCTGAATCTAGTCAGCACCTCCCAAGTCATTGACCTCCCCACACGTCACAAAGGAGAAATACATGCATGATGTATGAACTATGGTGGTTTAAGCTGCTGTGACTTCCCTCTTCAGTATTCATCACATTCTCTTGAGTTTGATCAGTGTCTCCCGACGAAATTCAGGATGCCCTGTAACTAGGCCTGGTGCTGTCACTTGGATGCACTCTACCTCTATGTCTCATCGGGCCTCCTGCAGCACCTCCTAAGTGTTTAGGAACTTATCCGTTATTGTCGCTGGCTGTGACCGCATGGACGGCTTGTTGCGCATGCGCACTGCAGAGCATTCACATACGAGGTTGTTCTATTAGCACTCGGGCTGCGAATTTACAGCCGTGCCTTTGGATCTGAATCAGCCGTACTCTCCTTCCCTCTCTGCCTCACAGAATAAGTTGCGTTGAGCTTATTACAAGACAGAAGCTGCCCTGCGCCCATATTCTTATGACAGTATGACAGCTGAGCAGTACAGGGTGGAAGCCCTTTCTGTCTCCAGATAGTCAAACTTCATGAACCTAATCTCATCACAATCCTCTAACCCCCTGGCGTCTTGATGCCACCATCAACTCCTTCCTCTGCCCCCACAAACACACAACTCGTCTCCCTTCCTCACTATCTGCCTTTGACTTTACCCCTATTTCACATACAAACTTTACTCCATACATCAGGAAATCACATCCCAACAAACCCTCAACAACCTGCCCCCTTCTTTGCCCAACCACCTTTCCCCTTTCATTTCACCAATTCTAACTTCTTTTTCCCCCTGGATCTGGAGATGAACCTTCATATTTATTTATTAAGGGTTTTATATAGCGCAGCATATTCCATTGTGTTTTACAAAATGAGACAGTTATACAACAAACTGGGTATTTACAGACAGTCAAAAGGTAGGAGGCCTTCATAAAACCTTATCCCCTCCGCTGCCTCTCTCCTTCCTGTTCCCAACTTGCACACCTCCTCAATCTCTCACTCTCACCTGATACTGTCCCCTCTACCCTCAAGCATTCCTTTGTCTGCCCTAATCTTAAAAAACCTACCCAAGATCCTAACACACTCTCCAACTACCGTCCAATCTCTCTCCTACCTTTGCCTCCAAACTTCTTGAGCACATAGGCCCTTATTCAGATCTGATCGCAGTACAAATTTGTAACTCAAAATGGGCAAAACCATGCTGCACTGCAGGTGGGGCAGATGTAACATGTATAGAGAGAGTTAGATTTGTGTGAGTTATTTTGTTTCTGTGCAGGCTAAATACTGGCTGCATTATTTTTACACTGCAATTTAGATTTCAGTTTCAACACACCCCGCCCATATCTAACTCTCTCTGCACATGTTACATCTTCCCCACCTGCAGTGCACATGGTTTTGCCCATTTTGAGAACACATTTGTACTGCGATCAGATCTGAATAAGGGCCATTGTGTATAACCGCCTTACTGCCTTTATTTCCTCCCACTTCCTGCTTCATCCATTCCAGTCTGGCTTCTGTCCCCTCCACTCCACTGAAACTGCCCTTACAAAAGTCTACAATGATCTTCATACTGCCATAACTAAAGGCCACAACTCACTGATTATTCTCTTGACCCATCGGCTGCTTTTGACACTGCTGACCACCCTATCCTTCTCCAAATCCTTCACTCCCTTAGTCTGTGTGATACTGCTCTCTCCCGGCTATCTTCCTACCTCTCTGACAGCTACTTCTCTGTCTCCTGTCATGACTTCACCTCCCCTGCACTTCCACTGACAGTAGGTGTCCCCCAAGGCTCCGTTCTTGGTCCTCTCCTTTTCTCTCTCTATATACAGCCTCCCCGGGTGAGCTCATTCGCATATTTGACTTATCACCTCTATACGGATGATACTTAAATCTATCTCTCCTCTGCTTATCTCTGTCCCTTCTTTATCTCTTCCTGGATGTCCCAGCACTTTTTTAAACTTAACATGTCTAAGACTGAGATGATCATCTTCCCGTCCTCCCGCATATCTAATGATGGAACAACGATCTCCTCTAGCTACCAAGTACGCTGCCTTGGCGTTACTCTTGATTCCTCCCTCTCCTTTAAACCACACATTCAGCACCTCTCACAGTCCTGTCGTTTCCACCTCAAAAATATTTCCAGGATCAGACCCTATCTCACCCAGGATGCTACAAAGGCCCTCATCCACTCACTGGTCATCTCCATATTGGACTACTGTAATCTCCTACTTTCTGGCCTTCCTGTAAAACACCCCTCTCCACTCTAATCTATCCTCAATGCTGCCTCCCCTCTCTTACAAGTCCTGCACTGGCTCCCCTTTCACTTCAGAATACAATTCAAGCTCCTTACACTCACTTACAAAGCCATCATCCATTCCTCTCTCACCTACATATCTGACCTTATCTCTCTTTACACTCCCACCCGCCTATAAGATTTTGCCCGTTGTGCTTCTTGTGTCTGGAATTCTCTACCCCTCCATACCAAAATTTAAATGTGCTCCCAAGACCCTCTTCTTCATTAAACCCAGCCATCTCCCATCCTAACCTTCTGTTTATGTTCACTTCTACCCCTTCTGTGTCACCCCTTTCTGTCTAACCCTCCCCTTTGGAATGTAAGCTCTCACGAGCAGGGCCCTCTTTCCTCATGTGCTTTTATTACAATATATCTACTGTGTATCTGCCACCAAATAAATTGCTCCAGTGCCATGTCACCTGATGCAACTATCCTTATTTACCATGGACTTGTACTCAATGGTCATGTACTGTAATTCGTTATTTGTTTTCTTCTCATTCATGTATTATTAGGCACTGCGGAACCCTTGTGGCACCATATACATAAAAGATAATAATATTAATAATAACACTACAAGAGAGTGAGAGATTTTCAGTAAATACAAGCAAAACAATTAGGAAATGTAGAGCCAGCGATAGGAGATTGCAAGAAAGAGACGAAGACAGCGATAGGAGACTGCAATGAAGAGACGGAGACAGTGATAGGAGACCGCAAGGAAGAGATGGAGACAGCGATAAGAGACTGCAAGGAAGAGACTAAGACAGCGATAGGAGACTGCAAGGAAGAGACTGAGACAGCAATAGGAGACTGCAACAAAGAGACAAAGACAGTGATAGGAGACTGCAAGGAAGAGACTAAGACAGCGATAGGAAACTGCAAGAAAGAGACGAAGACAGCGATAGGAGACTGCAAGGAAGAGACGGAGACAGCAATAGGAGACTGCAAGAAAGAGAAAAAGACAGCGATAGGAGACGGCAAGGAAGAGACTAAGACAGTGATAGGAAACTGCAAGAAAGAGACGAAGACAGCGATAGGAGACTGTAATAAAGAGAAGGAGACAGTGATAGGAGACCGCAAGGAAGAGACGGAGACAGCGATAAGAGACTGCAAGGAAGAGACTAAGACAGCGATAGGAGACTGCAACGAAGAGACGGAGACAGCAATAGGAGACTGCAAGAAAGAGACAAAGACAGTGATAGGAGACTGCAAGGAAGAGACTAAGACAGCGATAGGAAACTGCAAGAAAGAGACAAAGACAGCGATAGGAGACTGCAAGAAAGAGACAAAGACAGCGATAGGAGACTCTGTTATGGGGGGTTCCTGTATGAGAGTACAGGAGAAAAAGACTGACTGTGTCTTTTCCGGGGCACCCTTTATTATTTTATTAATGTTTAATTTTGTTTATTAAAACTTAGCTTTTATTCGATATGCCTTAAAACAAGTAGTGCTTAATATTGAACAATACACCAAAATTATGTGCTTTGCTTATCCAAAAATAATTATATGGATGTCAAGTAAAGATACTTAAATTTTCTAGCACAATTATCAAAGCAAAGGGTTAGTACAATCTCCCCTTTGGTTTCCCAGGTCATTTGTTAGTGACCATTAATATTTTAAAAATATATATTGTGGTTTGTACATCCAGTTCGCGAAATTTTTACTCAAAAAATAGTAAGTATAGATAAACCCCAGTACAGTATCAGGGGTAAATTTTTATACATGTATAGGGGGCTTATGGTCCCAAAAAGTCTTCCCTTTATTAATATTTTCTGTCTCAGAAATGCGGGAAGCGGTCATCTATTAGAATGAACTTAGGTCTACAGTCATTAGGTCGACCCCACTAGGTCGACTGGCAGGAAGGTCGACCTGACTTAAGGTCGACATGGGCCAAGGTCGACATGACTTAAGGTTGAATTTGCATAAAGGTCGACATGAGGAAGGTCGACTGGTCATAAGGTCGACATGGGGTTTTCACAGTTTTTTGAGCCGACATGTGCCAACAGGCGGTATTTCATGCCCTACCATCCACTAGGGCGTGGTGGGAGAATAAAATAGTGTGCCGAGCGCAGCGAGGCATCGTGCCCGAAGCATCGCGAGCGAAGCGAGCGATGCGAGGGTCCGATTCTTATTGCCAACTGTGTCCATGTCGACTATGTCGACATTCGGATAAAAAAACAGTGAAAAACCCATGTCGACCTTATGAACAGTCGACCTTCCTCATGTCGACCTTTATGCAAATTCGACCTTAAGTCAGGTCAACCTTCCTGCCAGTCGACCTAGTGGGGTCGACCTAATGACTGTAGACCTAAGTTCATTCTGACAGAAATGCTAATACAGATCTGAATCAGAATTAGCTAGTGACAGCCCATATACTTTTAGACTGGGAAAGAGATAATACTGCTTTATTAGTTAGTGACAGCCCCTAAACTTTTAGACTGCTGTAGCAATAAAGATCACAGAAGCGTACGAATGCTGTTTGTACATGTCACTCTCTAATCTATGGCTTACTGTGAGTTGTTTAAACAGTTTTTCACTATGGTGCTGTAGCCCATCAAATAATGGGTCCAGTTAACACAGGTTCTTTTCTCTCTAAGTCAGGGTATATCGGACAATGAATCACCGCTTGTTGGAATATTAAATTTCCCATATAAGCAGATATGGCCGCGATTTATACATACAGCTGTAAACTGTGCCTTCAATAGGCGCTGCGCACTCACGGACCAGGTTACGGCGGTGGCGGTAGGTAGACCCTGTCGGGAGTCAGCCTCAGTGTCCCTCGCTCACATCTCTGTGAGACTGTCAGTGTCGGGACCCGTACTCGTTTCAGCTGTGGACTGTGCCTTCAATAGGCGCTAAGTACTCACGGACCCGTTTACGGCGGTGGCGGTAGGGAGACCTTGTCGGGAGTCAGCCTCTGTGTCCCTCGCTCACATCTCCTGTGAGACTGTCAGCGTGGGGACCGGAAGTGACGCGCGTTTCGCTCTGGGAGCTTGTTCACACTGGGAATGGTGTGAGGCTTCCAAGTAGCGGCGGGTTTTTAAAAGCTGATTTAATTGAATCATTGCTCTTGATCTGGTGATTGATCAGAGGTGTGTGGTATACTGGTTTGTTCATTGTATAGAGATGGATCAGATTATCGTATCTAGCCATTAGCCCTTTATTTTATGTCAGGAGTTGTGTGTTAATACACACATTATTTGGGATTTTATAGATAAATAAAGAAAGATAGCCTGGAGAGTGAGTTACATCAGGCTCATAGGTGATGTATGATTTAAACTTGGTCCTTATAATTTAATCACTGCGGTTAAGGAGCAATTAAATCGCTATTCTTTTAGTGTTGCTATCATGATCTACTTTCAAATATCCACTTGGCATTATGCTACAGATACTTGATCTATAGTGGACTTTATATTATTATCAATTAAATTATGGGTGTAATTCTCTAGTATTTAAATTAGATGCTGCAAAGGAGTGATTCATATTGGGCATAGTTTAAATTAGTATATTTGTTTTTGGGAGTGAATTCATGGTGGTATTACCAGTTTTGAAAAAGATTAAATGTTTATGTTAATTACGGAGGCCGGGTGATGCTAAGAATCTTGATTTTGACTCTGCGGGAGTCAGGCAATTAATTGTATAATTTTGGATACTTATGGTGTGATCTGAATGGATCCCCTGATTCATAATTGGTTTGATTTTTTATTTGATGCTTGTTATCACTTTTTTTTAGAAGATATGTTTTTGGTATTTTTGGCATTAGTTTCATTACTCCTTTCCAGTAGGAGATTCTTCTGCCGGAGGTTTCTTGTAGGAGTAGTTCCTGTTGATGTGTGCACGGGCCCCTGTGGGTACGGTTGGACTAGAAGCAAGGGTGTTGCTGTATATTTTTAAAGGAAAACCACCATAGTTTATGTGTTCGTTTAGGCCTTTTGGATGTAGTGAGCCTAATCTGTAGGTCCACTCACTTTCTTTCTTCAGAAGTGTTCTGGTCATATCTCCACCTCTTATTCCAAGAGTGACCTTTTCAAGTCCTAAAATCTGAAAGCCTGAAGTAGAGCTGGAATGTTTGTCTAAGAAGTGTTTAGCCACTGTTGTCAGTTGCTTCATCCTTTGTTTGTCTGCTGCAGCATTGCGGATGTTCCCCATGTGTTCCAGGGCTCTGACTTTCAACATCTGTGTTGTCATGCCCACATATCTCTTGTTACACGTGCATGTTATACAATACACCACATTTGTGCTCTTGCAGTTAAAATAATTTTTGATCTTAATTCCTGCTCCATGTTTGTCCTTAATCTCTTTTAGGGGTGAGATGTGTTTACAAACCTTGCAGTTGCCACATGGGAAGCTTCCTGTAATTTTAGGTTCCTTCGGGTTTCCAGAGGTATAGTGGCTGTGCACTAACTTGTCTCTTAGGTTAGGTGCCCGTCTCCAGCTCATCTCAATATCTGGTTTGAGGAGGTCGGTCAGATCTGGGTCAGACAGTACGATTGGCCAATGCTTCTGGAGTATTTGTTTAATCTCCCTCCATTGGTCACAAAAATTCCCTATGAAGCGAACTGTGTTGGTTGCCTCATCTTTAGGTTTTTTGTCTTGAAAGATGAGGTCCTCTCTTTTCTTGGTGGAGACGGCTACCTTTGCCTTCTTTATACATCTTGAGCTGTAGCCTCTCTCTTTGAGTCTTGTTGTCAACTCTTTGCTCCTTGATTCATATACACCGTCATCTGAGCAGTTTCTTCGGAGTCTCAGAAATTCTCCCTTAGGGATGTTTGATTTTGTGGGGGGAAAATGTGCACTGCTGTGATGTAGGAGGTTGTTTGTGGCCGTTGTTTTTCTGTATATTTCTGTGGCCAGCGAGTTGTCGGGTGCTCTGTATATTCTGAGATCCAGGAATGAGATGCTTGTTGGACTGCTTTCATAGGTGAATTTTAGGTTGATGTTATTCGTATTGATATCCTTGATATATTGATCCAATTCCAGCTGTGTTCCATCCCAGATGATTAGGATATCATCAATGTATCGTGTCCAAAAAATTATATGGTTATTGAGAGATTCCCTCCTCTCATGGAAAACTCTCATTCTCCCACCAACCCAGAAAGAGGTTGGCGTATGTGGGGGCACACGCTGCCCCCATCGCAGTCCCTCTTATCTGGGTATAGAAGTGGTTGTCAAAGGTAAAGTAGTTCTTCCTGAGTACAATTTCAAGCAAGCTGATTAGAAATTCCTCAAACTCTCCCATTTGTCTCATGCCCAGGAAGTATTTGGTGGCCTGTATTCCTAGGTCCTGACCAATGCTCGTGTAGAGAGATTCTACATCCAAGCTGACCAGGAGGGAAGTATCACTCAGTTCGATATCATTGATTTTCTTCAGTACATCAGTCGTGTCTCTTGTGTAGGATGGCAATTGTATTACGAAGTCTCTCAGATGTGTGTCTAAGAATATGCTGGCTTTTTCCAACAGACTTCCGTTACCCGAAACTATGGGTCTCCCTGGGGGGTCATCAAGGTTTTTATGCACCTTTGGCAGCATATAAAAAGTGGGGGTCCTGGGGTTACTTACAGAGAGGAAGTCAAATTCTGATTTGGTAATTACCCCAGTCTTATAGGCCTCATTAATGATCCCCATATATGTGGTGAGATATTTTTGTGTTGGGTCAAAAAGGCTCTTGAGGTAACATTCTGAGTTATTAAGTTGTTTCTTTGCCTCTTTTAAGTATTTGTCTTTAGGCCATATCACTATGTTTCCGCCTTTATCTGATGGTTTTATCAAAACATCTTCCATTTTTTGAATTTCTTTGAATGCTTTTGTTTCCTCAGGTGTTAGGTTTCCTTTGGGTCTGTATCGACTTTTGATGTAGTTTATCCAAATCTTGTGATACCATGTTAATGAATATCTTAACTTCCGGGCAGATGTTATCACTTGGGAAAAAGGTAGATTTTTTCTTGCAGATCTGTCTCGTAGTCTCTCGGTCTTGGGTGGAGCTTTCCTGGGCTAGTTCGTCTAATGCTTCAAGGGCTTCTAATTCCTGTGCTGATAGATCAGATGTGTTGTCTATTCCGTCCTTTTGTGATCTGGTGGCAAAGAATTTCTTCAAGAGAATTTTTCGCCCAAATAGTTGCAAGTTAGTCTGCAGTTGAAATCTGTCGAAGTTGGTATTGGGTGAGAAGGTTAAGCCTTTTGTTAATACCGTTTCCTGTGTCTCAGTGAGGGTGTGGTTTGACAAGTTGATGATTTTTAGGGTTGTTGTTTCTCCTCCTAGGTCCGATTCCCGCGTACTGGGTAGCGGTCCCGTAGGGGGGATCCCCATCTCTCTTTTCCCCTTCTTCTTCTTTGCCCTCCTGATTTTCCTCTTCCTCTTTGGTTGTAAGCCCCTCCCACTTGTTCTAAAAAATGGGTCCGGGGTAGTGGGTTTTCTCTTTGTAGCAATCTGCTTCTTTGATGATTCTGCTTCTGAGGAGGATGGTGTGGTGTATCGGCCTTCCCTCCTGTTGTCCCTCTTGGTTAGTTGGGTCCAGCGAAAGATATTGCCTGTGTTATAGTCTTTTTTGTCTCTTGAGAATTTGTTCCTCTTGCGTGTTATGATTTCCTGTTCGTAATCATCCAGATCTTTTTTAATTTTTTCAAAGTTGTTTTGGAATAGGGGATTCTGTTCCCACTGTTCTAGATTCTTTCTGGAAAGTTCTATTTTTTGTGCACACTCATCAAGAACGAGATAGTTGTGTTTGATCAAAATGTCCATTAGATCATGTGAGCATTTTAATAGGCATTTTTCCCAATCCTGTCTTAAAGTCTCCGTGCAAAGTTCAAAGGAGGGGAAAAGTTTAGGTCTTAGACCCCTCGGTGTTATTTTTTGCTTGTTGTAATTTTCTAGACTTGTAAGGTCCCAGTTGGTCCTAATTTGTCTCTGTAGGGCATATTTTAAAGTGATTATTTCATCCTCCCAGCTGTTTGTTTGGTCTGAGAGGTTTAGATTGGTGGGAAAGATACTCTCCAGGTCTTCCACTCGTCTCCTTGTGCTAAGGGCTTCCCTTAGGTTGAAACTCGCCATCAAACTTGGACAGCGACTTGTTTAGGGCGTTCGGATGTCTCTGGGTGTAAATTCCACAATTGGGATATGGATTAGTGCTGGGCTCAGAACTGAGAAAGACCTCAGGAGAAAACAGGTAAATTGGATTTGTGTGAGTCCGCACGTAATCTTAAAGGTTAGTCTCATTCAAACCAACATAGCGTGCATAAGGTATATAGATAGGGTAATCGCAGGGTTGGTGGTGCTCCCAGAACAAGTTCAGGAAAACTCTGTTATGGGGGGTTCCTGTATGAGAGTACAGGAGAAAAAGACTGACTGTGTCTTTTCCGGGGCACCCTTTATTATTTTATTAATGTTTAATTTTGTTTATTAAAACTTAGCTTTTATTCGATATGCCTTAAAACAAGTAGTGCTTAATATTGAACAATACACCAAAATTATGTGCTTTGCTTATCCAAAAATAATTATATGGATGTCAAGTAAAGATACTTAAATTTTCTAGCACAATTATCAAAGCAAAGGGTTAGTACAATCTCCCCTTTGGTTTTCCAGGTCATTTGTTAGTGACCATCAATATTTTAAAAATATATATTGTGGTTTGTACATCCAGTTCGCAAAATTTTTACTCAAAAAATAGTAAGTATAGATAAACCCCAGTACAGTATCAGGGGTAAATTTTTTATACATGTATAGGGGGCTTATGGTCCCAAAAAGTCTTCCCTTTATTAATATTTTCTGTCTCAGAAATGCTAATACAGATCTGAATCAGTTTGCCAGCTGAACCAGTTTTATTACATTCTATCTCTGTTGCTACTGTTGCCAATTTATATACCAAAGTGATAAGCATTCCTTAAGGCACATTTGCTACTGTTGCAGGTTGAACAATCAGTGAGGGTGTTACCTCTTCAGTAGTACAATTTCTCTGGGAAGGGAGAGAAAGAGAGATGTGAGCAGACAGGTTTAGATCCTGTGAGCCATGTGATTGTGTCACATAGGAGAAAAGAAGAAGGAAAGGATGTGCAATTTCTTTCTTGCTGGAGCCTTTCTGCTTTTCAGTATCATGCAAAAATGCGTCAAATGCTGAATGAGAGTTAGCTCCCTTCGTACCTTCTGCACTTGGGAAGGGAGAAATAGATATAAAGAAATGTGAGCTCTCTGTTCTGTCAGGTATATACTGCTCAGAGTGTTTCTGTTGCAATGTATGCAGCGCAGAAAAGTCACCCGGCTGTTCTGACTGAGATTGCTCACACTGAACCCACGTTAGATAGAGGAGTTCAGAAGTGTCGCGTACCTCATGGAAGATAGAGTGTTTTGGTTATTCAACATGACATCATTCTGCTGTCTGGCATTTGCCGTGTCGGCATTGAAAGCCCAATGAGAGATAAATGTCAGATGTCACCCATACAGAATAAACATAGGTGACAGTTTTCTGCTGTTCTGACACCTGTTGCAAATATTGATTCTGATGTTTTTAACACTTGCAGAAAATATATTAAGCTGTGGGTGCCAGAATGAGAGAAACCGTAGAGCTGGAGAGCAGGGAGAGGTAGCTTATTACAAATAGAGAATGTGCTTAATTGGCTATTAGCATACAATTAGACTTAAGTAAATGTCAGCGCCGTTAAACCTGGAAAAAATACTGCTTTTTTAGCTAGTGACAGCCCATATACTTTTAGACTGGGAAAGAGATAATACTGCTTTATTAGTTAGTGACAGCCCGTAAACTTTTAGACTGCTGTAGCAATATAGATCACAGAAGCGTACGAATGCTGTTTGTACATGTCACTCTCTAATCTATGGCTTAGTGCGAGTTGTTTAAACAGTTTTTCACTATGGTGCTGTAGCCCATCAAATAATGGGTCCAGTTAACACAGGTTCTTTTTTCTCTAAGTCAGGGTATATCGGACAATGAATCACCGCTTGTTGGCATATTCAATTTCCCATATAAGCAGATATGGCCGCGATTTATACATACAGCTGTAAACTGTGCCTTCAATAGGCGCTGCGTACTCACGGACCAGGTTACAGCGGTGGCGGTAGGTAGACCCTGTCGGGAGTCAGCCTCAGTGTCCCTCGCTCACATCTCTGTGAGACTGTCAGTGTCGGGACCCGTACTCGTTTCAGCTGTGGACTGTGCCTTCAATAGGCGCTAAGTACTCACGGACCCGGTTACGGCGGTGGCGGTAGGGAGACCTTGTCGGGAGTCAGCCTCTGTGTCCCTCGCTCACATCTCCTGTGAGACTGTCAGCGTGGGGACCGGAAGTGACGCGCGTTTCGCTCTGGGAGCTTGTTAACACTGGGAATGGTGTGAGGCTTCCAAGTAGCGGCGGGTTTTTAAAAGCTGATTTAATTGAATCATTGCTCTTGATCTGGTGATTGATCAGAGGTGTGTGGTATACTGGTTTGTTCATTGTATAGAGATGGATCAGATTATCGTATCTAGCCAGTAGCCCTTTATTTTATGTCAGGAGTTGTGTGTTAATACACACATTATTTGGGATTTTATAGATAAATAAAGAAAGATAGCCTGGAGAGTGAGTTAGGCTCATAGGTGATGTATGATTTAAACTTGGTCCTTATAATTTAATCACTGCGGTTAAGGAGCAATTAAATCGCTATTCTTTTAGTGTTGCTATCATGATCTACTTTCAAATATCCACTTGGCATTATGCTACAGATACTTGATCTATAGTGGAATTTATATTATTATCAATTAAATTATGGGTGTAATTGCTCTAGTATTTAAATTAAATGCTGCAAAGGAGTGATTCATATTGGGAATAGTTTAAATTAGTATATTTGTTTTTGGGAGTGAATTCATGGTGGTATTACCAGTTTTGAAAGAGATTAAATGTTTATGTTAATTACGGAGGCCGGGTGATGCTAAGAATCTTGATTTTGACTCTGCGGGAGTCAGGCAATTAATTGTATAATTTTGGATACTTATGGTGTGATCTGAATGGATCCCCTGATTCATTATTGGTTTGATTTTTTATTTGATGCTTGTTATCACTTTTTTTAGAAGATATGTTTTTGGTATTTATGGCATTAGTTTCATTACTCCTTTCCAGTAGGAGATTCTTCTGCCGGAGGTTTCTTGTAGGAGTAGTTCCTGTTGATGTGTGCACGGGCCCCTGTGGGTACGGTTGGACTAGAAGCAAGGGTGTTGCTGTATATTTTTTAAAGGAAAACACCATAGTTTATGTGTTCGTTTAGGCCTTTTGGATGTAGTGAGCCTAATCTGTAGGTCCACTCACTTTCTTTCTTCAGAAGTGTTCTGGTCATATCTCCACCTCTTATTCCAAGAGTGACCTTTTCAAGTCCTAAAATCTGAAAGCCTGAAGTAGAGCTGGAATGTTTGTCTAAGAAGTGTTTAGCCACTGTTGTCAGTTGCTTCATCCTTTGTTTGTCTGCTGCAGCATTGTGGATGTTCCCCATGTGTTCCAGGGCTCTGACTTTCAACATCCGTGTTGTCATGCCCACATATCTCTTGTTACACGTGCATGTTATACAATACACCACATTTGTGCTCTTGCAGTTAAAATAATTTTTTATCTTAATTCCTGCTCCATGTTTTTCCTTAATCTCTTTTAGAGGTGAGATGTGTTTACAAACCTTGCAGTTGCCACATGGGAAGCTTCCTGTAATTTTAGGTTCCTTCGGGTTTCCAGAGGTATAGTGGCTGTGCACTAACTTGTCCCTTAGGTTAGGTGCCCGTCTCCAGCTCATCTCAATATCTGGTTTGAGGAGGTCGGTCAGATCTGGGTCAGACAGTACGATTGGCCAATGCTTCTGGAGTATTTGTTTAATCTCCCTCCATTGGTCACAAAAATTCCCTATGAAGCGAACTGTGTTGGTTGCCTCATCTTTAGGTTTTTTTGTCTTGAAAGATGAGGTCCTCTCTTTTCTTGGTGGAGACGGCTACCTTTGCCTTCTTTATACATCTTGAGCTGTAGCCTCTCTCGTTGAGTCTTGTTGTCAACTCTTTGCTCCTTGATTCATATACACCGTCATCTGAGCATTTCTTCGGAGTCTCAGAAATTCTCCCTTAGGGATGTTTGATTTTGTGGGGGGAAAATGTGCACTGCTGTGATGTAGGAGGCTGTTTGTGGCCGTTGTTTTTCTGTATATTTCTGTGGCCAGTGAGTTGTCGGGTGCTCTGTATATTCTGAGATCCAGGAATGAGATGCTTGTTGGACTGCTTTCATAGGTGAATTTTAGGTTGATGTTATTCGTATAGAGATCCTTGATATATTGATCCAATTCCAGCTGTGTTCCATCCCAGATGATTAGAAAATCATCAATGTATCGTGTCCAAAAAATTATATGGTTATTGAGAGATTCCCTCCTCTCATGGAAAACTATCTCATTCTCCCACCAACCCAGAAAGAGGTTGGCGTATGTGGGGGCACACGCTGCCCCCATCGCAGTCCCTCTTATCTGGGTATAGAAGTGGTTGTCAAAGGTAAAGTAGTTCTTCCTGAGTACAATTTCAAGCAAGCTGATTAGAAATTCCTCAAACTCTCCCATTTGTCTCATGCCCAGGAAGTATTTGGTGGCCTGTATTCCTAGGTCGTGACCAATGCTCGTGTAGAGAGATTCTACATCCAAGCTGACCAGGAGGGAAGTATCACTCAGTTCGATATCATTGATTTTCTTCAGTACATCAGTCGTGTCTCTTGTGTAGGATGGCAATTGTAATACGAAGTCTCTCAGATGTGTGTCTAAGAATATGCTGGCTTTTTCCAACAGACTTCCGTTACCCGAAACTATGGGTCTCCCTGGGGGGTCATCAAGGTTTTTATGCACCTTTGGCAGCATATAAAAAGTGGGGGTCCTGGGGTTACTTACAGAGAGGAAGTCAAATTCTGATTTGGTAATTACCCCGGTCTTATAGGCCTCATTAATGATCCCCATATATGTGGTGAGATATTTTTGTGTGGGGTCAAAAAGGCTCTTGAGGTAACATTCTGAGTTATTAAGTTGTTTCTTTGCCTCTTTTAAGTATTTGTCTTTAGGCCATATCACTATGGGGGTTATTCTAGTTCATTCTTTCTGACAAAATCCTTCTTAGATGGACAAAACCATGTGCACTGCGGGTGGGGCAGATGTAACTTGTGCAGAGAGAATTAGATTTGGGTGGTGTTTTTCTTCAAAGTGAGATCTATATTGCAGTGTAAAATCATGCAGTCAGTATTTTCCCTGCACAGAAACAAAATAACTCACCCAAATATAATTTTCTCTGCACTTGTTACATCTGCCCCCCTGCAGTGCACATGGTTTTGTCCATCTAAGAAGGATTTTGTCAGAAAGAATGAACTAGAATAAACCCCTATGTTTCCGCCTTTATCTGATGGTTTTATCAAAACATCTTCCATTTTTTGAATTTCTTTGATTGCTTTTGTTTCCTCAAGTGTTAGGTTTCCTTTGGGTCTGTATCGACTTTTCTTTTGATGTAGTTTATCCAAATCTTGTGATACCATGTTAATGAATATCTGAATATCTTAACTTCCGGGCAGATGTTATCACTTGGGAAAAAGGTAGATTGGTACTTGTTTCCTAGCACGGCCACAATCTTGTGGTTCGTGTACCTTTAAGTTAAGGTACACGATCCACACGATGGACCCGATTTCCTTTGAAATCAGGTCCATTTTGCCGGCAAAGGTACAAAATCGGGGGCATCGCGTCGGTCGGGACCATTAACATTGGTCCCGACGCGACCGACGCGATGCCCCCGATTTCCCCATAGGCTTCAATGTTAAAATATTTTTTAACATTGAAATCGTGAGGATCGCGTCGGTCTTGTGCCATTATAATGGCACAAGATGAGATTTTTTAAAGGTGAGATGAGATGAGATGAGTCCATCTCACCTTTAAAAAAATGTGAAAAATGTGAAATGGGCCAATATGACCCATTTCACATTATAGATGTCCCCGTCGTCACTCCACGATAGACGCCAACCTGAAGCGTGGCGAGCGCAGCGAGCCCGCGAGGGGCGTCGGTGCGCGTCCTCCGACCTTTTCATTCCCCTACTATCCACGTCGGCGTGGAGTTGAGAATAGAATAGTGTGGCGAGCGCAGCGAGCCACCGAGCCCGAAGCGTGGCGAGCGCAGCGCGCCCCGCGAGGGGACACGTATAACTTCACAGGTATACGCGTCCCCTCGCGGGGCTCGCTGCGCTCGCCACGATTCGGGCTCGGTGGCTCGCCGCACTATTCTATTCTCAACTCCACGCCGACGTGGATAGTAGGGGAATGAAAAGGTCGGAGGACGC
Organism: Crinia signifera; assembly: GCF_055691185.1. NCBI lineage: Eukaryota > Metazoa > Chordata > Amphibia > Anura > Myobatrachidae > Crinia > Crinia signifera. Next base: position 19,653,307 of record NC_139218.1, on the reverse strand, counting down.
GCACCGCCGCGCTTTGCGGGCTCGCTGCGCTCGCCACGCTTCGGGTTGGCGTCTATCGTGGGGTGGGGTTTACGTCGTTAAATTTGGGGGACTAGGGAATATTTTACATTGAATCCAATGTAAAATCAGGTCCCAGGGACCCCATTTACATTTCATTCAATCAAAAAATCGTGTCGAAAATCGGGTCTGCCGATTTTTCCGACACGACCACCCCGATGTAAATCGGTGTGGCCGTGCTAGGAAACAAGTACCGGTAGATTTTTTCTTGCAGATCTGTCTCGTAGTCTCTCGGTCTTGGGTGGAGCTTTCCTGGGCTAGTTCGTCTAATGCTTCCAGGGCTTCTAATTCCTGTGCTGATAGATCAGATGTATTGTCTATTCCGTCCTTTTGTGATCTGGTGGCAAAGAATTTCTTCAAGATAATTTTTCGCCCAAATAGTTGCAAGTTAGTCTGCAGTTGAAATCTGTCGAAGTTGGTATTGGGTGAGAAGGTTAAGCCTTTTGTTAATACCGTTTCCTGTGTCTCAGTGAGGGTGTGGTTTGACAAGTTGATGATTTTTAGGGTTGTTGTTTACCCGGGAGAAGAATCTCCTACTGGAAAGGAGTAATGAAAATCAAACCAATAATGAATCAGGGGATCCATTCAGATCACACCATAAGAATCCAAAATTATACAATTAATTGCCTGACTCCCGCAGAGTCAAAATCAAGATACTTAGCATCACCCGGCCTCCGTAATTAACATAATTATTTAATCTCTTTCAAAACTGGTAATACCACCATGAATTCACTCCCAAAAACAAATATACTAATTTAAACTATGCCCAATATGAATCACTCCTCTGCAGCATCTAATTTAAATACTAGAGAATTACACCCATAATTTAATTGAAAATAATATAAAGTCCACTATAGATCAAGTATCTGTAGCATAATGCCAAGTGGATATTTGAAAGTAGATCATGATAGCAACACTAAAAGAATAGCGATTTAATTGCTCCTTAACCGCAGTGATTAAATTATAAGGAATAGGGTTTAAATCATACATCACCTCCAGGCTATCTTTCTTTATTTATCTATAAAATCCAAAATAATGTGTGTATTAACACACAACTCCTGACATAAAATAAAGGGCTACTGGCTAGATACGATAATCTGATCCATCTCTAAACAATGAACAAACCAGTATACCACACACCTCTGATCAATCACCAGATCAAGAGCAATGATTCAATTAAATCAGCTTTTAAAAACCCGCCGCTACTTGGAAGCCTTACACCATTCCCAGTGTGAACAAGCTCCCAGAGTGAAGCGCGCGTCACTTCCGGTCCCCACGCTGACAGTCTCACAGGAGATGTGAGCGAGGGACACAGAGGCTGACTCCCGACAAGGTCTCCCTACCGCCACCGCCGTAACCGGGTCCGTGAGTACTTAGCGCCTAGTGAAGGCACAGTCCACAGCTGAAACGAGTACGGGTCCCGACACTGACAGTCTCACAGAGATGTGAGCGAGGGACACTGAGGCTGACTCCCGACAGGGTCTACCTACCGCCACCGCCGTAACCTGGTCCGTGAGTATGCAGCGCCTATTGAAGGCACAGTTTACAGCTGTATGTATAAATCGCGGCTATATCTGCTTATATGGGAAATTTAATATTCCAACAAGCGGTGATTCATTGTCCGATATACCCTGACTTAGAGAGAAAAGAACCTGTGTTAACTGGACCCATTATTTGATGGGCTACAGCACCATAGTGAAAAACTGTTTAAACAACTCACAGTAAGCCATAGATTAGAGAGTGACATGTACAAACAGCATTCGTATGCTTCTGTGATCTATATTGCTACAGCAGTCTAAAAGTTTACTAACTAACTAACTAACTAACTAATAAAGCAGTATTATCTCTTTCCCAGTCTAAAAGTATATGGGCTGTCACTAGCTAAAAAAGCAGTATTTTTTCCAGGTTTAAGGGCGCTGACATTTAATTAAGTCTAATTGTATGCTAATAGCCAATTAAGCACATTCTCTATTTGTAATAAGCTACCTCTCCCTGCTCTCCAGCTCTACGGTTTCTCTCATTCTGGCACCCACAGCTTAATATATTTTCTGCAAGTGTTAAAAACATCCGAATCAATATTTGCAACAGGTGTCAGAACAGCAGAAAACTGTCACCTATGTTTATTCTGTATGGGTGACATCTGACATTTATCTCTCATTGGGCATTCGATGCCGACACTGCAAATGCCAGACAGCAGAATGATGTCATGTTGAATAACCCAAACACTCTATCTTCTATGAGGTACGTGACACTTCTGAACTCCTCTATCTAACGCGGGTTCAGTGTGAACAATCTCAGTCAGAACAGCCGGGTGACTTTTCTGCGCTGCATACATTGTAACAGAAACACTCTGAGCAGTATATACCTGACAGAACAGAGAGCTCACATTTCTTTATATCTATTTCTCCCTTCCCAAGTGCAGAAGGTACGAAGGGAGTTAACTCTCATTCAGCATTTGACGCATTTTTGCATGATACTGAAAAGCAGAAAGGCTCCAGCAAGAAAGAAATTGCACATCCTTTCCTTCTTCTTTTCTCCTATGTGACACAATTACATGGCTCACAGGATCTAAACCTGTCTGCTCACATCTCTCTTTCTCTCCCTTCCCAGAGAAATTGTACTACTGAAGAGGTAACACCCTCACTGATTGTTCAACCTGCAACAGTAGCAAATGTGCCTTAAGGAATGCTTATCACTTTGGTATATAAATTGGCAACAGTAGCAACAGAGAAAGAATTTAATAAAACTGGTTCAGCTGGCAAACTGATTCAGATCTGTATTAGCATTTCTGAGACAGAAAATATTAATAAAGGGAAGACTTTTTGGGACCATAAGCCCCCTATACATGTATAAAAATTTACCCCTGATACTGTACTGGGGTTTATCTATACTTACTATTTTTTGAGTAAAAATTTCGCGAACTGGATGTACAAACCACAATATATATTTTTAAAATATTGATGGTCACTAACAAATGACCTGGGAAACCAAAGGGGAGATTGTACTAACCCTTTGCTTTGATAATTGTGCTAGAAAATTTAAGTATCTTTACTTGACATCCATATAATTATTTTTGGATAAGCAAAGCACATAATTTTGGTGTATTGTTCAATATTAAGCACTACTTGTTTTTTTTTTTTTTTTTTATAAACGTTTTATTGTAGTTTTTTTTTGAAAATAGAGAAAACAAAACAAATAATAATAAAATACAAATACAGGTAAACTGTTACATCAGAAGAAGTCTCCGGCATGCATTGTACACAGTCTCCGGTCTGCTTATCTCGCAAACTATGAATATAAATTACTAAAGCATAACTTGTCGGTAGTAGACAAAGCCACCGTACAAAGTTTTGAGACTAATACAGGTCCAGCTAGGAGGGAGAGATGGAGAAGTAACTCAGGGGTGACCACATATGTGGCACCCTACCGTGTAACGGTGGTTCATTTCCCGACCGTTATTTCAAATTGGACTTTTCCTCCAACATAACATAACGTTGGCCATAAACCGCCAACTGAACATTTAAACACATACGAACAAAGAGGGGAGGAAGGGGAAAAAGGGGGGTGGGAGGACAAGGAAGGGAAGATGACAAATAAATGAGACAATACAGCATTCACTATGAGATAAAGAAAAGGGGGGGGGGGGGGGGTTTCAGAGTACGATCAATACTATGTAATCTGGCGTAGCATGATCCAAGTGGTATTTTCGAAAATCTTCTGAATGGAAGACTGTATTTCTGGGTCTAATGATTGAATAAAGAAGTCCCACTTAGCATAGAAACGAATCACACCTTTCTCAATGTCATGTAGGGATGCCTGACGTTCATAATACATGATTTTCAGTAATGAGTGTTTCAACTCCGTAAGCGACGGGGTAACCCTGTGGATCCAGTGGGTCAGGATCAGTTTTTTAGACTGGACCAGTATCAAGCTAAGAAGTGGTATTATCCTTTTTTTATGCGGTCCAAGTGTCCAATTTTTAAAGTTAAGGAAAAGGATGGGGATGGGATCATATGTGAGTTGCAGGTTAAATAAGGTATTCAGGAAACCCAGGACTTTCCTCCAGAAAATTCTAATCTTGCCGCATTCCCAAAAATTATGGAAAAGGGTGGCACCTACTATCTTGCATTTAGGACAGAGACCCAGATCTCCCGGAACAAAGTGACTCCTTTGCCGCTGTGATACATAGGCCCTGTTAAGGAATTTCAAGTGGGTTTCCTGAAGAGAAGCAGACTGCAAGTGTTTGAGAGTGGTGGGGAGATTTTTTAGTAATGATTGGGTCAGTGGGAGTGAGGGGATATCAGTTTTCCACTTAATTTCCAACATTTGGAGGAGCTTGTCTCTTGGGAGTATAATGAGTGACTGGTATAGATTTCTTATTCTATAGCCCAGGACGTTGTGTGGGGCTAGTAGACTAAGGATAGGATCTGTGGTGACTGGGGATGTAAAAGGTGGGGGTAAAGACTGGGCATAGTGACGGGCTTGCAGATACATAAAGAATTGGGATCGCGGTAGATGGAATTTGTCGGCCAGTTCTGTGAAAGAGAGAATCTTTCCACCTGGGTCAAAAACGTTGCAGATAGCTACGATGCCCTTCTGACGCCACTCCAGAAATAAGTGATTATTTAGACCTGGGGCAAAGGACGGGTTGCCCCAGAACGTAGCGTGGGGGCTACTAGTTGGGTTCCTAGCAAATCTTTTATGGATGGTGATCCACATTGTGTATGTTTCTTTGAAAAGGAGGTTGTCTTTTATAACGCTTGGAAGCTTGGTGCGTGGGGTATGGAGCAAGGCTGCTGGAGCAAAGGGGTGGAAGAGGGCACGTTCCAGGTTTTCATTGGTGTATGACGACTTGTTCAGAAGCCAATCTGTGGTGTATCTGAAGTGGGCGGCTTGGGAGAAGTTTTGCGCTTGGGGTAAGGCAAATCCCCCCCTCAGCTTTAGGAAGGAACAGCCTGGTAAGGGGCATTCTTGTTTTTTTCCCCATCCAAATAAATTTATTGGCCATAGTATTATAACGGGAAAGATCTGCTTTAGTGAGGGCGAGGGGGAGCATTTGCAGCAGGTAAGACAATTTAGGGAAAATTACACTTTTGATCACCGTGATTCGGCCATAGAGGGATAAAGGGAGAGTGTGCCATCTTTCTAATAGTTTTGCAATGGCCTGCAATACAGGTTTAAAATTGGAAGTGTATAGTGCATTAAGGTGCAATGGTATCATAATGCCTAAATATTTCATAGGGGCCGTGCAAATGCTAAACTGACTCAATGCTGGGAAGGAATCGGGGTATGATGGGGGCCAGGCTAGGGGTAGAATACGGGATTTCTCATAGTTAACCTTGAGTCCCGAGAAGGATCCAAAATGGTCTATGATTGCCATGGCTTCCGGGATGGATTTGGGGGGGTTCGATAGGAAAAGAAGCATGTCGTCTGCGAACAGACTTAGCTTCACCTCTCTGGCTCCAACCTTAATTCCTGTTACCGCGGAGGAGGCTCTTAGTTTATTAGCCAGGGGCTCTAGGGCCAGAGCGAAAAGGAGTGGGGAGAGAGGGCAGCCCTGTCGAGTGCCTTGCTTCAGGTTAAACGGGGGAGACAAGTAATTATTGGTCAGAATCTGGGATGTAGATTGGGAGTAGAGATTCATAATTGCGGTTATAAATGGTTCTGGGAACTGAAAGTTTTGCAGTGTGGTGATAAGATGGTCCCAGGAGACCATGTCAAAGGCCTTTTCGGCGTCTAGGGAGAGGATGGCCTGAGGTGATGGGGATTTCAATGACTGGTGGTATTGCATGACTGTGAGGAGCTTCCTAATGTTTAAGACCGAATGTCTGCCCCATATGAAGCCCGTTTGGTCCTTGTGAATGATCTCAGGGAGTAGAATTTTTAGCCTATCAGCTAGAATTTTCGTGTAGATCTTGTAATCAGTGTTTAGAAGTGATATTGGTCGGTAGGATGAGGGGAGGGTGGGGTCTCGGCCTGGTTTTAAAATAAGCTTGAGGAGTGCCGAATTAAAGTATGGGGGTTGAGGAGTGCCTTTGAGGAAAGAGTTGAAGAGGGTTGTTAATGGGGTAACCAGTTTGGGAGCTAATAATTTGTAGTACTCACTTGTCAGGCCATCAGGGCCCGGTGCCTTTCCTGGCTTAAGGAGACCAATTGCCCTAGATACCTCTTCCTCCGAAATATCTGCCAACAAACTGGTGGCACGGTCAGTCCCTAGGGTCGGGATTGAGGTGGAGGCCCAAAAGGCCGTTTTACCAGCCTGGTCTACAGGTGAGGCGGTGTATAGCTGCGAGTAGAATTTATGTAGGACCGCTGAGATGTCGCTTCCTTTATGATGAAGGGTGCCCGTATCATCCTTTAGGGCGGTGATAGTGGTAGGGGGGTGTTGGCCCTGTAGTAGATTAGTCATAAACCGATTGGATTTACCTCCAAATCTATGGTATTTGCTTTGGGTCTGGAAGAAGATCCTAGTCTCGAGCTTAGTCAGAAGGGCATCAAATATCGCTTTGGCCTGGGTAAACGCTATTTTGTTTGCATTGGTTGGTGACGTTTTAAAAATCTGATAGGCTGCCGTTAAAGATGCCTGCGCCTCTAAATAGTGCGCAGTTTTTTCTTTACGCAAGTGGGAGGTGTAGGAGATTACTGCACCCCGCAGTACAGGTTTAGATGCCTGCCAGTACATGAGGGGGGAGGCAATGGACGTGGATTCATTATTTTGTTTGTAGTCCATCCATGTGGATTCAAGTAGGGATTTAAATTTAGTAGAGTTAGCTAGGTGGCTAGGGAATCTCCAGTTTATGTATGTGCCCCTGTCTTGGGAAGAGTGTAAGGTGAGCCAGCATGCAGCATGATCCGATATGGTGATCGTTTCAATTTTAGTATCTTGAACCCGGGGAAAGGCCTGTGTGGATAATAACATGTAATCTATTCGAGACAGTGTTCTGTGTGCTGCAGACAGACATGTGAATTCGCGTTCTACTGGGTTGTAAGCCCTCCAGACATCCGTCAGGTGAAGACTAGACATCAGATATTGGATCCCATGGCTGGGGGGGGGACGTCTGGTTTTGGCTACTGAGTCCCTATCTAGCACATTGGAGGCCACAACATTGAAATCACCTGCCAATACAATAGTAGTATCCATATATGGTGTTAACAGGGTAACCAAGTTCCTAAAAAACAGTTTGGAAAAGGTATTAGGAGCATATACATTACACATCGTGATCCTAGTTGAGTGTACGGTGGCGTCCACGAGTACCCATCTACCTTCGGGGTCAGTAACAGTGCAGTGCACCTGAGTTGGGGTGCTCTTGTTAGTTAAAATGACAACCCCTCTAGATTTTGAGTTGTATGGAGATGCTGCCAAAAGTGACCAACCCATTGTGTTCAATTTTAAAGTTTCCTGGGGGGTTAGGTGCGTCTCCTGGAGAAACACCACATCCGCCTGTAGCTTATGAAGGTAAAGCAATGTCTTCTTACGCTTAGAAGGGACGTGGAAGCCACCTACATTCAATGTTACCACCTTCAAATTAGCCATTATCATCTAATGAGTGGGAAAAGCTGACCGAATTTCCATACAGTGCAACCGCCCAATATCCGAGCCACACAACACTGTGTATTAAAATGAATCTGATCATCTCTAGACATATTATCAAAAAGACATGGGGAGAAGACAGAAGGGAAGAACACGAGGAAAGGAGGGGGAATAGGAGCAACCAGGGGGTAGGAGGCGGAACCCACAAGTTTAACATAGTAAGAAGGGGTAGATCTTGCGTGGGCAAGGTGGGTTCCCCTCCGCACCCTAGCTCCTCAAGGAAAACAAACAATGCAAAACATACAAAGAGACTTCTGGAGTCCCAGCGGCAGAGACGGCCACTGGGTACCATGCCCCCTGGGGGGGAAGCGAAACAGATACATGAGCCACAAGGCTCGCCCCGGCCATAAAAGATATAATTTTTCAGGGCCAGCTTGAGGTCGGGACCAACGTGGTCTCCAGGCCCCACAACTGGCGCCGAAACAAAACCGCTAAATATAACATACTTATCAATATACGTTAAGAAAGACAAACAGTATAAAGCTGGTGGAAATCAGATGCAAAAATAAATTCGCACAAAAAAGAAAACCTGGAACTTTTGCAATAGAACTTAAGTAAGTTCTGTGATTGGGGAAGCTGCCGTCCACATGGATAAGTCTCGTAGAGCCAAAGAGTCCAGTGACTCACGGGGAGGGGGGGGGGACGAATCCAGGTTAGGGCCAGTAAGTAACGATCCCACGTCCAGCGTGGGAGTGACTAAGATGTGTGTCCCCTGATGAATGAGATGGGGGTGGACAATAAGGCATTTGTAGATTGGACGTCAGGTAGTGGGTTTCAGATAAAGTCACTGGCCACAATCAGTTTCGGTGTCGTCAGGGCCCGCCGGTGAAAAGGAGGCTTGGGCTTGCTCCAATAGGTAGGCCTCTGCGTCTTGTACTGTACTGAACTCCTTAAAAGAATTTCCTGAAAACAGACGCAGCTTAGCGGGATATAGTAGCGCAAATTTCACTCGGTCTTTTACCAGTCTGGTACATAACGGGGAGAACTCCTTTCTCGCTCTCGTGACTTCTGCGGAGAAGTCCTGGAAAATCAGAAGCTTATTCCCATTCCACTGAAGGGATCGGTTTTGCCTAAATGCCATCAATAGGGCTTCTTTGTGTTGGAAGTTGAGGCATTTAAAGATCACCGGGCGGGGTCTGTTGGTGCGGTCATCGCGAGGTGGGCCTAGCCTATGCGCCCTCTCAATGATTATGCCCGTGCAGGCCTCTGTAACATTCAGTAGATCAGGGAGGGTGGATGAGAGAAAGGCATATAGGTCAGGGCCCTTTAAGGTTTCAGGGAGTCCTATAATACGGAGGTTATTCCTTCTGGAACGATTTTCCAGATCGTCCAGTTTATTCTGCATGGAATAGGAGGATTTCTGCAGATATTCCGTGGTGGTTTTTAAAGCTGAGATGTCCTGGAAAGCTTCTCCCAGGTGAGTCTCATTTGCAGTAACCCTTTTGGAGACCTGCTTAAGTTGTGACTTAATGTCCTGTACAGATTGCTGCAGCTTAGCAGCGTGTGCATCCAGAATGGGGTTTATAGTGTCCTGTATGGCTCTGACCACATCTGCATAAGATAATGCTGAACCCAGGGGTGATGTTGGGGAGGGAGCAAACATATCTATCTGGGTGGAGGGTATAAAGGGGGCCTCTCCAGCACTTACTTGGGGCTGGGCAAACATTTCCTCTGCCTCAGCCTGTGCTCTCTGTGCCTGCTGCCTTGTGAGCTGTGTGTCGGCGGCCATCTTGGATGTGGCGCCCTGTGCTGTAGCTGGCTGGCGCTGCTGCTGTGGCTTCCCCTGGGGCAGGGATTTTGATATTGGTAGGCTTGGGGTGCTGGTGGGACCTTGTAGGGGCTGGGCAGAGATCTCACCCTTCTCAGTCTGCGCTGTTTGTGGCTGCTTCCTCGAGTGTTGTGTGGCGGCAGCCATCTTGGATGTGGCGTCCAGCGTAGCAGCAGTCTGGCAGTGCTGCTGTAGTCTCCCCTGGGCAAATAATTTCTGCATCGGCAGGGTTGGGGTGCCGGCAGGGGCTTCCTGCAGGTTTCTGGTGCGTTTTGAGGGGTCCTGTGCGGCGTAGTGTGGCTGGCTGGCCGGGGCGGTCAGGGAGCTCAGCACTCTGCTGCTGGTCCCATGGAAGCAGGAACCGGAAGTCTCTCAAGCACTACTTGTTTTAAGGCATATCGAATAAAAGCTAAGTTTTAATAAACAAAATTAAACATTAATAAAATAATAAAGAGTGCCCCGGAAAAGACACAGTCAGTCTTTTTCTCCTGTACTCTCATACAGGAACCCCCCATAACAGAGTTTTCCTGAACTTGTTCTGGGAGCACCACCAACCCTGCGATTAACCCTATCTATATACCTTATGCACGCTATGTTGGTTTGAATGAAATTACTTTAGACTAACCTTTAAAATTACGTGTGGACTCACACAAATCCAATTTACCTGTTTTTTCCTGAGGTCTTTCTCAGTTCTGAGCCCAGCACTAATCCATATCCCAATTGTGGAATTTACACCCAGAGACATCCGAACGCCCTAAACAAGTCGCTGTCCAAGTTTGATGGCGAGTTTCAACCTAAGGGAAGCCCTTAGCACAAGTGGAAGACCTGGAGAGTATCTTCCCCACCAATCTAAACCTCTCAGACCAAACAAACAGCTGGGTGGATGAAATAATCACTTTAAAATATGCCCTACAGAGACAAATTAGGACCAACTGGGACCTTACAAGTCTAGAAAATTACAACAAGCAAAAAATAACACAGAGGGGTCTAAGACCTAAACTTTTCCCCTCCTTTGAACTTTGCACGGAGACTTTAAGACAGGATTGGGAAAAATGCCTATTAAAATGCTCACATGATCTAATGGACATTTTGATCAAACACAACTATCTAGTTCTTGATGAGTGTGCACAAAAAATAGAACTTTCCAGAAAGAATCTAGAACAGTGGGAACAGAATCCCCTATTCCAAAACAACTTTGAAAAAATTAAAAAAGATCTGGATGATTACGAACAGGAAATCATAACACGCAAGAGGAACAGATTCTCAAGAGACAAAAAAGACTATAACACAGGCAATATCTTTCGCTGGACCCAACTAACCAAGAGGGACAACAGGAGGGAAGGCCGATACACCACATCATCCTCCTCAGAAGCAGAATCAAGTGGGGAAGAACAACCCGATCAAAGAAGCAGATTGCTACAAAGAGAAAACCCACTACCCCGGACCCATTTTTTAGAACAAGTGGGAGGGGCTTACAACCAAAGAGGAAGAGGAAAATCAGGAGGGCAAAGAAGAAGAAGGGGAAAAGAGAGATGGGGATCCCCCCTACGGGACCGCTACCCAGTACGCGGGAATTGGACCTAGAAGGAGAAACAACAACCCTAAAAATCATCAAACCACACCCTCACTGAGACACAGGAAACGGTATTAACAAAAGGCTTAACCTTCTCACCCAATACCAACTTCGACAGATTTCAACTGCAGACTAACTTGCAACTATTTGGGCGAAAAATTCTCTTGAAGAAATTCTTTGCCACCAGATCACAAAAGGACGGAATAGACAAGTAGTAGTAGTAGTAGTAGTACGTTTATTTATAAGGCGCCACAAAGTGTCCGCAGCGCCGTACATAGCAAAAAAAAACAAAAAAAAAACAAATTACAAGGTAACGTACAGGGTGTGTAGAAAGATACAGTATGAATAGGGGTATAGCTGGTAGAACTAAAATCAGCATCAGTTCAGAAGTAGGTGTCAAAATAGTCAAGGAGACCGAAGATGAAGTAGAGGAAGGGAAGAACAGGACAGGAGCACAGGTGAGGTAATGAGGTAGGGTGAGTACGTGAGGAAGGAGGGCCCTGCTCATAAGAGTTAACATACTAAAAATAGGTGGGTGGACGAACGAAATACAATAGGATAAGTAGGAACGGAGGGGAACGGAGGCAGGATAGGAGGATCAAAAGAGGTTAGGAGGAGGGATAGGCTAGTCGAAAAAAGTGGGTTTTGAGGGAGCGCTTGAAGGAGGTAAGGGAATCAGATAGCCTGATGGGTGGCGGGAGGTTGTTCCAGTGCAGGGGGGCAGCGCGAGAGAAATCTTGGACACAGGAGTGGGAGGAGGTGATTAGGTGAGAGGTCAGTCGGCGGTCAGCGATGGAGCGAAGAGGACGGGAGGGAGTGTGGATAGAGATCAGTGAAGAGAGGTAGGGAGCTGTGGAGGAGGAGAGAGCCTTGTAGGTGGTGGTGAGGAGTTTAAAGAGAACTCGGAAAGGAATGGGGAGCCAGTGAAGAGATAAACAGAGGGGGGAGGCGGAGGTAGAGCGGCGGGAGAGGAAGATGAGCCTAGCAGCAGCGTTAAGAATGGATTGGAGAGGTGCGAGGCGGGTGAGAGGTAGCCCAGAGAGAAGGATGTTGCAGTAGTCAAGGCGGGAGATGACAAGAGAGTGAATGAGAATTTTGGCCGCGTCAGTGGAGAGGAATGGTCTGATGCGTGAGATGTTGCGTAGGTGAAAGCGGCAAGACTGTGAGAGAGCACGAATGTGGGGGGTGAATGAGAGGGAGGAGTCAATGATGACACCGAGGCAGCGCGTTTGGTCGGTGGACGTGATCTCGGTTTCACCAATGCTGATGGAGATAGTGGGAGAAGAGGGGATGTTCGGGGGATGGAAGATTAGAAGTTCAGTTTTAGCCATGTTTAGTTTCAGGAAGCGTTGGGTCATCCAGGCTGAGATGGCCGTGAGGCATTCGGAGACCTTGGACAGAAGTGATGGGGATAAGTCGGGGGAGGAGAGATAGATTAGGGTATCATCAGCATAAAGGTGGTAATGAAAACCATAGGAGCTGATGAGGGTGCCCAGAGAGGTGATGTAGAGGGAGAAGAGGAGAGGGCCAAGGACTGACCCTTGGGGAACACCGACTGGCTGGGGGGTAGTAGGAGAGGAGGAGCTCGGAGTGGAGACGGAGAAGGAGCGATCGGAGAGGTATGAGGTGAACCAGGAGAAGACCGTGCCAGTGATGCCAAAGGAGCGGAGGGTGTTGAGCAGGAGAGGGTGGTCAACAGTGTCAAAGGCAGCCGACAGATCAAGACAACACATCTGATCTATCAGCACAGGAATTAGAAGCCCTGGAAGCATTAGACGAACTAGCCTAGGAAAGCTCCACCCAAGACCGAGAGACTACGAGACAGATCTGCAAGAAAAAATATACCTTTTTCCCAAGTGATAACATCTGCCCGGAAGTTAAGATATTCATTAACATGGTATCACAAGATTTGGATAAACTACATCAAAAGAAAAGTCGATACAGACCCAAAGGAAACCTAACACCTGAAGAAACAAAAGCAATCAAAGAAAGTCAAAAATTGGAAGATGTTTTGATAAAACCATCAGATAAAGGCGGAAACATAGTGATATGGCCTAAAGACAAATACTTAAAAGAGGCAAAGAAACAACTTAATAACTCAGAATGTTACCTCAAGAGCCTTTTTGACCCCACACAAAAATATCTCACCACATATATGGGGATCATTAATGAGGCCTATAAGACCGGGGTAATTACCAAATCAGAATTTGACTTCCTCTCTGTAAGTAACCCCAGGACCCCCACTTTTTATATGCTGCCAAAGGTGCATAAAAACCTTTATGACCCCCCAGGGAGACCCATAGTTTCGGGTAATGGAAGTCTGTTGGAAAAAGCCAGCATATTCTTAGACACACATCTGAGAGACTTCGTATTACAATTGCCATCCTACACAAGAGACACGACTGATGTACTGAAGAAAATCAATGATATCGAACTGAGTGATACTTCCCTCCTGGTCAGCTTGGATGTAGAATCTCTCTACACGAGCATTGGTCACGACCTAGGAATACAGGCCACCAAATACTTCCTGGGCATGAGACAAATGGGAGAGTTTGAGGAATTTCTAATCAGCTTGCTTGAAATTGTACTCAGGAAGAACTACTTTACCTTTGACAACCACTTCTATACCCAGATAAGAGGGACTGCGATGGGGGCAGCGTGTGCCCCCACATACGCCAACCTCTTTCTGGGTTGGTGGGAGAATGAGATAGTTTTCCATGAGAGGAGGGAATCTCTCAATAACCATATAATTTTTTGGACACGATACATTGATGGAACACAGCTGGAATTGGATCAAGGATCTCAATACGAATAACATCAACCTAAAATTCACCTATGAAAGCAGTCCAACAAGCATCTCATTCCTGGATCTCAGAATATACAGAGCACCCGACAACTCGCTGGCCACAGAAATATACAGAAAAACAACGGCCACAAACAGCCTCCTACATCACAGCAGTGCACATTTTCCCCCCACAAAATCAAACATCCCTAAGGGAGAATTTCTGAGACTCCGAAGAAACTGCTCAGATGACGGTGTATATGAATCAAGGAGCAAAGAGTTGACAACAAGACTCAACGAGAGAGGCTACAGCTCAAGATGTATAAAGAAGGCAAAGGTAGCCGTCTCCACCAAGAAAAGAGAGGACCTCATCTTTCAAGACAAAAAACCTAAAGATGAGGCAACCAACACAGTTCGCTTCATAGGGAATTTTTGTGACCAATGGAGGGAGATTAAACAAATACTCCAGAAGCATTGGCCAATCGTACTGTCTGACCCAGATCTGACCGACCTCCTCAAACCATATATTGAGATGAGCTGGAGACGGGCACCTAACCTCAGGGACAAGTTAGTGCACAGCCACTATACCTCTGGAAACCCGAAGGAACCTAAAATTACAGGACGCTTCCCATGTGGCAACTGCAAGGTTTGTAAACACATCTCACCCCTAAAAGAGATTAAGGACAAACATGGAGCAGGAATTAAGATCAAAAATTATTTTAACTGCAAGAGCACAAATGTGGTGTATTGTATAACATGCACGTGTAACAAGAGATATGTGGGCATGACAACACGGATGTTGAAAGTCAGAGCCCTGGAACACATGGGGAACATCCGCAATGCTGCAGCAGACAAACAAAGGATGAAGCAACTGACAACAGTGGCTAAACACTTCTTAGACAAACATTCCAGCTCTACTTCAGGCTTTCAGATTTTAGGACTTGAAAAGGTCACTCTTGGAATAAGAGGTGGAGATATGACCAGAACACTTCTGAAGAAAGAAAGTGAGTGGACCTACAGATTAGGCTCACTACATCCAAAAGGCCTAAACGAACACATAAACTATGGTGTTTTCCTTTAAAAAATATACAGCAACACCCTTGCTTCTAGTCCAACCGTACCCACCGGGGCCCGTGCACACATCAACAAGAACTACTCCTACAAGAAACCTCCGGCAGTAGAATCTCCTACTGGAAATGAGTAATGAAACTAATGCCAAAAATACCAAAAACATATTTTCTAAAAAAAGTGATAACAAGCATCAAATAAAAAATCAAACCAATTATGAATCAGGGGATCCATTCAGATCACACCATAAGTATCCAAAATTATACAATTAATTGCCTGACTCCCACAGAGTCAAAATCAAATTTTCTTAGCATCACCCGGCCTCCGTAATTAACATAAACATTTAATCTATTTCAAAACTGGTAATACCACCATGAATTCATTTCCAAAAACAAATATACTAATTTAAACTATGCCCAATATGAATCACTCCTCTGCAGCATCTAATTTATATACTAGAGAATTACACCCATAATTTAATTAATAATAATATAAAGTCCACTATAGATCAAGTATCTGTAGCATAATGCCAAGTGGATATTTGAAAGTAGATCATGATAGCAACACTAAAAGAATAGCGATTTAATTGCTCCTTAAGCACATTCTCTATTTGTAATAAGCTACCTCTCCCTGCTCTCCAGCTCTACGGTTTCTCTCATTCTGGCACCCACAGCTTAATATATTTTCTGCAAGTGTTAAAAACATCAGAATCAATATTTGCAACAGGTGTCAGAACAGCAGAAAACTGTCACCTATGTTTATTCTGTATGAGTGACATCTGACATTTATCTCTCATTGGGCATTCGATGCCGACACGGCAAATGCCAGACAGCAGAATGATGTCATGTTGAATAACCCAAACACTCTATCTTCCATGAGGTACGCGACACTTCTGAACTCCTCTATCTAACGCGGGTTCAGTGTGAGTAATCTCAGTCAGAACAGCCGGGTGACTTTTCTGCGCTGCATACATTGCAACAGAAACACTCTGAGCAGTATATACCTGACAGAACAGAGAGCTCACATTCCTTTATATCTATTTCTCCCTTCCCAAGTGCAGAAGGTACGAAGGGAGCTAACTCTTATTCAGCATTTGACGCATTTTTGCATGATACTGAAAAGCAGAAAGGCTCCAGCAAGAAAGAAATTGCACATCCTTTCCTTCTTCTTTTCTAGTATGTGACACAATTACATGGCTCACAGGATCTAAACCTGTCTGCTCACATCTCTCTTTCTCTCCCTTCCCAGAGAAATTGTACTACTGAAGAGGTAACACCCTCACTGATTGTTCAACCTGCAACAGTAGCAAATGTGTCTTAAGGAATGCTTATCAATTTGGTATATAAATTGGCAACAGTAGCAACAGAGATAGAATGTAATAAAACTGGTTCAGCTGTCAAACTGATTCAGATCTGTATTAGCATTTCTGAGACAGAAAATATTAATAAAGGGAAGACTTTTTGGGACCATAAGCCCCCTATAAATGTATAAAAATTTACCCCTGATACTGTACTGGGGTTTATCTATACTTACTATTTTTTGAGTAAAAATTTCGCGAACTGGATGTACAAACCACAATATATATTTTTAAAATATTGATGGTCACTAACAAATGACCTGGGAAACCAAAGGGGAGATTGTACTAACCCTTTGCTTTGATAATTGTGCTAGAAAATGTAAGTATCTTTACTTGACATCCATATAATTATTTTTGGATAAGCAAAGCACATCATTTTGGTGTATCTCTTATATATTTAGCCAGATCGTCACTCAAAGCAGTGTAGGGAACGGTGGGCGGGGTCCCACGGGTGATTGACAAGCCCGTCCACCGTTATCCACACTGCAAACCAAGGGTTGTAAGGTTCTACACGCCAGCTCTGTCCTACACACCACCACCGCCCATACACGTCCAAACCCCGCCCCACGGCTACACCGCACCCCCCACACCATCCGTCCTACTCACAAGCTCATCCGCCCCCTCCTCAGCCGCCACTCCCAGGACCGCCCCACTGATACATACCGCCCCCCTCCCACAGCCTCTCTCTCTTGCCAGACCACGCTGCGTCTGACAGCCTCATCCCCGCGATCCGCCCCCTCCTGTCCCACCACTAGCCGTGCCCGCTCTACACACCGCGACCGCGGCCGCCCCCCACAGCCTCTCTCTACACAGGCCAGGCTGTACGGCAGCCTGAGCCAAACACCAGCAGGCAGATGATGCCTGCACAAATGAAGGGACCAGACGCGATCCGCCCCCTCCTCGCCCACCAATTGCAATGCCCGCACACCTGCAGGCAGCAGTACACAGCGGTCCCCAATCTCCTTAGTGCCCTCATCACTTAGGCTGCTCCATGGACAGGCTCCAACCCAGGGGGCAGAGCCGTCTGCACGCTGTAGCACTGCCCTGCTACTTCCTGTGCATCTGTTTGTCAGTGTGGCCTCGCTGGCCCAGGCACCAGCCATGCGCCTGCAGCTGCCTTTACCGGAGACAGCACAGCAGGCTCAGTAGTGCTAATATGACGGACCAGGATGAGGGAGCTTAGTGACCACAGCCACCGCAGCTTCTCACAGCTGCCTGCCGCCCGCTGTAATATGCCCACTCCAGTCTATGCCCCACAGTGGATTATAGGAGCCAGCGCTGATGGGGTCTGCGGGCAGGGGAGGGGGGGGGGGGGGCATGAAGTAGCCTACAGCATGTACATTAAAGCACTGCAGGACCCCGACAATGAGGTACAACAAAATGCCACTTTGGAAAGTAAAGGTTTAAAACGTAACATGGGGGAGTGAAAAACTACAGGATATTAGAGGTGCATGGGACACTACTAACTTTTATTTGCAAGGGGGAGCCATATTTGTAGTTACGCCACTGACTCACTCGGGTACAATTTGCTGTGCCCAATTTCATGGGAGGAATCATAGCTGGCAGCTCCATCTCTGACCATGCCAGCGCCTCCCATTTGCCTATGAGGCTCCCTTATGTCAGACCACACTTCCTGGGACTGTTTGCCGGACCAGATTGAGTGCTCTGCCAACCACATCCCCAAACCCATTCTCATTCTTAAAAAAAAAGTGGCTGCCCTGGACCACAGGATTTGCGCAGTAAGTAGTGGCCTGCACACCGTGCACATAGCCCAGCTCACTAATAGCACCACCTCTCCCCCACCCGCAGCACACTCACACGCGCCTCTCCCCCCACCAACGCCTACTTCACACCTAAGCCAAACACAGCTGCAGTACCCCTGCACCCACCACTCACCCACAGCGCACCTGCACAAACCCGTTTCACACCCACTACTCCCCAACCTGTGCGAACACTCCTCCCACCCACGCCAACCCCGCAACTGCACCTACTGTGCACGTGGTACGCCCACATCCACATGCAGATCACATGCACCTGACCCTCACACACCCACAACTCCATCACAAAGGCCACACCGATACAACCGACCCTCACCCACCCACGCCATCGACACTCCACCACCCACATCGCCTCCACATCCACATGTAAAAACACCACACCCACCCCTCCCGCATCCATAGTATTTCACCACCTGTCCCTCCCACACAAACCATATTTCACACACTAAAGGTGTTCACAGGTTAAGGGGGCGCAGTATACCACACCCACCCCTCCGTAACAAACCATATTTCACATAATACACGCGTTCACAGGTTATGGGGGCGGAGCCCCTGACGTCGGTGTGAAGAGCGCCCGCGATGAATCACCTAGTTGTTCAATATTAAGCACTACTTGTTTTAAGGCATATCGAATAAAAGCTAAGTTTTAATAAACAAAATTAAACATTAATAAAATAATAAAGAGTGCCCCGGAAAAGACACAGTCAGTCTTTTTCTCCTGTACTCTCATACAGAAACCCCCCATAACAGAGTTTTCCTGAACTTGTTCTGGGAGCACCACCAACCCTGCGATTAACCCTATCTATATACCTTATGCACGCTATGTTGGTTTGAATGAAATTACTTTAGACTAACCTTTAAGATTACGTGCGGACTCACACAAATCCAATTTAGCGATAGGAGACTGCAAGGAAGAGACGGAGACAGCGATAGGAGACTGCAAGGAAGAGATGGAGACAGCAATAGGAGACTGCAAGGAAGAGACTAAGACAGCGATAGGAGACTGCAACGAAGAGACGGAGACAGCAATAGGAGACTGCAAGAAAGAGACAAAGACAGCGATAGGAGACTGCAAGGAAGAGACAAAGACAGTGATAGGAGACTGCAAGAAAGAGTCAAAGACAGTGATAGGAGACTGTAAGAAAGAGACAAAGACAGCGATAGGAGACTGCAATAAAGAGACAAAGACAGCGATAGGAGACTGCAAGGAAGAGACGGAGACAGCAATAGGAGACTGCAAGGAAGAGACGGAGACAGCGATAGGAGACTGCAAGAAAGAGTCAAAGACAGTGATAGGAGACTGTAAGAAAGAGACTAAGACAGCGATAGGAGACTGCAACGAAAAGACGGAGACAGTGATAGGAGACCGCAAGGAAGAGACTAAGACAGTGATAGGAAACTGGAAGCAAGAGATGGAGACAGTGATAGGAGACCGCAAGGAAAAGATAAAACAGGACTATCATGACCAGCATGAAGGGCACAGATTTGGGGGCCAGTTTTGATGTACCCTCCTGTCACTCGCAGCACAGATACCTGACCTTTATGTGTTTGCCTAGTGTGTGGATTTAGTCACATAGTTCTCTCAGGCTGTCAGGCATGAAGAAGCGCTCATGTGCGACAGGGAGTTATCCCCATGGAAAGTGGCCTCACTGAGAGGTTACTCAGGATGCGGCTGCGATGGCTGCGTGTGCACTCATCCGGCACACACAGTTGCTATGCCCCTCCACCTGCACTGTATTAGTAAGGGAAGATGGAGGCTGCAGTCCCTCCTGCCTCCACATGCCATATGACCTTACTACGTCCTGCCCCGTGTAGCCGTCTTTCACATAGGGTGAGCAGTGCTGGAACTAGTAGTCTGGGCACACTTGCTTCTGCCCATCCTAAAGAAAATTAAAAAGTGATTGAAATGCCTCCGATTGCCGATTATTCACCAGGAGGGTGAACAAATTATTTTTAGGTACTTTTCACATACGCCACTTAACTAAATTCAGCATAAACTACCGCTGAGACCTGTGTAAGCGTAAAACAGAATCTCTAAAGCAAAATCATTGGGACACCTTAACCCTATGAGTTCCAAGTGAATTTGTCAAAATAGGTGTGAAAATTGGTTGTTACCTTATACAGGAAATAAAGGGTGAGATTTAATAGAATGAGAGATTCAGAAAGTGAGAGATTTGGTAAGAAATCTCCAGTTTTTTTTAAAAGCAGCAATCATTGACACTGCTAAACCAGTTTGATTTTGCAGTGTAAATGATTGCCGCTTTCAAAAAAACTGGAGATTTCTTACCAAATCTCACTTTCTGAATCTCTCATCCTATTAAATCTCACGGTACTTGTTTAGTTTCACGGCGGCAGCATCTTAGCAACAGCAGCGTCTGTGTCCCCTTGCGTCAGTGGCGCACGCAGGGTGGGGGGGGGGGGGGTTTCTGAGTACACAGAAACCCCCCCTGGAGTCTAAGGCTGAAAAAAAACTGTCTTTCGTATGGGGGCAGCCATTTTTCGAAAGTCACTTTTCTTTAAGTGCGGTCTGAAAGGGGCATTAAGTGCGGTCTGAAAGGGGCATTAAGTGCGGTCTGAAAGGGGCATTAGTGTTTTTCTGAGGGTATATTCCAAAAGCTGGGAGTCTTCCCCTTTGATCGAAACTAGCAGCTTGTCTCTACTGTTCCCAGAACCAGAGATATCAGCCTTCCAGCAGCTGGTTACTGCTCCAGTTCCACACACATGGTATGTAGTTTTATATAATCGTTGGCAGATTGCTCTGCCTCCTGAATACCATTTGGTAGGTGGGATTCTCTAGTTTTTAATTCCATTAAAATTAGAGATGAGTGGGTCCGGATCCCCGAGATCCGACAGATCCGAATATCGGGTATCCGGGTCAGATCCGAGCAGGCTCGGGAGTTCCCGCCTGAATTCCGGACCAATAACGAGGCCGAACGTCATCATCGCGCTGTCGGAGCGGGATCTTATAAAAGACACACGCGCGCCCCGCCATCTTCACTCCAATCTTGGAGAGGGAAGAGGGTGGTTGGGAAGCTCCGTGTGCTCAGTGCTATGCTCTGTGCCATGTGCTCCGTGACCTGACCTGTGCCCTCACTGCCCTGTGCTGTGCTCCGTGCCATGTGCTCGTGCTGTGCTGTGCTCCGTGACCTGCCCTGTGCCCTCACTGCCCTGTGTTGTAGACTTGAGAGTCAGTGACTGTTTATAGGCCTGAGCCCTGTAGTGTGATTTAACTAACTAGGTGCTGCAGTGCTCACACGCAGGGCTGCAGTGTCCACTGTCCAGGGGCTGTCCTGTGGCCCGTGCCCTGTTGTGATTTATTTAGCCCTAAGCCCTGTGTTGTGATTTATTTAGCCCTGAACCCTGTGTTTTTTGTGATTTAACTAACTAACTCAGTGCTGCAGTGCTCACACGCAGGGGCTGCAGTGCTGCTGAGTAGTACACTGTGTACAGGGGCTGCAGTAATACAAGGGGCAGTGTCCAGTGTGACGGCCTATATCTTATCCATTGTCCAGTGTCACGAGTCACTCACGACATATATCCTGTGTCCTGTCCTGTGTGACGACTGACGACATATCCTGTGTCCAGTGTGACGACATATATCCTGTGTCCAGTGTGACGACATATATCCTGTGTCCAGTGTGACAACATATATCCTGTGTCCAGTGTCACAAGTCACAACATATATCCTGTGTCCAGTGTGACATGTAATGTGTGCCGGCATATATCCTGTGTCCAGCGTGACATATATCCACTGTCCAGTGTGACGACATATATCCTGTGTCCAGTGTGACGACATATATCCTGTGTCCAGTGTGACATATATCCATTGTCCAGTGTGACGACATATATCCATTGTCCAGTGTGACGACATATATCCTGTGTCCAGCGTGACATATATCCACTGTCCAGTGTGACGACATATATCCTGTGTCCAGTGTGACGACATATATCCTGTGTCCAGTGTGACATATATCCATTGTCCAGTGTGACGACATATATCCATTGTCCAGTGTGACGACATATATCCTGTGTCCAGTGTGACGACATATATCCAGTGGCCAGTGTGACGACAATATATCCTGTGTCCAGTGTCACAAGTCACAACATATATCCTGTGTCCAGTGTGACATGTAATGTGTGCCGGCATATATCCTGTGTCCAGCGTGACATATATCCACTGTCCAGTGTGACGACATATATCCTGTGTCCAGTGTGACGACATATATCCTGTGTCCAGTGTGACATATATCCATTGTCCAGTGTGACGACATATATCCATTGTCCAGTGTGACGACATATATCCTGTGTCCAGTGTGACGACATATATCCAGTGGCCAGTGTGACGACAATATATCCTGTGTCCAGTGTCACAAGTCACAACATATATCCTGTGTCCAGTGTGACATGTAATGTGTGCCGGCATATATCCTGTGTCCAGTGTGACGACATATATCCAGTGGCCAGTGTGACGACAATATATCCTGTGTCCAGTGTCACAAGTCACAACATATATCCTGTGTCCAGTGTGACATGTAATGTGTGCCGGCATATATCCTGTGTCCAGCGTGACCTATATCCACTGTCCAGTGTGACGACATATATCCTGTGTCCACTGTGACGACATATATCCAGTGTCCAGTGTGACGACAATATATCCTGTGTCCAGTGTCACAAGTCACAACATATATCCTGTGTCCAGTGTGACATGTAATGTGTGACGACATATATCCTGTGTCCAGTGTGACGACATATATCCAGTGGCCAGTGTGACGACAATATATCCTGTGTCCAGTGTCACAAGTCACAACATATATCCTGTGTCCAGTGTGACATGTAATGTGTGCCGGCATATATCCTGTGTCCAGCGTGACCTATATCCACTGTCCAGTGTGACGACATATATCCTGTGTCCACTGTGACGACATATATCCAGTGTCCAGTGTGACGACATATATCCTGTGTCCAGTGTGACGACATATATCCTGTGTCCAGTGTGACGACATATATCCTGTGTCCAGTGTGACGACATATATCCAGTGGCCAGTGTGACGACAATATATCCTGTGTCCAGTGTCACAAGTCACAACATATATCCTGTGTCCAGTGTGACATGTAATGTGTGACGACATATATCCTGTGTCCACTGTGACGACATATATCCTGTGTCCAGTGTGACGACATATATCCTGTGTCCAGTGTGACGACATATATCCTGTGTCCAGTGTGACGACATATATCCAGTGTCCAGTGTGACATGTAATGTGTACCGGCATATATCCTGTGTCCAGCGTGACCTATATCCACTGTCCAGTGTGACGACATATATCCTGTGTCCACTGTGACGACATATATCCAGTGTCCAGTGTGACGACATATATCCTGTGTCCAGTGTGACGACATATATCCTGTGTCCAGTGTGGCGACATATATTCTGTGTCCAGTGTGACGACATATATCCAGTGGCCAGTGTGACATCTAACCATTGTGTGACGGCATATATCCAGTGTCCCGCGTGACATATATCCATTGTCCAGTGTATAGGAGCTGTGTCCAGGGGCGGTGTCCAGTGTACAGAGCTGTGTCCATTGTCCAGGGTGACAGGCTGTGTCCATTGTCCAGGGGCAGTGTCCAGGGGCTGTGTCCAGGGGCAGTGTCCAGTGTCCAAGGGGCTGTGTCCAGTGTGACAGGCTGTGTCCAGTGTAAAGTAAGAAAAATAAATAAAAGTAATAAATAAAATAAAAACACATTTTTGGAGGATGATGGAGGAGGAAATAGTGGGAGATCAGTAACCTGATAGAAGTGCTGAAGCTGCTACCACCAGTCATGACAAGGCCGATACCTCTTTGTATTTGCTGTTTGGAGCAGTTCTCTTTTTTTTGGGATAGTTTATTAAACTGCCACCCTGTCTGCCCCTGCAGTGCCGCTGTGCCAGGTTGGAAGTGTAAGGTCCACATGTATGTG
Source organism: Crinia signifera (assembly GCF_055691185.1). Lineage (NCBI taxonomy): Eukaryota > Metazoa > Chordata > Amphibia > Anura > Myobatrachidae > Crinia > Crinia signifera. The sequence continues at coordinate 19,629,372 of NC_139218.1, read as the reverse complement.
ATGCCCACTGCTGTCGCTTAGCTTAGTCATCCAGCTACCTCGGTATAACCTTTTGGCCCAACTACAGTAAATGAAAACAATTTTGTAAGCTGTGAAGTGATCAAAATTGACTAGAAATGAGTGGAAACTAATGTTATTGAGGTCAATAATACTTTAAGGGCAAAAACAGGCCTAAATTCTGTTATTTTAGCCATTTTTTGCATTTTTTCATAAAAATCCAGATCCAAAACCAAAACCCACAAGGGTGGTTTTGCCAAAACCAATCCAGATCCAAAACACGAAGGGAGATCCAGATCCAAAACCAAAACCAAAACCCGAAAAAGTGGCCTCCGCACATCTCTAATTAAAATCTAAGAAATCTATTTCCAGGAACTGGAGATATCTGCAGTCAAGCAAGCTGTCCTCCCACCAGAAAATTATGAATAATAAGCTCACTCCTCTATACACCCCTCCCCTGCGTATTAAACATCCTCTACTACCCTGGAAGTTATGTATCAGGGCCCCTTCATTCAGCCCAATGCCCCCTTCTCCCACCCCATCTCCCACCATCTGTGCAGTAAAGGGGTAATTAGTAGAGATGTGCGGCAGCCACTTTTTCGGGTTTTGGTTTTGGATCTGGATCTCCCTTCGTGTTTTGGATCTGGATTGGTTTTGGCAAAACCACCCTTGCGGGTTTTTGGTTTTGGATCTGGATTTTTTTGGAAAAATGCAAAAAATTGCTAAAATAACAGAATTTGGGCCTGTTTTTGCCCCTAAAGTATTATTAACCTCAATAACATTAGTTTCCACTCATTTCTAGTCATTTTGATCACTTCACAGCTCACAAAATTGTTTTCATTATACCATACCTCCCAAGTGTCACGATTTCAGCGGGACAGTCCCGATTTTCGGGTCCTGTCCTGCTGTCCCACCCGCGGCCGGCATTGTCCCGCTGCGGGGGGTGGCAGTTGGGAGCCCCCCAAGCTGATTGAATAGACGCTGTGCGCATGCGCACAGCGTCTATTCGCGGCCGAAAATGGGGTTGCGGCTAATTTGTATAAGCCGCACCCTCATTTGCATACACCCCGCCCCCTTGTCCCTATTCCAGCAGCCAAGAAGTTGGGAGGTATGTTATACCGAGGTAGCTGGATGACTGAGCTAAGCGACAGCAGTGGGCATACATGTGGACCTTACACTTCCAACCTGGCACATCTTGGAAGCAGAGCGGCGCTGCAGGGGCAGACACGGTGGCAGTTTAATAAACTACCCCAAAAAATAGAAATGCTCCAAAGAGCAAAAAATACAATGAGGTATCGGCCTTGTCATGACTGGTGGTAGCAGCTTCAGCACTTCTATCAGGTTGCTGATCTTCCACTATTTCCTCCTCCATCATCCTCCAAAAATGTGTTTTTATTTTATTTATTTTTCTTACTTTACACTGGACACAGCCTGTCACACTGGACACAGCCCCTTGGACACTGGACACTGCCCCTGGATACGGCCCCTGGACACTGGACACTGCCCCTGGACACAGCCCCTGGACACTGCCCCTGGACACTGGACATAGCCCCTGGACAATGGACACAGCCTCTGGATACAGCCCCTGGACACTGGACACTGCCCCTGGACACAGCCCCTGGACACTGCCCCTGGACACTGGACATAGCCCCTGGACAATGGACACAGCCTCTGGACACAGCTCCTGTACACTTGACACAGACGTCACACTGGACAAAACCCCTGTACACAGCCCCTGTACACTGGACACAATCCCTGTCACACTGGACACAGCCCCTGTCACACTGGACACAGCCCCTGTACACAACCCCTGTACACAGCCCCTGTACACTGGACACAGCCCCTGTACACTGGACACAGCCCCTGTACACTGGACACAACCCCTGTACACTGGACACAGCCCCTGTACACAGCCCCTGTACACTGGACACAACCCCTGTACACTGGACACAAACCCTGTACACAGACCCTGTCACACTGGACACAAGCCCTGTCACACTGAACACAGCCCCTGTACAGCCCCTTGTACACTGGCCACTGCAGCCCCTGTACACTGGACTTGTGTACAGCAGCCCCTGCAGACCCTAATCGAGTGAGTAGCAGCAAAATAATATATTATTATTATAGCACAGCACACAGCACAACCACCCTCTTCCCTCTCCTATGCTGGAGTAAAGATGGCGGGGCGCACGTGCGTCTTATATAGAATCCAGATCCCGCGAGAATCCGACAGCGTGATGATGACGTTTTGCCTCTTTTTCGGTCCGGAATTCAGGCGGGAACTCCCGAGCCAACTCGGATCCTGACTTGGATCACCATATTCGGATCTGTCGGATCCCGGCGATCCGGACCCGCTCATCTCTAGGCCCTACATGCTGAGCGGTTGATATAATAACCCCTACCACCCACGGGACATCAAAGCTTCCCGACACCCCTACCACTGGAGGATCAGTAGGGGCCCCACTACATTGCTATGCCCAGGGGTCTATACTGCTTTTGACGCCCCTGTATGTTTGTCTATGTATGTAGTATGTAAATATATATACATACATATATATATATATATGCACCGCCGCTCCGAGCTGACACGGCGCCGGACACACTGTTGGTTGGATGACTGGTTACTGTGGGGACAGCTTGCGTGTCACCCGGCGGAAGCCGGGTTGCCGCTTGCGTTCCACAGACCGGAAATCACAAGCTGACGGTGACGCTGGCTGTGCCGTACAGCCTGATGCAGCGGGGGAGTTTCCATCTATTGAGACACGTTTGGCGCGCACTTTAGGTATATAAATCCGGGACGGGACGGCGGACCAGTAGGTCTCTGACTGCTGATGCGGATAGACCTCATTACTGGTGACTATATTGCTGATTAACTTTTTCTGCCCTTTACTTTGGTGACAATCTCCTTGATAAAGATCCACGGTGGTGGATCGAAACGTCGGAGGAGGTATAGGATTGTTTTTTCCTGAAAAGCATCGCTTGGTATGTACTTTTTCCCTGAATTAAAATACAAAAGAGGAGAGTGCTCCATTTTTCCCTATTTAGGGAAACTGGACTGTATATATATATATATATATATATATATATGGAATTTTTAGATTGAGTGAGTCCTGCTCCCGATTATCGTTTTTTTATTTTTTTCTCTTTATAAGGCCGGTGTAGCCTACATCCATCTTGTCCACCCCATTGGTACGTGATTATCTCCTTATCCTCTTCTTGGATTCATATGCTTTACATTAGAAATTTAATTTAATTTAATTGTTATATAGGAATGGTGAATCCTACAACTTAGGACCACGCCTACCCACACCCAACTAAATGGATTCTGCATATTAATTCACCTTCTATTGGTATGTTTATTTATTGGTTGTTACACCTAATAATTCCGACCCACCTATTACAATTAATTAATTATCATATTTGTTATTCAGAATTATTTTCTGAACCGTACAGCTCAGGACTACACCTATTTATATCCTACTAAACGGATTCTACATATAAAGTCACCTGCTATTGGTATGTTTATATGGGTGATTATACCTAACAATTTTGTCCCATTTCTACTTTAATTAATGAATTAATTAATTATTATATTTGTCATCTAGAAATACTTTTGGTGCCTCCAGAGTCTATAGACCGGATACTTATTAGCCTAAAGGAATTTTTCCCCTGAACCTTCTAATAGGGGTATGTTAATTAAATTTAACTAAATTAAATTTTTCTGAAGTGTTCTAATGTTGGCCACAAAATTAAGCGATTTAATTAAATGCTTTCAGACCTTAATAACTTTGTTATTCACGGATTTACACCGACATCCTATCACCCAGCCAGTTTGGCTTCTACTTACCTACAACGGGTATGTAGCCTGGCCCAACGCCAGTCCACCTCCTCATTTACCTCCTCTTGCTTGCTCTTCATGTTTTTTGCCATTATTTGTAATCTATGGTTATTTTAATTATTTTAGATTTTACCCTGTACGAATTCTAAAAGTTGATCAAATCATACAATTGAAAGTCATTCTGGTATGTACCATAAACTAAAAGATATACCTGCTGTATGGATATTGATGTGAAGAAATTCAATACTGAAAGTACGCCCCTTGTTTTCCTTTCTGTACCATTTCTAGTTTTACCCCTGATGAAGTCGTTCTGACGAAACGCGTTGGGTTTCAATAAAGAACTTTTTACCTTGAACAGATTTCCACGTCTCATTCGGGAAAGGGACAATAATCAACTGTCGCTACACCAATTTTATCAGTGTTTTATATTGTACTGAAGTGACTAGGTGGTACATTTTCAGCGCTCTCCGATATAAACCCTTTTTTATATATATATATATATATATATATATATATTTGTATGTATTTTGTGCGTGTATATATATGTATACACATATTTAAATATATATATATATTTTAATTATTATTATTATTTATATACATTTGGTCTATCTATAATACTTTAACTGACCCGGCATATACTGGGTCACCTAAGTGTCCATCTCCGTGCTTTGCTCCGCCCCTCTGGAAACCCCCTTCTGAAAATCCTGCGTTTGCCCCTGCCTTGCGGCGACTCTGGTATTTTTCAAAGGGTTAAGCACTATCCTGCCAACTTGGAGCGAATGGAATCGGCCGCATAACTGTGATTGCCATAGTGGCAATATAAACTCACATTATATACCACACTGAGGGTGCCCCCAGGTCACATTATATGCCACACTGTGCATGTCCCCAGGTCACATTATATGCCACACTGTGCGTGCCCCAGGTCACATTACATGCCACACTGAGGGCCTTATTCTGGTTGGTGCGTACATTTCCGTATACTTTCGGATGGCGTTTTTTAGCCATCTGCGCATGTGTGGGGAACGCTATGCGCATGTGCCACGCATGGTCTCCGTACTCGTTCTCACTAAAACCGTACAGAAATGTGCACCGCAATCACTCGGGAAATATGGGCGTATTATGGGCATCATTCGGAATGACACAGGGGCGTACTTTCAAAGTGGGCTAAACTGGGCGAAAACATGGGCGGACACGGGGGAGTACACTTATTTTGGTAGGCGTGCATTCGGACAGCACATCGAATGCACGCGAACAAAAAGGCAAGAAATATGCGGTGTCCATAAGCAAGTATTGCTTTGCGGACACCACTCGGTCATGCGCTAGGCAATCGGAACGCCTAATCAGGACGGACGCACCTCAACCAATGTCAGCTGAACACAATACAATCACCTACTTTACTCATTACTTGTTAATTACACGCTTCTCACTGCTTCAATTGGACCCATTGCAGCTTACATGGAACATTACTAAGCACACACATATATGCTGCACTTGTCACACACTTTTACACTGCAAATAATGAACACAACTTAATATTAATAATACAAATACTCATGTCACTTCTACATGTATAAATTAAGCCACACATTTGGGGGAAACAAAAAACATTTATTAAAGGAACGTATAAAATCTATTACAAATCGCAACAAAATAAAAGGTAGCATAGCAGGATAACACTGAAATAATATATACGAAATCCATGTATTGTAGACATACATAGCCACAGCAGAATCATTAGGAACACATCAGGAGGCTTCACAACAAAAGTAGAGCACCAACACTTCAAGTACAGCACACAGTAATGGTAGCCGAAACAGGGCAACAGGGGAACCAAATATGACATTCGAAGTGAGGGCAAATGTGGGTACCCTCGCCACGGAATTGGACACAGGAAGCTGACACACTCAGCTCAATGAAAGATTTGGGAAGACATAAGGGGGGAGATTAATGCGGACACAAGTTCATTTGCGAGCACGTTTGCCCCTGGCAGGCTCTTTGCCACGTGCAGCAGCTCTTCGGCCACGGCCAAGGCCACGCTCAGATGGTGGGCCAGGTGGAGCACATGCTGGGGAGGGGGTGGATGTTCTTCCCCCTCTGGCAGCAGGGAGTGCTGATGGTGGTAAAGCACCAGAGACGGATGACATTAGGACCCTATTGCTGGTAACTAGCTCCACCATAAGCTCATTATGGCGGAGGAGGAGGTCATTTTGCCGCAGGGCTTGATCAGCCAGCACCTGCAGGCTATCAACAATGGATTGCTGGGTGACAGCCATAGCCTGCAGGCTCCCAGCGATACTCTGCTGGCTGGTGATCAAACCCTGCAAGACCTCCTCGGTCCTACGCACCCGCTCTGATGCCGACTCTCCCTGCTGCTGAATATTCCCAAGCACATGCCCCCACGTGGCCAATTCAGCCGCGGACAGTGGCTGCTGCTGCTGCTGCACAGGCCTGCTACTGGGGCCAGGTGGCACAGACTCCTCAACCTCCTCAAGAGATTCTTGACCAAGCGGTGGGGATGCTGGTGAAAGAGAACATTAGAATTACCACACATTCCATGGAAAATTAGAACCAGTTACTTATGGCATGGCAAATAATTACCTTCAAGCAAAGAAGCCATGACTTCCGCTGGGGACTCGCTGTCCATGGTGCTCACCCCCCGGACCTCCTCCACTGCAATGCAGCACTCTGCCATCTGCTCCAGGGGGGTGAGCTGCAGCTTGGATGGCATGGGGCCAGCCCCAGAGGTGTGGCTGTGTTCCCACCGCTGGGTCAATTTCTTCTTGAGGTTCGTTTTGAAGTCGTGCCACCTGCAATCAAAGTTTACATATTAATACATGTCACTCCTCATGTTTGCTGCAGCACCCATAGCAATCTGAAACATAATACAACATGTGCCTCATGACACCAAACTTAGATTATCTAAAATTTGAACACCAACCCTTAGAAGATACACTCACACTCACCCTCCAAAAACTATCAATTAAATGACATGGCAAACATGTCTGTGCCTCCAAGCAACGTGACCGCCCATTGACCAACTCCATCTTATATCTAATGTAAACATTACTGGTCTTGTACTGCTCAAATGTAACACACATGAACTTGCCTCTTCTTAACGTGCTCTGTCTCACGAACTTGTGGAGCCACCGCATTAATCTCCGCCGTTATGTCCTCCCAAATCTTCCATCTCCTTGTGTGTGTCAACCGGTCCTGTGGACACTCGATCCAATCCCGTGCGCGGGGCACCAGGATGGCCAGCTCCTGCGCTTCGAATGCCATGTTTCTGCTGCTTGGTTCCTCTGTTGCCCTATTTCGGCCACTGCCACTGGCACGGCCACTGCCACGGCCACGGCCACCTGTCGCTGTACTTGAAGTGCTGGGCAGGCTACTCTGTTGGGAAGCCACCTGCTGTGTTCCCAATGATTCTGCTGAGGCTGAAGATGGGCCAGCTGCAGCTTGGGCAGATGTGGATGTCCCAGCAGGCTGCTCTTCTGCCCCTGGCTGGTCTGTGCTGAGGGGGACATAGCTGGTGCTGGACTCCATGCGGGCAAATAGTTCCTGCCACTCCTGCTCTTCCTCGGATTGAGATGCAGACATGTGTGCAACAACATTGCATTTCTCTAACACACCTTTTTATACTATTTCTGTAATTGGCGTACATCAGCGACACCCTGCGTTCCGTACGGCCGCGTTCCGTACGGCAGCGTCAACCGTGCGGCGCATATGCCACGCCCCTAGCAGCGGGAATTTTTTTTAAAAAAACCAGGCAAACTTAGTAAGTCTGATTTAGTAGGGAAAGGCAGATTTCAACACCAATGCCCAAATAAAACTGAGGACAGACATGAAATGTATATGTGAATGTACATCTGTACTGAGCACTTGTTTGGTATGTAATACAAATGACAATACCCATTCCATATGTAAATCCAGTCCACCACTTAGGCACAAGTAATCAGTGCTAGCATCCAAATCACATGTGAAAGCTCTCCAAATTCAGCCTTGATGCTAGCTACTTTTCATTCCACCTCTCTAGTATGGGCCTGTAGAAGGTAAGTGTACACATGGCAGCATGGCCTAATATTGGTAAAAGGTCTGGCACTATTTGCTATGTTTCTGCTGCATAGCTTTCATTATAAAATAGCTGTTTAGTACCGTGTTGAGTTAGGTGTAAGTGGCTAGTGATGCAGACTATTTCACCTGTTGCTTATACCCATGTTTGGTGAATGTTATAGATTATATATAATGGGTTCCCATCTTATTTTACACTGTCTGTTTAGGATGGTCTGCTAAACTATGCAAAGGTACAGCAAGTGTGGGTTTGCGATGCAATGGGTTAGCCGTCTGTTCGGGCGCATACACGCTGTTAGTGTAAAAATGAACAATAAAGTTAATACCAAATATCACTCTGATCAACCAATGACAGCACATGATTGCTTGATTTGTGCCATTGCTAAGATGGCGGCCTATGGCAGAGCAGCACCCTTTTCAGCTGCGGAGCTGAGGACACTGGTCTCCGTTATGGAGACCAGGCTGGGGCGGGCGGGCCCATTCATCACAAACCGCCAGAAGCGGAATGCGTATGCGGTGGCCCGCCGGCGCATATTCGCCCGCACACAGGTGCGGCTGACCATCGTTTAGCTGGAGCGGCGGTGGTCTGACCTGAGGCATCGGCAGCCGGATTTGCTCCAGCAAATCAGGAGCAGTATTGCTAGATGTGAGTGTTTATACATTAAATGTACATTTGTACCTGATTGCTTACATGACATTATTTAAGACAATAAGGTCACCAGCCTGATCATGAGTTAAACATGGCATACAGTATATGTGTGCTCATACCTCCCAACTGTCACGATTACAGTGGGACAGTCCCGATTTCGGGTCCTGTCCCGCTGTCCCACCCGCGGCAGGCATTGTCCTGCTGCGGGGGGTGGCAGTTGGGAGACCCCCCAATCTAATAGAATAGACACTGTGCGCATGCGCACAGCGTCTATTCTCGTATGAAAATGAGGTCGCGGCTGATTAGCATAAGCCGCACCCTCATTTACATACGCCCCGCCCCCTATTTCATTTGATCAGAAGTTGGGAGGTATGGTGTGCTACTTCCTGTTTGACACCCTGTAATGGTCATAAAATATGTTATTGGGGAGGATTAATGTTTGTGATGCTTGCAATGGGCCAAATGTCACAGCATACCTGCCATGTTACAGGCTGTGTTTTGTAAAGGCCACTAAGGAGCTGTTTGCCTGTACAATTATCTGTACTTATAACCTTTGCATTTATAGCTTGATAAGGCTTAATACTAATGACCACTAATTGGCACTTTTTTGTTTTTTTCACAAACACAGCACGTGATCGAGCAAGACAGGCCCGGGAGGAGGCAGAGGTGGGCCAGGAGGAGCTTGCCCAACCAAGGGCCGAGGAGGTGCTAGAGGAATTGGAGGAGGAGGAGGGGTGGGCTGTGGAGGCGCTGCCACCAGAGGAGGAGGTCCAAACAGAGGAGGAGGTGCCACCAGTGGAGGCCCCTGAGGATGAGGAAGAGGAGGAGGTTGAGGCCTGTGAGGTCGTCCAGGCGGCCGAAATTGGTATGTATACATAAGGATTAATTTATCCTTTTGTCATCTACTATTTGCTATGTAGCACTGGTGATTCAATTGTGTTTTTCAATACTATAAAGTGATAAAACAAACTGGGTAGCAACAGACACACTTAGGGGTTAGATAGGGTGGGCAAACCATCCCTTTCATCCAGGACACATATTAATGACACAGGTTGTGGGGATGGCTTTCAGGTCGATTTTAAGTGTCAATGAACCAGTGTAGTTAATCTGTATCCTGGAAGAAAGGGATGACGTGCTCATGTAAGGGTTACATGTCCCTGCTGCAAGCGTACAATCTGCAGCCTCATATAGGTGAGTAGAGTTTACAGGTGCTTAATTTGACCAAACTAGATTCAGTATGGCATAAATGGAGTATGGACAGGCGTGGCTTAGACTGGAGTAACAAGTGGTCAGTGCCCCTGGGCCCTCCTGTAGCTAACCACCCCCTGCGGTCTGCATGTATGTTTGGCACCATAATTGTTTGTTGATTTTGTGTTTGTAATTATTTTGTGCATGGGAGTGCGTTAGTGCTGCAGCTTCACCTAACTGGCATTATGACAATGATTTCTGGAGCAGACCATCAGCAGGCAAGCCATGCTTGATTGCACAAATGTACTGAGCATTCCTGAGAGTTGACTAACTCCCCTGCCACGCTCCATCATATAACAGACACTGAACTTTGTTTGCAGAATTGGGATTGGTGCAGCGCGTGACATGCTTCTCAGAGCTTAGTCATGGGTGGGTTTGGATTGAGAAGGAGCACTATGACTGTGAGGTGTTCTACAGAGTAAAGGGTAGAGGGGAAAAAACAGGCTTTCCATGTAGTATGTATGCATGTATGTATAGATGTATGTGTCATATATATAGTTATATATGTGTCTATATATATATATATATATATATATATATACACACACACACCTGTCATGGTGCATGTTTAAAATTTAGGTATGACTATGTTAAATGTATGCATGAATATCATTATTAATTTTTCAATTTTGATTTGGTCCACAGATGAGCCAGCCCAAGCACAAGAGGGTCTCCGTGGGGCCCTGTTACGGATAAGAGGCCACTTGCGGCAGGTGCTGGTGGAATTAGACCAGCTAGTTGATGGGGAGTTTTAATTTTTATTTATTTTTCAGTTTAAAAAAATATTGTATTGTAAATAAATTGTTAATTACAGTTCGAAGTTGTCTGTGTGTTTATTTAAAATGGGAAAGTATATGTGTAACTTGTTTAAAATCTTTTAAATAAGCAAAATGTAAATAGTGTATATAGATGTATGTTAGGGTCACATGCTGTAAGGGTTAATGTGTGTAATGAATGTAGTAGTAATGTGGTTCAGTATATATTAGGATTTAATTGATTCAAATAGATAACAATCCCTTTTTAATGAGGTTGCCTAATTGCCTAAGTGGGTCATGTGATCGCTGTATGTACTCAGTAAAAAAGTGTTGTATTGAGCGTAAATACTCCGCATCGGTGCGTGCGGCCAGCTTCCCGTCCGTTCTAACGCGGTAAGACCGTGCTTACGCGGTAAGACCGTGCAGAATCTGTGCGTGTCCACCGCACACGCAAGGTTTGTATGTCCAGGGCTGCCAAGAGAAATCCTGGGCCCCGGTACAACAACTTCCCAGGGCCCCCATGGGGGAAGGGGGGGGGGGGTGGGGGGGTGAAACAGCAGTGCTATTTTTGTAGGAAAATAGGTTCAGGAACTGTGGGCGGGGGCAGAAAGTGGGCGGAGGAGATGTGGGAGGAGCTACAAAAGGGGCGGGGCATTACATTAAAAAAAAGGAGAGAGAAAAAAAAGAAAAACATAATTCCTCACTCTGTCACACTTATTATACATATGCCCCACATTGTAACGCTTATTATACATATGCCACTCACAGAGATGCCCGTTATACATATGCCCCACACCGTCAAGCCCATTATACATATGCCCCACACCGTGATGCTCCATTATACATATGCCACACACCGTGATGTCCATTATACATATGCCCCACACCGTGATGCCCATTATACATATGTCACACACCGTGATGCCCATTATACATATGCCACACACCGTGATGCCCATTATACATATGCCACTCACAGAGATGCCCGTTATACATATACCACACAGTGTGATGCTGATGATATATTTGCCACACACCGTGATGCCCATTATTCATATACCACACAGTGTGATGATGATTATATATGTGCCACACACCGTGATGCCCATTATACATATGCCACACACCGTGATGCCCATTATACATATGCCCCACACCGTCAAGCCCATTATACATATGCCACACACCGTGATGTCCATTATACATATGCCCCACACGGTGATGCCCATTATACATATGCCCCACACCGTGATGCCCATTATACATATGCCACACACCGTGATGCTCCATTATACATATGCCACACACCGTGATGCCCATTATACATATGCCCCACACCGTGATGCCCATTATACATATGCCCCACACCGTGATGCCCATTATACATATGCCCCACACCGTGATGCCCATTATACATATGCCCCACACCGTGATGCCCATTATACATATGCCACACACCGTGATGCTCCATTATACATATGACGCACACCGTGATGCCCATTATACATATGCCCCACACCGTGATGTCCATTATACATATGACGCACACCGTGATGCCCATTATACATATGCCCCACACCGTGATGCCCATTATACATATGCCCCACACCGTGATGCCCATTATACATATACCACAGACCATGATGCCCATTATGCATATACCACAGACCATGATGCCCATTATACATATACCACAGACCATGATGCCCATTATACATATGCCCCACACCGTGATGTCCATTATACATATGCCCCACACCGTGATGCCCATTATACATATGCCACACACCGTGATGCTCCATTATACATATGCCCCACACCGTGATGCCCATTATACATATGCCCCACACCGTGATGCCCATTATACATATGCCACACACCGTGATGCCCATTATACATATGCCCCACACCGTGATGTCCATTATACATATGCCACACACCGTGATGCCCATTATACATATGCCACACCGTGATGCCCATTATACATATGCCCCACACCGTCATGCCCATTATACATATGCCCCACACCGTGATGCTCATTATACATATGCCACACACCGTGATGTCCATTATACATATGCCCCACACCGTGATGCCCATTATACATATGTCACACACCGTGATGCCCATTATACATATGCCCCACACCGTGATGCCCATTATACATATACCACAGACCGTGATGCCCATTATGCATATACCACAGACCGTGATGCCCATTATACATATACCACAGACCGTGATGCCCATTATGCATATGCCCCACACCGTGATGTCCATTATACATATGCCACACACCGTGATGCTCCATTATACATATGCCCCACACCGTGATGCCCATTATACATATGCCACACACCGTGATGTCCATTATACATATGCCACACACCGTGATGCCCATTATACATATGCCACACACCGTGATGCCCATTATACATATGCCCCACACCGTGATGCCCATTATACATATGCCCCACACCGTGATGCCCATTATACATATGCCCCACACCGTGATGTCCATTATACATATGCCCCACACCGTGATGCCCATTATACATATGCCACACACCGTGATGCCCATTATACATATGCCACACACCGTGATGCCCATTATACATATGCCACACACCGTGATGCCCATTATACATATGCCACACACCGTGATGCCCATTATACATATGCCCCACACCGTGATGTCCATTATACATATGCCACACACCGTGATGCCCATTATACATATGCCACACCGTGATGCCCATTATACATATGCCCCACACCGTCATGCCCATTATACATATGCCCCACACCGTGATGCTCATTATACATATGCCACACACCGTGATGCCCATTATACATATGCCCCACACCGTGATGCTCCATTATACATATGCCACACACCGTGATGCTCATTAAACATATGCCCCACACCGTGATGCCCATTATACATATGCCCCACACCGTGATGCTCATTAAACATATGCCCCACACCGTGATGCCCATTATACATATGCCACACACCGTGATGCCCATTATACATATGCCCCACACCGTGATGCCCATTATACATATCCCCACACCGTGATGCCCAGTATACATATGCCCCGCTCCGTAACAGTTATTATACATATGCCACACAGAGATGCCCATTATACATATGCCACAGAGATGTGTGTGTATATATATATATATATATATATATATATAGAATATATATGTATATATATAGATTATATATATATATAGATTATATATATATATAATCAATATATATATATATAATCTATATATATATATATATATATAATATATAAATTTATATATATATATATACAAATACATCATAGAAATTAAGCCAGGCAGAGGAGAGGAGACAAGTGTACTTACTACTTGTTTTTAGACTGGGTGCACAGGGTGTTTTCTGTGTCAGTGTGTCAGACTCAGCACTTGTTCAGTGAGCTCAGCCTCTGAGCTCCTCCGGCTCCACACCGCACCTTCCCCTTCCCCTTCCTGTTGTTGTCAGACTCTCTCCCACAAGCAGGCTGCAGCATCCGGTCCCAGCTGCTGCAGTCTGCAGATCCAGGCAGGAGACCTGCGAGATGATGACATCATCTCGCGAGAGTCTCTCTGCACGGAAGCTCCGCAGCGGTGGAATGCCGCTGCCTGCACAACACACTACACACAGTGCAGTGTGTGATAGTAAGAAGCCCCCCGCTCACCGCGGCCTCTCCTTTGATGTACCGCCGCCCACTTGGAGATAAAAAAAAAAAAAAAATGTTTTTTATGTGTTCTCGGGCCCCGGGCCCCCTGATAGGCCCGGGCCCAGGTAAAATGTACCCTCCCCCCCCCCCTCTCGGCGGCCATGTGTATGTCGTCCATACACACGCCCTGTTCTTAAAGAGTGAGTCCGTCCGAATGCGGAGGACCCGTGGGCATTTCTACGGACGATGTCCGCACGCCACCGCACAGCGTTGCGTGCGGACATCACCGTAGGAATTCGGGAAAGTACGCACCGATCAGAATAAGGGCCTGAGTGTGCCCCCAGGTCACATTATATGCCACACTGTGTGCCCACAGGTCACAATATATGCCACACTGAGGGTGCCCCCAGGTCACATTATATGCCACACTGTGTGCCCACAGGTGACAATATATGCCACACTGAGGGAGCCCCCAGGTCACATTATATGCCACCCTGCCTGCCCCCAGCTCATAATATATGCCCCACTGTGCGTGCCCGAGGTCACATTATATGCCCCACTGTGTCCCCAGGTCAAAACATGTGAAAGGAAGGCTGAGGAGAACACCATCCCCTCGCATGAGTCGCTAGCAGGTGAAATAGGGGTTATTCTGGTTGGTTTGCAAAAGCAAACACCTTCTTGAATGGACAAATCATGTTGCACTGCAGGTGGGGCAGATGTAACATGGGCAGAGAGAGGGTTGTTATTTTGTTAATGTGCAGAGTAAATACTGGCTGCTTTATTTTTACACTGCAGTTTAGATTTCCTTTTTAACACCCCTCACCCAAATCTAACGCTCTGTGCAGCATGGATAAGTCCACTAAAGAAGGAGTTTGCTTTTGCAAACCAACCAGAATCCCCCCTGTAGTTCGATGGTTAGACGAAATTGGTAGGGGGAAATTAATTCCACCACATTTTGTCACTGTCGACCTATTGACCCTTTAATCTGGAAGCGTAAGGAACGGAGCCAAATGAAAACACGAATGTAGGGCATTGGTAGATCCTTCATTATAGTGCACTGCACACAACACAATACTAATTGTACTTTCCGGAGTCATACACTTATTAGTTATTACTCCCATGAACCCCACACAGAGACCTGTTCTCTCTGCTGCGAATTCACACCACGGGCGAGAATCAGATGACCCTGCATGTGTGTGAGCCGTCCGTACAAAGACAGCCAGCGAAGGCTGCTTGCAGCATGATTGACACCCCTTTTGAGAGTGGTTAACCCTGCATTAGGTCGACACAAGCATTAGGCCGACATGGGGAGATCGACAGTCAAAAGGTCGACATGGAGTTTTTAATTTCTTTCCTGTCCCGAATTTCGACACCGTCGACATGGATACTGAAACGTAGCACCACCTCCCCTTCAGTCATGTCGACCTTTCTGCACGTCGAACTTCATGCATGTAGACCTAATGCTTCTAGACCTAGTGACCGCATCCCCTCGCTGGGCTCCGAAAACTTGCAGCCCAGCGAGCAGGCCCAGTGTATTCATACTGCTGCCCAGTAAATCCATTCATATATATAGATACATATCTCCACTGTGGAAAGTGACACAAGTTCCTCCCAGCAGATGGAATAAAACGTAATGTGTTCCTGGTGCAGACACTCACAGAGAGACCTATGGTATAGAAAGTGACAGTCACCAAAGACAACAGCAAGAGTCATTTATTACTGCAGTCAGTGACTTGTCAGATCCATATAGAGAAGTGCTTCAAGGTTGAGCTTCATAAATACAGTTGCAATGACGACGATCGCATGAGTTTATTATCATTTGCAACTCATTACAGGTTACAGAAAATGTATAAGGAAATATTCCAAGTTAACTGGAAGGTATGTGGTCCCTGGGTCGACAGAAGGTCAACGCATGCTTAAGGTCGACGTATACATGACGGACACTCAAAAAAGTCGACACAAGATTTTCATATGTTTATTTTTGTTTATACTAACTCGGTTCATACCTTACTATATTTATTATACGGTGCCCATGTCGGCATATGTCAACAAAGACACCAATAACAGTGTAAAACTTGTGTTGACCTTATGAGTGTTGACCATGAACATCATACCTCCCAACAGTCCCGTCCCGGTTTTCGGGGACGTTCCCGCATCCCGCCCGGCAGTGTCCCACGGGAGGGGGGGGGGGGCTGGCAGTGGCGGGCAGTGTCCCGCGGCGAAGGGGAACTATTGGGAGTCCCCCTGTCGGCTGCTGACAGCATGCGCACAGCATCTATTCCTGCAGCCAGGGGGGACTGGGGGCATGGCTAGAGCCTCTGGGCCACGCCCCCACAGCGTCAAAACGGGGACGTGACCTTGTGGGAAGATGCGAGTTTAGGCCACGCCCCCTGTGTCCCTCTTCAAAGAGCCCAAAAGTTGGGAGGTATGTGAACATGTTGACCTTAAATGTGTGTCGACATTCTGTCACTGTCGACCATTTGTAGGTGTCTCGCTAGTCACTGTCGACCAATAGTGGTCTACCTAGCGACTGTCGACCTAGACATTGTCAAACCATTATCCCAGAGCCATCTGAACCATCTGAGGTACAGTAGGGTTGCCTTGAATAAGAGCCCACCGTGAACCAACCTATGTACTATCAGTATTCTAAGCCACAAATGGAGGCTTCCCAAGTTTTTGGAATTGTGGAGTAATCCTGCAGCTTGGGTGGAGGCACCATCTCTAGCCCACTATACAACCCAGAGATAAGGAAGAGCTACATTTTATTGGCATGTAATGTCAACATGATTGAAACATCAACATTCATCATGCCGACACAGATGAAAAGTCAACTTGACTTGAAATGTCCGTTGTGGTAACTACCTGGCAGGGTGGGCACAACAGCTCCAGCGGTGTCTTCTGGGTCCAGCGGTGATGTCCTAAAGACTTCCGGCTCACCGTGTGGTGCTACTGGCAGCGAGTAAATCTCTTGACCCTAACCCATTTTTTCTAAACCTAACTCTGGGCAGGTGTGAGGTCACAGAGCCGGCACAGATACCTGACCTTTATGTGTTTGCCTAGTGTGTGGATTTAGTCACATAGGGCCTTATTCTGGTTGGTGCGTACTTTCCCGTATACTTTCGGATGGCGTTTTTTTGCCGTCTGCGCATGCGTGGGGAACGCTATGCGCATGTGCCATGCATGGTTTGCGTACTTGTACTCACTAATACCGTACAGAAATGTGCACCGCAAACACTCAGGAAATATGGGCGTATTATGGGCGTCATTCGGAATGACACAGGGGCGTACTTTCAAAGTGGGCTAAACTGGGCGGAAACATGGGTGGACACGGGGGAGTACACTTATTTTGGTGGGCGTGCATTCAGACAGCACACCGAATGCACGCAAACAAAAAGGGAAGAAATATGCGGTGTTCATAAGCAAGTATTGCTTTGCGGACACCACTCGGTCATGCGCTAGGCAATCGGAACGCCTAATCAGGACGGACGCACCTCAACCAATGTCAGCTGAACACAATACAGTCACCTACTTTACTCATTACTTGTTAATTACACGCTTGTCACTGCTTCAATTGGACCCATTGCAGCTTAAATGGACCATTACTAAACACAAACATATATGCTGCTCTTTTCACACACTTTTACACTGCAAATAATGGACACAACTTAATATTAATAATACAAATACACATGTCACTTCTACATGTATCAATTAAACCACACATTTGGGGGAAACAAAAAAACATTTATTAAATTAATTTATAAAATAAATTAGAAACCGACACAAAATAAAAGGTAGCATACCAGCAATAAAAGTAAATAATATATAATAAATACATGTATTATAGACATACATAGCCACAGCAGAATCATTAGGAACACATCAGGTGGCTTCACAACAAAAGTATAGCACCAACACTTCAAGTACAGCACACACAGGGCAATTTTTCAGCAGGCTCCAGCAGGAACTGTGGCCCTTATTCTAGTTCACTCTTTCTGACAAAATATTTCTTAGATGGACACAACCATGTGCACTGCAGGTGAGACAGGTGTTACTTGTGCAGAGATAATTAGATTTGGGTGGGGTTTTACACCTGCCTCACCTGCAGTGCACATGGTTTTGTCCATCTAAGAAATATTTTGTCTGAAAGAGTGAACTAGAATAAGGGCCTCAGTTCCTGCTAGAGCCTGCACAAAAATAGCCCTGAGCACACAGTAATGGTAGCCGAAACAGGGCAACAGGGGAACCAAACATGACATTCGAAGCAAGGGCAAATGTGGGTACCCTCGGCACGGAATTGGGCACAGGAAGCTGACACACACAGCTCAATGAAAGATTTGGGAAGACATAACGGTGGAGATTAATGCGGACACAAGTTCATTTGCGGGCACGTTTGCCCCTGGCAGGCTCCTTGCCACGTGCAGCAGCTCTTCTGCCACGGCCACGGTCAGATGGTGGCCCAGGTGGAGCACATGCTGGGGTGGGGGTGGATTGTCTTCCCCCTCTGGCAGCAGGGAGTGCTGATGGTGGTAATGCACCAGAAACGGGTGACATTAGGACCCTATTGCTGGCAACTAGCTCCACCATAAGATCATTATGGTGGAGGAGGAGTTCATTTTGCCGCAGGGCTTGATCACACAGCACCTGCAGGCTAGCAGCAATTGACTGCTGGGTGCCAGCCATGGCCTGCTGGGCCTCAGCAATAGCCTGCAGGCTCGCAGCGATAGCCTGCTGGCTGCTGATCAAACCCTGCAACACCTCCTAGGTCCTACGCACCCGCTCTGATGCAGACTCTCCCTGCTGCTAAATATTGCCAAGCACATGCCCCCATGTGGCCAATTCAGCCGCGGACATTGGCTGCTGCTGCTGCACGGGCCTGCTACTGGGGCCAGGTGGCACAGACACCTCAACCTCCTCAAGAGATTCTTGACCAAGCGGTGGGGATGCTGGTGAAAGAGAACATTCCAATTACCACACATTCCATGCAAAATTAGAAGCAGCTACTTATGGCATGGCAAATAATTACCTTCAAGCAAAGAAGCCATGACTTCCGCTGGGGACTCGCTGTCCATGGTGCTCACCCCCCGGACCTCCTCCACTGCAATGCAGCACTCGGCCATCTCTTCCAGGGGGGTGAGCTTCAGCTTTCCAGGCATGGGGCCAGCCCCAGAGGTGTGGCTATGTTCCCACCGCTGGGTCAATTTCTTTTTGAGGTTCGTTTTGAAGTCGTGCCACCTGCAATCAAAGTGTACATATTAATACATGTCACTCCTCATGTTTGCTGTAGCACCCATTGCAATCTGAAACATAATACAACATGTGCCTCATGACACCAAACTTAGATTATATTAATTTTGAAAAACAACCCTTAGAAGATACACTCACACTCACCCTACAATAACTATCAATTCAATGACATGGCAAACATGTCTGTGGCTCCAAGCAACGTCAGCGCCCATTGACCAACTCCATCTAATATCTAATGTAAACATTACTGGACTTGTACTGCTCAAATGTAACACACATGAACTTGCCTCTACTTAACGTGCTCCGCCTCATGAACTTGTGGAGCCACCCTATTAATCTCCGCCGTTATGTCCTCCCAGATCTTCCATCTCCTTGTGTGTGTGTCAACTTGTCCTGTGGACACTCGATCCAATCCCGTGCCCGGGGCACCAGGATGGCAAGCTCCTGCGCTTCGAATGCCATGTTTCTGGTGGTTGGTTCCTCTGTTGCCCGATTTCGGCCACGGCCACGACCACTGGCACCGCCACTGCCACTGGCATGGCCACAGCCACCGGTCGCTGTACTTGAAGTGCTGGCCAGGCTACTCTGTTGGGAAGCCACCTGCTGTGTTCCCAATGATTCTGCTGATGCTGAAGATGGGTCAGCTGCCGATTGGCCTGATGTCGATGGCCCATCTGGCTGCTCTTCCCCCAATGGCTGTTCTGGGTTGATGGGGACATAGGTGGTGCTGGAGTCCATCTGAGCAAATAGGTCCTGCAACTCCTGCTCTTCCTCAGATAGAGATGCAGACATGTGTGCAACAACATTGCATTTGGCAAACACACCTTTATATACTAGTTCTGTAATTGGCGTACATTAGCAACACCCTGCGTTCCATACGGCCACATTCAATACGGCCGCGTCAACCGTACGGCGCATAGGCCATGCCCCTTGCTGCGGAAAAATATTTCAAAAATACATGGCAAACTGAGTAAGTCTGATTTAGTAGGTAAATGCAGATTTGTACACCAATCACCAAATAAAACTGAGGTCAGACATGAAATGTATATGTGAATGTACATCTGTACTGTGCACTTGTTTGGTATGTAGTACAAATGACAATATCCATTCCATATGTAAATCCAGTCCACCACTTAGGCACAAGTAATCAGTGCTAGCATCCAAATCACATGTGAAAGCTCTCCAAATTCAGCCTTGATGCTAGCTTCTTTTCATTCCACCTCTCTAGTATGGGCCTGTAGAAGGTAAGTGTACACATGACAGCATGGCCTAATATTGGTAAAAGGTCTGGCACTATTTGCTATGTTTCTGCTGCATAGCTTTCATTATAAAATAGCTGTTTAGTACCGTGTTGAGTTAGGTGTAAGTGGCTAGTGATGCAGACTATTTCACCTGTTGCTTATACCCATGTTTGGTGAATGTTATAGATTATATATAATGGGTTCCCATCTTATTTTACACTGTCTGTTTAGGAGATAGTAAGTAATGGCATGGTCTGCTAAACTATGCAAAGGTACAGCAAGTGTGGGTTTGCGATGCAATGGGTTAGCCGTCTGTTCGGGCGCATACACGCTGTTAGTGTAAAAATGAACAATAAAGTTAATACCAAATATCACTCTGATCAACCAATGACAGCACATGATTGCTTGATTTGTGCCATTGCTAAGATGGCGGCCTATGGCAGAGCAGCACCCTTTTCAGCTGCGGAGCTGAGGACACTGGTCTCCGTTATGGAGACCAGGCTGGGGCGGGCGGGCCCATTCATCACAAACCGCCAGAAGCGGAATGCGTATGCGGTGGCCCGCCGGCGCATATACGCCCGCACACAGGTGCGGTGGACCATCGCTCAGCTGGAGCGGCGGTGGTCTGACCTGAGGCGTCGGCAGCCGGATTTGCTCCAGCAAATCAGGGGCAGTATTGCTAGATGTGAGTGTTTATACATTAAATGTACATTTGTACCTGATTGCTTACATGACATTATTTAAGACAATAAGGTCACCAGCCTGATCATGAGTTAAACATGGCATACAGTATATGTGTGCTACTTCCTGTTTGACACCCTGTAATGGTCATAAAATATGGTATTGGGGAGGATTAATGTTTGTGATGCTTGCAATGGGCCAAATGTCACAGCATACCTGCCATGTTACAGGCTGTGTTTTGTAAAGGGCACTAAGGAGCTGTTTGCCTGTACAATTATCTGTACTTATAACCTTTGCATTTATAGCTTGATAAGGCTTAATACAAATGACCACTAATTGGCACTTTTTTGTTTTTTCCCAAACACAGCACGTGATCGAGCAAGACAGGCCCGGGAGGAGGCAGAGGTGGGCCAGGAGGAGCTTGCCCAACCAAGGGCTGAGGAGGTGCTTCCTGAGGAAGGGATGGCGGAGGAGGTGCCAGAGGAAGTGGAGGAGGAGGAGGGGTGGGCTGTGGAGGCACTGCCACCAGAGGAGGATGTCCAACCAGAGGAGGAGGTGCCACCAGTGGAGGCCCCTGAGGAAGAGGAGGAGGTTGAGGCCTGTGAGGTCGTCCAGGCGGCCGAAATTGGTATGTATACATAAGGATTAATTTATCCTTTTGTCATCTACTATTTGCTATGTAGCACTGGTGATTCAATTGTGTTTTTCAATACTATAATGTGATAAAACAAACTGGGTAGCAACAGACACACTTAGGGGTTAGATAGGGTGGGCAAACCATCCCTTTCATCCAGGACACATATTAATGACACAGGTTGTGGGGATGGCTTTCAGGTCGATTTTAAGTGTCAATGAACCAGTGTAGTTAATCTGTATCCTGGAAGAAAGGGATGACGTGCTCATGTAAGGGTTACATGTCCCTGCTGCAAGCGTACAATCTGCAGCCTCATATAGGTGAGTAGAGTTTACAGGTGCCTAATTTGACCAAACTAGATTCAGTATGGCATAAATGGAGTATGGACAGGCGTGGCTTAGACTGGAGTAACAAGTGGTCAGTGCCCCTGGGCCCTCCTGTAGCTAACCACCCCCTGCGGTCTGCATGTATGTTTGGCACCATAATTGTTTGCTGATTTTGTGTTTGTAATGATTTTGTGCATGGGAGTGGGTTAGTGCTGCAGCTTCACCTAACTGGCATTATGACAATGATTTCTGGAGCAGACCATCAGCAGGCAAGCCATGCTTGATTGCACAAATGTACTGAGCATTCCTGAGAGTTGACTAAGTCCCCTGCCACGCTCCATCATATAACAGACACTGAACTTTGTTTGCAGAATTGGGATTGGTGCAGCGCGCGACATGCTTCTCAGAGCTTAGTCATGGGTGGGTTTGGATTGAGAAGGAGTACTATGACTGTGAGGTGTTCTACAGAGTAAAGGGTAGAGGGGAAAAAACAGGCTTTCCATGTAGTATGTATGCATGTATGTATAGATGTATGTGTCATATATATAGTTATATATGTGTCTATATATATATATATATATATATATATATACACACACACCTGTCATAGTGCATGTTTAAAATTTAGGTATGACTATGTTAAATGTATGCATGAATATCATTATTAATTTTTCTATTTTTATTTGGTCCACAGATGAGCCAGCCCAAGCACAAGAGGGTCTCCGTGGGGCCCTCTTACGGATAAGAGGCCACTTGCGGCAGGTGCTGGTGGAATTAGACCAGCTAGTTGATGGGGAGATTTAATTTTTATTTATTTTTCAGTTAACAATAATTATTGTATTGTAAATAAATTGTTTATTACAGTTCGAAGTTGTCTGTGTGTTTATTTAAAATGGGAAAGTATATGTGTAACTTGTTTAAAATCTTTTAAATAAGCAAAATGTACATACTGTATATAGATGTATGTTAGGGTCACATGCTGTAAGGGTTAATGTGTGTAATGAATGTACTAGGAATGTGGTTCAGTATATATTAGGATTTAATTGATTCAAATAGATAACAATCCCTTTTTAATGAGGTTGCCTCATTGCCTAAGTGGGTCATGTGATCGCTGTGTGTACTCAGTAAAAAAGTGTTGTATTTAGCGTAAATACTCCGCATCGGTGCGTACGGCCAGCTTCCCGTCCGTTCTAACGCGGTAAGACCGTGCTTACGCGGTAAGACCGTGCAGAATCTGTGCGTGTCCACCGCACACGCAAGGTTTGTATGTCGTCCGTACACACGCCCTGTTCTTAAAGAGTGAGTCCGTCCGAATGCGGAGGACCCGTGGGCGTTTCTATGGACGATGTCCGCACGCCACCGCACAGCGTTGCGCGCGGACAGCACCGTAGGAATTCGGGAAAGTACGCACCGACCAGAATAACCTCCATAGTTCTCTCAGGCTGTCAGGCATGAAGAAGCGCTCATGTGCGACAGGGAATTATCCCCATGGAAAGTGGCCTCACTGAGAGGTTACTCAGGATGCGGCTGCGATGGCTGCGTGTGCACTCATCCCACACACAGTTGCTATGCCCCTCCACCTGCACTGTATTAGTAAGGGAAGATGGAGGCTGCAGTCCCTCCTGCCTCCACATGCCATATGACCTTACTACGCCCTGCCCTGTGTAGCCGTCTTTGACATAGGGTGAGCAGTGCTGGAACTAGTAGTCTGGGCACACTTGCTTATGCCCATCCTAAAGAAAATTAAAAAGTGATTGAAATGCCTCCGATTGCAGATTATTCACCAGGAGGGTGAACAAATTATTTTTAGATACTTTTCACGTACGCCACTTAACTAAATTCAGCATAAACTACCGCTGAGACCTGTGTAAGCGTAAAACAGAATCTCTAAAGCAAAATCATTGGGACACCTTAACCCTATGAGTTCCAAGTGAATTTGTCAAAATAGGTGTGAAAATTGGGGGTGACATTTATTAGAGATCGATGTTGGGTTTTTGGCGATTTTTACCTCAGAATTCTCAGTGTGGTTGCAGGCTATCCCGGGAACTGCCATGATGCCTATATCCTGCGGCACTCAGCTCTCTGGGACAGTTTCCACAACCACACCATGCCAGAGGGCTGGCTACTTGGTAAGTCACTAACCACTGTTTACATGACAGGGTATTGTCTAATCGCTGTGCCCAATTATCCCCCCAAAAATGACATAACTCTCTTGTTGGATAAAATTGGCCACAGCAGCCATCTTTATTGAAACAATACAATTTTAACAATAACCAAAAACATTCCCACGGAAGGTGGTCCCCGAGGCCCTCAATAAATCTATCCACACCTCTAAGCACTTCCAGGAGCTCTTACCCCCAGCCGATAGCGATTGGCTCGAGGGCACCAATTGTAAACACCCAGTGCTCATTAATTAACCTCACCCAGGGGAGTCCAGCCCCCTCATGGGGCCCTCCCCGCCGCATAATTAAGCCTCAATGCCACTAACCTTGAGGACCCCCCTCCGCACAGGCCACTGTGACAAAAAGACATCCTATCAAATATTCTACCTAACCTATAAAAAACAGGGAAGGGTGGGTGGGAGCTGTTGAGAAAATCTCCCAGTGACCCCTATTTCCCGCCTGAACCCTGCTTATAAACCCCTCCAACACCCCGTTAAGCCCCTCCCCCTATGACCCTCTCCTTAGACACCCCTCCTATGACTATCCTGCTAGTCAGCTCCCTACAAACCCTGTCAGGGGAGCCTACCCCCAGGCTTTGCCTCCAGTCCGGCTCCTACATGACAGGGTATTGTCTAATCGCTGTGCCCAATTATCCCCCCAAAAATGACATAACTCTCTTGTTGGATAAAATTGGCCACAGCAGCCATCTTTATTGAAACAATACAATTTTAACAATAACCAAAAACATTCCCACGGAAGGTGGTCCCCGAGGCCCTCAATAAATCTATCCACACCTCTAAGCACTTCCAGGAGCTCTTACCCCCAGCCGATAGCGATTGGCTCGAGGGCACCAATTGTAAACACCCAGTGCTCATTAATTAACCTCACCCAGGGGAGTCCAGCCCCCTCATGGGGCCCTCCCCGCCGCATAATTAAGCCTCAATGCCACTAACCTCGAGGACCCCCCTCCGCCACCAAGCACGAGGTTAAACCCTTAACCCCGTGTGCCCCCCCCCACATCCGGAACGCTGTTTCTATTCCCTCTTGTAGTCCCAAAGACCAAACATCTATCCCCACAGCATTCAGGTGCACACCGTCCCCTCTCCAAAATGCCCCGGCACCAGACTCAAGTTCCCTGTGCCTCACCACAACAGCCCCGTTCCTGGCCATAAAACGCCCAATCGCCCTGTTAACTTTTATCCGTGCCTTATTGAGCTTGTCAGCCGACCTCGCATCCCTCCAATAATGGCGTGGGACGATATCCGACCAAACCGTGATCAATTCCGGAAACATTGCCCATAAACGTAGGAGATCAAACTTGATATCCCGTATCAACACCCTAAATGGTCTGCCCCCAAGGTCATTCCCGCCCACGTTTAAAACTAATATGTCGGGAACCCTATCGAGCCGAACAAAACGGTGAAATTCCTGCAGCACTCCACTCCATACCATACCGCGCTTCCCCAGCCAGCGGACCAACGCCTCCTCTCTATCCAAACCTAGCTGGCGGCCATTCGGTCTAACATCAGCCCGTAAAGCTCCCCAAAAGACATATGAATGTCCTAAAATCCAAATCAGGCACGGAGGCTGCCCTAAAAACAGAAAAGAACACAGTCAACCTCAACAATCCCCTAAACGAACATAAGAACGAAAACGAGACGATTCCCACCGCCCAATACGCTTAATTAACTCATCCCCAAATCCCATTCTCGCAGCCTCAGTTGCGGCCCCAATGCGGATAGAGTGACCCGCGTATTCTTCCCCCTTGAGGTCCAACGAACGTAGTACTGCTCTAAACACACTTGTGAACTGGAACCGTGATAAAAAGGATCCATTCGCATGTATCAACAAGGGATCCCTTTCCCTGCCCGCTCTGACTTCCTTAAATATCCTTAGCCGTGTCACCGGGCACATATCCGACCCTGGTACAGAAAAGAGAACTACCTTCTTCCCCTTCCCTAACTGATCCGTCTTAGACCTCCTCACCACTAGCTCCACCCTATCCGAGTATAAATCCACATCCTCCTCTAACAAGCCCCCCGGCCTGGACACGCTTGGACTCACGAGCTCACCTATCCGCAGTGCCCCAAAGAAGGCAAGCGAAAAGGCTACCCCGAACAACCTTTCCTCGAAATTGGAACTACAGACCTCCCCTAACTTCATGCCCATATTCTGTAACAACTGGAAGGACACCGGCCTTCTCTGATCCTGTACCACATGTCCTTTCCTCCAACCTTTCAAGGCTTGCGCAATCAGGAAATTCTTAGTAACATCAGGCCTGCCGCCTGCACGAAACCCAAAAGCCAAACCTGCCATGCAGCGCGTGATTTTTGCCACTGACCAACCAATCTCCTTACAATGGCCGATATACAATAGGACAGCCAACTCGTCATCATCCTCCTTCAAACCTACTACCTCACGCCATTCCAACCAGCTCCGCTATTCCTGATTGTATGCTGACCATGTGTTCGGGGCCAAAGATTCCCTGATGAGCTGATCGACTACCCGTCCAGCAGAGCCCAGAGCCGGCTCGGGAACCCGGTCCCCTCCCTGTCCGCCTCCGGTGCCAACTCCCGGAAACGTTCCCACTGTGAACGAGATAAAGAATCCGCAATGCCGTTAGAGACACCGGGGACGTGGCTAGCCACCACCCACAAATTCAAAGCCAGACATTCCAATACTAACTGCTGCAAAATAGTGACCACTGGCGGTGAAGATGCCGACAATTGGTTAATAGCCATGACAACGCCCAAATTATCGCAGTGAAAACAAATCTTCCTATTGCGGAACAACTCCCCCCAAACAACTACTGCAACCAAAATAGGAAACAACTCCAACAATGCCAAGTTTTTTACCATGCCCCTCTGCACCCAAGACTCCGGCCACCGGCCTACACACCAATGTCCCTGGCAATATGCTCCAAAACCGCCACTCCCGGCCGCGTCCGTGAAGAGGTCTAGCTCAGTAGCCACACATGTGTCCGACATCCACAAAGCTCTGCCGTTAAAAGCTTCCAAAAAGGTTGCCCACACCCGCAAATCCCCTTTCAACTCGCTACCTAATCTGACAAAATGATGAGGAAGAACCACCCCCGCTGTCGCTGCTGCCAGCCTCCTGCTGAAAATGCGGCCCATAGGCATAATGCGACACGCAAAATTCAATTTACCCAGCAAGGACTGCAATTCCCGCAATCTAATCTTCTTCAACAGCAATGCCCTCCCTACCTCGGCCTTCAAACCCAGCAATTTCTCCTCGGGCAGGCGGCACTACATATTCTCGGTATCAATGACAATACCCAAAAAACTGATCACAGTCGCAGGGCCCTCCGTCTTACCTGGCGCAAGCGGGACCCCGAAGTCTGCCGCCACCCGTTCAACAGTCCTCAACAATAAATCACATACACCGGTCCCCCCAGGACCAATACATAAAAAGTCATCTAGGTAATGAATAACTGAACTGCACCCAGAAACATCCTTAACCACCCACTCCAAAAAAGAACTAAAGGCCTCAAAATAAGCACACGACAAGGAGCAACCCATCGGTAAACATCGATCAACAAAAAACTCCCCGTCCCAACAACATCCCAACAAACGCAAACTGGTTGGGTGAACCGGCAGCAAACGGAATGCCGATTCAATATCAGTCTTTGCCAACCTGGCCCCTTTCCCAAACCGCTTCACCCACTGAACTGCCGCGTCAAACGATGTATAAACCACCGAGCAGATGTCGGGGTCAATGCCATCATTGACCGACGCCCCTTTTGGAAACGATAAATGGTGTATAAGACAAAACTTGTTCGCCTCCTTTTTAGGTACCACCCCCAATGGAGAGACTATCAAATCTGGCCATGGCGCCGCCCCAAAAGGTCCAGCCATACGACCCAGCTGCACCTCCTTAAGCAGTTTTTCCTGAACCACCTCTGGATGCTCCCTTGCAGACTTCAAATTCCTCCGAAAACTCC
This sequence comes from Crinia signifera, assembly GCF_055691185.1. NCBI lineage: Eukaryota > Metazoa > Chordata > Amphibia > Anura > Myobatrachidae > Crinia > Crinia signifera. The sequence continues at coordinate 19,600,861 of NC_139218.1, read as the reverse complement.
CTGAAACCTGCACGTCAGAAGGTATCTTAAAACCTTCCCTAAACCCCTCCTCCAACAACGCGGCTGTCTGCTGGTCAGGATACCTACGCAGATAGCCCAGCATCCTTTCCAGCCGAACCGGTGTCTCCCCCTTTTGAATTACCGTCCCGTGACTTCCCTCTGAAGCATTTATTTGCACCATGGGTCCCTCCACACGAGGAACACTCATGCTTAAATTTGCATTTTGCCCCAAACCGGCATGCCCCGTCATTAAAGGCAAAGCAGAGTCCCTTCTGCATGGCCGTCCCATTTGTGGCCTCCCTCGGCCCCCCCCCCGTCCCCACGAAAGGGCTGCCCACTTTTTATGGGAGCCGTCACCTTTAACCATAAAGCAATATCCTTATGGTCCCAACGTATGTTAGGGCGCACCGCCTTCCTCTGTCTAAACTGCTCGTCGTACCGGAGACAAGCCAAGCCCCCATACACCCGGTACGCCTCTCCTATCGCATCCATGTAACAAAACAAGCCTGAACAATTGTCAGGGGCCTTCTCCCCAATCACGCTAGCTAAAATAGCAAATGCTTGCAACCAGTTCGTGAATGACCGCGGTATCAGCCGATACCGCCGCCGTTCCTCCTCCTCCTTCTTCTCCTCCTTACGGGGCCTATCCAGATTAAAACGCTCTAAAGGGAGCAATGAAAATATATGCACGTATTCCCCTTTCCAAATCTTCTCCCTCACCTCCTGTTTCAGATGGGCCCCCAATGGCCCCTCAAAACATACATACACCTCCCCTTTTGCAGTGTCACTGAGCCTCCCACTCTCCTCCTGCGTCCCCACACTGCCCCCTTCTGCCCCCGCACTACTGCTACTTTGCTGTCCACCAAATACCGGCACCCCGCTGCTCACCAGCACCCCACTGCTAACCGGCACACTATTACTGACTGGCACACTATTGCTAGCTGGTGTGCCCGAATTCTGCGGCGCCCACGCCGCCGCCGGGGGCGGCCCTGCCCCCTGCCGCAAACCCACCAACCAATCTGCAAAACCACTCAATAATTCGTTAAAGCCCCTGCACATCTCCCCCTGGAGGGCTAACCCTCCCCCCCCTGACTCTGCGCTAAAGCATTAACAGACATAGAGACAGACTCACCAGGCTGCCTGGGGGCTGTGAACCCAGCAGTCGCCGGTCCAGTGTCCTGACGAGCCCCAGCCAATGATGAAGGACCAGGTACTTCTCTATCATCTGCTGACGCTGACATCTCTCTTCTCCTGTCATCCCGACCCTCAGGCACAGCACCAGCCGGCGTGACCTCGTTGGAGGCGGAGCCAGCTGTGCGCCGCTCGCTCCGTGTACCAGGCCTGCGGTCCCCAGCCTGTACTTCAGCCCCCCTGGCACGACTCACCCCACGCTGGGCGGCAGCATGCGCCGCATGCCCCGCCGCTCCAGGTCCAGTACCTCGCACCGCCGGATCTTCTTGCACGGGGGGGGGGGGATCCCCCCCGCGCGGAGGGTTCCGCCTGCTGGTTGGATTCCTCCCAGACCTGGTCCTGCGGGCGGAAGGTGCCCGGCCCGCAGCCTGGCCTGGAGGGTCCCTAACGGGGCTCCGTGAACGGCGCTGAACCCTGGGGGACACAGATGGGCTGAAGCGCTCCGGAGGCCTAGACCTCCGAGGCCGTGCACCCGCTGGAGCAGCCTCCTGCGTTGCTGCTCCCAGTCCCCCCAGCAGACCTGACATCTGCTGCTGCAGCCACTCAGCCCCTCTGGTGCCCGCTGCCTCCCTGAGGGCAGCAAGCGCAGCGGATACTTCAGCATCAGCGTTGCCTGGGGAAGCCATGGGAGATGTCAGCGCTGCTTAGCTGTTGAGAAAATCTCCCAGTGACCCCTATTTCCCGCCTGAACCCTGCTTATAAACCCCTCCAACACCCCGTTAAGCCCCTCCCCCTATGACCCTCTCCTTAGACACCCCTCCTATGACTATCCTGCTAGTCAGCTCCCTACAAACCCTGTCAGGGGAGCCTACCCCCAGGCTTTGCCTCCAGTCCGGCTCCTACATGACGTTTGCTTACCTATGTCTTTACCTTTAACATCCATGTGTGGAACCTTCTATTCAAGAGTCATTTCTGTTGTAATTGTTTATACCAGGCCAAACAATATACTATAGGCTGCTACTATTATGTGCAAATTACCCACATGATATGTGACCACACAAATCCCGTTACATGTTAGTTGACTCAGGATATGGGTGTCATTCGTGGCTCATGACACCTCTGCGGAACCCACAAAGCCCTGCACAGCACCGCTACAATGCTGCACATATTGCTACCCGCAATGTAGTGGAACGCACCTTTGGGGTGCTGAAAGGCCGATTTCGGTGTTTGGACAGGTCAGCAGGTACACTGCTATACCACCCTGCCAAAGTGGTTTGGTTGTCCAGGCTTGCTGCATGCTGCATAACATAGCTTTGGGTCAACCAAATTATGTAGATGTGGCCACTGCAGCAGTCGTGCAGGAAGCTCAAACTACTGATGTTGTAGTGCGAGGTACACGGAGGGGGGATGTGGTTCGTACACGGATGATCCGGCAGCATTTCACAGGTAATTTTTGTGTGTACAATGAATAGTAAAGGGGAACCTGTAACACACATACATTGTTAACATTACATTTTTCCCTGTCCATGTTAATTGCCCAGAAGCAGACCAACAATAATGGGCAACACCTGCAAGCTACCCCACCACAGCATACTTTATGCCTGGCAACATGATAACACCTATAACAATGTCAAGTAAGTACTGTAGTTTTCTGTGTGTAAAAATGTTGGCAAATACAAATTAACATAGGCTTAATGGATGGAGGTGACATGGATCATTGATCTGAGGTGGTTGAAATGTAGCAAAACAAATGGCGCCTACATACAGTATGCAATTCCCAATGCTTATCCCCTTCAAATGTGACTATTTACTTAAAATTCCATGACAAATAAGCACGCACAACCCAAAGTCCCGTGGCTGCTAAAATGTCACTAGTTGACAATACATAATAGAACAGTGTGGGTAATCATTTGTAAAGAATGACAACAAGTGTGCTGGATGCAAATAATTTTTACTTGATGAAACATTTAGCCATAGGCCATACCATATAAAAAATTTTCATGAACATTCACTGCATGAGTGAAGGAAAAAAAGAAAGAACATGATACACATATTAATGCAAACAACATTATTAATTTTTGAATACAGGCCGGGTATTAGCACCCTTACCACTAGTGGCACCACCACCCCTAGTACGGACACTACGCCGTGGGGGAGTAGTGGGGGACCCACTCATGGGTGTGGAGGACACACTACTACTTTGGGTAGATGTGGTTTGGTGCTGACCTAACAAACTAGTTGCACTGAGGCTGAGTTGCGTTTGTAAGGACATCAACGCAGTTGTTTGGCTATTAATAGCTTAGGTCTGTTCAACCATATTGGCATTTAGTGCTCTAAAATTAGAAGTTTGGCCCTGAATGGCTTGGCCAATTTCTGCTAAGCTTGTGTCTAATGTGGAGACAAGACGAATTTGTGTCCCTACATTAGCCCGCACACTTTGAGAAATTTGTCTCATTTGCAGAGCTATGTTACGCACATACCCCTTAACGGTTTCTAGTTGGGTGGTCTGCACCTCCATAAAAGCTAGTTGTTTCCCCTTGAAAAGATGGATGGATTGCGCACACTCCTCCGCACTAGTGGGGGTGTTGGTGGCTGCAATGATTGGGGGCTGCTGCCTATGTGACTGCGTATAGGGGGCCTCATTGACTAGGTGTGCTTGGTTTTGTGCAGGTTCCAACGATGGCACCGTCTCAAGGATGATTTCACTCATGTTGTCCATATTTTGCATGGGATCCGTAGGTTCAGGCATCGGTTGTGAAGGTCCAACAAATGAGAAAAGAGTGGTAAGTATGCTATGCAGATTGGTGTATGGTGGGTCATGTTACCTTAGTTGGAATGGTTAGGTGTTGCTCATGCATTATGCATGCATTGGCAGAGGCTACTGTGGTGGGGACAGCCATGTGTGAAATGTGCAATGTGTTTGTGTAACACTATGATATCTCACCTGCAGACTGGACAGTGTGAACAATCGGATGTGGCTGATGTTGCTCAACAGCAGGCTGGGACTCCAGAGATGGAGCTGTTTGAAAGAAGAAGACGTTTTCCATAATGATCATTTGCACCTAACTGTCACTTTTTCAAATATGCTGATAAAAAGTTTCCCAAAATCAAACTTTTTTTTCCCTGATATGATTACATAAGGAATGTGAAGACTTTGAACTGAAGTGTTTTTTTCAGTATTATGACTCTGAACAATATTTTTAATCCACTTGCAAATAACAGGAAAGACCAGCAGATTACACATGTAAAAGTGAATGTAAAGTGCTTTCCCAACTACCCAGAGGATTGATAAGGATTAACAATCAAGTACGCTGCAGGCCTACAGTGATTAGGACAGCACACATTAATTGGATCTGTGGAACTACATAACCCAGCAAAATGCACAGTCCATTATTTAGCAATGCAAGCTAGCAAAATGTGATTTTGCTGGGATATGTAGTTCCACACACAGCAATCTTTTGGACACATAAAGCATACCACCATCATAGCATGCGCACATGACATAGCAAAATGTGTAGTTGACATGTGTGGACACTTACCAGTTGGCGGTGGAGTGGGGGCCTGTCTGTGTCGGCAATGTGGATGCCGGGAAGGACCTCCGGTGGGATGATTCGGCGTAGCAGCCTCTCATAGGCCTTAAAGCGGACTTCCTGCCTAGGGCCACCTCCTGTGCGACAGGCCTCTTTCTTCTCCAGGGCAAGCTTGGCTTTGAGGAGGCGCTTGATGTCATTGTATCGTTTTTTGACGTTGCGCACACTCCTCTTGTGTGTGCTAACTGCTTTTACCGCGGAGGTGATATTGTCCCACATCCCCTTCTTTCTTGCTACACTTGTGCGGTGATGTTGAGGACCAAGTAGGCGGTCATACAGGGGCAAGAGTGCACGCACCAGGGCCATATTCTCCTCATAAGAGAACCTGACTTTCCTCCCACTAGCTGTACGAGCTGCATCATCCTCCTCCTCCTCCTCATTTTCAGCCTCACCCTCTTCCTCCTCCTGTCCTGCTTCTTCCCCCAGCACCTCCAAGTCTGCTTCACCTGCCTCCTGCATAGGCCAGTCCACCTCTGAGAAATCACCCTCTTGCAGCTCCTCCTCTGTGTGCCTCCTGTGAGGACACATGGCTTGTGCCTGCTTCCTCCTCATCCTCCATAGCCACCTGCACAGCTTCCATCATGTGGCCTCTCCCTGGCGCAGCTCTTGCTGGGAGCATGCTGGCTCTCCCTGTCCTGCCTCTTAGAGTGTTGCCTCTCACTCCGCTACCTCTCCCAGTGGTTGGGGTATTTGGGCCCAAGATGGCTGTCCCTCTGCCTCCTCTGCACCTTATGACGGCTCCTCTCCTCTCTATCTCAAACGCCTTACTCCCTTTCAAAGGGTAAAATGGCGTCTGCGCCCCTTTATATAGGGGGTGTGATGCGTATTGCAAGGGACTAAGGTGGCCCAATAGGTTAGCATGTTGTATGGGCTGATCAGGTGTATTGGTGTAAATCGCATTCCGGTTGGCCGCAAATACGCACATGACCTAACCCGGAAATCGCACTTTTATGGCGTATTACATCGACTCAATTTGCACCGTATCGCCGTCTATCGCCATCTATCGCACTTTTCATGCGCCATTGCGCCAGCCATTCAATACGCGATTTCTGGAAGAAAATGCGATTTAAAAAAATGGCGATACACCGCGATTTGAGTTAAAATCGCATTTTCTGAAAAACGGTCAACACAATAAATCTCGCCCTGGTTGTTACCTTATACAGGAAATAAAGGGTGAGATTTAATAGAATGAGAGATTCAGAAAGTGAGAGATTTGGTAAGAAATCTCCAGTTTTTTTTTTAAAGCAGCAATCATTTACACTGCTAAACCAGTTTGATTTTGCAGTGTAAATGATTGCCGCTTTAAAAAAAACTGGAGATTTCTTACCAAATCTCTCACTTTCTGAATCTTTCATCCTATTAAATCTCACGGTACTTGTTTAGTTTCACGGCGGCAGCGTCTTAGTCGCAGCAGCGTCTGTGTCCCCTTGCGGCAGTGGCGCACGCAGGGGGGTTTATGAGTACACAGAACCCCCCCCCCCAGGAGTCTAAGGGCCCTAGGCTGAAAGCTGAGGGTCCCCTCATTCCATGGGTTAAAATTTAAAAAATCGGCCCTTGGGAACCAGAGATATCCAGGGGCGGGCTGGGCCGGGGGGCAGGGTGCCATATGTCCCCCAGGCCGCTCTATTGGTGCTGCTGCGGGCCACCGTACCTTCTCATCCTTCACCGCCGGTGGCCATGTTCCTGTAGCCCGTAGCACCGGCTTTCAAAACATGGCCGCGGCTACAGGAACATGGCCACCAGTCTCCGGCGCTAGCCGCTCAGGAGAGCTTACAAAGCAGGGAGGCGCTGCGCTGGAGACGCGCTCTCCCTGCATGCTGACCTTTTAACTGCTACTGCCGCGCCTGTCAGACTGTATGACAGCGCAGACGGCAGCTTGCAGAGCGGCTTCCCCTCTTCTTCACGGCCGTTGCCATATCAGGGCTCTTTATTTCTCTACTCCCCACCATCCGGTGAGTAGCCTCTCTCCCTCCCTACAAACAGTGTGTAATGCTCGTGTCAGGGCCCCCTGAGCCTCCCTCCAGTCTCTATTTGCACTCAGCCTGCTGCACATACAATAGGTAGCCACCCTTTTTACTTTTTAATGCACACACATATGTGTTTTATTGATATATATATATATATATATATATATATATATATATGTCAGTATATTGCCTATATTTATATGCTGGGTTTTGGGGGTTTTCTGAAATCCCAAATTATTTCTGCTGTTTGCAGCCTGTGCTCCTGTTATTGTGCAGGGGGAGCAGCCTATGGTGTCCTGGTTATTATGCAGGGGGAGCAGCCTATGGTGTCCTGGTTATTATGCAGGGGGAGCAGCCTGTGGTGTCCTGGTTATTATGCAGGGAGAGCAGCCTGTGGTGTCCTAGTTATTATTCAGGGAGAGCAGCCTGTGGTGTCCTGGTTATTATGCAGGGGGAGCAGCCTGAGGTGTCCTGGTTATTGTGCATGGGGAACATCCTGTGGTGTGCTGGTTCTTATGCAGGGGAGTAGCCTATGGTGTCCTGATATTATTATACAAGGGGAGCAGCCTATGGTGTCTTATTATTATAATTATACAGGGGAAGTTGCCGGTGGTGCCCTGTTATGATTATACAGGAGGAGCAGCCTGTGGTGTACTGCTGTTATTATAAAGGGGGAGCAGGGGGTTTTCTGTGCCTTCAGGCTCCCCCCCCCCCCCCCATCACTGAATTATTCTCCACCCTTTGCGGCAATATTTTTTTTTCCGGGGGCGGATCTCCAGGAATCGGCGATGCGTTCTTACTTATGGGCCAGTGCTCTGGACTTGCCCCCTAGGCTAAAAGTAGCCAGCCAGCCCCTGGAGATATCTGACTTCAAAGCAATGGTCCCCATCCAAGCCTGTTAATTGCTCTTCCCAGTCAGATATTTCAGGTTCTGTTGGACTTAATGTTTTTCTGAGGGTATATTCCAAAAGCTGGGAGTCTCTCCCTTTGACAGAAACTAGCAGCTTGTCTCTACTGTTCCCAGAACCAGAGATATCAGCCTTCCAGCAGCTGGTTACTGCTCCAGCTCCACACACCTGGTATGTAGTTTTATATACTCATTGGCGGATTGCTCTGCCTCCTGAACTCTGATCCCCTAGTCCCCAATACCATTTGGTAGGTGGGATTCTCTAGTTTTTAATTACATTAAAATCTAAAAAATCTATTCCTGGGAACTGGAGATATCTGCAGTCAAGCAAGCTGTCCTACCACTAGAAAATTATGAATAATAAGCCCAATCCACTATATACCCCTCCTCTGCCTATTAAACATCCTCTACCACCCTGGAAGTTATATGTATCAGGGCCCCTTCATTCATCCCAATGCTCCCTTTTCCCACCTCATCTCCCACCATCTGTGCAGTAAAGGGGTAATTAGTGGAAATTACTGATCCAGGCCCTACATGCTGAGCAGTTGATATAATACCCCCTACCACCCGAGGGACAGGGGCGGATTTAGGGATGACGGCGCCCCTAGGCACAACAATAATGCTACCCCCTGTCTAATTATATTATTTTTATTGATTACTTATAAGCCCTCATTTGATAATAGCCAATATAATGGATTTATTAAAAAAAGCCACTAACTGTGACATTCTTTTATTATGTATACATATTACTAAGTAGGACAGTTTACAGGGGCAGTATCTGCATGTCCTATCATTTACACTCTATTTAAGATGGAATACGGTACAGTACAGTGAATATTTTGCAGTTATTGGTACACTTTGGGCTGACAGTACCATCACAGGCATCCAAGTGCCGCCCCCAAACATGTGCCGCCCCTAGGCACGTGCCTCACGTGCCTAATGGGAAATTCGGCTCTGCCGAGGGACATCAAAGCTTTCCCCACCCCTACCGCTGGAGGATCAGTAGGGGCCCCAATACATTGCTATGCCCAGGGATCTACACTGCTGTTGACGCCCCTGTATGTATACTGTATATATATGTATGTCTATGTATGTATGTATGTATATATATATATATATATTTGTATGTATGTGTGTGTGTGTGTGTATATATATATGTATATATATACATATATAATTATTATTATTATTTATATACATTTGGTCTATCTATAATACTTTAACTGACCCGGCATATACTGGGTCACCTAAGTGTCCATCTCCGTGCTTTGCTCCGCCCCTCTGGAAACCCCCTTCTAAAATCCTGCGTTTGCCCCTGCCTTGCGGGGCTCGCTTGGCTCGCCCATGCTACGGGCTTGGGGGCTCGCTGCCACGCTATCTAAAATCAATTCCATGCCAATGTGGATAGTGGGGGTATGAACTATTCACATGGGCATGGACTTTGTTTTAGAAAATTTGCAGCGCACCGAACCCGGAAGTAGCAGGCGGCCATGCTGCCGCCGTGAAACTAAACAAAAACCAATCTCACCCATAATCTTTTTTAACACAACGACTCTGGTATTTTTCAAAGGGTTAAGCACTATCCTGCCAACTTGCAGCTAATGGAATCGGCCGCATAACTGAGATTGCCATAGTGGCATGGAAACTGCCAATTCACATTATATGCCACACTGTGCGTGCCCCAGGTCACATTATATGCCACTCTGCGTGCCCCCAGTTCATAATATATGCCACACTGTGCGTGCCCCAGGTCACATTATATGCCACTCTGCGTGCCCAGGTCAAAACATGTGAAAGGAAGGCTGAGGAGAACACCATCCCCTCGCATGAGTCGCTAGCAGGTGAAATAGGGGTTATTCTGGTTGGTTTGCAAAAGCAAACACCTTCTTTAATGGACAAATCATGTTGCACTGCAGGTGGGGCAGATGTAACATGGGCAGAGAGAGGGTTGTTATTTTGTTAATGTGCAGAGTAAATACTGGCTGCTTTATTTTTACACTGCAGTTTAGATTTCCTTTTTAACACCCCTCACCCAAATCTAACTCTCTGTGCAGCACGGATAGGTCCACTAAAGAAGGAGTTTGCTTTTGCAAACCAACCAGCGTGGCGAGCGGCGGCGGTACGCGTCCTCCGACCTTTTCATACCCCCACTATCCACGTCGGCGTGGAGCTGACTTTATATAGTGTGGCGAGCGCAGCGAGTGCAGCTAGCCCCGCGGAATACATGTAAAGTAGTCCGCGTCCCCTCACGGGGCTCGCTGCGCTCGCCACGCTTCGGGCTCGGTGGCTCGCCACACTATATAAAATCAACTCCACGCCGACGTGGATAGTGGGGGTATGAAAAGGTCGGAGGACGCGTACCGCCGCCGCTCGCCACTCTTCGGGTTGGCGTTGATAGTGCTGGTGGCGTTAACAATGGTTATTGGGGGCTCGCAATTTTTTATCTCACGGATCTCATGGATCTCAGGCATCTTATGGATGCATAAGATCCATGAGATTAAAAAATCGGGTCCATCGCGTTGATTGTATGCCTGAAGTACCTTAAACTTAAGGCATACAATCAATAAGACGGGCGCCGTGCTAGGAAAGCAGTACCAATTGTACTTTCCGAAATCATACACTTATTAGTTATTACTCCCATGAACCCCACACAGAGACCTGTTCTCTCTGCTGCGAATTCACACCACGTGCGAGTATCAGATGACCCTGCATGTGGGTGAGCCGTCCGTACAAAGACAGCCAACGAAGGCTGCTTGCCGCATGATTGACACCCTGCATTAGGTCGACACAAGCATTAGGCCGACATGGGGAGATCGACAGTCAAAAGGTCGACATGGAGTTTTTCACTTCTTTCTTGTCCCGAATTCCGACACCGTTGAAATGGACACTGAAACGTAGCACCACCTCCCCTTGCTTCAGGCACGGTGCCTCGCTATTTTATTCTCCACCATGCCCTAGTGAAAGACAACCTATTGACTGTTGACCTTCCCCATGTCGACTTAATGCTTGTGTTGACCTAATTACCCTGTTGACCTAAACCAGGTCAACCTTCAGTCATATCGACCTTCCTGCATGTCGACATTCAGTCATGTCGACCTTCATGCATATAGACCTAATGCTTCTAGACCTAGTGACCGCATCCCCTCGCTGGGCTCCGAAAACTTGCAGCCCAGCGAGCAGGCCCAGTGTATTCATACTGCTGCCCAGTAAATCCATTCATATATATAGATACATATCTCCACTGTGGAAAGTGACACAAGTTCCTCCCAGCAGATGGAATAAAACGTAATGTGTTCCTGGTGCAGACACTCACAGAGAGACCTATGGTATAGAAAGTGACAGTCACCAAAGACAACAGCAAGAGTCATTTATTACTGCAGTCAGTGACTTGTCTGAGCCATATAGAGAAGTGCTTCAAGGTTGAGCGTCATAAATACAGTTGCAATGACGATGATCGCATGAGTTTATTATCATTTGCAATTCATTACAGGAAAATGTATAAGGAAATATTCCAAGTTAACTGGAAGGTATGTGGTCCCTGGGTCGACAGAAGGTCAACGCATGCTTATGGTCGACGTATACATGACCGACACTCAAAAAAGTCAACACAAGTTTTTCATATGTTTATTTTTGTTTATACTAACTCGGTTCATACCTTACTATATTTATTATACGGTGCCCATGTCGGCATATGTCAACAAAGACACCAATAACAGTGTAAAACTTGTGTTGACCTTATGAGTGTTGACCATGAACATCATACCTCCCAACAGTCCCGTCCCGGTTTTCGGGGACGTTCCCGCATCCCGCCCGGCAGTGTCCCACGGGAGGGGGGGGGGGCTGGCAGTGGCGGGCAGTGTCCCGCGGCGAAGGGGAACTATTGGGAGTCCCCCTGTCGGCTGCTGACAGCATGCGCACAGCATCTATTCCTGCAGCCAGGGGGGACTGGGGGCATGGCTAGAGCCTCTGGGCCACGCCCCCACAGCGTCAAAACGGGGACGTGACCTTGTGGGAAGATGCGAGTTTAGGCCACGCCCCCTGTGTCCCTCTTCAAAGAGCCCAAAAGTTGGGAGGTATGTGAACATGTTGACCTTAAATGTGTGTCGACATTCTGTCACTGTCGACCATTTGTAGGTGTCTCGCTAGTCACTGTCGACCAATAGTGGTCTACCTAGCGACTGTCGACCTAGACATTGTCAAACCATTATCCCAGAGCCATCTGAACCATCTGAGGTACAGTAGGGTTGCCTTGAATAAGAGCCCACCGTGAACCAACCTATGTACTATCAGTATTCAAAGCCACAAATGGAGGCTTCCCAAGTTTTTGGAATTGTGGAGTAATCCTGCAGCTTGGGTGGAGGCACCATCTCTAGCCCACTATACAACCCAGAGATAAGGAAGAGCTACATTTTATTGGCATGTAATGTCAACATGATTGAAACATCAACATTCATCATGCCGACACAGATGAAAAGTCAACTTGACTAGAAATGTCCGTTGTGGTAACTACCTGGCAGGGTGGGCACAACAGCTCCAGCGGTGTCTTTTGGGTCCAGCGGTGAGGTCCTAAAGACTTCCGGCTCACCGTGTGGTGCTACTGGCAGCGAGTAAATCTCTTGTCCCTAACCCATTTTTTCTAAACCTAACCCTGGGCAGGTGTGAGGTCACATAGCCGGAATATAAGAGTTCACATGGTGGGGCATGAAAGTATAAAGGTATGTTCAATAGGGGTTATTCTGATCAACTCGGAAAGACACAATCATTCTCTAATGGACAAAACCATATGCGCTGCAGGTGGGGCTGATGTAACATGTGCAGAGAGAGTTAGATTTGGGTGGGGTGTACTTCAAACTGATATCTATATTGCAGTGTAAAATTAAAGCAGCCAGTATTTACCCTGCACAGAAACAATAAAACACCCAAATCTAACTCTCTCTGCAGTGCATATGGTTTTGTCCATTAGAGAGTGATTGTGCCTTTCCGAGTGAATCAGAATAACCCCCAATGTGTCATTGTTATATAAAGGAAGACAGTGAATAGGTGGTGAACTGTTTACTAAGCTGTGAGTTCCGCACCTTGAACCTTTTATGATTTTGCACTTGCAAGCAGTTATTTGGAGTGCCAGACCATGGAATCTGCAAAAATGGCCGCCACCTTGGAGAAGACAGATGCTAGAGGTCCTACTAGCGCATACAGCACTACCTGGAAGTGCTCAGAGCCAGGGTGTTCTGTGAGCATACTGTAGAACCCCTGGCAACACGCATGTAACCCCATGGCATTAAGAATTTAACCTCTGGTAATGAGAATGTAATCCCCTGGCAATGAGCATTTAACTCCTGGCGACAAGAATGTAACCGCATGGCAATGAGCATATAACCTCTGGCAATGAACAAGAAACCCCTGGCAATGAGCATGTAAACTCATGGCAATGAGCATGTAACCGCCTGGCAATGAGAATGTAACCCCGGGCAATGAGAATGTAACCCCGGGCAATGAGCAAGAAACCCCTGACAGGCATGTAACCCCCGGCAATGAGCAAGAAACACCTGGCAACGAGCATGTAACCCCTGGCAATGTGAATGTAACCCCTGACAATGAGCATGTAACCCGTGGCAACAAGCATATAGGACAAATAAAATATATTTAACATATGGGAGGGTGACCAAAACTTTTTTTTTGTCAGGGAGGCACATCATTTCTAGTAATGCCCTTGAACCAGGTATTAGACAAAACTATAGAAACACCTAGAAAAAAATATATTTTCCTTCTTAATACAGTGATGGACCACTGTCGGCATTGAAGCAAATCTAGAAATATGGTAATGGTTGGTCCCAGATCCAAATATCTAAGGAGGTTGGACCTTTGCGCAGCTAAGCCACACGGCAAAAAGGGGGTAGGGCCTCATGGAAAGGAGGCGTGCCATCACAAAAAGGGGCGTGGTATAACACAGTAGACCACACACCGTAATGCCCATTACACATTTTAGCAAACTCCGTAATACCCATTGCAAATAAAGCCACACGCTGTAATGCCAATTACACACGAGGCCACACACCATAATGCCCATTACACATTGTGCCACACATCATGATGCCTATAACATACTATATAACAAACCGTAATGCCCATTACATATTTGTCACATAAGTGCCGATTAACTACATGCTCATTGCTAGGGGATTCTTTCTTGATGCCAGGGGCTTCATGCTCAATGCCAAGGGGGCTTCATGCTCATTGCCAAGGGGGAATACATGCTTGTCGCTAAGAGGGAGTTGTTAAATGCTCATTGCAAAGGGGAGTGGGGATCGCTCGTTGCTAAGGGGGAATGCATGCTTGTTGCCAAGAGGGAGTGAGTTGTTTGTAGCCAAGGGGGAGTTAAATGCTTATTGCAAAAGGGGAGTGAATTTGCTCATTGCAGCGGGCGGGGGGGGGGGGGGGATTGCTCGTTGCCAAGAAGAAGGGGGATTGCTCGTTGCAATAGGGGAGTAAAATTGCTCGTTGCCAAGGGGGGAGGAGCTGCTGCTTTGCTTAGAAGTTAGACAGTGACTATATAGCCGGGCAGGCGGCCGGCGGCCGAATGGGTGGTCCGGTGCACCCCTGGACCACCCCTTAGATTCGCCGATGGTCGTGAATGGCCAACAATGAAAAACATCATGCAAAACTTGTTCCTGTTCCCGGAGTGATGTTGCCGTGGATAACATGACCGAACCCTGTTCTCCAAAACTGACCAAAGGGGCTACATTTTGGATGGCAATACCCTATAGAAGCCTATGGGCTTCTTAACGCCAGCCAACTCAACCCGCCGCAGACGCCGACCCCACTGCCTGGCCGGCATACCTCTGTCAAACTCCTCCTCCCCCTAGCAACACAGCCAGATGTCCTTCTGGCAGCAGGGGGGGAGGCGGAGGCTCCCAGGACATCTGCTTACCGGCCAGGGAGAGCCCAGGGACGTGATGGAGACCCCACACGCCACATCACAGGTATCGCAGGGGGGCCTTCGTCACCACATTGTTACTACATATGTGACCAACATTGGTGCGATGGGGGGGCGATGTATTGTTATATCCCACCCTAAGCAGCTCCCTGGCCACACTGCAGCCCAGCATACAGCAACATGTGCTGTTGCCAGGTAACGACCCCCCCTGCTGGCCACAATCATCCTCAATTCCCTCCTACTGTATCTCTAGCACTCAGATTACCCTTTCGTCCATGCTGGTGTCTAGTCTACCCGATAATGTTGAGGTTGACCGTGTCTGGGTCGACAAGCATTAGGTCGACATGAAAGATGTCGACATGAGATTTGCATGATTTTTTTTTAATACTTTTATACATGTCGACCCTCTTCATGGGTCGACCATTATTGGTCGATCTAATGAGTGTCAACCTAAATCTTGTCAAGCCTATGACCCATATCCATTTCCTTGTGATATCCCAATAGTAATACACTGGCTGCTGTGGTCACAAATGCGCCCCCCAGCTGTCCACCAACAATCTGCCCTCGCTGAATGTCCTTGGGGCCAGATTCTCTAAGCTTCAAAAGTGATAAAACAGAGAGAGATAAACAGCCAGCCAATCAGCTCCTACCTGCCATGTCACAGACTGTGTTTGAAAAATGTCAGGCAGGTGCTGATTGGCTGGCGGTTTATCACTCTCCATTTTATCACTTTTGAAGCTTAGAGAATCTGGCCCTTGATCTTAGACATGATTTACTAGCGCCTGCACAGACATAGAAACCTCCAACTGCCTCATGTGGGAACCACAAATTAACATGGCACGGGTTTGACGGTTTGGTGCTGTTTCCATAGTTTTGGCTAACCCCTGTATGTCACATACACACATATAAAATGTTGTTACCACGCTATAATATATTTACAAGCTGATTTCATAGGTATTCTCCTTTGTTACAGTACTATATATCTTATGTGAGCTGAATATCTGGCATATATGACATACACTACAAAGGTCCACAGCAACGAACAGTAGAAGCTTCCACACAGTACACACAAAAGGGAGACAGGAAACCATGCCAATTATGGATGATGAATGAAACACGCTGTGGGCCTGATTCTACATCACTCCGAAGGGGCTAATTTGGCCCCGTTCCGACACCAAAGGAAATAAGTCAGCTCAGACTGACTTTTATTTCAAAAGGCAGCGTTGACACCAAAAGATCAACATGTAAAATGTCGGTACTGACAAAAGCAAATTGTTGACATGGCAATGGTCGACAGTCAAAAAGGCTGACATGAGTTTTTCACAATTTTGAAAACAAATAACATTTCCATACTTTACAATACACGTGGGTTCCGAATGAGAACGGTAAAGTGACCGGGAGCATGGTGAGTAAACCAAGTCATACGAGGGTATGCGGTAAACTATTTGTGCATGTAGACATTTTGTTGTCAACTTTACTGTCGACCAATATATTGGGCCTAATTCAGACCTGATCGCACGGCCGCAAAATCCCTGGCCGTGTGATTATCGATAGATTGCGCAGGCATACCGCCTGTAGTACACATGCGCAAGGCAGTCCTGCAATAAAATCCTGCCACTTTGATCGCTGGCCGAAGGCAAAGTGATTGACAGGAAGCCTGCGTTTGTGGGTGGTAACTGGCAGTTTAATGGGAGTGTCAGGGGAAGTGCAGGGGTGAGCTGGAGTTTGAGGGGAGGTCGTGTGTTGACAACTCCAGCAGCGATCTGGCTGATTCTATCACAGCCCCCAAGTCCGGAGGGGTTGGGATCATTTGGTCTACAGCATTATAATCAACAGTCACTAGGTCGACATCATTAGGTCGACATGGGAAAAGGTCAGGCATGTCCAAACTATGGCCCTCCAGCTGTATGGCCCTCCAGTCCCATCATGCCTTGCCACAGTTTTACTATTAGGGAATGCTAAAAATATGGCAAGGCATCCTGGGATATGTAGTTTCACAACAGCTGGAGGGCCACAGTTTGGACAAGCCAGGTCTAGGTCGAAAGGTCATTAGTTCGACAGGTCGTTAGTGCGACATGTCATTAGTTCGACATTGTCTAGGTCGACAGTCAAAAGGTCAACATCCAGTTTTTCAGTTTTTTGACCTGAATGTCAAAAACAGTCGACATGGACACAGTTTAAAGTGCAGCGCATCCCCTCGCATCTCTCGCTGCACTCGCTATGCGTCGGGCACGGTGCCTCGCTATGCCCGGCACACTATTTTATTCTCTCACCACACCCTAGTGCAGGGTTGGCAAAACTGGCCCTCCAGATGTTGATGAACTAAACATCCCAGCATGCCTTGCATCAGTTTCAGCATGGCCACATAGCAAAACTAATGCAAAGCATCCTGGGATGTGTAGTTCATTAACATCTGGAGGGCCGGTGTTGCCCAGCCATGCCCTAGTGGATAATGTAAGTGGAGGGTGGATCCGCGCAGACTATGGTTCATATCAAGTAATTATGTTAGACTAATTTTGAAAGACCAATATTTGAAACTAATGACGAAAAATCTCCTAGTCATCAATTGGTGGTGCGCCCAAACATTCAGAGCATAGCAGAGCAAACACTGGCATTTGCGGACATTTTAATCTTTTTCTCTTTCAAGTGAGAATTTTTCTTTTCAAAGAAGAGTTAGATAGTCATCCTTCTTTTAGGTAAAGTCTTAATAAAAGTTACGTTTTAATGAATCAATACTACATTACATAATTATATACAAAGAGTGCGCCCAAAAAGCACATTTTGCTTTTTTGTGACCTGCGTCTTTGCAAGTCAATCCCCTTCTATTCATGCCCTAGTGGATGGTAGGGCATGAAATACTGCCTGTCAAACTAACGACCTGTCGAACTAATGACCTTTCGACCTAGAACCATGTCGACCTTTTCCCATGTCGACCTAGACCCAGGTCGACCTTTTCCCATGTCGACCTAATGACTGTCGACCTAATGACTGTCGACCATAATGCAGTAGACCAAATGACCGCATCCCGTCTGCACACACTGGAAAAATCATTTGCTGGTGAGAGGGTTGCGTATGGATTTGCAGCTAATTGCAGGGCTGCAATATTTTCCCAAGCCCTATCAGCCCGGCTTCCACTGCCCACGGGCGCTGGGGACAGCCCCGGGATTCAGCCCTGCACAGGTGAAGCCTGGGGGGACCTCGTTATTGGGGGCTAACCAGCCATGATGAGCATGATGCGGCTGGGGGATGTCCCCCGGCTGTGGCATGACACCGCAGGCTGTTGGAGCCCGGTACTGCTTCCAAAATACGTGGGACCCCCAGTTTTTTTGTCCCCCATATTTTTGGAACCAGGACCGGTCCAAGAGTCCAAGGCTGGTTTCAGAAATACGGGAGAACCCTACGTTTTTTGTCTCCCGTATTTTTGGAACCAGGTTCGGCTCAATGAGCCCGGGGCTGGTTATGCTCAGGAGGGGGGACCTGCGCCGTTTTTTCCCCTTTTTTTCTCAAATTCGCACATGTTCATGACAAAAAATCGCACCATATTGAATTTTTTGCCGCAATTTCGCATCTCATTAAATAGTCTAATTCCCCCCCCCCCCCCAAAAAAAAATGTGGTTTTGAAAAGGCGATAATGTGCGATTTCTGGACCTTACTAAAAATTGCATCTCATTAAATCTCACCGGCGACGTCAGCTCCGGTAGCGATCTGGCTGATTCTATCGCAGCCCCCAAGTAAGTCCTGGACTACGCACAGACTGCACCCACTGGGGAATTGCGGATTGCGGATGGATTTTCAGCTAATCGCAGGGCTGCAATATTTTCCCAAGCCCTTCTAAGCAATTCACAGGCTTGCACAGGGCGGGATTTCACTCTGGCGGGGCGGCGTTCGCTGATCACATCGATCCACAACCGAAGATGAGATGATGTATGACATACCTGTATTGGGTTAGAAGATCTGTGACTTCCAAGCTGTGGAACTACAGGCTCCAGCATTCACTCCCAGTCAAAGATACAGTAAGTATAAGATACTATGGACAGTATATCCTGTCTCTATCCAGGTGCTTTAATACAGTGAACATATATTAAATAGGAGCGAACGGCGACTAGCCGGGAGAGACCGTAAACTATAAGTCTGGGCTACCAAGGCCATGAAGTGCTCCCATTGTCTCACTGTTATCAGGATATGGGCAGGGAGGTAGCAGAAACAGTATAGGGGGGGATGGAAAGAGAGAAACAGGTAGTAGGCGCCTCCCCATGGGAGTAGACCCATATTTAAGGACAGGACAGGTATGGGGGGAGGATCAGAGAGAGCAAGAGGGCACACCGGAAGGATTGTTGTGACTCACCAGCAGCTTTAAATTTAAAAAGAAGCAATGGACCGTCCTAAGAGATCCAGAGAAGTGCCAGCGAGATTTAACGGACCGGAGCAGCAGCAGAAGAAAGCAAGGAGGGCTCCACCAGCAGGAGATCTGAGATCGGCACCAGGAGGGCAGCATCCAGCCGTGGAACGGGCCGGCCGAGAGGAGGAAAGAGGCAGAAGACAGGACTCCAGCAGCGGGCAGCAGCGCCGAAGAGATGCAGCAGCAGCCGGGACATACACACAGAGTCGGGTAGGAGCATCCCCAGGGCCGCACTCGCAGCCAGAGCGCAGCCCGTCCCCTCCTCACCAGACTCCCAGCAGCAGCGGGCACAGAGCGTTGTCAGGCACCCCCCTCCCCAGCGACACTGTCACAGCCAGTCTACGCAATCAGCAGCCAGGAATTCGGGAGGGGGCGGGGGAGGGTGCAATCACATCACTGGGTACTCAGAGCCTGCCCCTCCCACCGCCTTTCATCCCCTCCCCGACAGTTTACAGTATCAGCAATCAGCAGCACAGTCAGCTGCTCTCCTTAGTGGCCAGCCAGCAGCATTACATGGCTCCCAATTAACACAGGGCAGCTTATCACAGATAGACCAGCAGGGGTTGCAACAACCACCTGCGCACCAAGGATATTTCCCAACCGCAGCGCCCAGCGGGCGATTGCAGCCAAGCAACCCCGTCATACCAACCCAACAAGGGTACGCACAACAAATCCCAAACCCAGGTCATCAGGGCAGGCTAGCCACATTAGGTCAGCCCGCACACAACCTTCCCTACCCCCCTGGGAACCCCGCCGCAGGGTGGCCCACGCAGGGAGCCCCATCGCAGGCAGCCCCGTCGCAGGCAGCGCCTTTCGCTCCAAACCAATTCAGGGCATTTGGTTATTACACCCAGCCAAGCCACGCATCACAGCGTGCAAACCCCCCCAGGGCTGCATTACCCGCAGCCCCAGCCCAGCCATATGCCATATGGGCCAAACAATAATGCATGGCCCTTCCCCGCTGCACCAGCGCAAACAGGCGCAGAGGCACCGGTAGCACGGCCGCAAACGCCTGGCCACAGACCACCCCCTCACAGTTCAACCCCATACCCTCACGGCACCAAAACTCATCCATAGCACCCGCGCAATACGCAGGGTATCAACCCCAAGAGCAACAGGGGTTTGAGCACAGTTTTAGGCAGGCAGCCACTAACCCAGGGGCTTATCCCTCAATGCCAACCCAGTGGCACTACCCCCAACTCGGACATTCTTGGCAAACAGCACCACCACCTTCATAGCATCAAGGGACACAGCAGTCCAAAGGGCACTCAGGACAGGAAGAATTTACAACCATATTGGAGAATACGGAGAATGGGCAAGACAGCGCAGGAGCGGCCGAGAGCAGCGGTGAGTCAAATGCAGGGTCATCAGACTCTGATTCCGATACAGGAGACATTGATAGTGAGGCAGAGGCAGCCAACCCAGGACAGGCCAAACTCTTTAAAATGCTTAGAAAGATGAGGAAGAGGGAAAAGGACAGCAGGAAGAAGAGTAAAAAAAGGCCAAAGAATCAGAGAAGAAGGAATCTCTTACATGTGCCTCCACAATTATTGATAGTGGGGTGCGTAGCGCAGTGTCAAAGGACATAAAAACTGGCAAGTACCTGGACATCTTCGCCATGACAAAGGAAACGAAGAAAGCATATGAGCTGGCAGCTAACAAGGGGCCAGCAGCCGAAGCCGCGTACAAGACGTACAACAGGTGGCTAAGTGGGATGTACAAATTTGCAGCATGTTATCTAAAAACCAGGCCTGGGGAGAACATGAATGTGCTGATATATATGAACATGATACATGACATGGTGGAGAACAGCAAGGCAAACACATGGAGGGCTTATGATGAAGCCTTCCGCAAGAAGCACAGTGGCCGGAAGGTGCTTACATTGGGAGAGAAGGATGTAGAGATCTGGCTGCATGTCACACAACCCAAGGAAGAGGAACCGCCCAGTGCACAGGGAAATTGGACAGGGAGGCCTAGTTTTCAGGGGAAAACAAGTGGCAAATGCTTCGCGTACAACCGCACCCAGTGCACAAGAGGCCAGCAATGCAGGTTCATGCACGCATGCACTTAATGTGGGAAGGCTCACCCAGCGAAGGAATGCAGTGGAAGGGCAGGTGGTTTCCGTGAGCCAAAGTCAGAAGGAGATCAACGGTTTAAGTAAGGCCATTACTCCAGTGAAATTGGAAGGCATGCTAAAATGGCTGGGGTGGTACGACAATAAGGAGGACGCAGAGTTTTTAAAAATGGGTTTCAGAGATGGGTTTAAACTGCCCATTGAAGGGGAAGTCCTAGGTGCAGTAAAGGCAAAAAATGTAAAGTCCGCCAGCGAATTCCCGCACATAGTGAGAGAGAAGGTCCGCAAGGAGTTGGAAGCAGGGCGCATAGCAGGATCCTTCCCAGAACCCCCTTTTCAGCAGTTAACAGTGTCCCCCATAGGAGTGGTACCAAAAAAGGCACCTGGAAAATTCAGACTCATCCAACACATGTCTTACCCAGCAGGAAGATCAGTGAATGACGCCTTGGAAAAGCAGCAGTGCAGTGTGGATTACCAGTCGTTTGAAGACGCGCTCAGAATAGTGCGCAACTGCGGGGCGGGGGCCCAATTGGGGAAGATAGATATTAAATCCGCGTTTAGGCTCCTCCCCCTTCACCCCCATAGTCACCGATTCATGGGTCTAAAATTCGAAGGTAATTATTATGTTGACCTATGCTTACCCATGGGCTGCGCCATTTCATGCGCTTTCTTCGAAAAATTCAGCACGTTTCTGCACTGGTGCGTTGAGACGGGAACAGGGTGTAAGACAATTGCGCACTATCTGGACGATTTTCTAATGGTCCGCCAGGCGAACACCAACACAAGCGAGCAACTGATAAAATCCACGCAGGAACTTTTCCACACTTTTGGGGTTCCCATAGCGACGGAAAAGACAGAGGGACCTACGAACAAACTGTCATATCTGGGAATAGAAATAGATACCAACGACAGGCTGTGTAGATTACCAGAGGACAAGGTCGCTGGCATCAGGAGGCAGATTGGGGAGCATGCCAGACCAAAGAAGATAACCCTAAAACATCTCCAATCATTGCTGGGGTCACTGAATTTCGCATGCAGGGTTATCCCAATGGGCAGAATCTTCTGCCGTAAACTGGAAAGGGCCACAGCAGGGGTAAGAAAGCCGCACCATCTGATTAAGCTGACTACAGAAATCAGAGAAGACATGTTGATGTGGGAAACATTTCTAAGGGAATTCAATGGTATTCGCATCTGGCCAGCACCACCTGTGTCGAACAAGAGGCTGCAGCTGTACACCGACGCAGCAGGGTCTTGTGGTTTTGGAGCATATCTAGAGGGAGAATGGTGCGCATCACAGTGGCCGCAGAGCTGGGTCGGAGCAGGGCTGACCAGGAACATGCTGCTGCTAGAGCTGTTCCCGATCACAGTAGCGGTGGAGTTGTGGGGTAACAGGTTAGCCAACAAAGAAATAACCTTCTGGTGCGACAACCTGGGGGTGGTTCAGGCGGTCAACAAGCAGAGTGCCTCCTCCCCGCCAGCGATCAATCTGATCAGGCATTTGGTATTGGGTTGCCTGCGGCACAATATTAACTATCGCGCCAGGCATGTTCCGGGAGTGGATAATATTATTGCTGATGCCCTCTCAAGGGGAAAGTGGGAAGCCTTTAGGGAAGCGGCACCACATGCACAGCGGCAAGAGTTAACATGTCCACCTCATTTATGGCAGATTGTAAAAGGGATGTGAACAAGCTGGTGAATGACTCGTTATCAAGTTCAGTCCAGGAGCAGAGAAGAGGTGCAGAGGTTTAAATGCAGGTTTTAGATTTATAGGGCGAGGGAAGGTCATGGTGAGGTGGCGGGCTACGGTTCTAGGAACCTAGCGTTGGCGGAAGTACTGCGGGCCAGCCAAAGTTTGGCGCCAGGAAACGGAGGCACCCCAGAAGAGGGGGTGCAAGATCCAAGGTCTGGCGTCGAGGGGGGCAATTGGGGGGCCCCGGGCGGTTACAGGTTTCAGTTGCGAGATGGGGCCCCCCTCCCCGGGCGGCTTGAGTCAGTTATGTTGGAGGGCTGGTGAACCGCAGTGCTATCTTTGCCACCTAAGAGAGTAGGATTATATTTGTAATCTTATTCATAAATGTGACCTTTAATTCGCCATAAATAAATGACTCAGTTTGATTATTCCAGGTGAAGGGAGAAGGAAGGGGGGTTCTTAAGGGTGGGTTGCTTAGTCTGTTACGGTAAAAAGAATGGCGGGAGCATCAGACGCTCAGAGGTTTATAAGGGTGAAGAAATGAAGGTGCTGAATGTGAGAACAGGAGGCTGTGCTGGTATCTGACTTTATAATTAATGACAGAGTAATATCTGCTTTACAGACTTACCTATTGTCTATACGGCACATGCTGCGTGTGACAGACATCTCCTCCCCCTGGCAGAGCCTACAAATAATCCAATACTTTCTAGACAGTCCCTTACTTCCCTCCCTTGGTATTGCTGGGGAGAGAATTGTCTGCTGCATTTAGCTGTTTGTTTCATTTCCAGCACATCATCATTTCCACTGATTGCAAACAAAGACGTAGGAATACAGATGCCCAGCAGCAGCAGCAGCAGCAGAGGTACAAGGTACTGTAGGCAATAGTCTGCTCAGAATAATACAGGATTTGTACTGATATATGCACAATATAGCTTGTAACCTCTGTTCTTGCAGCATAAAAGGACCGTTTTACAGATGTTCTAGTACTGGTTTATATGAATAAGCCTTATATATTGTAGGATGTAAAGTAAATGTACCAGAATCCCATATGGGTAGTGTACACTGTGGACTTGTTGGGTTCTAGCAGGGAGCAGTATGTATCTGTCTATGTCCCTCTGTGAATGTGTAGCCTTGTTCTGTCGATCCCACTTTCCCTGGAAACGCATCATTCTGTTATTGGGACTGGGTACATGGGAGTCGGTGTAGCTGGCAATGCGAGAACACACGGAGAAGTGAGACAGAAGCCTGCAAAATGAAATCATATATATTCCATATTAGCTTCTGTGTCTGCATCTCATGTTCGTATCGTTTGATGGGGAAGTTAGAAGTGTTCATTTGAATTTAGTTCCCCAGTGAAGTATCCTGAGCACTGCACCCCAGGACCATGCTCAGAACACCATTCCCCAATTATAATATTCTGAGAAGTCTTCCCCAATGTAGTGTTCCAGGCACGGCTACCCAGAGGCGTAACTAGATATTCGTAGGCCCCATAGCAAAAGTTTGTAAGGGCCCCCTATTTAGCAACTGATGGTGATAAATGTATGCAAAACATATTAGTTTGACAGCAAAGATGGGCCCCCTTCAGCTCTGGGCCCCATAGCAGCTGCACCCCCTGCACCTATGGTAGTTACGCCCCTGCGGCTACCCAGTATTGTATTACAAGGGGTGTTCCCCAAGATTGTGTTCCGAGCACTGTTCCCCAATGAAGTATTGCAAGAACTGTTCCCCCGGGTTGTACTCCAGGTACTGTTCACCAGGGTAATGATCAGAGCACTGTTCTCCAGGATTGTGTTCAGTGCACCATTCCCCAATTGTAGAACTCTTCTACAATGTAGTATTTTGAGCAATGTTCCCCAGGGTAGTGATCAGAGAGCACTGTTCCCCAGTGTAGTGATCAGAGAGCACTGTTCCCCAGTGTAGTGATCAGAGAGCACTGTTCCCCAGGGTAGTGATCAGAGCACTGTTCCCCCAGGGTAGTGATCAGAGTGATGTTCCCCAGGGTAGTGATCAGAGCACTGTTCCCCCAGGGTAGTGATCAGAGTGATGTTCCCCAGGGTAGTGATCAGAGCAGTGTTCCCCCAGGGTAGTGATCAGAGCACTGTTCACAAGGGTAGTGATCAGAGCACTGTTCCCAAGGGTAGTGATCAGAGAGCACTGTTCCCCAGGGTAGTGATCAGAGCACTGTTCCCCAGGATAGTGATCAGAGCACTGTTTTCCAAAGGGTAGTGATCAGAGAGCACTGTTCCCCAGGGTAGTGATCAGAGAGCACTGTTCCCAAGTGTAGTGATCAGAGCACTGTTCCCCAGGGTAGTGATCAGAGCACTGTTCCCAAGGGTAGTGGTCAGAGTGATGTTCCCCAGGGTAGTGATCAGAGAGCACTGTTCCCAAGTGTAGTGATCAGAGCAATGTTCCCCCAGGGTAGTGATCAGAGCACTGTTCCCCAGGGTAGTGATCAGAGCACTGTTCCCAAGTGTAGTGATCAGAGCAATGTTCCCCAGTGTAGTGATCAGAGTGATGTTCCCCAGGGTAGTGATCAGAGCACTGTTCCCCAGGGTAGTGATCAGAGCACTGTTCCCAAGTGTAGTGACCAGAGAGCACTGTTCCCAAGTGTATGGATCAGAGCACTGTTCCCCAGTGTAGTGATCAGAGCAATGTTCCCCCAGGGTAGTGATCAGAGCACTGTTCCCAAGTGTAATGATCAGAGCACTGTTCCCCAGTGTAGAGATCAGCGCACTATTGTTTCCCAGGATAGGGATCAGAGCAATGTTTCCCCAGGGTAGTGATCAGAGAGCACTGTTCCCCAGGGTAGTGATCAGAGCACTGTTCCCCCAGGGTAGTGATCAGAGAGCACTGTTCCCCAGTGTAGTGATCAGAGCAATGTTCCCCCAGGGTAGTGATCAGAGCAATGTTACCCCAGGGTAGTGATCAGAGCACTGTTCCCCCAGGGTAGTGATCAGAGCACTGTTCCCCAGGGTAGTGATCATAGAGCACTGTTCTCAAGTGTAGTGATCAG
Source organism: Crinia signifera (assembly GCF_055691185.1). Lineage (NCBI taxonomy): Eukaryota > Metazoa > Chordata > Amphibia > Anura > Myobatrachidae > Crinia > Crinia signifera. Next base: position 19,575,156 of record NC_139218.1, on the reverse strand, counting down.
AGAGCAGTGTTCCCCAGTGTAGAGATCAGAGCAGTGTTCCCCAGTGTAGTAATCAGAGCACTGTTCCCAAGTGTAGAGATCAGCACACTATTGTTTGCCAGGATAGGGTCAGAGCACTGTTCCCCAGTGTAGAGATCAGCACACTATTGTTTCCCAGGATAGTGATCAGAGCACTGTTCCCAAGTGTAATGATCAGAGCACTGTTCCCCAGTGTAGAGATCAGCACACTATTGTTTCCCAGGATAGGGATCAGAGCAATGTTTCCCCAGGGTAGTGATCAGAGAGCACTGTTCCCCAGGGTAGTGATCAGAGCACTGTTCCCCCAGGGTAGTGATCAGAGAGCACTGTTCCCCAGTGTAGTGATCAGAGCAATGTTCCCCCAGGGTAGTGATCAGAGCAATGTTCCCCCAGGGTAGTGATCAGAGCACTGTTCCCCCAGGGTAGTGATCAGAGCACTGTCCCCCAGGGTAGTGATCAGAGCACTGTTCCCCAGGGTAGTGATCATAGAGCACTGTTCCCAAGTGTAGTGATCAGAGAGCAGTGTTCCCCAGTGTAGAGATCAGAGCAGTGTTCCCCAGTGTAGTAATCAGAGCACTGTTCCCAAGTGTAGAGATCAGCACACTATTGTTTCCCAGGATAGGGATCAGAGCACTGTTCCCCAGGGTAGGGATCAGCACACTATTGTTTCCCAGGATAGGGATCAGAGCACTGTTCCCCAGTGTAGAGATCAGCACACTATTGTTTCCCAGGATAGGGATCAGAGCACTGTTCCCCAGGGTAGGGATCAGAGCACTGTTCCCCAGGGTAGTGATCAGAGCACTGTTCCCCAGGGTAGTGATCAGAGAGCACTGTTCCCCAGGGTAGTGATCAGAGAGCACTGTTCCCCCAGTGTAGTGATCAGAGAGCACTGTTCCCCCAGTGTAGTGATCAGAGCACTGTTCCCCAGTGTAGTGATCATAGAGCACTGTTCCCAAGTGTAGTGATCAGAGAGCACTGTTCCCCAGTGTAGTGATCAGAGCACTGTTCCCCAGGGTAGTGATCAGAGCACTGTTCCCCAGGGTAGTGATCAGAGAGCACTGTTCCCAAGTGTAGTGACCAGAGAGCACTGTTCCCAGTGTAGGGATTAGAGCACTGTTCCCCAGTGTAGTGATCAGAGCAATGTTCCCCCAGGGTAGTGATCAGAGAGCACTGTTCCCCCAGTGTAGTGATCAGAGCACTGTTCCCCAGGGTAGTGATCAGAGCACTGTTCCCCAGGGTAGTGATCAGAGAGCACTGTTCCCAAGTGTAGTGACCAGAGAGCACTGTTCCCAGTGTAGGGATTAGAGCACTGTTCCCCAGTGTAGTGATCAGAGCACTGTTCCCCCAGGGTAGTGATCAGAGAGCACTGTTCCCCAGTGTAGTGATCAGAGCAATGTTCCCCCAGGGTAGTGATCAGAGCAATGTTCCCCCAGGGTAGTGATCAGAGCACTGTTCCCCCAGGGTAGTGATCAGAGCACTGTTCCCCAGGGTAGTGATCAGAGCACTGTTCCCCAGGGTAGTGATCATAGAGCACTGTTCCCAAGTGTAGTGATCAGAGAGCAGTGTTCCGCAGTGTAGAGATCAGAGCACTGTTCCCCAGTGTAGTAATTAGAGCACTGTTCCCAAGTGTAGAGATCAGCACACTATTGTTTCCCAGGATAGGGATCAGAGCACTGTTCCCCAGGGTAGGGATCAGAGCACTGTTCCCCAGGGTAGTGATCAGAGCACTGTTCCCCAGGGTAGTGATCAGAGAGCACTGTTCCCCAGGGTAGTGATCAGAGAGCACTGTTCCCCAGGGTAGTGATCAGAGAGCACTGTTCCCCCAGTGTAGTGATCAGAGAGCACTGTTCTCCCAGTGTAGTGATCAGAGCACTGTTCCCCAGTGTAGTGATCATAGAGCACTGTTCCCAAGTGTAGTGATCAGAGAGCACTGTTCCCCAGTGTAGTGATCAGAGCACTGTTCCCCAGGGTAGTGATCAGAGCACTGTTCCCCAGGGTAGTGATCAGAGAGCACTGTTCCCAAGTGTAGTGACCAGAGAGCACTGTTCCCAGTGTAGGAATTAGAGCACTGTTCCCCAGTGTAGTGATCAGAGCAATGTTCCCCCAGGGTAGTGATCAGAGAGCACTGTTCCCCCAGTGTAGTGATCAGAGCACTGTTCCCCAGGGTAGTGATCAGAGCACTGTTCCCCAGTGTAGTGATCAGAGCAATGTTCCCCCAGGGTAGTGATCAGAGCAATGTGACCCCAGGGTAGTGATCAGAGTGATGTTCCCCAGTGTAGTGATCAGAGCACTGTTCCCCAGTGTAGTGATCAGAGCACTGTTCCCCAGGGTAGTGATCAGAGAGCACTGTTCCCCAGTGTAGTGATCAGAGCACTGTTCCCCAGTGTAGTGATCAGAGCACTGTTCCCCAGGGTAGTGATCAGAGAGCACTGTTACCAAGTGTAGTGACCAGAGAGCACTGTTCCCAGTGTAGTGATCAGAGCACTGTTCCCCAGTGTAGTGATCAGAGCACTGTTCCCCCAGGGTAGTGATCAGAGAGCACTGTTCCCCCAGTGTAGTGATCAGAGTGATGTTCCACAGTGTAGTGATAAGCGCACTATTGTTTCCCAGGGTAGGGATCAGAGCCGTGTTACCAAGTGTAGGGATCAGAGCACTGTTCCCAAGTGTAGGGATCAGAGCACTGTTCCACAGGGTAGTGATGAGACCACTGTTCCCAAATGTAGGGATCAGAGCACTGTTCCACAGGGTAGTGATGAGACCACTGTTCCCAAGTGTAGGGATCAGAGCACTGTTCCCAAGTGTAGGGATCAGAGCACTGTTCCCAAGTGTAGGGATCAGAGCACTGTTCCCCAGGGTATTGATCAGAGCACTGGGAACTCATTGCCGGTGGGGGTGATTACAGCAACTAGATGCATTTTTGTCCACTAAAGCCGTGTATACAGGGCAGCGATGTTTGCTAATATCGCGGGCAATATAGTCGCTGGTGACCATATTGCCAGTGATGGGAGTGTGCCCCTGCGATAAATCGCGGGGTGCGTGCTCCCGTTTTCTGCCCTGACCAGCTGATTACCTCTGGTCGCCGATGAAAAGGGGGCATTGAGCGCCCCGGGGCAATATATCGCCCCGTGTGTACGCACCTTAAGGGAATCCTATAGGATTCCCTTAGTGGCCAAAAACGTGTTCAGTTTTGATCTAAATTCATTAATTGCCCCAACTTTACTGCTCTAAGGCCCTTATTCAGATCTGATCGCAGTACAAATTTGTTTGGAAAATGGGCAAAACCATGTGCACTGCAGGTGGGGCAGATGTAACATGTATAGAGAGAGTTAGATTTGTGTGAGTTATTTTGTTTCTGTGCAGGGTAAATACTGGCTGCATTATTTTTACACTGCAATTTAGATTTCAGTTTCAGCACACCCCACCCAAATTTAACTCTCTCTGCACATGTTACATCTGCCCCACCTGCAGTGCACATGGTTTTGCCCAAACTATCTGACTTGTATCTACTATAGATATGACTTACTCAAGTCAGTAGTTACAAGTTAGATAGGTAAACTCGATGTACTAATATCTTTTTCCAGTCTTAGGGCCTTATTTTGGTTCATTCTTTCTGACAAAATCCTTCTTAGATGGACAAAACCATGTGCACTGCAGGGGGGGCAGATGTAACATGTGCAGAGAGAATTAGATTTGGGTGAGTAATTTAGTTTCTGTGCAGGGAAAATACTGACTGCTTTATTTTTACACTGCAATATAGATCTCACTTTGAAGTAAAACCACACCCAAATCTAATTCTCTCTGCACAAGTAACACCTGCCCCACCTGCAGTGCACATGGTTTTGCCCATCTAAGAAGGATTTTGTCAGAAAGAATGAACCAAAATAAGGCCCTTAATTACTATGACCCATACCCAGGCCCCATAAACAGATGACAAGGGGTATAAAAAAAATATGTAAAACTGCCATGTACAATAAAAACTTTTCTATAAAAAAAAAAAAAAGACTTTGAACATAATTTATTATTTATTTATAGGTTCTTATATAGCGCACACAGATTCCGCATCGCTTTACAGAGAATAATTATAAACAAAAACATGTACCGAATTATAGTACAAGACAGTTTAGGACAAGTACATGGTAAATATGGATAGTTGCATCAGGAGACAGGACAATGAAGCAATCATCAGGATGGCAGAGGTTTATATATTCTAAGAAAGGCACATGAGGAGAGAGGGCCCTGCTCGTGAGAGCATACATTCTAAAGTGGAGGGTTAGACAGGCAGGGGTGACACAGAAGGGGTAGACGTGGCCATAAACAGGTTAAGATGAGAGATGGTCGGGTATTATGCAGGAGGGTAGGAAGAGGTCAGCTTAGTCTTTGATATTTTAAGTCTAAAAAAGCGCTGGGTCATCCAAGAGTAGACAGCAGAGAGACAGTTGGAGATATGAGTGAGGATAGAGGGAGAGAGATCAGGAGAGGAGCGGTAGATTTCAATATTATCAGCATAGAGGTGAGAGTGGAAGTTGAGTGAGCAAATAAGCTCCCCCAGAGAGGACGTATAGAGATAGAGAAGAGGAGAGCAAGAATAAAATGTTGGGGGACACCTACTATCAATGGAAGAGCAGGGGAGGTGAAGTCATTACAGGTACAGCTGGGCATTTCCAAAACTAACAGTGCAAAATACAAGCATTAACAGTGATAATAAAAGTTGCTTGCAGATGTAAAAATGATGATATTATGGTTGAATAGCCAGATTAAGTAGCCAGGAGTAGTATGTTGTGAGAATGAATTGAACTCACGCAAAGCAGTCTTTGGTTTTCTCAGTTGTTGTTTTCTGTCCTTCTGTTACACTTCAGTGGAACGCCAGTATAACGCAGCAGTAATATTTAAATTATGGCGCACTTTAAAAATGATGCACTTCAAAACTATTATGCACACAGCCTATACGGCCCACAACCTATGTAGTGATCTTTAAATGCATGTGCACTCACCCAATCCCCAACCCCCCTACTACAATGAAACAATAATAATCTAGCTTACATAAACACCCATGCATTCCAAAATAGCATGTGACATTAAAGGCCCCCATATACTATGCGATTTTGGACCGATTTGAGCACTTGGGCCGATAAATTGCATGAAATCGGCCCAAAATCGCATGTGTTTCACATTTGATCCGATGCGCGGTCCCGTGCGCATTGGACTGGATCAGGTGGTCAGACGTGCAGCATGTACGATCAAGTCCGACCTCCTGCAGCGGGCTGGCAGTGGCGGCTCTTGAATGAGTTGCGGGGGGGGGGGGGGGGTGCCGTGAGGAAGACGTCCAGCTACGGCGGTGATCATCAGCTTTCTGGCACTGCCGCGGGCAGGCGGTGGTGGTAATCAGATCAGTGCTGGGGCGGGCGGCCGTGACCTGATCATCAGTGTCCAGTCCACTGTCCATCGCCGTAGCAGGCAGGCTGCAGCGGCATTTACAACATTAAAATAACATGTCAAATGACTGCCCGGCTAATGATTGGCTGAGATAGAGCACTCTCAGCCAATCAGTGGCCTCCCTCCGCGGCCGCTGATTGGCTGAGAGTGCTCTATCTCAGCCAATCAAAAGCCGGAGAGTCATTTGACACATTAATTTAAAGATGTAATAGCTGCCGCTGCCCGGCCGCTGCGGCGCTGGACAGTGGACAATGATGATCAGGTCACCACGCACTCCCCAGCCGGCCACTCATTTCAGAACTGCCGCCGCCTGCCCCCACTGCTCCTCACCGCCCTGCAGCTCCCCGTTGTTGTTTTTTTTACATGTAGAAAATGGCACATCAAGTCCTCAATTGTATGTGAGCCTCCCGGAGTTATTTATTATATATTTACAGTTTCTTATATAGCGCAGCAGATTCCGTTACAGTTTCTTATATAGCGCAGCAGATTCTGTTACAGAGTCTTATATAGCGCAGCAGATTCCGTTACAGTGTCTTATATAGCACAGCAGATTCCGTTACAGAGTCTTATATAGCGCAGCAGATTCCATTACAGTGTCTTATATAGCGCAGCAGATTTTGTTACAGTTTCTTATATAGCGCAGCAGATTCCATTCCGCTTTACAATAGTAGACAGTGATAAAACAAACTGGGTAACAACAGACAGATTTGGATGTAAGAGGGCCCTGCTGCAAGCTTACAATCTATAGGGATATAGGAGGGAAACACAAGGACAGGCACCAGTAATAGCATAGCAGTCCCACCAAGTTACAAGTCCAGAAGGAAAGCTATATAATACATAAGTTTGAAAAAAACTCAGGAGCCCGAGGTGTGCTCCCTACCACCAGTGCTGTGCCTAAACACGTGCAAAGGGGGCCGTGCGATCGAATGGGCTTATCTCCCGAAGGAGAAGGGCCCCGTTTTTCCCCTAACCCCTCTCAACCATAAGGCCGAAGGGGGAAAATAGGGAACGGTGGGTCCTCTTCGCCGAAGCTTAGAGAGACCCTCTTTCCTCAACCCCCGGAAGGGTTAGGACGGTGGGTCCTCCGCACCCGAAGGTTTGGAGAGACCCTCAGTGGACTTCCCTCCGCCTTGCGGCTCGGGGTCGTCCTCGGGGGGACCGCAGCTCTCCCCAAAAGGCGAGAGCTTTGGCACATTGGGGAAATGGAAGGCCCGTAAGGGTCGACCACACTACCCAAAAAAACGTGACACACTACAGAAAACAGAAAACGTGTAAAAGTGCACGAACGTGAAGAGAGGAAAAGAAATAAATAATAAAGAGGACCCCAGCCAGAAGGCCGGGGTGGGGGTGTGAAAAATTGTCCTACCCCATCCAAAAGGACAAGGTAAGGACGTGCAGCCTATCCTAGAGGGGGAAGTGCGCAGTGCAAGTGCTTACTTGTGCCAGGTGATTTGGGGATCACCCGTGCAGGTTCAGCACCCCCGAGTTTCCCCGGGGGCACAGTGCAGCCTTGGACTCCAGGCAGCCGGCCAGTCGGCGTCCGACCAAGTGTTTCTCCGCTCCACCAGTAGGCCCTTTCCGACCCCCGGCATGGGAATGGATACTCCACCGGGCTTTTTCGGTGAGTCTCCCCCGCAGAGAAATAGACCAACTGAGGAAGAAGAAACCACCTACTCAGCCCCGACGTTTCACCTCTCCCAGGGATTGAGTACTGGGCTGGGCTTTTCGCTGTCTCCCTGGCCGGGGTCCAATGTACCCCCCGGGCAGTGAGCAATCTACTCGGTCCCAGCTTTTCCCGTCTTCCTGGGAGTGGATACTAGACCGGGCTTTTCGAGTGACTCTCCCACAGAGGCAAAGACCCCTGAACAAGAGCCCCATCTCAAAGCCCGATGCTTCTCCCCTCCCTACCAGTGGAAAGAATGGTATTCCCTCCCTAGCAGGGCATCGATACTCAGCCATTCCTAGCACTCGCCCAGAACATGAGGTGATTACTAATCCTCAGCTCAGTAACAAGATGCTACGGTACTGCTTTTCTCTATTCTCTGCCAGGGGGCGGTCCAGACCCAACTGATAAGAACAGATACTACACTTGATCTTAGCCAAAAGGCAGAGAAGCTATATAATACATAAGTGCCTCAGAGGGTTATGCATGTAGTACCAAAATATGATAGGCTTGCCTGAAGAGGTGAGTTTTCAGGGAACGCTTGAAAGTTTGGAGACTAGCGGAGAGTCTTATTGTGCGTGGAAGGGCATTCCATAGGATAAGATATTCCTCCCTTCACATAGGCAACAGAGATTTGCTTTTTAACTTTAAGTTTGTCAATAACACATTTCTGATATCTAAAGCAATGTGCAGAATGATTAATTACCAAAGCATTTAAATAATTCGAGCACCTGAGGTGGAATAATCTGCAGCCCAGCCCATACCAAGTATCTACATAACTGTTGGTTACCAAAGCATTTAAATAAATCCAGCACCTGAGGTGGAATAATCTGCAGCCCAGCCCAGACCAAGTATGTACATAACTGTTGGTTACCAAATCATTTAAATACGTCCAACACATGAGGTGGAATAATCTGCTGCCCAGCCCAGACCAAGTATGTAGACTGTTACCAAAGCATTTATTTATTACCAGTTTCTTATATAGCGCACACATATTCCGCAGCGCTGTACAGAGAATATTTGAACATTCACATCAGTCCCCGCTCTAGTGGAGCTTACATACTATATTCCCTACCACATGTACATGCACACACAGACATTCTAGGGCAGTGGTTCTCAAACTCGGTCCTCAGGATCCCACGCAGTTCATGTTTTCGAGGTCACCCGACAGGTGCACTCATTACTGACTGACACATGTTAAAATATCCACAGGTGGAGCTAATTATTTCACTTGATTCTGTGAGGAGACCTGCAAAACATGCACTGTGTGGGGTGACTTTGAGAACCTGTGTTCTAGGGTTAATTTTGTTGGGAGCCAAGGAAAGCATTTAAATACGTCCAGCACCTGAGGTGGAATGATCTGCAGCCCAGCCCAGACCAAGTATGTAGACATAATTTATACTCATGGGGTTAATCTTTGTTGTTGCGGGTGATTATTTAGCGCTGTTTATCATTGCGGTTGAGAATCAACTATTTCCAGGCGGCTGTCAATAAAAAATCTCAAGGACGGCTGGGGCACACTCAGACTGCGGCGGCGATACTAGCCCAAAATGATCAGAGCTAGGGGCCAGATGTATTAAGCCTTAACAAGTGATAAAGTGGAGGGTGATAAAGTACCAGCCAATCAGCCCCCAACTGCCATGTAACTGTCTGTTTGAAGAATGACAGTTAGGAATGGATTAGCTAGTCCTCCATCAGCCACCCCTGTGTCACTTGTTATGGCTTCACAGTAGGTGACATCCGTCTCTGAGTACAGGTCTGCTTCCTGTGATAAGGAACAGTCCTCAAGTCTTTACTCCCAAAACAATGATCATTTCCGACAGCAGAGAAACCAAATGTCCAGAAACAATAAATCTACATTCTTGGCGTCACGTAGGTTTATTTATAATTGGAGATAGGACTTTAATATGGGTCCACCCTTCGCCCCACTAGAACGTAATCTCTTGCAAGCAGCTCTCCTTCTGGGGACTGTACATAATCTGGGGTTATAGTGATGTATGTTTGTAAGGTTGCCTGTTACTGACCCGTATGATCACCCGTGTACTGTAGGCGCACTATGTGAATTGAGTGAGGTGCAGTCAGGTAGGGATGGCCATCGTTGCCATTGCCATCGATGGTTGCCATCGATGGCAATTCTGCAACTGGCCATCGATAGTGCTTAACTATGCAATGGATGACCATCGATATTTTTACATATTGATGGTCATCCATTGTGTTTGATTGATTGGCCTGTGGGCCATTCAAAACACGGGGGCGGGGCTTTGCGGGTGCGGGGGGCAGAGCTATGCCATCGATGGAGGGAAACCATCTGGTTCTCCCCCATCGATGGCAAAAGTATTCGACATCGGCCATCCCTACAGTCAGGCAGCATTTCTGTGAGACACCAGAGGAGGGGAGACTCACATGCAGGCGTGCTGTGAGTAGTGGTGGCTCCTACCTTATAGTAGGAGGGGGCTGTCGCTGACCATAAAAAAACCCACCCCCGCTGCTCCGGGCCAGTCTCTGGCTCCCTGACGCCGATGTGGTGCCTGTATAGTATGGATGACAGGCACCAGTACCGGCTCATGCACAGTATCAATGTAGGTACTGCGCATGCGCAGGGCTGCCATCACAAATTCTGGGGCCCGGGACTGACAAAATGGCAGGGTCCCCATAGGGGAAAGGTGGGCGGAGCTGTGGATAATGTAGGTGGAGCTACAGTGGGAGCATAGCATGTTTGTGCTGTATGAGTTCCGCCTCTGAATTGTGCTTGTTTTGTAATATGTTCCATATACTGTATATGTAGCTGTCCGCATATAGTTAAATCATGGCTGACTCAAGTACCTAAAGCCCCAACCCCTTCTTATATACATAAATGCCTATTACCCCATCCCCCTTATACCTATTACCCCCACCCCTTATATACAGGAATATACTATCATCAAATTCCACAGAAAGATTATATAGTAGTATCTGCAGTATACACCCCTCCCCCCCACACACACTTCTTATATACTTTTAAATACATATAACACACCTTATATACACTTCCTTGAGTCTGAATGCAATATCCAGGTCTGGAGGCACATTAGATGAAGTTGTAGATGGGTGAAGCCCTGCTACTGGTTTACACACAATACCTAGCAGTGCCCGGCGGGCTTGGGGAAATGGCGCCCGGCGGCTTGGGGAAGCGCCCCCCCCACCCTGCGAACAGCCGCGGAGTGCGGTGAGCGGTAAGAGGAGGGCTTCTCACTAGCTCCTGGAAAAGCAGAGGAGGATTCAGCTGCTGCTGTCTTCAGAGAGCAACGGCGGGTCCTAGTGACCGCCGGCTCTATCTTAAAGAGACAGCAGCAGTGCTGCAAGTATAACTCCTACAACGCTGCCATCCGGGCCCCATTCCTGTTGGGGCCTGGGACTCATGTACCCCCAGACCCCCCCAATGGCGGCCCTGCGCATGCGCCTGGATCTATGGTCTGCTTCAGCCAATGGAAGCCAACGAGGCATCCCAAAGGGAGGGATCACCACCCAGTGTGACTGCCTTGGGTGACTGGCAGGTCGGACTTCAAATAGGAAGGCACTGCCAGTCACAGTCTCACGGGACGCATCTGGCTTCACTTGGGCAGAGCACATTTTTGGATTTTACCTGGGGGGTGGGGGGGTGTTGCAGTCCATAGGTAAAAACATCCACCTGTTGTGGCCCTTTTTTGGGTGCCACGATATCCGGATATCTCATAGACAATGTCTACTGCACTGTGAATGGGGGGCGTAACCATCTCATACACACGTCCCATTCTCGCCAACTGGTGCACCAAGGCGGGGCGCTTCAGGAGCAAAAATAGCCGTGTCTGTAAACCTTTAGGTGTATATCCAGCGCACCGGGAACAAAGAGAACCATGGCCCCATCTGTATCTGTCTAATCTGTCTGGTGGGAACAAGAAATCTGGTAATATATGGAAGCAAAGGGCAACCAACCATTTGCTCCAAAACACTGAAAAAAATGGTACTTGTTTCCTAGCACGGCCACAATCGCGGGCATCGTGTGCCTTAACTTTAAGGCACACGATGCCCGCGATGCCCGCGATTTCCTTTGAAAAAAGCACAACTCGGGTACATCGCGTCGGTCGTGTGCCTTAAGAAGGCACACGACGCGACTGACGCGATGCCCACGATTTCCCCATAGGCTTCAATGTTAAAATATTTTAACATTGAAGCCTATGCGCGCCCGACGCGATGCCCCCGATTTCTCCATAGGCTTCAATGTTAAAATATTTAACATTGAAGCCTATGCGATGGACCCGATTTGTCCATAGGCTTCAATGTTAAATTATTTTAACATTGAAACTGAGTCCATTTAACATGGACAAAAATGGGAAAAGGCCGAATATGGGCCATTTCTCATTGGGTATGGCCCCGGCATGTGTGTAAAAAATAATGGCCCCCCATTGTGGCCGGCACCCCCACGATTGACGCGAACCCGAAGCGTGGCGAGCGCAGCGAGCCCGAGAGGAGCGGCGGTGCGCGTCCTCCGACCTTTTCATTCCCCTACTATCCACGTCGGCGTGGAGTTGAGAATAGATTAGTGTGGCGAGCGCAGCGAGCCACCGAGCCCGAAGCATGGCGAGCGCACGCGGATACCTGTCAAGCCGGCGAGGGGCGTCCCTCGCGGCCTTGACAGGTATCCGCGTCCACTCGCGGGGCTCGCTGCGCTCGCCACGCTTCGGGCTCGGTGTCTCGCTGCGCTCGCCACACTAATCTATTCTCAACTCCACGCCGACGTGGATAGTAGGGGAATGAAAAGGTCGGAGGACGCGCACCGCCGCCCCTCGCGGGCTCGCTGCGCTCGCCACGCCTCGGGTTCGCGTCAATCGTGGGGGTGCCGGCCACAATGGGGGGCCATTATTTTTTACACACATGCCGGGGCCATACCCAATGAGAAATGGCCCATATTGGCCCTTTTCCCATTTTTTACTATGTTAAATGGACTCAGTTTCAATGTTAAAATAATTTAACATTGAAGCCTATGGACCCGATGGACCCGATTTCTCCATAGGCTTCAATGTTAAATAATTTTAACATTGAAGCCTCTGGAGAAATCGGGTACATCGCGTCGGTCGCGTCGTGTGCGTTTTGGTATGCACCCGACGCGACCGACACGATTTTTTCCGACACGACCACCACGATAGAAATCGTGGTGGCCGTGCTAGGAAACAAGTACCAAAAAAATTAACAAAACGGTTATTTGGATAAATTCGATAAAGCAAAAAACATTTATGCAATAGAGATAAAAGAATGCATCGCATGCTACGAACCACAGAAATAATCTGTAATGAAACTATAAAATTATAATCGGTATATGGAAAATAATAAGAAAAAATTTAAATCTCCCCAGCAACTCGTTTTTGTCCCTCATTGTAATGAAGGAGCTGCTTTGCGTTGTCTGTTTGTTCCTGATGTGTTATCTGATGCTCTTACGTAATTGTGGCCTTTTCGATGGTGGACTATTAATGTAGCTAGCTGTATCCACTGGATATTTTTCCACCGTGGTTAATATCTGGTAAACACTTAATTATAGCCTCCTTAGTAACTGTTGCGCTCACCAGAAGTAACCTTTACTCAGTAATTCTCCAGAGTTTTTCAACACTAATTGCAAACTTGCACAAGTATTAGTGTTGATGTGAAATCCAGCAGCAGCAATGATGTGTCCATGGGGATCGCAGCACCTGATTAATATCCTTTTATCTGCACTGTACAATTAGTCACATTTTATTCAATATGGGGCGTGTGTGGACCCAGAAAACGATAACCCAAAGGATTGTCTGGATGAAATTAACAGTTGGTACTTGAATTCTGTTTGATGGAATTAAATAATTTTATTGTAATAACATTTTTATATATATGGTGGTTCAATATCTAATCTTATCTTATCTATCTATCTATTGGTCAATAGGTCAACATAAAAACTCTCGACACAAGCAAAAGGTCAAAAAAAGACTTGTTCATACAGTAATTAAGAATGTCGACTACTAGTGACAGCGGTAATGCATGGCACGTGAAGTCATGTGAGGGTACGCATTACACTAATTTTGGGTCCATGCTGCCAGATGTCGACACAGACACCCCCAAAAGCATGAAAACCAGTGTCGACTTTTTCACGTGTCGACCGTTTCCATGTCAACCTTTTTATTTGTAAACATTTTTCAATGTCGAGGTATGTTGAACCTTTTCACGTGTTAACTTTGTTACTGTCGACCAACATTTGTCGACCTGTTGATTTTGACCTAGACACGGTCTATCTTTCAATCCACACAAGTAAATGCTGTCTGCTTTAGTTTTACAATGCAATCTTAAATTCAGTTTGAGCACACCCCACCCAAATCTAACGCTCTCTGCACGTTACATCTGCCCCACCTGCGGTGCAGCAGGGTTTTGCCCAGTTGTGTGCTTTTTTTTATTTTTTTTTGCTTTTCTAACAAACCTTAATCAGACTCTATGCTTTTATTACTTATTTGTAGTTTATTTATTTGTGAAAATTGAAAATACATATGACATGGATAGAAATCCCTGCAAAGCCCTTTTAACACTTTGAGTGCCAACATCTCTGCGTTAGATGTGCAAAATATCCGCTAAAAATACCAGCGTGGCTCACATGTGTTATATAAATTCAAAAAAAAAAAAAATGTGTAAAAAGAGATTATATTTCCTGTATAAGGTAACATTACGGGTCATTATGAGGAATAAAATTGTTTGCTTGGCATTTTTCAAATTTTGACAAATTCACTATGACACTCAAAGGGTTAAAGGAATGGTACTAATACAAAGTCATACAAATCTTTTTTTTAAATAACACGTAAATACTGGATGGCCGTAATGAACCGGGTGCTATTGTTCTGTGCCCGTCTTTTGTCCAGCGTTCATTCATTGCTTATTAGGATTGAACTGACCCCATTTGCCCTGCCAGTTCTGCCGCTTCACCAAACCAGGGTGGCACATTTCAGAAACCCTGGCAGAGAGTACCAAGCGCGGTGCAGAGCTGGACGGTGTATTGTGCTTCGGTAACAGGAAGGGATGATTACGATAATATTCCAGCTGAAATGCCTGGATAATTACATAGAAGGGTTGAGGTAAACAAACAGCTATTATTGCAATGAACAGTTATTCTACAGTTAAACTGTGATCTAATTAGGAATACCAGACCTACAGCACGTTACTTAATAAAGGCCCTATTCATTATCAGGGGCCATTTTGTGGTGGTGGTTACTAAATGGAACATTCCTCTAAGATCAGAGTTGGCTACTCTAAAAAGCTGACCGAGATCCGTCATGGACCCCTAGTTTTAGGGTGCCATGTTGGCTAGGTGCACCCCCCTCCCCTGTGAACTTGCAGAACGTTTACCACACAGTGGATCCGCCTCCTCATCTTTCTTGTCTTGCCAAGGAAGAGGAGCAGGTGGCAAACACGGAGCAGAAGGACCAAGAGGCAGCCCGTTGAAAGAGGAACTAAAATCTGTAATTTATTTCTCTTGTCACCTGCTCCGTTGTCTGTGGGGCTATTATTTGTTCCCACGTACTGGTACTGAAACCCATGACCCAACCTATGAACACACCTTAGACCAGTGCTGGGTTTACGAGCTGATCCCGGGGGTCAAACTTCCAGGGGTCGGCAACAAAATGCTGACTCCATGAAGCCACACCCCTTATGTAATGTTAATGGGGCTCCGGCAAGGCCATGCCCCTTAATGTAAAGCCACACCGCCTTTTCATGGGGTCTCTTGGCTGCGCCAGGTGTCGCCAATCCTGGTGACCAGTGGTGACTCCAGAGGAGGGGTTGCAGCACAGTTCAAAATTCAAATAGGGAAGTTTAGGATGGCAGTTGGTGGCAGTGGGTGTGGCTCCCCTATATGAATTTTGAACTGTGCTGCAGCCCCGCCTCTGCAGCCGCCAATGCTGGTGACTATGGATGCCAATCCCGGGCCATTTTTTCAATCCCGGGATTCGAGATTGAAAAAATGCCAGGGGGTAACTGAATATTTTTCTAGTATAAAAATGAGTTACTGCAGGGCTCAAGTCCTCCTCCATACATGCTCCCCGTCCACTACCCTGTGGCATACTCAGTGGCGGCGTGGCTCTGTAGTGGTGGCACCGTTGCCCATCCGCACCCAAGTGGAAGACCGGCAGCCCCTCAGGGAGGCCCTCTCTGTCTCTACAGCCCGGCATGCCCTCCTCTCGGCCCGCTCATTTCCACAAGCCACTGCCTGGATTACCCGTTTACAGTCCTCCTCTGCTCTTAAAATGGTGGGCGGGTGGATAGATGAGGCTGAAGGAAATAAGGTCCAAAGTGGAGTCCCGCAAGGTTCAATATTGGAACCCACCTTGTTTAATATACTAATGAGTATTACTACTCATAATGAGTATGATATAGGAAGTGACATAGTGAGTAAAATTACAATATTTGCGAACGACACGTAATTGAGAAAGGAAATTAACTCAGGAGAGAATATGGAAACAATACAAAGTGACAATTAAACTGGAAAGGTGGAAAATGCAGTTTAACGTTGATAAATGTAAAATAATTTATTATGGGAACAAAAATGAATTCTGCTGTAGAGAAGGACTTGGGGGTCATCAAAAATTGTGTAATAGTGCACACTGCTCAAGTGCGGCAGCAAAACGGACACTCGCATGCATTAAAAGGGGAATGGGATGCCAATGTGATAGTGCCTTTTACAAGGCATTGGTGAGACCACACTTGGACTACTGTGTTCAGTTCTGGGCACCGCACCTTAAAAAGGACAAATTAATTGGAACAGGTACAGAGAAGGGCGACTAAGCTAGTAAAAGGTCTCAAATCGCTAGAATACAAAGATAGGTTAACCAGGCTGAATATGTTTTCACTGGAGAAATGGAGGTTGAGAGGTGATATGATTAGTATGTTCAACTACAGGACTGGGAATCATATAGAACTGGGAGATGATTGGTCACTAACAGGCCTATACTTAGGACACACGGGCATGTACTGAGGCTCGTGGAAAAGAAATTCCGTACTGAATTAAGAAGAGGATTCTTCACCATTAGGCCCTTATTCAGATCTGATCGCAGTACAACTTTGTTCGGAAAATGGGCAAAACCATGTGCACTGCAGGTGGGGCAGATGTAACATGTGCAGAGAGTTAAATTTGTTTGGGGTGTGTTGAAACTGAAATCTTAATTGCAGTGTAAAAATAAAGCAGACAGTATTTACCCTGCACAGAAACAAAATAACTCACACAAATCTAACTCTCTCTGCACATGTTACATCTGCCCCACCTGCAGTGCACATGGTTTTGCCCATTTTCCAAACAAATTTGTACTGCGATCAGATCTGAATAAGGGCCTTAGAGCAGTAAAATTCTGGATCTCATTGCTAGTGGGGGCAATTAATTAATTTAAATCAAAACTGAACACATTTTTGGCCACTAAGGGAATCCTATAGGTTGAACTTGATGGACTAACGTCTTTCTTTCAACCTTAACTACTATGTTACTACTGTATGTTACTATGTATGTATGTATGTATGTATGTATGATAGGCTCAATAGTTAGTGCCACGTGTATAATACCCACTAGTGCAGGGGTCAGGAACCTTTTTGACTATGAGAGCCATGAAAGCAAAATATTCGGAAATTTTTTTCAGTGAGAGCCATATAATATATTTTAAAAGTGAATTCAACTAAATGTCAATATAAAACGCCTCTGAATTTATTCTTTTAAAATTTAAAAGAATAAATTCAGAGGCGTTTTATACTGACATTAAAAATTAAATAATGTTGTTATAATACTCACCATTAATGCGACTTCTGGTGCTGCATGGATTTGCTGATGTCTTTGTAGTCTGGTTGGTACTTGGTGAGGTTAAGCTTCATGCAAGCGTTGAGACTTTCATCCGTTAAACGTGATCGTAGATTGGACTTGATGTTTTTAAGATGTGAGAATGACTGCTCACATGCATACGTAGATCCAAACATGGTCAACACAGCATTACTCACACGCTGCAGTGTGTGGTATGTGACAGGAAGCGCGTTCCAAGTTTTGAGAATCAGCTGGTCTTCGGTTTGAAGTTTTTTCATTTCTGTCCACATGTGCTTGCTCGCCAACTCCGCTTTCTGTCGTGTGATTCTTTCCAAATCTTCATTCAGTGACTTGAACTTGTTCACCCACATGTCTGAGGCCTTCAGGTCAGCCACTTCTGCTTCAAAATCTCTGATGGAGACACCAGCAATGTAACTCAGATCGGCTGTGTTTAGTGAACACTCGGTTGGATGGGTGATGAACTTAAAAAGACTAGCGTGCTCACGAAATTCTCCAAAGCGCGCTTTGAAGGACTGTAGGAGACTGGATGTGAAGCCAGCTAGCTGGTGGAGATCCAAGTTTTGATTGGGATCACTTGCTGTGCATGCATCTTTAAACTGGCTCAGTTTTTCAAAATGTAGTAAACGACCTGTTTCAAGATCCATAATGAAGAGCTCTAGCTTGTTTTCAAAAGCAAACACAGCTTGTTGAAGGGATAACACTGTATTTCCAATGCCTTGCATTTTCACGTTGAGCTGGTTCAGATGTTCAGTCATATCTACGAGATAGTAAAACTTGAGGAGCCACTCAGTATCGGCTAGCTCAGGATGCTCGATGCCTTTCATTTGAAGGAAAGTCTGGATTTCGTTCAGGCAAGCCGCAAAACGGCTAAGCACCTTCCCTCTTGACAACCAACGCACATTGCTGTGCAAAAGCAGACCAGGATAGTTATTTCCAACTTCATCCAGCAGTGTTTTAAACTGGCGATCATTTAAGGCTCGGGCAACAATAAAGTTGATCACACGAATGACCAGCGACATCACTTCGCCAAACTGCCCGTCACACATCTGAGCACAAAGTGCCTCCTGGTGTAGAATGCAATGGAAACTTAGGATGGGTCTATTTTCATGTTCACGAAGAAGCGCCACAAATCCTTTGTTTTTCCCCACCATACACGGAGCACCATCAGTACACACTGAGAGAAGTCTATCCATAGGTAGATTTTTTTCTTGAGCAAACTCCATGAAAGACTTGAATAAATCCTCACCTCTTGTGGACCCTTTTATTGCCAGAACAGCAAGACTTTCTTCGCGCAGTGTGTCACCAACAGCATATCTTGCAATTACGCTGAACTGCGACAAATGGCTCACATCTGTCGACTCATCCAAAGCCAGGGAAAAGAACGGCGCTGCATTTATGTCCTTCACTTGCGTTTCCTCCACTTTGTTTGCCATCATGATGGTACGATCATGAACAGTTCTTGCCGACAGAGGCATGTCTTGTATCCGTTTGATTATCTTGTTTTTGTTCGGAAGATCATCAAAAAGTTCATTGGCTACATCCAGCATGAACTTTTTAGCATACTCGCCATCTGTGAATGGTTTTCCGTTCCTCACTATTGCTAAAGATCCAGCAAAGCTAGCGGAATTATAGTCACCTTGCCGGGACCATACGCGGAGTTGCTGCTGGCTAGCTTGCACCCTGCTCAGTAGCTCTTGGCACGCTTTCTTTCTGCTGTCTCCCACAGGGTATTTTGATGCAAAGGTAGCATGGCGCGTGTCGAAGTGCCGCTTTATATTTGACCGTTTCATCGATGCAATTTTGTCATTGCAAATTAGACACACCGCAGAACCTGCTCTCTCCACAAAGGCAAATTCTTCGGTCCATTCGTCCTGAAATGTACGATAGTCGTCATCTTTTTTTCTTTTCGCCATCTTGTGGGCGGCCCTGTGAGCGGTGGTAGATTATAACTGCTGAGAGTGTAGGGGGGTGGTGCTGTGGATGGTTGCCCCTACCCAGGCTTTCTTCAACCGCAGGACCTGAAGAGAAAGGGGTCTCCTCTGATTGATTAAGCCAGGCCCAAAATCTTAAATAAGAGAGGGCATATCCCAGTGTAGGTTTGAGGTGAGGCTACTCGAGTCTCCTCCTGGGCATTAGCTGCTGCAGCTACCCCCTTGAGTCTGTCTGTTGTCCCTATCTGACAGCAGCAAGGAGTCAGGAGGGGCTTGGATAAAGGGGTATACGGGAGCTCCAGTGAACTGGCTGCCTATCAGGGTCCCCGCAAGTCCCCTTCTTACCAGCACACCAACGGTCCGCAGCGCGTCAGCCACGCCACAGCAAACAAACTCCGGGTCCCCGCCGGGTTCCCCCGCGTCTCTTGGGGCCACAAGGTGGAGGTGAGGGCACAGAGAGTGCTGAGGAGAATCTTCCGGCGGTAGAACCGCCGGGCGGGAACACAGATGCCGCCGGGCTCCTCTCCTAATTGAGCTCCCGGCTTCCACCACCGGACCAGGCCACAACCTGCAAGCGCACTTAAAAGTGCACTCCGGCTCCGCGGCTCGGGTCGGTGGATTCAGGATGGTGGTAGGTGGCCTTGGGAGGTCGAGGAGGGTGGGTATCAGGGCAGGTTCAGGGCGGATAACGGTGTCCTTACGGGAGCTCCTCTCAGCCGCGTCCGGTCCGAGCGCCAGCCACGCCACGCCTCCGCCCAATTAAAATAATGGGCGAGCCATATGAAGTCATCAAAAGAGCCACACCTGGCTCGCGAGCCAGTGGTTCCCGACCCCTGCACTAGTGGGTCTAGTTCTAGAGTATAATCATACAGTATAATATACATAACAATCACGGCAGATCTAGAACACTATCATTTATTCTCCGTCTATAATTCTGTGTTCCGAGTGTTCCCGTTGCACACGCTGTGCTTTGGTTATTTCGTATGCTAAGCGTGTAGTCAGCAGCCTTCTGCTGGCAATCTCTATAGGCAGACGATCAGCATGTGAATGGGGTGTGTGGGTGAAGCGGGAAAGGCAGACGATCAGCATGTGAATGGGGTGTGTGGGTGAAGCGGGAAAGAGAACTTGCTTTCACTTCCTCTATGGTGCACATTCTGAACATGGGGACAAATGTGTTTCTTTAACATAATATGGTCCTGTTATATACAGTGGCAGAAACAAAATTATACCCCTTTTTCATCTGCAAGCCAGGTCGCACATGGGATTTTGTACCCGGCTACAACCTGTGTGCGACTAACCCATTCACACTAGAGTCCCCACCCAGCATAATGCCGGGAGGGTGCGGTCACCGGGAGGTGGGGTCGGGGAGGTGCTGGGAGATGAGAGCATCTCCCAGCGCTGGCTTTTGCACTGTAGTGAATGGGACCCGGGTCGCATCGACTCCGGTTACCCGTTTACACTACACAGTGACCCAGGTTGAACACGCATTCAACCCTGGTCGCTACCAGAAATGCCGTGTCTCACGACCTGGGTTATTTCTACAGGGAGCGTTTCCACCTGCCTAAAATTCCAGGTTTTGCGCGCTCCCGGGCAAAAACCCGGGATATTTAGGCTAGTGGAAAAGGGGTATTAGATATGGTCAAAATGATAACGTAAAGCTGCTATGATTGGTCTCATACAGGATTTTTTTTTTAATTATGTGGTATGTTTTACACCTCTAGTTAGACCCTACTGCGCTGCAGATGGGGAAGATGACACATCCACAGAGAAAGTTATTAGATAGATCGAAAGATTGACATCATATGGTCAACGGGCATCAACCGGGTCAAAAAAAGGTTGATAAAAACTTTATATGGTGTCATTTTGTATGTTTCATCACCAGTGATACCAGTTAGTGGTAATGTAGGACCTATCAGACTCGCTTCACTCACCACCCTCCAGGCAAGGTGCATTCTTACACTGCCCTGCGGCCGGCGCAGGTTACACTTCCCAATAATAGCCCACAAAAGTTTGATCAGTGAATTTTTGCCACATATGGGCAAAAAAAGGTTTTGTGGGGTCTTCAGAATTTATTCAGTAAAGCTTATGTCGGCCATATGTGTCGACCATTACTCTGTGGAACTTTTACAGCTAATGACCTGTCATCACCTTGACCCTATTATGCTATTGACCTATTGACTGTCTATCTAGACCAGGGCTGGGCAACATGCGGCACACAGGCCACATGAGGCCCACGAAGAGCTCCCAACTGGCCCGCCACTAGGTGCTGCTGTATGTGTGTCCGATGGTGGGTGTGTGTGTGCGCGGCGTAATCCTGTGTAGCCGATGCTCAGCCTGTGCATAGCAGGCGCCAGGCGTGGACCGGCACATGCGCGAAAGGCCGCAGGACTATGCCGCGTGCACACACAGCCGCCATCGGACACACTACAGCCGGAGCGCAGGTGCCGCAGAGGATGGGTGAGTCACTGTGACAGCATAGGGCTGCAATTGATGCCATTTTTTAAGGCTGGCGCGCAGGTGTTTGGAATATCTAAAGAGGGGCAGGTGTGTGGCATTACTAATAGGGGCAGGTGTGTGGCATTACTAATGTAAGGGGCAGGTGTGTGGCATTACTAATGGGGGCAGGTGTGTGGAATTACTAATGTAAGGGGCAAGTATAAGGGGCATACTACTGTGTTGCATGATGTGTAAAAGGGGTATATGGTGTGCTACAATACATTAAAAAATACACTTTTGAGTGACCACACCCCCTATTTCTGGAGTGAGGCCCTCGAATATCTGCTGGAAATATTAAGTGGCCCCCCAGCTGAAATAATCGCCCACCCCTGATCTAGACTGTGTCTGCCCTTAGACAAAAACCCATATGCCAATATTGCACCAAGATCACATAGTAAATGTGGCTCCTTAAGGGGCATACACACTCTACGATTTTTATGACCAATATCGTTCATTTTGGCCATTATGAACGATATTGGGCAAAAAATTGAAGAGTGTGTACGGGCGGGCCGACGAGCAGCGAACGACGGTGCGCGTACCCGCCGGTCGGTCATCACCCACGGCCGTCACCCATGCAAGGCAGGTCAATTTTTACCTGCTCTGCCGTCGTTCGCAGCTCGCCGGGAGGAAACGCTGCAGGATGCGCCAGGAGGACACTGCCCGCTGGAAGCCACGCCCCCTGCCCTCCGCCCTCCATCCTGCTCCATCACACCGCGCTGTCTGGACTCTGGACTGGCGCTGCTGGATGGATACACGCTGCAGGGAGAACACGCTGCAGGGAGAACACGCCGCAGGGAGAAGACTGGTAAGTATGCAGTGTCCCCACTGTCCACCAATGATTAATGCACTTTTCAACACTGCCACCAATGTACAGTATTTTTTTATAACACTGACAACCAATGTACAGTTGTTGTTTTTTTAACACTGATCACCAATGTACAGGTTTTTTTTTTAACAGTGACCACCAATGTATTTAATTAAAAAAATTATACCCCAATGACCACCAATGTATTTATATATAAAACATATACTCCACTGACCACCGATGGATAATTTAATATCAGCCCGGCACCCACTGGCAACGGGTGTCGGGGACAGCCCCAGGCTTCAACCCTGCCTGGGGTGGCCTTGTTTTTTTTGGGGGGGGGACACCTTTATTGGGGGTGTCCCCACTCTCCCAGGGACCCAGGCAGGGCTGACCAGCCAGGGTGTTAATGTGACGGCCGGGGGGAGCTTGTATAAAAAGTCTCTCCCAGGCTGTGGCATTACACCGCTGGCTGTTGGAGCCTGGTGCTGGTTCCAAAATACGGGGGACCCCTACTCTTTTTGTCCCCCGTAATTTTGGAACCAGGACCGGTCCAAGAGCCTGGTGCTGGTTGCTGAAATACAGGGAACCCCCTATTCATTTTGTCCCCTGTATTTCTGGAACCAGCACTGGCTCAAAGAGCCCGGGGCTGGTTATACGGGTGTGGATCAGTCGGTCACCAGATAGTCATTAGGTTGATATGCATTTAGGTCGCCATGTGTCTAGGTCAACATGCAGGAAGGTCGACATGAGTCTAGATCAACATGAGTCTAAGTCGACATGGGTTAGGTCAAGAGGGTCATAAGGTCCACATGGATAAGGTCGACAGGGTCATTAGGTCGACATGTGTAAGGTCGACAGTGAAAACGTCAACATGGTTTTTTTTTTTTTACCGTTATGTCAACACAGTTTATCTTTTATCAGTTTATCACAGTCAACACAGTTTATCTTTCATAAAAATCTTTCATCTTTCAAGAAAATCTGTCATCTGTCAAAAAAAATGTTTTGTAAACAACTCTGGGAAGTTCAAGGGAAATCTGTCACCAATATCTTTCATGCACACATTGTACAGTGTGTATGCACCTTTAGACAACAGTAAGAGAAACATACACAACTGTACAGTAATGTTTCTCCGGCAGCAAGGAAACTTCCAGTTTTTGCATCAGATTCTTGCGGTCTCCTTGCTATCTGTGTTTGCAGGACACGCGTGTAACACGGAGATTAGTATAACTCATGGCTTTAACAATGACCTTGCAGTTTTCTTATGTTCCCTTTGAAACACAACATGAGAACACATTTGTATGTGTTCCATCTGTTGGCGAATAAAACTTTTGTCTATGCTGACCTTTATTTACGAGCGTCTGGGCGAAGACGGGGTTGGTGACAAACGCACTGCGGCTCTGCACATGCGTAATTTCACCGTTCTTTAAGAGCCAACCTGAATTGCCCCATATGTGCAGTTCATTATGTAAGCTACACTGAAGAGCAGAGAAAAAAGCTGCAAACGCAGGTACAGCAGAATGTACTGCCCCGTCACAGGATAACACAGATAGCACAGATCCAGTTATATATCGGATTGCTTGCTGCAATAAATTCTGCCCAATACAGATGATGGCTGCAAACTAGAACATTGACTGGTCTGGTAGCATCAGATACTACTGAGCAGATGGCTGTGCACAGTCCTCATGTAAAGACTGTAATACAAACATTTACTATATTGTGTCTATCTATATTATACGCTGCGTAGGTCTCATTACATAAACACTGATTCTCGCTTCCTTTTTTAGAAGTTCTCACATAGGTCTGATGTACCTCAGTAGGCCCCATACATTACTGGGACTTCTGGCCATTCACAGCACAGGCACAGTGGAGTGAATACTGACAGCAGCAGCACTGTAAATATCACCAGGAAAATGATGCGGCGGCCATTTTGCCGGTGTTTTGTGCATGTACAGTAGTAGAGTCTGAAACCTCTAGTGCTCAGCATGGCTGGCAGAGAGGAGGGGCCTCAGACAGGGGAGGCTGCACATGGCCTTCTCCTCTCTTAAAATGCCCTCGGTGTGACCAATGGTGTGTACCATCTGTAGATGATTACAGTGGGCATCTCAGGCAATGCCTTAACAGGGTGATTGTACATCCTGTGCCAGCCCTGCCCCCTGTATTAAATGCCATCTAGTTCTCTGGGACTGTTCTGCCAGTATGATATATTGGTACCCAATGCTATGTCTTATTACTTGTCAGGAACCGCAGGAATTGCATTGTTTGTGCGCGTCATTTACCTGTTTGTTGGTGGGTTCTACGTCAGAGACTGTCTCCTGAGTGACGTCTCCTGAGTACCTTCCCTGCACTATTCAAACTCCTGACATTCCTCCGGCATCACATGACTCAGGTGGGACACAGGTGCCGCATCCTTACAGCTGCAGCTAATCAACACTGCCTGAGTGGATATATGGATATCAGCCCAGTTCCCAGGTGCCTTGAACAACTCGTCTGAATTGGTGGATTCATCCAGTGTCAGTGTCCAGATGCCTGGCTTCTGCTAGTTACCAAGCTTTTGCCAACTGCCTCCAGAGTGTCACTACTGTCTGCTGCTATCGTCTCTACATCACCTTGCAGTTGTCTGCTTGGTTCAGAGAACCCTGCACAGGTCCTGTCAGTCTCAGTGTCACAGCCACAGCTGCAGAAGTACAGCACAGTCACTGGCTTCCAAGCCGCATCGGCTCAGGCTGCACCCGTTACCAGCTCCTAAGCTGCATCTGCCCTCGGCTCTCAGGCTGCACCCATTATCAGCTCGTAATCTGCATCTGCCCTCAGCTCTCAGGCTGCACCCGTTATCAGCTCCTAAGCTGCATCTGCCCTCGGCTGTCAGGCCGCACCAGTTACCAACTCCTAAGCTGCATCTGCCCTCGGCTCTCAGGCTGCACCCGTTATCAGCTCCTAAGCTGCATCTGCCCTCGGCTCTCAGGCTGCACCCGTTATCAGCTCCTAAGCTGCATCTGCCCTCGGCTCTCAGGCCGCACCCGTTACCAGCTCCTAAGCTGCATCTGCCCTCGGCTCTCAGGCCGCACCAGTTACCAGCTCCTAAGTTGCATCCACTCTCAGGCCGCATCTGCTACCAGCTAATAAGCTGCATCTGCTCTTGGCTCTCAGGCCACAACAGTTACCAGCTCCTAAGTTGCATCCACTCTCAGGCCACATCTGCTACCAGTTTGTAAGCTGCATCTGCTGTCAGCTCATAGGCCACATCCATTACCAGCTCCTAAATTGCATCTGCTACCAGCTAATAAGCTGCATCTGCTCTTGGCTCTCAGGCCGCATCTGCCACCAGCTGCATCTGCCCCTGCCTCACTCACCGGCTCTCCGGCCACACCTCCCACCGGCTCCCAGGCTGTACCCGTCATCGGCTGTTAGGCTGCACCCATCATCGGGTCCCGGGCCACATCGCTCACCGGCTCCCAGGCCGCATCACCCACCGGCTCCCAGGCTGCATCACCCACCGAGTCCCAGGCTGTACCAGTCATCGGCTGTTAGGCTGCACCCAGGGCTGTTTCTAGACAATTTAGCTCCCAGGGCAAAGAAATAAAAATGCGCCCCCCCCCCCCCCCCCAATACATAATATGACATAGAAGAAATTGTGCGCGCGCCAAAATAGGGTGTGTGGTTTATTTTAAAAGGGGTGTGGCTTAATATAAGGGGCGTGGTCTAGCAGGAAAACAATTACCTTACATCTCACTTTTGCAACCTGCATGTCCCGACATTGGTTACCGCAGGAATTGTCATTGTCCTCCCTCACTTAAGTTGGTGGGCTGAAGGCCACACAGTGACATAAAAATATAAAGGCCCACACAGTGACCTAGACGTCTCACAGATCAAGGCCAAACAATGACAGGCTACTTAAATCATTATACACTATTTATCCATGATGCCAATTACACATTACGCCGCACACCGTGATGACAATTACACATTATGTCGCACACCGTGATGACAATTACACATTATGTCGCACACCATGATGCCCATTAGACCCCACACTGTGATGCCCGTTACACAATTTGCCTCACACCCCGCTGCCGCACAACTGATGTCATTTACTAATATGCCCCCACAGTGCCAGATATGCCCCCACAGTGCCATACATATATGCCCCCCACAGTGGCAGATATGCCCCCACAGTGCAACACATATATGCCTCCACAGTGACAGCTATGCCGCACAGTGCCACACACATGCCCCCACAGTGCCAAATATGCCCCCCCGTGCCACAGATATGCCCCCCCGTGCCACAGATATGCCCCTACAGTGCCACACATACGCCCCTACAGTGCCACATATATGCCCCCACAGTGCCACATATATGCCCCCACAGTGCCACACATATGCCCCCACAGTGCCACACATATGCCCCCACAGTGCCACATATGCCCCAAAGTGCTAGAAGCAGCACAACTCACTGTCTGGATCTCCCCCTCCAGTCCCCCGTCGCTGCCATCGTTGTTGCTATTTTCCTGGGGAGGGGAGCGGAGCGCATTGCGCGCCTCTCCTTCACTGTGTGTACCTGAGTCGTCAGCCATTCATACCTCGCGGGCTGGCTCCTGATTGGCTGACAGCCCAGTGAGCGAGGGTAAGGAGAGACGCGTGATGCGCTCCCCTCCCCTGGGAAATCAGCTGGGCGTTTGAGCCTGTGGCTGCCGGGGAGAGGGGGAAGAAGGAAGGCGGCGGCATTGGGGGGAGCTGCCGGGCGCCCCGGCTGTTAACAGAGGCGGACAAGCTGTGCGGCGCCCTGGGCTGCTGCACGGCTTGTCCGCCTCTAGAAACGGCCCTGGCTGCACCCATCATCGCTCACCGGCTCCCAGGCCGCATCACCCACCGGCTCCCAGGCTGTACCCGTCATCGGCTGTTAGGCTGCACCCATCATTGGGTTCCAGGCCACATCGCTCACCGGCTCCCAGGCCGCATTGCCCCCAGGCCGCGTCTGGACTATAAGGGAGAAATTTACTAAGAATATGAATATGACTCAGTTGTATTAATATTCTTAATATGACTGACAACGGTCGTATTTTTGCCGAAATCCGAATTGTAAATAGGGCAGATTTACTAATCTGCTGTATTTACTGATTTGTATTTGGCCAATGGCGTAGGCGAGCATATTCCGTTGTATTCATATTTATCGGCTGTATATATGGTTTTTCTAACACTGCGACGGATAACCCATTCTAAAGAGGGTGAACCCGGTCTATGACCTTTACAGTATTAGTCAAGGAAGTTGATCTACCTCAATAAATTGATTTGATTTTATGAATTTGTCATTATTTTTGCCATACCCCTGATGAAGTCGCTAGATGAAATGCGTTGGATACTTTTATGAATAAATGGATTTAATGCAAAATGCATCCTGCGTTTTGTTTGAATAAATGCTGACATCGGACAGATGAAGAAATATTCTTATTGTGATATTACTGCTGGAGAATAATTAATATTTTCAACAGATTGTTCTAGCTGCTATTGTTTCAGTTATAATCTATCTCACTTTTATATTTATCTTGCGGGCGCTAAAGCACCATGTACCCACGGTCGAAAATACAGTTATCACATAAAGGTTATTAATGTCAGGACATTGTATTGATATGTTTGGGGGGCTCTGGGACATTTTATTAATCACCACTGTTGTTTTATTGCATTTTACTATCGATTAAATACTATTTGTAATAAGAATTGTATTTTAGTACATCCTTCTCTACTGAATTATTTAGTTGCTGGCGAGGATGGCAGTTTAAAGTCCTATTTATAAAAATATTAGATTTCAAATATCTAATTATAGTCAGGCTTGAGTTGAGCGACTTCCTAATACTGGTATATAAATTAACACAATGAAATGCTTAGAAACTATGGGGCTGATTCAGGAGCGTTTGGTCGGCCCCAAATTTGGCTCCCATTGTGGGAGTTTCCCGGTATTTCCCATAAAAATGCTGGGTGTTGCCCTGCTAACGCAGGCGTGGCGATGCCTAATCGGGGGCGGACGCAGATGATGATGATATGGTGTCAGCACCAGCCACGTATTTGGAGTACAGCAGCCATCTGAAAAGTAAGTATTGACGTAGTCTTTCCAAACTTTGATAAATCTCCCCCCCATTGTACCATTCATATAAGGGAAATCACTGTGTCAAAAATACACCCCACGCCCGACGGTCGGGATACCGGTGTGCACAGTACCGACGGCAGCATCCCAACTACCATCAGAAGACCGGTGCCGGAAACCCAACATTAATGAGAATGCCGGCGCTGGAACTCTACCGTAAGTATGCCAGCACGGCTCAGGGTTAGCCAGGGGAAAGGTGGGGTTAGGTTTGGGCACTATGGGGGATATAGGGTTAGGCTGCGCAGGGGTGTGTGTGTGTGTGTGGGATAGGCGCTTCGCTTTGGTATCATCGTTACACCTTGGTTTCCGTTTGCACGTTCATGTTATTATGTATAATAACAGTCTCCTTACTTACAGCTGCATTTCTAACTTTATCATAATTGTATTATTTTTAGGGATAAGATGAACACATCCGGCCAAGAAACGAAGGTTTCACACTTAAGAACTATAGAATCACACACATCTTCCCTCTGATTTTACCCTATGAGGATTAGGAGGTAGGAATGATATTATTACTGTACGAAACAAATCAGATGGTACGTATTGGTGTTCATCTTTTGGGAATTATGATTAATTATTTATACTCTATATATCTAGCCTCAGTATATTCCATTGCGTTTTACCATTGGGAACAGTCATAAAAGGTAAGAGAGCCAGGGGTGGACTTAGGGGTCAGGGCACCCCAAGGCTCTTGAGTACCCCCCCCCCCCCCCTCCCCAATTTAATTTGGCCATTTGATACAAAGAACAAGTCATGAGCTATTTAATTTAATTTTTAATTATGTATTAAAAATACACCCGTTCGCACTCCGATGAAGGGGTGTTCTGTACAGTAGAGTGAACCGGGTTATTTCAGATGGACCAAAATAAAACAACTATATAAGTGCCACGCCTACCCTCCCCCAGCAGGTGGCACTTTTAGGCATGCCATGGTTCAATGGAGGGGGCATGGCCACCGGGTGAGGTAGGCCTCCGGCATTGGAGGGAGAGGCCATGCCCTCATGAGATGAAACATAATTTGTGCATCATTGGCAGAGAGGGGACAGGCTGCAGCTGTCTCTCTCCTCAACTCAGCGCAGTGCACTGAGCAGTGTATGCTGAGCTGGGGAGAGAGGCTGTGCTGCGGCGGCATCCTTTCCTCCCTCTCCCCACTGCCCAGCTCCCTGCAGCTCCCTCCCTCTCGATGCCAATGCTCATGTACCTAAAGAGACTCTATAGGGAAATAGACTTTTGATACATGAGATTTATAATTTAACATTTGCGGAATAAACATATTTTTATTTGGGGGGGGGGGTACTTGCAAATATTAGGGATCCTTAAAAAATGTACTATGGAGGGATCGCAATAAAAATCTCTGTTATCTGCCACAATCCCTCCAATGGCTTCTTGGGGGGGGGGGGGGGGGTTGTCATGATGGTCATGCAGGTATTGTTTGCACCAAGGTTTGGAATCAGGAAGTAATGTGATAGCTTTACGCAATTACACTATGGGTGGAATATCCTACCGCCCGAGTTCAGCGGCAGTGAGGGATGCCGGCCGAACTCAGACAGTTTTTAAAAGGGGCAATCACAAGTGATTGCCCCTTTAAAAAACGCCTGAGTTCGGACAAATGCCGCCAAACTCGGGCGGCATTACATTCTGCTCATGGTGTCAACCCATTGACTGTTGACTTAGACCACGTGTGGCCAAACGGTTTCTACCAACAGTCCTACGTGTGACAATTATGTCCCTATGCGCTACATATAGAAATTGCTTAATTGGCTGTATGATCTAGTCACACAGGTATTTTGGCAACAAACCTCATCAATAATAATACTACAAATCATTACTACATATTATTATCATCTTTTAGTTATATGGTGCCACAAACATCATAAAGATACAATGAGTAAATATGTACAAGGTGAACAATACATGCAGCTACACACAGGTGTGTTGGAAATGATGTGTGTGCAGGTGTTGATATTACAGAGTTACACACTTGTGGATGACTCAAGCTATAATCACCAGAGTTACTTAGGTGGCGTTGGTTTATTGATAAATAGTGGGTACAGAATGTGAGGATATGGGTTCCTCAATCATTCAGACACCGAGCAGATGAAAACAAAATAACGGTTTATTTTCCACAGCACACACAAATAGATAATAAACAGGAACAAGAGGCAAATGTAGCATAGAAACGATATCCAGGTAGCAGTCCAAACAGACAGTCCTTGTAGCGTCACAGTTCCAAACCAATTCCACAGAGAAAAACTATCGCTTATCCACAAAGCAGCGATAGCAGATTAGTCCTCCCAATTCCACAGGGATCCCCACCGCAACCCAATCACATATACCACACAGTCGTGATAGTGCAGGAAACCTGTATAAGTACACACAGCACCGGATGCTCCACACAGGAGTATAGTTGGGCCCACCCAGGGCAGATGATGCGTTCCACAAGATACCTAGGCAGAGTATTCCCTCTTAGCCCAGGACAGTGACCAACATGAGGAGCTGGCCTGTGCAAGTGATTTTAAGACCTTCCAAATACCCACGGTGCCTGAAACATTAGTGGGGCTTCCTAATTTCCTGATTGGTGGGTTAAAGCATCCGGTCTACCCCTCCTTCCTCCCAGCTGTCAATATCCTGCTGTGTCAGGTTCAGCAATGTCTGTTAGAGTTCAGGAAGGCACAAATAAGTGCAAATAGAAGGAACAATCACAAGGTAATTGGGTTATGTCCTGATTACCCCCTGTGGAGATTGCCTTTTGGTGAAAATATACACTTTTCCCCTGGATACTTCCTGTGTGACCATATAAGGGTAACAGCATATGATCTACATCCTAATACTATAGCTGGGGTCCTGGGAATACACACACACACACACACATGGGAATAGAGACATAGGGTACAGATGGACTAAAAAGTACATTAATCACTACACATAATAAAATACCGTAATTACAGTTTTACTCTAAGTCTGATATCCTGACATTTCTTCTCCTACTTTTTAGTCCCTGTACCCAGTTGTTCAGGAACCATTAACAACCTGGAGCAGTGGGATGCAGAGCAGCGAATCTTGGGTATGGATGCACCGCCTGAGTCCCACAGAGTGACATCATAACAAACCCATCTTGTAAAAGGCGGCTGGTTTAGAGAACCAGCAAGGGCAGTGGGGCAGATTTATTAAGCTTGGAGAAGAGATAAACTGGAGATAAAGCGGAGAAAAGGTAAAAGGAGATAAAGCACCAGCCAATCATCTCCCAACTGTCTTTTTCAAACACAGCTGATTGGCTGTGCTTTATCTCCAGTTTATCTCTTCTCCAAGCTTAATAAATCTGCCCCAATATTACAATATAAGTTATCCATTTTAACTAACAGGGGATTTAGCAATCCAAAAGAAAAAAAAATATGGTGCAGCACTGTGTTGAATAGTATATAAATTTATTAAAAATAACAATTTTATGGCCAACAATAGACAGACAAGATTTACAACATATATAAAAACTTGGTTAGTCCATTCCCATCTCAACTAACTGGTTTTTAGTGATTCATTAGATGCATGCAGGAAAAATTAAATACTCTGTTAATCAATAGCTTAGGTTGTTAGGAATCAAGAGTCAATACTTGATGTGCACATGCAAGATTTGAGTTAGAGTATACTTATGTTAGTCTCCAGTCTTGAGGCTGGGATGGGGCATTCCTTAGGGCAGGGGTGGCCAAACCTGTCCTCAAGATCTACCAACGGTGCATGTTTTCCAGGCAACCTGTGGATCTATAGTAGGAATGAATGCAGCATGTTTGAAAAATGTGACAGTTAGTATTGACTGCAGCTGTGCAGCAGCTAGGAGATGTGGAAAATGTGGACCGTTGGTAGATCTCGAGGACCGGTTTGGCCACCCCTGCCTTAGGGCTTTAAAGATACCACAATGTTGTCTCCGACCGTTGGTGCAATTTCTCTTACACGGTCATATCCAAGAACAATCGGTTGGTGTCTGTATTGTCGCCAAATGGTGTCCCCTCTGACCTCTCTACGCGTTTCTCCGCCTCGGTAAACGTATCAGTGGCTTCCTCAGGAGTGGTGTATTCACAGTCAGTGACTTCCACCTTTTTATGGCGGATTTTTGGTCGTCTGCGCATGCGCCTGCGTTGCGGGTCAAGCCTCGGTTTCAATTACTGCACCTTGGTGCTGTGTAGTTTCCAGCTGTAACATCGCGGCAGCTGCCGCTAGCGTGGCATGCCTCTCTTCCACCCGGCTTCATTACAGTCCTGCCGGTTGCCATTTGTTTGTATTCCACTGCACAATCGTCTCAAGTGGGTGTGTTGTCCATTTTGTTTATGTGGAAATACAAAGCACAGACGTATTACAATTTGAATCACCAATCAGTCATATCATGATGGGGAATATAACATATAACACGTAACACATAACATATATTAAAAGGCATGATAGGTTAGACGTTATTAACAACTTTTTCATACATAATAGAGCGAGATATAGCTGTTATCAATACATTTTAATTCAATAAGCATCTTATGAAAATTGTTTTACCACCATGGAGCTTATCTATATAAATTACTTCCTCCGGCCACATGTAGATAAATTTATATGTTTACAAAATAATAGCCATATCGATGTTTTTAAAGGAGTACATATTTTCTTATATCTCAGGATTAGTTTTCCATATATATAAAATATATCGGCTGACAATTACACACAATAAAAATTGCATTTTTCCATAATATGCAAAAATCAAATGTAGAGACTATACATTTAAATAATCCTAAAAACTAAAATAAGGGAGCAATCACCTATACATGGTCTAAATGGACATTCATATTCTAATTTAGCAATCCCCCTACATCAGCTGTTGAGTCCCCCCCCCCCCCTCCCCCCCTTCTGCAACATTGTTAACTTTTACACCGGGCACACCTATTGGGTTTACTAATACCTTTGCCTCTGGCACAATGGGGCAGGGAGTACTTTCCACCTCCCATTCTTGCACAAGGAACAGCTGCCAAAAGGCAGGCCAATGTCGGGGCTCTGGCACTTCCACCACCCTGTTCAGTCCTGCCTCCATCAAAGCCAGATTAGGGGCATGGCAAATTTCAGTACAGCATGTGGTCTCAATGCCCATGGCTGAGGAGGGACCCTCCATCAGGAACAATTCAGCTGGGGGGCTGCAGGGGAGTCATCAGCACAGGCTGGTCCTGTGCCAGTGCTCCCCCCTCAAAAGCCAGTATCTCACCTGCAGCTCCTTCTGCGCACTCCTCCTCCTCCTGGATAACCTCCTTCCCCAGCCAAATATGCTGGGCAGCCTGGAGTAAGACGTCATCTGTGACTGGTATGCTTGTGGCCTGTAAGTGGGAGAATACTCCTCTAACCATGGTGATCTCCTCTTGGACACAGTCCTCATCAAT
Source organism: Crinia signifera (assembly GCF_055691185.1). Taxonomy (NCBI): domain Eukaryota; kingdom Metazoa; phylum Chordata; class Amphibia; order Anura; family Myobatrachidae; genus Crinia; species Crinia signifera. Next base: position 19,541,447 of record NC_139218.1, on the reverse strand, counting down.
CCCCTGGCAGCAGGTTACTAGTTCTTCATCTTCTACCTCAGCAAAAGGAAAGCTGTATTGCAGCTCCTCCTGGGATGCCTGGCTAATGGGCCCCACTTCCTTCACTTTGGGGCTAGCCTCCCCCAGTGTAGAACACTGAGCAGCTTCTTCCCTAGGCTGTGGGAGAAGCTGTTGCAGAGGGTGCCTTTCATCACCCACCCTGCAACACTGGTCCTGCCATGCTAGGGTATGCAGCAGCCCGTGATCAATTGCCTCTTCCTCTGCCACAATGAAGCACTCCTCCAGACACTCCTCCAGACACTCCACACACTCAGTTCCCACACACTCAGCCGTGCATCAAATTTGAGTATCCATGTCCAATAATCAGTAAATGACCAGGGTCCCCCTGATCTTGGAGGATCCGCTGGATGATTTCCCTGCGAGTGCAGGATTGGACGAATATACCTCGCAGCTGACATTCTGCTATCATCTCCTCCATACTCATTTCTTCAAGGGCAGCAAAGGGTCCCCCCTGACAATGACCCTTCTCTCGTGGTAACAGATAATTCTGTGGCGGACCCCTCGGTTGTCTGCCTGGATTGCAGTAGCCCCATTCTGGACCTTTCCTCTGGCTCTATCTGGGACATCAAATTATTCTGGACTTGTCCTTCAGCCTCAGAACATTGGCCTCTTTGTAGCATTTGGGTAACTGTAGCAATCACTTCCTCTGTAAATTCTACAAACTCTGGCTCTCCCAGCAGATTCCACGAGGTGGCCTCATCTTTACAGTGCAGGAATGCATCCCCCAGGTAACACAACTTGTCCTGTATGCTGGATACTCTCCACCCGCTGATCATCTGCTGAGCTTCTTCCCAGTACTCCCAGATATACTGCATCTTTGTAACAATAAATAACAGATCTGGCATCCCAGCCTTCTGATACACTGAAGAACCTCCATCCCCGCGCTCCACTGCCCTAGGGGTCTTGAGGCATAGATTTTCTTTTCTTAGAAACATTTTACCTTTCACAGAACTGACACCTGCTCACTTGCTGGGCTCACCTTACTGCAGTTTCCATTTCCTTACATATGGTCTGATACTGTTTTCTGTTGTGACTTCACGCTTTCTGAGCTCGATGGTTGGTGTCTGAATGATCCCACTGTCGCTGCCGCCAAATGTGAGGATACGGGTTCCCCAATCATTCAGACACCGAGCAGATGAAACCAAAATAACAGTTTATTTTCCACAGCACACACAAATAGATAATAAACAGGAACAAGAGGCAAATGTAGCATAGAAATGATATCCAGGTAGCAGTCCAAACAGGCAGTACTTGTAGCGTCACAGTTCCAAACCAATTCCACAGAGCAACACTATTGCTTATCCACACAGCAGCGATGGGAGATTAGTCCTCCCAATTCCACAGGGATCCCCACCGCAACCCTATCACATATTTCACACAGCTGTGATAGTGCAGGAAACCTGTATAAAGTCCACAAAGCACCGGACACTCCACACATTAGTATAGTTGGGCCCACCCAGGGCAGATGATGCGTTCCACAAGATACCTAGGCAAAGTATTCCCTCTTAGCCCAGGACAGTGACCAACATGAGCAGCTGGCCTGTGCAAGTGATTTTAAGACCTTCCAAATTCCCACAGTGCCTGAAACATCAGTGGGGTTTCTCAATTTCCTGATTGGTGGCAGAGGCTGGCTCCATCTGTAAACAAAGGTTCAAAAAAGTTAGTTCCTCAGTCTTACTGTATTTCATTATGAAAGTAAAAATATATTACTAAGATGTATTAAACTGTAAGTAGATCAGGGCAGGGGTGCCCTCTCCTGGGGAAGATGGGCACCTCCAAATGCACCGCAGCCAGAAAAACAGCACACCAGTCCAGGGTTTCCCTGCAGTCTAGCTGTGGCTATTTTATTGTGCAATGTGCGAACTACCTCCGGGTGGTAGAAGCTAATGTCCCTACAGGTGTATAATATTTTTATTATTATTTATAAGGGTTTCGCAGCGTCGTACAAAGGAACAGTACGGGGAGACAAAACTTACATAAATAAGAGAAATAGATTACAGGTAAGATGAATGCCACAGTTCCATACACATTACAACTTAAAAGTAAGTAGTGAGGACTTGATCAACGTAATATTAGGGGCTGGTGGCCAAAGATGGACACTGAGCGTCTGAGTATGGGAGAGCTGTGAGTGAAATGTGAAGAGAACAGGGCTTATACGACAGGAGGGAAGAGAGCCCTGCTCTGAAGATCTTACAATCTAGTAGGAAGGAGCAACAGACAGATTACATGAGGTGCAAGTAGGTAGGAGGTGGGTTAGGGATGGCCATCGTTGCCATAGCAATAGATGGTTGCCATCGATGGCAATTCTGCAACTGGCCATCGATAGTCCTTAACTGTGCAATGGATGACTATTGATATTTTTACAAATCGATTCTCATCTATTGTATTTGATTGATTGACCTGTGGGCCAATCAAACACAGGGGGTGGGGCTTCACGGGTGTCGGGGGCGGAGCTATACTCAGTGTCCCGACACTTTGAAAAAAAAAACACAAAACATTGTTTTGCTATTCCAGTGATGGAGGGAAACCATCTGGTTCTCCCCCATCGATGGCAAAAGTATTTGACATCGGCCATGAACCATCGATGATTTCGAATCATCGATGGACAATGGCCATCCCTAAGGTGGGTTGATGGCAGGATGTAGGCAGGCAGAGAGTAGACGGGACTTACAGTTAGTAAATCAGAGTATCTCATCACAGGCCTTGTTTCCCCAGGTAGTGAGACCCCGAGCCGAGCCCTGACTCAGCTTTATCAGCATCTTACAGGTGCAGCCACTAATTAGCCGCTCCCAGACTGAAAGCCTTAAGGCGCAAAATGGGCCCTGTGAATTAAGCCAGGGGCGTAACTATAGCACCGCAGCCCCTGCCACCACGGGGGGGGGGGGGCGCTGTGCATGTGGGGGTGCTGGGGGCTGCGGTGCTATAGTTTAACCCCCCCTCAATCCCCCGCAGACTTACCTATCGCGCTGGTCCCGGCGGCTCCGTTCTTCTGCTGAGGACCACCACAAAATGACCGCCCCCATATAGCACACAGTTCTCTGAAACTGTCTGCTGTATGGGGGCGGCCATTTTCTGGTGGTCCTCAGCAGAAGAACGGAGCCTCCGGGACCAGAGCGCGATAGGTAAGGCTGGGGGGGTTTGCATGGGCGGCGGGGTAGGGTTGCTCGGCGGGGCGGCGGGGTAGGGGTGCTCGGCGGGGCGGCGGCGGGGGGGGGGCGCCCCCCCTAACGGCAGGGGGGCGCCCAAAACGTAGCTACGCCACTGAATTAAGCCCTCCCTTCTCTCACACTTCCACACCCTCAGGACCCATTTCTGTCTCTTATCAAGTCTTTTAAGCATTTCCATAGGCCAGAAACCTGTGACAAACATTTATTTAACCAACGCCTCCATCACAAAACATATAGAAGAACAATTTTATCAAAATTCTATTATGTCATAGTAAAACAACAAGCAAATATTACAATACTAGCAGTAATAGTTACAATGTTGACTTCAAGCTTATGTTCTAAAAGTTATTTATTCATGAGGTAAACTCTCAATTGGCATCTCGGATGCGATGGGATGTGGTAACTTTGCCCAAATTCACCATGCAACACATCGCTAAATTTCTCAAATATTGCATGTGGGGACAGAGCTTTCGAGACAGCATCTATCCCTGTGAAACCTCTCCAGCCATTTCTCAGGGTATTTTTCACAGTATATGACAGCCCATGTGCCATTGGCTAGCCCCGTGTATCAGGGTGGTGTGCAGCAACAACATACCCACCTGCTTTATTCTTTCCTAAGTGGTGTCCTGGTAAATTAAGGGTAGAGTATTAAGAATAGATGAGAATACTGTAGGCAAAGTACGTTTCCAACATAATACACTAGTTAATAGCCTGTAAAAATTACAGCTTCTGCGATGTACTTTCACCTTGAGCTGTGACAGTTTTTACTTTCACTTTGTGCTTTGACCGTTTTTACTTTCACTTTGAGCCGTGACAGTTTTTAGCCCACAAATTCTCCACCCCACCCCCCCAGTCAATATCTGCTCCTACCTGCAGTCTCTGTCTTCACAGCTCTCTCTCCATATCTTGCAAGTTTGAAACCTATCAGTGTCCCTGCAAAAATTGCTTTCACTTTCTGGAAGTGGAGGCATTTCCCAAGAGAACCAATCAGTTTCTGTCATTTATCTAGCACCCCGTATTTATCTAGCACCCGACATAATCTGATTGGCTGCTTTGAGCTTCCACTTGCTTGAAGCTTCTTTATGTAGGTCACCTATCATGTATTTTAGAGATGACACATTATTATCTTATCATTACATGCTGAAAAAAATGACTGACGTCTATTTTATTTTTCAGATGGCTCGGAGGAAGGTGATCTTTCTCGCCGCCCTGGTCTTTTCTTCTCTGGGCATGTTCTTCATCGCATTCCACAGTTTTCATATGTGCTACCATTGTTTCAGCAAGGTTTACAGTTATGTTCCTTATAATAATGACAATAAGAGAATGTTCCTGAAAGTACCTGATGTGAACTGCCGACAATCTCCACCATTCTTGGTCCTGCTAGTGACCACCACCCATCGTCAAAATGTTGTTCGGATGGCCATTCGGGAAACATGGGGGAAGGAACGTTGGATCAAAGGTAAGCAAGTGGTAACCTATTTCCTTCTGGGAGCAAGTGCTAACCAAAGTGGGAACATGGAGGACACATTGACTAGGGAAAGCATTGCCTACAATGACATTATTCAAAGAGACTTCATAGACACATATTACAACTTGACCCTTAAAACTCTAATGGGCATTGACTGGATTACTCACTATTGCCCCGAGGCCAGCTACGTTATGAAGACAGACTCAGACATGTTTGTCAACACATTTTATCTTGTGGAGCTGCTTTTGCAGAAAAATCAAACGTCCAATTTCTTCACTGGAGTCCTAAAGATGAAAGATGGTCCCGTACGAAGCACGATCAGCAAGTGGTACATAAGTAAACAAGAGTATGGGCAGGATAAATACCCCCCGTTTTGTTCAGGTACAGGCTACGTTTTCTCTGTGGACGTTGCCCTAAAGATCAACAATATTTCGAAGAGTGTAGACTTTTTCAAGCTCGAGGATGTTTATATTGGCATGTGCCTGGACAAATTAAAGATTACCTTGCAAGAACTTCACAGCAAGCCGACATTTTTTGCTTGGAAACCTCCATTTTCGATCTGTAGGTACCGCCATATTGTTACGTCGCATATGGTGCAACCCAAGGAAATTCTGCTGTACTGGGATGCTCTAAAGAACTCTCGTGATGAGCCATGTTGAGAAACAAATTAAGCGTAGTCCCCGGTGGAATGTTATTTCTCGGCAGGCTGCCTGAGGCAGATAGGACAGATCCTTCTACTTGGCTGTATTGTGCCTTTGTTCTCGACCACTTGCTGCGTTTAAGTGATGCCGCCATATTGTGTAACCCAGGAGGAAATGAATTTTGCCAATACAATACCGGTCTGGCGAGTGTCAAAAATGTGGCATAACTTTTGGAAACTTTTTACACCTTTATTGGTCAGGTGGTGGCAGTTTCTATGACCTACTGTAAATCCCACCCTTTTTATGCACTGACTTTTAGATACTAATTTATGGTATTTTTCTGTTTTGTTTTTTAAACACAACGTGTCTGTGCCTCAGTTCTGTCAGGAGCTGACAGGGAGATTTTGGAGCATAATGTTCCACCAAAATTCTTTGGTTAGTTTGCTAACACCATTTACAACCTAATTATACTTGAAGTCACTTAGCTTGAACAAAACAAGTACGTTACCAGTGTATGCCTCCCAACCATTCCGATTTAAGCGGGGTAGTCTCTATATGAAGGCTCTATCCCACTGTCATGAACGGGACTGCATGGCCATGACCAGCACAGAACCAGTGCATGCTGCTCAGAAAGGGTGTTAGGAAATGGGCAAGAGTAGAATAACCTCAGACACGCCCCTCCTTGATGTGGTCATTGCCCAATGAGCTTACTATCTGTTGGGGAGGGGGGGGGGGGGATTGTGACATATTAGGCCACACCCTGATCCATCGATGCCACTCCCATTTCCTTGAGGAAACACCTTTTTAAGAGGCCACACACCTCTTTTAGATAAATATTAGGACTCAGTTGGAAGAAATGAATGTATGAATTGCTAAAAGGACAATCCTACAGGCCAGTTAATTATCCTGTATATAGTACAGCACTTTATGGAGTATATTCAAATGACTAAAACCCAGATTGTGGCAGAAGTAAATCACTGCGGCACATATGGTAGCCCTAATCTCACAGAGGGCCAGATGTACTAAGCCTCAAAAGTGATAAAATGGAGAGTGATAAACAACCAACCAATCAGCTCCTGCCTGACATTTTTCGAACACAGTCTGTGACATGGCAGGTAGGAACTGATTGGTTGGCTGTTTATCACTCTCCATTTTGTCACTTTTGAAGCTTGATACATCTGGCCCAGAATGTAGTTTGCAGGCCCATCGGTCTGCGTGCAAAAAAAAATCTTCGAATCCATTTTTCAATAAAAAAAGAAAATGATTTTACAGAATGTAAAATACAGTAGATTATGAGATGAAATGCTATGTTATATTAAACATGGCTCTATGGAAAGTTTACACTAACATTATTAACCCCTCCATGTTATATGTGTTATATCAGATATTGTTCTGGAACTGATGCTGCAAAAATAAAATGCCAAATTCTGTAGATCCTTTGTTTGCCTCCTGTGACTTGGAATCGCTGTGCGTACATGTACACTGTAACCCTAATCAGCCCAGTCAGCAGCACTTTACAGCCACATTGGATTATTTGTTGTGCCTATGTATCCCTCTACCTTATGTATCCCTCCACCTTTTGTACAGTATTCCTTTAGTTTATGTATGTATCACTATATTTTATGTATCCCTCCAGTTTATGTATTCCTCCACCTTATGTTTTACTCAATTTATGTATCACTACAGATTATGTATCCCTCCACTTTATGTATCACTACAGATTATCATAATCTGTAGTGATACATAAAGTGGAGGGATACATAATCTGATTATGTATCCCTCCACTTTATGTCTTGCTACAGTTTATGTATTATTCCACTATATGTATTACTACAGCTTCAGTATCCCTCCACCTTATGTATTCCTCCACGTTATGTATCGCTACAGTTTATGTATCACTACAATTTATGAATCCCTCCACATTATGTATCACTACAGCTATTGTATCCCTCCACTTTACAGATGGAGCGGGTCCCATTTTTGGCCGGCGCTCGCCAGATCCCTTGCACTGGCGAGCGCCGGCGATAGAGACTGGGACGTGTGTGCGTCTCACACGCACGCGCGTCCCAGTTTCCTGTCGACGGGGGACGGGAACCCTGTCCGTCTCTGCTTCAGGGAGACGGACAGAGTTAGGGGTGGTGGGGGGGTGCGGCAAGGCGGTGGGGACCCGGGGCGACCGTCGGCGAGGCGGCGGGGACCCGGGGGGAGCCCCGTTGTAAGGGGACGCAGCGGCTGGCGGGGGATGGCGGCTGGAGAATCTTCCCAAAGCTGGGACCCACTCCATCTGTATGTATCACTACAGTTTATATATGACCACCACCTTATGGATCCCTACATCTTATGTATCCCTCCACATTATGGCCCATATTCAATGCTACGGTGAGCGCACAGCATTTTGGATTCTGCGGCGGAGAGGAGACAGGGCAGGCAGGGAGGTGCGGGGAGCACTGCGCTGGTCCCGCTCCATGCATATGTAATGAGCGGGACCAAGCACAGTGAATATTAATGAGCAGGTGCCCGCCCCCCTGCTTACATCATGTAAAAAAAATTCTAAATACATTTATGTGCTTCATGTTTTTAACTAAAAATAGTAAGACCCATCATAGAATAAAAAAAAAAAAAAAGATTTTCTGACTCCCCAAAAATAAATAGAAAACCTTTATTTTAAAAGAACACATTACAGTTGACCTAAAAAGATGTTGAATGCAAAACGGTGAAACTCACGGTGAAAGCAGTTCTCCATTCTAGCATTGAATACACTCTCGGCGAATTAGAGTCAAAACCCCATTGAAATACACCAGCGAAATTGCAGCGACTATGAAACTGAGAATTGGCCGGCATTTATTGTTCGCTTTCGGCAAACAGTGAACATTGAATACAGTGAGTATAATTTTCGATAAAAAGATTCACCGTTTCGCTGAAAAAAGGCCCAGTTCACCGAAAAAAGCGGTGAATCAAGAGCATTGAATACTGGTCTTTGTATCACTACAGTTTATGTATTACTCCACCATATGTATCACTACATCTTTTGCATTAATCTAAATTATGTATCACTACAGCTTATGCATCCTTCCACAACCATAATGTATCACTGCAGCTCATGTATCCTTCCACAACCATAATGTATCACTGCAGCTCATGTATCCTTCCACAACCATAATGTATCACTGCAGCTCATGTATCCTTCCACAATCATTATGTATCACTGCAGCTCATGTATCCTTCCACAACCATAATGTATCACTGCAGCTCACGTATCCTTCCACAACCATTATGTATCACTGCAGCTCACGTATCCTTCCACAACCATTATGTATCACTGCAGCTCACGTATCCTTCCACAACCATTATGTATCACTGCAGCTCATGTATCCTTCCACAATCATTATGTATCACAGCAGCTCATGTATCCTTCCACAATCATTATGTATCACAGCAGCTCATGTATCCTTCCACAACCATTATGTATCACTGCAGCTCATGTATCCTTCCACAACCCTTATGTATCACAGCAGCTCATGTATCCTTCCACAATCATTATGTATCACAGCAGCTCATGTATCCTTCCACAACCATTATGTATCACTGCAGCTCACGTATCCTTCCACAACCATTATGTATCACTGCAGCTCATGTATCCTTCCACAACCATTATGTATCACTGCAGCTCATGTATCCTTCCACAACCATTATGTATCACAGCAGCTCATGTATCCTTCCACAATCATTATGTATCACTGCAGCTCATGTATCCTTCCACAATCATTATGTATCACTGCAGCTCATGTATCCTTCCACAATCATTATGTATCACTGCAGCTCATGTATCCTTCCACAACCATTATGTATCACTGCAGCTCATGTATCCTTCCACAACCATTATGTATCACAGCAGCTCATGTATCCTTCCACAATCATTATGTATCACTGCAGCTCATGTATCCTTCCACAACCATTATGTATCACAGCAGCTCATGTATACTTCCACAATCATTATGTATCACAGCAGCTCATGTATCCTTCCACAACCATTATGTATCACTGCATCTCATGTATCCTTCCACAACCATTATGTATCACTGCAGCTCATGTATCCTTCCACAACCATTATGTATCACTGCAGCTCATGTATCCTTCCACAATCATTATGTATCACAGCAGCTCATGTATCCTTCCACAACCATTATGTATCACTGCAGCTCATGTATCCTTCCACAACCATTATGTATCACTGCAGCTCATGTATCCTTCCACAACCATTATGTATCACTGCAGCTCATGTATCCTTCCACAATCATTATGTATCACTGCAGCTCATGTATCCTTCCACAACCATTATGTACATAGGCGTGCGCAGCACAGTTTATTAGGGGGTGCACCACCTATTGTGCATGTCTATCAACACCCACTGGGTGCGTCTAACACCACCAATCAGGCGTGTCTACCATCTTCAAAAATCTCTCAGCCACAACATAATCTCCGGCCTATTTCACTCAGTATTTAAACTTCTTATTACTCTCTGTAACAGTTCATGTAAATAAAGTCAAAAACATATATGGATGACGCAGGTATGTAGTGATATGACAATGGTCTAGTACAATTAACAATGCAAAACACACATAATTGAATGATGGGCTCTTCTTTTAATAGCATACAGAGTACTTGTGTACTATCATGGCGCCCATCGCATCGCAGACCATAAGCCATGCGATGGTAGAATGGGTCATTCATTCAATACATGGCAGGCTTGTTTCGTGTTGGCATAAAAGAGATTACTGACAGTTCCAGGGCGCAGGCAAGATTCTCTTTTCCCTTGTTCTCAATTTACCCAAAAAAGAGAAAGAGAAAAAAAAGCACACTAGTGTAATACACTTTGATAAACTGATAAAGTACACTGTTTTCCAGGATATTGGAATTGACTGGACTCGTACCCTTCAAGGTGGTCTACTTTTTTAGGGTAGACAGTAAACGCTTCCTCCAGGGGCAGTAACGTCACCGTGTGGGTATAGATACATCCAGTGAGCACATATGGAAAAAAGACTGGTATGGTGTAATACCGTTTTTTTATTCATAAAATAACATCATAAAAGATCAAGGGTAAATTTCGTGTTGGCCTGTCACTTGTTCCCCTGACTTAATGATGGTCTCCTCTGCTGTGGTGTCTGCATGCACCGATGGTTTTGTAGGTGGCACCACAGTTAATATAATATCTCACTCTCCCACCAAATTGTCTGTGACAACAGGAGCTGCTGGATGAAGATATAGGGGGTTATTTTGGTTCACTCTTTCAAGCAAATTCCTTCTTAGAAGGACAAAACCATATGCACTGCAGGGGGGGGGGGCAGATGTAACATGTGCATAGAGAATAAGATTTGGGTGAGTTATTTTGTTTCTGTGCAGGGAAAATACTGCTTTATTTTTACACTGCAATATAGATATCACTTTGAAGTAAAACCTCGACCAAATCTAAATTTTCTGCACATGTTACATCTGCCCCACCTGCAGTGCACATGGTTTTGTCCTTCTAAGAAGGAATTTGTCAGAAAGAGTGAACCAAAATGACCCCCATAGTCCCTGAAAGAGTCAAAGTCTAAATGTGTCAGTTAAATAATACATTTACCCCATCATAGTATTAGAGTGCTGAATGACCCTCCGACAGTTGGGACTTCGACAGTGATTAGACCAACATCGGAATCAAGACTGTTAAAAGCCTGACAGTCAGGAGACCGGCTTACAGGAGCTATTCTCTCACGTGTGGGTCGAGGAAGAATAGAAACTGTGGCGAGTGCAGCCCTCATACCACACCCATGTATTAAGCCTGGAGAAGTGATAAAGTGAAAGGTGATAATGCACCAGCCAATCAGCTCCTAGCTGCATTTTTCAAACCCAGCCTTAAGTTGACAGTTAGAAGCTGATTGGATGATGCGTTATCACCTTCCACTTTATCACCACTTTATTACGTCACCGGGCTTAATACATCTGCCCCAACGTACAAAGTGTTTTATGTACAGGTTTCTTTACATTTTACAATTGGTGATTGTGGCACTATTGTTTCCTGACAACAAATTATAGACGAATCTCGGGACCTTATTCAGGTTGGAACCGGCGGCTGCGTGTGAGGACGGACCGGTCCGAACGGATCGCTCACTCTTTCGGTGAGCGCGAGTCCACCCATAGAACATCCGCACAGGGACGGTGAGATAAGCCGACAAAGGGGAGTGGTGTGCATATGAGTGTACGCTACTGTGCTCGGACGAATCACATCCTATTCGCTCGGGGACTGGGCGTGTTTCTCCGATCGTAAGAGGAAGCGTATGTCCGAGCACGGTGGCGTACGCTTCTCCAATAAATGCCCATGCAAATATTCCCTTTGAAGTTACCTTCTAACAATTAAGCAATTATCCTAAGTGTTTGATTTTTTTTATTGCTTTATATGACCTCACTTGTCTCCCTTAATTAAACTACAATTGAACCCTCATGACATATATATTTCTTGTGTTCTAATGTGAATCTTTCATCACTATCAATGTGTCCACCAACTTTTATTTTAAATACAAAAAAAAATATATATATATATATATATATATATATATATATATATATATAACGTAGAGTGCAATGCTGCACACCCCTTGGTTACAGCCTTGAAGTGCTAGACCACATAAATGTAATTAGGTAGACTTAGAATCAGAGGCAAGCACATTCTGTTTCATCGAATGAAAAAAAGTCTTTTATATTTCAAATAAGTGGACAGTCCATTACATCAAAGAAGTGCAGTCTGTTACAGCAGAATCCATAATGCAAGTATTCACAAGTATACCATAGTCGACAGCAGCACAGGATGGACGTCCATAGGTAGATTATTCATGCTCGACGGCCGTTTCGGTTGTCTGTCACCGTCGTCAGGAGCATGAATAAACAGGCCCCAGGATCAGATATATATGGCACAGACAATTAAGTGAAACCGGACACACCTGCTCACCTGTCCAACCAGCGACATACTCTCCTCCATTCAATGCACAGACCCAGGTGCACGTGGATGACATCATGCAGGAGCCGGGTAACGCCGGTCACCACGTGTGTCTCCAAGGCAAACAACTGAGACGCAGATAGCCGGCGTCATCACAAGCAGCCGGAAGCTAGCTGGGGGTGTGACCCCAGGCGGCGTCCGCTGTCATAGTAACAACTAAACGGCATCTTATGACGCAGCTAGTGCAAGCGCTGTAGATACGGTGGAAACCTGAATAAATCAGGAACCACCAATCCAGCATTGCTAAAACACTGCCGCTCAATGAAATCACAGGTTATCATAACTGGTTACCGATTTTCATCGGATCGCCAGTGACCACCTAGCGAAAAGTCAAAAAATTGGAGAGGCATAGAGTATACAGTCAACTGGTGTGGGCGGGAGGCGTGTCCATTACATGTCATCACAATACTCCAATGTCAAAATTTAACCATACATATCAAAATATGAAATATATTGGACCATCACACAAATATAGATACATAAAGAGCAGAAAAGTAATACAGAAAAATAAACATATTCAAAAAACGAACAAATCATAAATAACTATGAAATGAATGATCTTCATTTAGTCCTTTAGGGGAGACACAGTCCAACTGGTGGATCCAGTAACATTCCCTTTGTAGTAGGAGGTTTCCACGATCTCCTCCCCTTCTCAAGGGTGGGACATGGTCAATGGGTAAAAATCGAAAATCCTTCATTGTATGCTTTAAATTGAAAAAATGTCTGGCCACAGGGGGGGTATTGGCATCCATTGTGACAAGAGCCTTTTTTATAGAGGAGCGGTGCATTGTAATCCTCTCTTTAAGCGTCCGTATAGTTTTCCCTATGTATATAAGCTTACAAGAACAAATAATTGCATACACAACATATCGAGAATCACAATCTAGATGGTGTCTAATTGGATATGATATTGCTGTAATAGGATTTTGTAAAGCATTGGTAACAATCACAAATTGGCAGTTGACACATTTAGCGCATTTAAAGCTGCCATTTTTTGGAGACAACCAATTTTGGTGCTTTATAGGTAACAGGTCTGATTTAGCTACTATATCTTTCACATTCCTACTCCTCTTGTAACTAAACATAGGAGTGTTTTGACAGAATGGACCCATAACACTATCTGACTGCAAAATGTGCCAATGCTTAAGTACAGTTTCTCGTATTCTAGTGGATGCTGTCGAGTAGGTACTCACAAAAGTCATTCTATTTGAATCTTGCTTTCTGACAGTTGCTGACAGGGACTGCTCTTGGGGAAGAACCATGCAACGTTGTATGGCTTCACAAATTTCTTGCTGAGGGTATCCCCTCTCAAGAAATTTGTCACCCATCTCCAGTAATGCAGCAGACAGTTCATCATTATCAGATGTTACCCTTCTAACCCTCAAGAGCTGCGAAAAAGGCAAACCACGTTTGAGGGGAGTCGGATGAAAACTGTCTGAGGCCAATAACGTGTTTTTATCTGTCGGTTTCCTAAATATTCTAGTCACAAATGTGCCATCAGTAATACCCACATTAACGTCCAAAAAGCTGATTTGCGACTCACTGTATGACATAGTGAATCTTATTGGGGTGGGCAAAGCATTGAGCAAATCAACAAAGTCTGTCAAGAGTTTGGCTCCACCAGTCCACACCATGAACAGGTCGTCTATGTAACGAACGTAAAATGTTATAAAAGATGAAAAAATGGAATTTGACATAATGTACTGATTTTCGTACATATGCATGTACAAATTGGCATAGGCTGGGGCCATATTGGACCCCATAGCCGTGCCTTGGAGCTGCAAATAAAAAGCATTTTCAAACAGAAAATAATTCTTAGTAAGCACGACCTCCATTAATAACAAAAGAAAATTTACATTCGGACCTGCATAGTGCGGACTGGCGGACACCAAACTCCTGACAGCATCTAATCCCTTCTTGTGTACAATGTTTGTGTACAAACTTGAGACGTCCAGGGTCACAAGTAGTGCGTTTGGGGGTACAGTTCCTAATTTTTTTAATTTAAGAATGAAATCTGTGGTGTCACGTAGATAGTATGCAGTGTTCTGGACTACTGGCTGTAGCCAGAAATCTATGAACTGTGACAACGGTTGACAGATTGATCCACAAGAGGAAACAATCGGTCGACCGGGGGGTTTGACCATGGTCTTGTGGATTTTGGGTAAGATGTAAAGGATCGGGGTACGTGGATGTGTCTGAGTCAAAAACTCAGCTGTTTTTTCATCAAGCCAATTATTACCCAATCCTAATGAAATGATGGAATCAATTTCTTTTTTATATTTGTAGGTGGGGTCATATATATATATATATATATTTGGGACTTGTGTATTATCAGGGCGCCCATTATGTAGTTTACGTAGTTGTGTATTCAGAATACCAATACAGCACTATCCTGGCTACGTAAACTACGTAAGTGGCTCTGGAGCCCTAAAAATACACAATGTTTAATATCCCCACTATCCACATCATACCCCCAGTATCCACGTCGACGTGGAGTTGATTTTAAAAAGTGTGGCGAGCCACCAAGCCCGAAGCGTGGTGAGCGCAGAGAGCCCTGCGAGGGGATGCTGATACGAGTCCCCATCACGGGGCTTGCTGCGCTCGCCACACTTTATAAAATCAACTCCATGCTGACATGGATACTGGGGGTATGACGTGGATAGTGGGGTAAGATGGCTGGCCTATACTTACCCACCACCGGCCCGGGCACCATGTCGATTCCCGCTGACTCACGCTGGGATCCACGGTGACTCCCCGGCAGTCGCATTCAGTCCCCCTGCTCCAGCACTCGCCATGGACGCTGTACGCAATTAGCGTAGTGCCGCTGGGGGAGCAGGGAAACCATGTGGTGCGCCGCCAGCGGCACTATGCTGAATTACGTACAGCATCCGCTGCAAGTGCCGGAGGAGGGGGACTGAACACTGATGGTGGGGAGTGACCGTCGCTGCCTCCGGGGAGTAACCGCCGCTGCCGCTGGGGAGTCATTGGGGATCGCCGCCCGGAGGAGGGTAAGTATAAACCACAACGAAAAACAGAAAAACAGGAATGTCCTGTTTACATGGGTGCACCTATAGTATTAAAATTCAAACTTTTATTAGGTATATAATTAAGAAAAAATACTGCGAAATGTTTAAAATTGACAAGAAGAAATGGACAAACAACGATTAAAGTAGGAAAAGGACAATTATTAAAATGAAGGTGGCAGACAGGTTGCTCTCCCTGATTTCACTTATGTGGGGAGGAATGTCCTGTTTACATGGGTGCACCTATAGTATTAAAATTCAAAAGTGTGTGTGGACGTTGTGGGTGTTTTTCACAGTAAATGTTTAAAGTAATGCTGTCCACCCAAGAGGTAACGGCACTGTCACTGCTTAGTATCGGTGGACCAGGCACATGGCTGTTTACCCTATTACCCAGATAATAACTGGGACAAGTTAGTGGGTTGCACTATATGAAGTGTCTGGTTATTAAATGAACTTTAAATTCTATGAGGCTAATATATCTCCACTGCGAGCCCGCATGTGGAGGATAGTACTAATAGCCTATAAGTGGCCGGCTTACAGTCGTTTCCCGTTCTTGTCTTATTAGGATCTATCAGGCTATTGCATTGTGGTATTCAACGCAATGCTCTGAGATCACTAATGATAGACAGGAGCGTGTATACGCCGGTTCTCACTAGCAGTTACTAGTAATGGTGCTCAGCCATCCGTACGTCATCCGTGCCTGTAATCTGAGCTCAGTGGCTGGGCACTTCAGAGGTCGGGTTTGGCTGTTGCTAGTACCGTATTTTTACGGACCATAAGACGCACCTGACCATAAGACGCACCTAGTTTTTGGGGAGGAAAACAGGGTGAAAAAATATTCTGAACCACAGTGCCCAGGTGCAGTCACTGCCACCCAATGCCCTGGCATAGCACTATAAAATAATAGTGGACAGTGGTTTTACAGCAAGTGTGGTATTATACATAGATTCATGAGATGAGAAGCCCCTACAATAACCACATGCAGCAACTGTGTGGCTTCTGCTGCAGCTCCTCCTATACACACAGTGTCTGCGGAGGCCTGGAGGCCCTACCCCAGCCAGCTCATATGCCAACAGGCTGCTCAATGAACTAAAAGCAGTGACACCGGTGCCCGGTCCTTCAGTGTACGCCTGACTGGCGACATGTAAACAACACGCACATCCATGTACATACACGTGTTATAATTTATAAGCCCAGAACTTGAGAGACTAATATTTAATAACATCAGGAAATAAAGAAGTTAGTACAGCCTGACTTACTTGTTGGTATTGTTGCTGGCAGACAGGCTGTACTTACAGAAAACAGGAGAGAGAGCCTGCACATTCTTCTCCTCTCTCTCCCCAAGCAGCACCATACGCTGGCTCCGCTGCATGCAGCAGCCTGCATGCACAGCCAATCACTGTGCTGCAGGCTGGTGCAAGAGGCTCTATTGGACTGCTGAGCTGTCGCTCAGCTGTCCTACCTATTGTGCTTCTATATACAGCACCGGTGGCTGTCAGGGTAGCGCGCAGCCAGGAGCTCATTACCGCAGATTGGGGGGTGGGGGGCATAGGGAGGGTGATCATGGAGCCCCGCTACTTCCACTGCTCCTCCGTCCCCCGTGCTGACCCGGCACTCGCTTCCAGCTTATACGGCAGGATGGGGGGTGCTGGCGCAGCGCCCGGGCGGCACTAGCAGAGGTGGACAAGCCGTGCAGTCCTGTGGTGGCAGGTGTGGCTACGCGGCTTGTCTGCCTCTGGAAACGGCCCTGGCCCCACTTCCTGGCACTGACAACGTCTACTGTAACCTGAGAGACGCTCACGGCAGCCACCTATCAGGTAAACGGACTCCAGTACTGCATTTCCTACCAGCTCTCTGCCAGCTTCCTGTTGGCTGCATATATCTGGCCAGGCACTCGGACTAGGTCTTATTTGCTCCAGCTGTCCACATTCGGTCCATAAGACGCACATAGTTTTTTTCCCACATTTTGTGGGAGAAAAAGTGCGTCTTATGGTCCGAAAAATACGGTACCTCTTGTACTCCACTACCCTCACAAGGGCTGTGAAATAACGTCAAAGGCTCACACATATAATCAAAATAACATCCTAGTAATAAAAATAATAAATAGTGATGAGGAGAGCTAGCTCTGTCTGCGCACCGCTAGCCGACACGCAACTCCCAGAACAGCTTTTTCAAGGCCTTGATATAATATATAATATATTCAATATTTCGTCCAGACAACTCAGTGAAGTAGAGTCAAAATTACTACAAAAAGGATTGAAATTTTCCCCTTCCACAGACGCCAATATTTTCACACTATTCATTGAACTTAATCGCTATATCCGCACTCTATGCAGGCAGAGATATTTTTTCTCACAGAAATCCCTAAAAGATTATGACCCAGGATCCCCAATCCTGCTAGATAGTGGCGATCAAACTTCCTTGGACATATTGGCAGAACTGTGGACTGAAAGTAATGATTCTCCCAAAAAAATCTTTGATATAGACAAATCTAAATTGAAAAACAAATCTGATTTTTTTCCGATAAAGGCCAAAGGAATGAGCATTGAGTCTTTTTATAAGACCACTCTCGATGACTTTAAACAACTCTGCTCCTCTGATGGGCATAAATCCGGATACAAATGCCGAGATAATCTTACAAAGTGGGAGAAGAGAGCCCTTGTCGGCCTCACTGGAGACACTTCCATTGTCTTCAGGGAGGCCGACAAGGGAGGAGGAATTGTCATACAGGATCGAGCATGTTATGTGGACGAGGCACTCCGCCAACTGTCCAATTTGTCTTTCTATACAAAATTAACTACTAATCCGACACAATCATACATTTTAGAGCTGAAGGCACTCCTTGAACCAGCCACTTTGGACTGTGTCATCACTAAAGATGAATATTACTTTTTATTTAATCCTCACCCTTTGGTTCCCATTTTTTATCACCTCCCCAAGATTCACAAGCACCTCACTTCCCCACCTGGTCATCCTATTATTTCTGGTGTCCAATCACTTACCTCCAACCTCTCACAATTTGTTGACTCCCATTTACAATCACACGTTACCACCCTCAGATCACACATCCGTGATTCAACCCACTTTTTAAATTTAATAAAAAATGTTGTCTGGAAGGAGACTTATCATTTCTTAACTCTTGATGTAGAGAGTCTCTATTCAAATATACCACATGAATTAGGTATCAAAACCATCTCTAAAAGATTAAAAGAGGATGGTGCTCCAAGTTATGCCAACCTCTATATGGGGGAGGTTGAGGACCAACTTATTTGGGGGTCCTCCTTTGGGGCGAATCTGGTCCTCTATGGCCGTTATATAGATGATTTATTCTTTATTTGGGATGGGGATATCACGTCTATCACTTCATTTGTTGCTCACTTAAATTCTAATTCTTTCAATCTTAAGTTCACTCACGATTATCACCCATATACCATTAATTTTCTTGATCTCACTTTGAGGAGTGCTGACGGCTCTATTCAGACCAGTAACTACCAAAAACCAGTGAATACAAATTCTTATCTGAATTTTAAGAGTGCCCACTATCCCCCTTGGGTGAAAAATATCCCCAAGGGACAGATGTTACGACTTAGACGTAATTGCTCTGATTTAAAAACCTTTGATAACCAAGCTAAGGATCTCATTACCGCATTCCAACACTGTGGATATCCCTCTCAATTAGTTCAAGATGCATACAAATCGAGTAGAGAGAGAGATAGAGATGCTTTACTGTGTGGCGGACGTCCCACAGATTCTTCTTCAACTAGAGAGAGTCGTATTTCTTTTATCTCTACTTTCAACAGAGACTATCAAGAAATACAAAAAATTATTAAAAAAAATCACTCAATATTAAAACAAGATCCCTTATTAAAAGAGATACTACCACCCCAGCCCTCTTTCATATTTAGAAAAAATAAATCATTAAAAAACTTACTAGCTCCAAGTTGTTTAAAATGTCCAAAGATACCATCTCAAATATCCACTCCATCACTGGACTGGCTCCCAACAAAACCATTGGGTTGTTACAAATGCGGTAGCAGCCAATGTATTACCTGTGATTTTATTACCAATAAATTAACTACAATAAATACACCTACTGAAAAAATTTAAATAAAGGGGTTTATCAACTGTAATACTACTTTTGTTATTTACCTCCTCACCTGTACCTGCAATTTGAAATATGTGGGCAGGACCACTCGGCCTCTAAGGACTAGGTTCCTTGAACACCGCCGCAATATCATTAAAGGGTCCTTACTTCATAGTGTTTCAAGGCATTTTGCCGAACACCATGAAAACAACCCCAAACAGCTAAAACTAACAGGACTGGAGCATGTGCCACCCACTAAAAGGGGTGGTGACAGGTTCCGCACCCTATGTAAACAAGAAATATTTTGGACCTTTAAAATGGATTGCCTTTTCCCCAGGGGTCTAAACGAGGCAATGGAACATTGTCTTTTGATTCCCCCTTCTTTTCTGTTTTTCTCTTTTCTGTTTTTTTTTTTTTTTTTTCTCTCCCTGAAAAATTATCCATTTGATTTGGTTTATGTCCCAACATCCCATTGAAATAATACATGTCATCTATATTCAAATTGATAATAATAAAAATTGTGGGTCATACTATAAAAAGCTTCTCTTCTTGTTATATTGAGATAAAATACCTGATATATTTCTCTTAAATATATAAATGTATTGCTTTATAAAAGGTTCATCTTTTGCTATATATAAATTTGACACAAGCTAATACACACTGTCTCTTTAAGACCTCGTATCACTTACTTTATTTTTAAAGTTGTTAAAAAAGTTATAAAAGTTTAAATACTCTATAGTATCACAAATATGTGAGCTATCTGATATCTATTTACCTGATTTTATGCTTATGTATGTTCTATTATGGATTTTGAATACAAACCCTTGGGATATGTACAAGATACTGCGATCACGTGACCTCTGGAACGCACAATGCGCTCCACACACCTATGTAATCATTGGTCACGTGACCGTGTACATATTGGTCCATTGTTAGGACCGTGATGCATGTATAAACAGACGCTTCAGCTTGTGACACGTGTCCGCTCTCTTAAGCTGCTATGATTGGGCAGCAATCTGTCTCTCATCCTACTACACACACCTCACTTCCGAGACGATAGCGGAAGTGATCCGACCTGGTCTTGCTATGGAACGCATGTGCGCTCCAACCACGAATTAACATACACATACACGACTATTGCCGAGTCCCGCTTTCACTTCCGGGGTGGAAGCGGAAGTGATCCGGCTCGGCCTCTATTTGGAACGCATATGCGCTCCATTCACGTAAGAGCTCTAATGATAACATTTACAAAAAGTTAATTCCTAGCAGATCGCAATTCACTACCCAGTCATCTCCATCATATGGAAGCATGGTAGGACCGGGTTGACTGCATGGACATATGTCCATTTATACATCCTTCATCTCATTCCGATCACGTGACCAATTCCAGTCATGTGACCGGAGTTAATAACTAAATTAAATGTTTATACGTATTTACTGCGAATTTTTGTCTCATATTGATTATTTATATTTATTATTAAGATATATGTCTGCCTCCTTATCCTTATACTTATGTTTTGTATGGTATTTGAATTAGAATCAATAATTGAACCTCACAGGTGCAATGATTCCCTCATTAAGAATGGTATATATACCTGATCTAGGTTCATAGCCCCCCACACCTTTGATAAAGCTGCAGGACGCAGTGAAACGCGTTAGATGATTGCCCCCCCACCTCTGGACACAGCTGTGACAATCTGTCAGATTTGGATACTATCTCCACTCATCATTCCATTTGGACATTCGTTTTTGGCGGACACCGTGCATGATAAATTACTGGTCAACACCATCTACACCAGTATGGACTGCTACTAAGCACGGAAGCCACATCCCTATCCCATTGCTGGAACTCCTATCTGGGTGAAATCGCTTCAGACAATCTCCGGTGATCTGAGATATTTACATCAGTCTCTCACCCAAATAAAAGGTCTGATTTACATCAAGCGACTACCTCCAGCGGCATCCAACATAGCCGCAAACATCGTGAGGATCCCCAGTATTATCCACATCCAAAGGATCCACAACCCATTGCTGGTAACGTGCACTTACCTGTTTTCTCCAAAAGTGTCGACACAGCACATTCTCTTGTGTCCATTGAGGCGGGACATTTCCTCATTATTTTGATTTTTATATTCATTCCAGTTTACTTTTATCCCCCCCCCCTTTCATCCATTATACCATTATCATATTGTTTTTATCCATTTAATTATTTGTCTATTGTATTTACATGTATTTTAAGAAACAGTAAAATTGTTATACCTTTCCAATTATTGGTATTATTTCATTGATTTAAGCGCTGCTTGACTCACCTAGTGTGAGTCCCCCCCCTTTTTTTGTAGATCTAGATACAAGTCAAGGATTTAGATATTGGAGACTTCACCCCTCCTGGCTGACCCAGTTGGGTGATGTTGAGGAATTCGGGGCCCAGTTGGATGGGTTTTTTGGGAATAATATCAACTCGACTAAATCTACTTGTGTTTGGGATACTTTCAAGGCGTATTTGAGAGGGTTGCTAATTAAGAAGATCTCGATAATGAAATCTAAATATCGTGAAAAAGATCTTAGGTTAGAGTCCGAAATGAGAGAGCAAGAGCAGAAATACCTCCTTGATAGGGCAGAGTTAACAAGGATACAGTGGTTGGAAGCTCAACAAAAGTGGGTTGAGCACCTTCAAGTCATAACAGAATATCGGTTATTAAAGCAGTCACACCACATCTATATGAATAGTGATAGATCCGGTAAATATCTGGCCTATTTATCTAAGGTAGAAAGTGCCCAAAAAATAATAGTTAGTATCCGCTGAAGGACAGGAGAGCTGAAGACAAATGCATCAGAAATAGCGGCAATATTTCTTGAACACTATAAGGAGGTTTATCAATCCAGGGTCACTAAAGGTAGAGAGGAGATTGAGGAATACATGAATGGAATGGATATACCTAAATTGTCACAAGAAAGCTGTGATTTGTTGGATTCACCTATTACTCTTGAGGAGGTGCAGCTGGCAATTGATGCCCTATCGATGGGCAAAGCTACTGGAATTGATGGTCTCCCAGGAGAAATCTATAAGCAATACAGAGGTGTAATTGCTCCCAGGCTGCTGCACTTTTTCCAGAGTATGGATCTAGAAGGGAAAATGGCGGATTCCATGACGGAATCAATAATTACGGTTATACCCAAAGCTGATAAGGACCCCACATTGGTGGACTCCTACAGGCCAATCTCCCTGATTACTGCTGATGCCAAAATCTTCGCGAAGATATTGGCGACTAGACTGGGCGGAGTAATCAGGGAGATAGTACATACCGATCAAACAGGATTCATGAAGGGGAACTCCACAGCTATTAATATACGTAGAGTTTTCACCTTTATGCAAACAGCGGATATTATGGGTAATAATTTTGCAATCGCGTCTTTCGACGCAAATAAGGCCTTTGATTCGGTGGAATGGATGTAGTTGAGATGTGTTATGCGTGCCTTGGGTTTTGGCCCTGAGTTTACAAGATGGGTGTTCCTCCTGTATCAGAATCCAAGGGCCAGAATCCTAGTGAATGGATATATTACGGATTCTTTCCAATTGAATCGAGGCACTAGACAGGGGTGCCCCCTCTCCCCTCTCCTCTTCGCAATAGCAATTGAGCCAGTTGCTTGTAAATTAAGAGCGGCGATGGGAGAGGTGAATTGGGGCACAAGACCGATATGGTATCCCTGTATGCGGATGATCTCCTGGTGGGCTCTACAGAGTATGAAAGGGATTTACCATTAGCGGTGAACTGCATTGAGGAGTTTGGCCGATATTACGGACTAGTGGTGAATCGGAATAAATCACATTTGCTTGTAGCCCGAAGAGAAGGGAGCTGTGAATATGATAACTATGAAGGTCTATCCATGGTAGATAGGTTCAAATAATTGGGGGTCATGATCTCTGAAGATCACAATGAATTTGTAGTAGATAATATTGACCCTTTAATAGTATGGTTAAAAGTGAAATGTAAAAACTGGCTAAACTCCCATTGACTATGCTTGGAAGGGTTAATCTGGTAAAAATTTCAATATTGCCGAAATTTCTGTATGCACTTCAGCAGGCCCCTACTTTTATCTCTAATGAGGTGTTCAATTGGATGAACAGCATCATTTCCTCACTTATTTGGAAAAATAAAAACCCAGAGTTAAACGAGACACATTAACTAGAGAGCGGAGAAGAGGAGGGATGGCACTGCCCAATTTCAAAATGTATTACTATGCAGCACAACTTGCCCATCTGCGGGCATGGATCAGGATGGATGAGGCCTCGGTAGAACTGAAGGAGTTTATAAGGAGGGCAGCCCCAGGACTTACCCCAATCCAGGCAATATTAACGGCGGGAAATGGTAGAAGGGTTCCCCCTATGATAAAACAGGCCATGAAAATCTGGAAATGGATAAATAGGGAAATGGATTATGATGGGGTTGATCCCGAAACCCACATATTTTTATTAGATCCATTGAAACAACTCACTTTGCATCACGGCTCTATGGTCTGGAAGCAGTATAATATAAACTCCATTGGACAAATATATGAGGGTAATCTTATTAAATCCTTCGCTAAACTGCGGGAGGAATTCCATCTTCTACAGAGTATGTTCTACAGATTCTTACAAATGAGGAGTGCGCTTAGTCAATACAATAGAGATAATGTCCAACAGATTCTTGAATCCTCGACTAAAAAATTCCTAAGTAAAATGTTATAGATTTATCATGGAAATGACTCAGTGTGGAAATGGAGGGGCTACTTTTAAAATGGTCTAATGATATCCCGGACCTAACTTTAGAACAATGGAAGAGGGCATTGGCGGCTCAGAGTACTGCCACGAACTCGAGTAGGATCCAACAGGTACAATTTAATATTACCCATTACTATTCTCAGTATCACACGATAAAGTAAGGTTCTAAGCACTAATGGTAAATGGCAACGATGGATGAGGGGTACCCTCAAGGAAATAAGGGAAATATCCCTTACGGTTTGGGGGATAGCCTCAACACTATAATACACATTAAACAGTACTGCACTAATGAGTTAAATAATAGATAAGTGTATTGAAAGGAATGGATGTTTGTGGCGATAAATGCCGACAGGTTGCACAAAAGAATATAGGAAGAAAAACACGATAGATAGACCTTACAGGTCTCAATAGATTGTAAAAGGGGATATGTATGTCATTAAATAAAGTAAATTAGTAGGTCAAGAATAAAGGAGGTTATTCTGGTTGGTGCGTAAATTTCTGAATTATTTCGGAGCGGACCACACGCCACGCTGTGAGGACATCGTACGAAGAAACGCCCACCGGTCCTCCGCATTCGGACGGACTCAAACTGAGGGCGTGTTTACGAACTACATCCAAACCTTGCGTGTGCGGTGGACACACACATATTCTGCACGGTCTTACAACGTCTGCACGGTCTTACCGCGTCAGAACGGATGGGAACCTGGCCGTACGCACCGATGCGGTGTATTATCGCAAAACTCACTACTATTATCTGAACTCATAAATTGGTCACATGACCCACTTATACAATTAGGCAACCTCATTAAAAAGTGTTTGTTTGGAATTGGAATCAATTAAATCCTAATAGATACTTAAACACATTACTACCACATTCATTACAGACATTAACCCTTACATCATGTGAAGTGCTATTTATTCATTGTTACCCCTTTATCTAGGTTTTATGTATGCATATTATATCATAATTGCACGTGAAATGCAATATTCTACAATGTGCTAATTATTACTAACACATACTAAAGGAAACTTAAAAACAGTTATAAACAGTGTGTGTGTGTGTGTATTTTGTTGTTTTGATAATGTTAATTGCTCTACAATTATAGTACATTTGTGTATTGCAAGGATGTGCACACTACAATAACATACATCTATATACAGTATGTACCTTTTGCTACTGAAAAATATTCTAAACAATTTACACATATACTGTTTAATGTCAAAAAAACACACAGACAACTTCTAACTGTTAACAACTGTTTATTTTTTAAACAAAATATTGAAAAGTAATTAATTTAAAACAAAAACTTTACAGCAGCAGGTCTGTTAAGTCCTGCAGGTCTGCCAGGACTAGGTGCAGGTGCTCCCTCAGTCGCAGGAGGGCCCCACGGACACCCTCATCTGCTTGGGTAGGCTCATCTGTGGGCATGTTAAAGGGGGTAAAATTAGTAATGATATTCATGAATACATTTAACATAGTCATCCATAAATCTAATAAATGCAAGGTGACATGTATATATATATATTTATATATATGTATATAGAGACATATATAAATATATATGACACATACATATATACATACATGCATACATACTAAATGTTACGCCTGTTTTTGTCCCTCTACCCTTTACTCTGTAGAAGACCTCACAGTCATAGTGCTCCTTCTGAATCCCAACCCACCCATGACTAAGCTGCTGCTGCTGTTGTCCTTTGACATGAGAAGCATGTAATGAGCTCCACCAATAACAACTCATCAAAAACCGCTCAGTGTCTGTTCTCTGATGCAACGTGGCATGGGACTTAGTCAACTCTCAGGAATGCACAGTACACTTGTGCAATCATGGATGGCTTGGCTGCTGATGGTCTGCTCCATAAATCATTGTCATATTGCCAGTTAGGTGAAGCTTCAGCACTAACTCCCATGCACAAAATCATTATTAAGACAAAATCAACCAACAATTATGTTGGCAAAAATACATGCCTGTCAAAGAGGAAGTAGCACACATTACTGTCTTCATTACTGTCTTCTGTACTTGAAGTGTTGGTGCTATACTTTTCTTGTGAAGCCACCTGATGTCTTCCTAATGATTCTGCTGTGGCTATGTATGAAAAGAATACATTTTTGTACATTTTTTTTCTTCAAAATTCCTGTTATGGTACCTTTAATTTTTGGCATGTGCCAAATAACATGCTCTTAAAATTTTATGTTTTCCCTAACTGTAATAAATTTTTCTTTTTATCCCCAAATGTGTGCTGTTATTGGTGAATGTAAAAGTGACATGTATATTTATATTAGTGATAGCAAGTTCTGTCCATTGCTTGCAGTGTAAATGTGTGTAAAAAATGCAGCCGTGCTTTCAGCATAGATTTGTGTGTTTTGTAATGGCCCATTTAAGCTGCAATGGTTCCAATTGAAGCAATGACAAGAGTGTAATTAATGAGTAATGAGTAGAGGAGTGGATTGTATTGTGTTCAGCTGACTGTGGTTCAGGTGCGGCCGAACTAATTAGGCGTTCCGAATGCCTAGCGCATGACCGAGTGGTTTCCGCAAAGCAATACTTGCTTATGGCTACCGCATATTTCCTGCCTTTTGGTTTGTTTGCAGTCGGTGTTCGGTCCGAATGCACGCCTACCAGAATTAGTGCACTCCCTCGTGTATGCCCATGTTTACGCCCAGTTTAGCCCACTTTGAAACTACACCCCTGTGCAGGTCCGAATGACGCCCATATTACGCCCATATCTCCCGAGTGAATGCGGTGCACTTTTCTGTACGGTATTAGTGAGAAGGAGTACGGAGACCTTGCGTGGCACATGCGCATAGCGTTGCCCACGCATGCGCAGACGGCTAAAAAACGCCATTCGAAAGAATTCGGAAAATTACGCATCGACCAGAATAAGGCCCAATGTGACAGATAGACCTCACACGTATCACTAGAAAGTAAAAGCGCGTATGTATACACTATGCACTAAATAAAGTAAATCAGGTAGGCTAAGGTAACTAGGCTATTGGGTAAAATGAGTCTGTTTAGGATAGATGACCGACGGGAAAAATGGATGAATATTCTATAGAACCTAAAAGGGTACCGTGCACGTTAACCACGTTAAACAATAAACTTAAGAAAACAACCAAGGAGAAAGATGTCTGGATGCTTTTAATATGTCTAGTTTGTAATTATCAACTGTAAATATTAAGATGAAGAATTGTTAAGGTCTATGTTGATCTCTGTCTTTTGTATATGTTATAAAAACCAATAAAGAAGATTTAAAAAAAAAAAAGTGTCAGCTCCCCTCCATGTGTGGAAGCTGGCATAGCGGTATTGAGCAGAGTGGCGCGTGGCATCAGGGGTGGGCTTCCCTCCATGTGCACAGGGCAGCCGAGAGGAAAAATGTGGCCTAAGTGTGGCGGGTGTGGGCACCTCCCGCACTTAGGCCACACCCCCAAAATGTTTAGCGGAGGGTGGAAGAAAACTGGAAGCATGTGCTGTGCTGACAGCAGGCTCAGCATGACCTCTCACGCTGTCAGTGAGACAATCATGCTGAGCCTGCTGTCAGCACAGAACTGTTAAGTGTGTGCTGCTGTTGCTACCTGGGAGGGATGGAGGGGATGTGAGGGGTCGGACCAGGGCCCGGGTCCCCTCCAGCAAGCCAGGGCCCGGGTAATTAGTACCCGCTCCCCCCCTCTCGGCTGCCCTGTGTGTGCAGCATGGAGCGGCAGAGATGTAACTATTCACCGCCGGTCCATCAGTGGCAGCAGGGGTGGGCAGTGGCGCACAGGCTCGCATCTGCAGAGGCAGGATGTGGAGCGCAGCCTCGTGATAACTTAGTGCTGCGCTGATAGGCCAATCTGAAACTCTGTGAGAGACGCTGATAGGCCAATCTGTAACTCGGTGACAGACGCTGATAGGCCAATCTGTGACGGACTCCACCCAGCGTTATACACAGGCTGGCGGGGGGCATTGTGTGTATAATGCTGGGCGTGTTCCCTACTTCTGGACTTTTCACTTGGGTGGGGGGCGGAGTGTGTATAACGCTGGGCAGGGGGCGGTAACTTTGTGTGTATAATGCTGGCCGGGGGCCTGTCAATCACCTGTGTAACTCCGCCCAGCGTTATACACAACTCCGCCCAGCGTTATACACACAGATGTGGCTAAATATATAAGAGATATTCCTTTTACACACTGTGCATACTGCTATTTATAAGACAATCAGTAAAGGAGATAATCGAATTAAGTGTCTTGTATTCTCATCTATAGGCATTTTTTGTTGTCCTGTCAAAGAAACCTCTTTTATCTTTGACAACTGTTGCATGTTCAATGTTTGTAGAAATGTGTATGTCCTAACAGTTGGTTCCTCCATATTTTAATTAAATATCTAAATAAAAGTTAAATTTTAAAACAATAACATTTACAAGTTGTGCCCCCAAAAAAGAGAGAGTTCTTTTCTTTCCTTTTTACTGAGATCTGGTTTTCATCAGGAGCCTTTTCTTCTCCAAATACTTAAGCCTGAAGTTAATGTCATGTAGTTTGACCCAGTTAGAGGTTGGGAGGTCACAGTATTAGCAGACCTGGGGAAGTGCTTAGCTTTGATTGGAGGAGAGTGTACAGTACCAAGTTCTTTTTTTGTGAGTATTTCCTGTTTCCCCCTATTTTTGCAATAGTCCATCTCCACTAACCTCCAAACTTTCAAGTGTTCCCTGAAAACTCACCTCTTCAGGCAAGCCTATCATATTTAAGTTCTACACGCATAACCCTCTGAGGCACTTATGTATTATATAGCTTCCCTTCTGGACTTGTAACTTGGTGGGACTGCTATGCTATTACTGGTGCCTGTCCTTGTGTTTCCCTCCTATATCCCTATAGATTGTAAGCTTGCAGCAGGGCCCTCCTACCTCCAAGGCTGTCTGTTGTTACCCAGTTTGTTTATCACTGTCTACTATTGTAAGGCGCAATGGAATCTGCTGAGCTATATAAGAAACTGTAACGGAATCTGCTGCGCTATATAAGACTCTGTAACGGAATCTGCTGCGCTATATAAGACTCTGTAACGGAATCTGATGTGCTATATAAGAAACTGTAATGGAATCTGCTATGCTATATAAGACACTGTAACGGAATCTGCTGCGCTATATAAGACACTGTAACGGAATCTGCTGCTATATATAAGAAACTGTAACGGAATCTGCTGTGCTATATAAGACGCTGTAACAGAATCTGCTGCGCTATATAAGACACTGTAACGGAATCTGCTGCGCTATATAAGACACTGTAACGGTATCTGCTGCGCTATATACGATGCTGTAACGGAATCTGCTGCGCTATATAAGAAACTGTAACGGAATCTGCTGCGCTATATAAGACACTGTAACGGAATCTGCTGCACTATATAAGACACTGTAACGGAATCTGCTGCACTATATAAGACACTGTAACGGAATCTGCTGCACTATATAAGACACTGTAACGGAATCTGCTGCGCTATATAAGACACTGTAATGGAATCTGCTGCACTATATAAGACACTGTAACGGAATCTGTTGCGATATATAAGACACTGTAATGGAATATGCTGCGCTATATAAGACACTGTAACGGAATCTGCTGCACTATATAAGACACTGTAACAGAATCTGCTGCGCTATATAAGACACTGTAACTGAATCTGCTGCGCTATATAAGACACTGTAACGTAATTTGCTGCGCTATATAAGAAGCTGTAACGGAATCTACTGCGCTATATAAGACACTGTAAAGGAATCCGCCTGCGCTATATAAGACACTGCAACAGAATCTGCTGCGCTATATAAGACTCTGTAACGGAATCTGATGTGCTATATAAAAAACTGTAATGGAATCTGCTGCGCTATATAAGACACTGTAACGGAATCTGCTGCGCTATATAAGACACTGTAACGGAATCTGCTGCGATATATAAGAAACTGTAACGGAATCTGCTGTGCTATATAAGACACTGTAACGGAATCTGCTGCGCTATATAAGACACTGTAAATAAATAATAAATAAATAAATAAATGCATTGTGCTGCTAATAAATGTGAATGTACTAATTGCAAATGAGGCAGTTGTAATTCTTAAAAAAGGCCACAGTGTGGAGCTCCAGTACCCAACCACTAGGCTTTCTGCAGACATGCTTGACTTTTAGACAGACAGGGAATTGCAGAGGAACAATGCAGGTCTGTGCAGTATGTATGTAGAGTGGTGTTATCAATAAAACAGCCACACAGCACAGTTTTACAGTGCAGATGGTCTAATCCCAATAAATCAAGGCTGATATATTATAAAGCCAACCTTTAGCAGAATGGGAAATGCTGCTGATGATTTTGTGTATATGTATCTATCTCTCATTCCTTTTTTACCCAAAAATGTAACAGTGTAATGTGGGCTAGGTGACATGGGAAACCGTCATCTGTCAGACCACACTTAGGTCGACAGTCATTAGGTCGACCCCGGAAGGTCGACTGGCCCCAAGGTTGACAGGGTTAAAGGTCGACATGGGTCAAGGTCGACATGACTTAAGGTCGACATGGGCCAAGGTCGACATGGGTTTAGGTCCACAGTCATTAGGTCAACATGAGTTTTTCACTGTTTTCTGAGCCGACATGTGCCGACAGGCAATATTTCATGCCCTACCATCCACTAGGGCGTGGTGGGAGAATAAAATAGTGTGCCGAGCGTAGTGAGGCACCGTGCCCGAAGCATTGCAAGCGAAGCGAGCGAAGCGAGGGGCTGCGGTTCAACTCCAACTGTGTCCATGTCGACTGTGTCGACATTCGGGTAACAAAACTGAAAAACTCATGTCGACCTAATGACTGTCGACCTAAACCCACGTCGACCTTGGCCCATGTCGATCTTAAGTCATGTCAACCTTTAACCCTGTCGACCTTGGGGACAGTCGACCTTCCGGGGTCGACCTAATGACTGTAGACCTAAGTCTGGTCTGACAGATGGTCTCACCGATTCCGGTGACATGAGGGAGATTGCTAGACTAATGAGGGAGAGAGGGAGATTGCTGCTATTTCATGGAGTCTCCTGCAGAATGCAGCAAGGGAGGTAACTATGATGTACCAGTGTAATGTGGGCTAGGTGACATGAAGGAGATTGCTAGACTAATGAGGGAGAGAGGAAGATTGCTGCGATGTCAGGGAGTCTCCTGCAGAATGCAGGAGGGGAGGTAACTATGATGTAACAGTGTAATGTGGGCTAGGTGACATGAGGGAGATTGCTAGACTAAAGAGGGAGAGAGGGAGATTGCTGCTATGTCAGGGAGTCTCCTGCAGAATGCAGGAGGGGAGGTAACTATGATGTAACAGTCATAGGCAAATCTAGAATTATGGTAATGGGTGGTCCCAGATCTAGACACAACAGCAGGGGGACCTTTGCGCGGCGTAGCCGTGCAGCAAAAAGGGGGAGTGGCCTCATGGGAAGGAAACGTGGCATCACAAAAATGGGTGTGGTATTACACTTTAGACCATACACAGTAATGCCCATTACACATTTTAGCAAACTCCGTAATACCCATTACACATAAAGCCACACGCCGTAATGCCAATTACACATTGTGCCACACATCATGATGCCCATTACATACTATATAACAAACCATTATGCCCATTACATATTTGCCACATAAGTGCTGCTTACCTACGTGCTCAGTGCTAGGGGGTTCTTGCTTGATGGCACCATAGTACCCATTACACATGATGCCGCACACCATAGTACCCATTACACATGATGCCGCGCACCATAGTACCCATTACACATGATGCCGCGCACCATAGTACCCATTACACATGATGCCGCGCACCATAGTATCCATTACACATGATGCCGCGCACCATAGTACCCATTACACATGATGCCGCGCACCATAGTATCCATTACACATGATGCCGCGCACCATAGTACCCATTACACATGATGCCGCGCACCATAGTACCCATTACACATGATGCCGCACACCATAGTACCCATTACACATGATGCCGCACACCATAGTACCCATTACACATGATGCCGCACACCATAGTACCCATTACACATGATGCCGCACATCATAGTACCCATTACACATGATGCCGCACACCATAGTACCCATTACACATGATGCCGCACACCATAGTACCCATTACACATGATGCCGCACACCATAGTACCCATTACACATGATGCCGCACACCATAGTACCCATTACACATGATGCCGCGCACCATAGTACCCATTACACATGATGCCGCACACCATAGTACCCATTACACATGATGCCGCGCACCATAGTACCCATTACACATGATGTCGCACACCATAGTACCCATTACACATGATGCCGCACACCATAGTACCCATTACACATGATGCCGCACACCATAGTACCCATTACACATGATGCCGCACACCATAGTACCCCTTACACATGATGTCGCACACCATAGTACCCATTACACATGATGTCGCACACCATAGTACCCATTACACATGATGCCGTGCACCATAGTACCCATTACACATGATGCCGCACACCATAGTACCCATTACACATGATGCCGCACACCATAGTACCCATTACACATGATGCCGTGCACCATAGTACCCATTACACATGATGCTGCACACATAATGCCCCTTACACATGATGCTGCACACATAATGCCGCTTACACATGATGCTGCACTCCGTAATGCCCCTTACACATTAAGCCACACATTATGCATAATGCCCCCACATACCGCAACTTGTAGCGTCCCTTAAGCAATGCCCCCAAAAGTGCCACTTACTGTTAATTTTTATATGATCCTTCACTGCAGGGAGAGATGGAGAGCGGTGCATCTGCTTCTATGGGAAGAGGAGCAGAGCGCAGCGCAGAGCACTCTCCCACTCCCCTCCTGGTGTCCCCTCTAGCCGAGTGGATATTTGAAATATTGTGCGCGCTGTTGTTGTGCGTGACGTCGGGGGAGCACGCCGGGCGCCGGCACCACATGATTAAAGGGGGGGGGGGGCTGAGATGAAAGCGGGGAGAAGAATTGGAGCGGAAGCTGCAGGGGTGACAGTCATTGACAGCTGCGCAGAGAGCAGGGGGCTGCCCGGCTGTATTCAGAGCACTGCAGGTCACGGCTGTTTGAAATAATACCCCTTTCACAACAGAAATGCAGGGATTTACCCGGGAATATGGTCCCAGAATCATGCAGGGGCATTTTCTGGTGTGAGGGGGAGAGACAACCACTGCCCTCTCCCTTCCCCCCTTTAACCAACCAGCAATATCTTTGGAACCAACTGACCCATTTACATGAGACCAGTATTATATTGAAGACCTTTTGAGTTGGCTTCGAATGATTTTGGTCCCGTGAAACTGGGCTGTTTGGTTCCAGAGAAATCTGCCCTCAAAGAACATAAACAGTCATGAAATGACATTTAAGAAATGAAAAAAAAAAAAAAACGGTTTAACCTCAATATCCCTGGAACCAATTAACCCATATGGATCCAGCCTGGTATCAGATTGAAGGCCCAGCGATTTGGGTTCAACTGAGATCAACCTCGAGCTTCAGTGATGCCGAAGGGGGAACTGGCAGCCGTTGAACGGGGGTCGGAATTAGCGGGTCCCATGTTATCCTATAGGGAAAACGTTCCAGCTTTGCCTGGCAGTATCTCCGGTTCCCAGGGGGCTAGAGGCACGGGGCTGGGCTTGTGCACCCCCGGACCACCCCCTAGATTCGCCTATGGTAACAGTATAATGTGGGCTAGGCCACATGAGGGAGATTGCTAGACTAATGAGGGAGAGAGGGAGATTGCTGCTATTTCAGGGAGTCTCCTGCAGAATGCAGGAGGGGAGGTAACTATGTGGTACCCGGCAGAGAGTCCCTCTTATTAAAACGCGGAGGATTAACTCCGCAGCGTGGCGGGGGTTAACTGCCCTCCCCGCGGCTGCCGCTGCTGCTGAGACCAGGGGCGGGACTTACCCTGGAGATGAAAGAAGGAGCCCGGCCAGGATTGGAGGAAGCAGCAGCGCGCGGAGAAGCGGAAAAGGAGAGGGGTCAGAGGTCACCGGCGGGCGCGTGAATAGGCTGGACGGGGAGAGAGGAGCGGCAGCCGGAGCAGTGTCTGGCAGCAGAGGTGGAGAGTCAGGCTGCTGGACGGGAGCAGCGTCGGCAGGAGAGGAAGCACAGCGGCAGCAGAAGCTGGGCAGGGGGACGCGACAGAGACGGAGCGGTGATGGACAGCTCCTGTCTCAGCGTCCGGCGGCACATAGGACCCGCGCCCCGCAGTGCCACGCTACCAGATACCCTGGCCTCCGTCATCTACAGGATAGCCAGTGGGGGCCAGCGTCCAACTGTGAACACAGCAGCAGCAGCAGCAGCTCAAGGGCAGTGACAGCCGGAGTGGAGAGAGCTGACAAGCCAGCATCCCAGGCAGCCCAGAGACACCGATTTGTACGGCTGTCCGTGGGGAAGCTGTGATCGTGATGTTTGCCTGTGCTGAGTGGCGAGTAATAAAATGTATCCCATTTAATTGCATTTGCTCCCCCGACTCTTTGTCCACTATTGCTGTCTAATCCCCTGGATAAGAAGTCACCCCCCAACCGTGCGGGTACCACACTTGGCGTCATACGAACAGGATCCAGGGTACAATTGGGAAGCAATAAAGGATGGAAGAACCAGTGGCACCAGCGCCACCAAATGCAATGCCAGGAGGGGAACCCCAACAAGAACAGCCCGTACCACCGGGGGTCACGTCCATCACGCTACCGTACTACTTCGGGGCCCCGTGGATACCGACCTACAGCGGGGATGCAAACAAATCGTCAGGGGCGACGTTCGCACAGTTTAAAAACAAAATTGGATCGATGTCTCGGCTCTACATCCTTCAAGAGCAACAGACGATAGAAATATTGATAGGACAGCTGACTGGGTCCGCCCTTCGTGAGGTGATGTCATGGCCCCCAGAACATAAACAGACAGTGGAACAGATCCTAAAGAGATTGTTTACCATGTTTGAGACAGGAAGTCTTCTGGAGCTGAGGGTGGAACTATATGGGAGGAAACAGCAACCTGGAGAAACGCTACGGGACTACGCCCTCAGTCTGCAGGAGATTTTGAGGGCAATACAAGCCATCAACCCAGAAAAAGGTAAAAACTCAGACGAGACGCTGACCGTCCAACTTACAGAAGGGGTGGTGAAGGAAAGTATGCGTGCGCAACTGAGGCTACTCCGTCGACAGATGTCTGGGAAATCGTTCAGCGACTTCAAAGAAGCCGCCATCGCAGTAGTTGGCACCGAGGTCAAGCGAGAAAATGAATACCCCGAGTTATTGTGTTTGAAGGAACAGCGGGACCTGCATGGGCCCACCACCACCAGCCAGGATGGGACCAGGACAAGCAAAAACACGGCTATACAAGGCGGGCAGAACCTCCAGGAAGACAAACTCCAGATGCTGAGCAGACAAATAGAGCAGCTGATGGCAGGAATGGCAGACATGAAAAGGGAGATGTATCAAAAGAACAGATCACCGACCGGCGACGAAAGGGGGCCGGAAGTAGATCCAGACCCGGAGAAATGGCAGTCCCAATACATAGGACAATGCCCGAAGATCAAAGTGCTGATCAACGGGGTAAAGACGCTGGCCCTGATAGATACCGGGTCGCAAGTATCCACGATACAGTTAACCACTCTTCAAAAATACTGGGGAAAAGAAACATTAATCACACCGCCCCCCACGCAGTTGCAACTGGTCGCTAGCAATGGTCGGGACATCGCCTGCGCCGGATACTGGGAGGCCGGCCTGAAGATAGGACAAACGCACCTACCCAAGCAGGGGTACCTGGTGACTACTGGGGGAGAAGGAAAGGGGGCCCCTATCATCCTAGGCATGAACATTCTAAGCAATTGCCCTGAAGAGTTGATCTCGGCGCTGAAGCAAGAACTGGTCACCCAAGATCAGACTGAGAAGCGAACCCTGCAACACACCATCTGCGTCCAGAGGAGCCAAGCAGAGAAGAAAGTGCTGGCTACACAGATACAAGGAACCGTCAAGTGGTTTAATGTCCGAAGGGGATATGGCTTCATCAACAGGAACGACACAAAAGATGATATCTTTGTCCACCAGAGGGGCATAAAGAGAAACAACCCCCGGAAGTCCCGGCGCAGTATTGCAGATGGCGAGACGGTGGAATTTGATGTGGTGGAAGGAGAGAAGGGCGCTGAGGCAGCAAACGTTACTGGCCCTGGTAGCGTACCAGTTAAAAGAAGCCAGTTTGTTTCCAACCGACGTCTGTTCCGCAGGCGTTTTTACCAGCCTAAAGGAGATAATGCTACAGAATTTGGTAGAAGAGGCAGAACAGTGAACCAGGAACACCTAAGTTTCACTTTGGCGCGTGAGGACACGGCCATGAAAAGTGGGGGTGAATGTGGTACCCGGCAGAGAGTCCCTCTTATTAAAACGCGGAGGATTAACTCCGCAGCGTGGCGGGGGTTAACTGCCCTCCCCGCGGCTGCCGCTGCTGCTGAGACCAGGGGCGGGACTTACCCTGGAGATGAAAGAAGGAGCCCGGCCAGGATTGGAGGAAGCAGCAGCGCGCGGAGAAGCGGAAAAGGAGAGGGGTCAGAGGTCACCGGCGGGCGCGTGAATAGGCTGGACGGGGAGAGAGGAGCGGCAGCCGGAGCAGTGTCTGGCAGCAGAGGTGGAGAGTCAGGCTGCTGGACGGGAGCAGCGTCGGCAGGAGAGGAAGCACAGCGGCGGCAGAAGCTGGGCAGGGGGACGCGACAGAGACGGAGCGGTGATGGACAGCTCCTGTCTCAGCGTCCGGCGGCACATAGGACCCGCGCCCCGCAGTGCCACGCTACCAGATACCCTGGCCTCCGTCATCTACAGGATAGCCAGTGGGGGCCAGCGTCCAACTGTGAACACAGCAGCAGCAGCAGCAGCTCAAGGGCAGTGACAGCCGGAGTGGAGAGAGCTGACAAGCCAGCATCCCAGGCAGCCCAGAGACACCGATTTGTACGGCTGTCCGTGGGGAAGCTGTGATCGTGATGTTTGCCTGTGCTGAGTGGCGAGTAATAAAATGTATCCCATTTAATTGCATTTGCTCCCCCGACTCTTTGTCCACTATTGCTGTCTAATCCCCTGGATAAGAAGTCACCCCCCAACCGTGCGGGTACCACAACTATGATGTAACAGTGTAATCTGGGCTAGGTGACATGAGGGAGATTGCTAGACTAATGAGGGAGAGAGGGAGATTGCTGCTATTTCAGGGAGTCTCCTGCAGAATGCAGGAGGGGAGGTAACTATGAAGTAACAGTGTAATGAGGGCGAGGTGAAATGAGGGAGATCACTAGACTAATGAGGGAGAGAGGGAGATAGCTGCTATGTCAGGGAGTCTCCTGCAGAATGCAGGAGGGGAGTTAACTATGATGTAACAGTGTAATGTGGGCTAGGTGACATGAGGGAGATTGCTAGACTAATGAGGGAGAGAGGGAGATTGCTGCTATTTCATGGAGTCTCCTGCAGAATGCAGGAGGGGAGGTAACTATGATGTAACAGTGTAATGTGGGCTAGGTGACATGAGGGAGATTGGTAGACTATGAGGGAGAGAGGGAGATTGCTGCAATGTCAGGGAGTATCCTGCAGAATGCAGGAGGGGAGGTAACTATGATGTAACAGTGTAACGTGGGCTAGACGAAATGAGGGAGATTAGTAGACTAATGAGGGAGAGAGGGAGATTGCTGCTATTTCAGGGAGTCTCCTGCAGAATGCAGGAGGGGAGGTAACTATGATGTAACAGTGTAATGTGGGCTATTTGACATGAGGGAGATTGCAAGACTAATGAGGGAGAGAGGGAGATTGCAGCTATTTCAGGGAGTCTCCTGCAGAATGCAGGAGGGGAGGCAACTATGCCACAGGTGATTGCAATACATTACCAGGGAAATTCAGGAACAGAGCATTTTCTCCCTCATGGAGAGGGTCAGGTAGACAAGTATGCTGTATGCATACCTCCCAACATGAGATTTGTGTGAGTTATTTTGTTACTGTGTAGGT
The DNA here is from genome assembly GCF_055691185.1 of Crinia signifera. NCBI lineage: Eukaryota > Metazoa > Chordata > Amphibia > Anura > Myobatrachidae > Crinia > Crinia signifera. The sequence goes on along the minus strand of NC_139218.1, from coordinate 19,503,173 downwards.
TAAATACTGGCTGCATTATTTTTACACTGCAATTTAGATTTCTGTTTCAACACACCAAACGTAACTCTCTCTGCACATTTTACATCTGCCCCACCTGCAGTGCACATGGTTTTGCCCATTTTGAGAACAGATTTGTACTGCGATCAGATCTGAATAAGGGCCATAATGTCCCCAGTAGTAGTGCCACTTATATACATAATGTCAGCAGTAGTAGCACCTATTACACACATAATGCCCGCAGTAGTAGCACCCCTTACACACATAATGTCCGCAGTAGTAGCTCCCCTTACACACATAATGTCTTTAGTAGTAGCTCCCCTTACACACGGAATGGGATCATTCGTCAGACTGCATTTAGGTCTACAGTCATTAGGTCGACCCCACTAGGTCGACTGGCAGGAAGGTCGACCTGACTTAAGGTCGACATGGGCCAAGGTCGACATGACTTAAGGTCGAATTTGCATAAAGGTCGACATGATGAAGGTCGACTGGTCATAAGGTCGACATGGGTTTTTCACAGTTTTTTTATCCGAATGTCGACACAGTCGACATGGACACAGTTGGCAATGAGAATCGGACCCTCGCTTCGCTCGCAATGCTTCGGGCACGGTGCCTCGCTGCGCTCGGCACACTATTTTTTTCTCCCACCATGCCCTAGTGGATGGTAGGGCATGAAATACCGCCTGTCGGCACATGTCGGCTCAAAAAACAGTGAAAAACCCATGTCGACCTTATGACCAGTCGACCTTCCTCATGTCGACCTTTATGCAAATTCGACCTTAAGTCATGTCGACCTTGGCCCATGTCGACCTTAAGTCAGGTCGACCTTCCTGCCAGTCGACCTAGTGGGGTCGACCTAATGACTGTAGACCTAAATGCAGTCTGACGAATGACCGCATCCCTTACACACATAGGGGGAAATTTACCAATATGAAAAACCTAGTTTTTCGTATTGGTATTTTCCCTACGACTGCATACGACTGTTTAAGTCGTATGCAAAGTCGTGTTCCGGAGGATCAGTTACAAAGCAGTCAGATACGACTGCTTTGTAACCCTCCGATGGTGTAATGATTCGTATTAGTGGCCGTATATACGGCTGCTAATACGAATTATTTCTAGCAGTCTGCACGGATCAGTCAGATCCGTGCAGGCTGCAGTGTGTAAAAAAAAATAGAAAAATAAATAAATGAAAAAAAAAAACGGCGTGGGGTCCCCCCCACAGCTGTAACCAGCACCAGGCTGAAGGAGCCGGGCCGGTAATTAAAAATCAGGGAACCCGACAAATAGGGGTTCCCCCGATTTTTAACAACCAGCCCCAGGCTCCTGCTCTGGGGCTGGTTCCCAAAATACGGGGGACAAAATGACTAGGGGTCCCCCATATTTTAAGAACCAGCCCCAGGCAAAACCAGCCAGCAGGGTAATGCCACAGCCGGGGGGAGACTTTTTATGCAAGTCCCCCCGGCCAAAGCATTAACCCTACCGACCAGTCAGCCTGGCCAGGGGCCCTGGGGGAGTGGGGACCCCCCCAATAAAGGGGTCCCCCCCCTCCAGGACTTACCTGACCAGGCTGAAGCCTGGTGCTGTCCTCGATGCCCCTGGGCGGTGGGCATCGAGCTGATTATCGTGTAAAAAAAAAGATGAACCTATTGTTTATTACTGTGGCACTACAAGTGCCAGCAAGCCTCCCCAGCAAGCTGGGACTTGGAGAACCACAAGTCCCAGCCTGCTGGGCATTAAAGGGCCCGCTGGCACTTGTAGTTCCACAGTTAAAAAAATAGTGCACAAAACACACTGACACACTTTTAAAATAAAATTTTATTACATACAAAGCCCACACATACTAATACTTACCTATCTTCTTTCCGTAGGTAGCCCTGGTCCTGTGTCGTCGTCTTCTGGTACTGTGTTGTCTTCTTCCTCCATGTCGACCGTCGCTGTCGCCGTCCGGATCCGACGAAATCCATTTGGGAAGCTGTGGAAGGAAACCATACTCACCTGTCCCAGCGCGACGTAGTCCAGGTAAGTGTCTTGGCAAAAAAACAAACCGACACCCGAATCCAGCCGGACAGAGAGCCGCACGGTGTTTACATCGTGCGGCTCCGCCTCCTGAATGCCGCTATTGGCCGGCTTGCGGCCTAGCGGCTCCTGATTGGCCGCTAGGCCGCAAGGCGGCCAATAGCGGCATTCGGGAGGCGGAGCCGCACGATGTAAACACCGTGCGGCTCTCTGTCCGGCTGGATTCGGATGTCGGTTTGTTTTTTTGCCAAGACACTTACCTGGACTACGTCGCGCTGGGACAGGTGAGTATGGTTTCCTTCCACAGCTTCCCAAATGGATTTCGTCGGATCCGGACGGCGACAGCGACGGTCGACATGGAGGAAGAAGACGACACAGGACCAGAAGACGACGACACAGGACCAGGGCTACCTACGGAAAGAAGATAGGTAAGTATTAGTATGTGTGGGCTTTGTATGTAATAAAATTTTATTTTAAAAGTGTGTCAGTGTGTTTTGTGCACTATTTTTTTAACTGTGGAACTACAAGTGCCAGCGGGCCCTTTAATGCCCAGCAGGCTGGGACTTGTGGTTCTCCAAGTCCCAGCTTGCTGGGGAGGCTTGCTGGCACTTGTAGTGCCACAGTAAAAAACAATAGGTTCATCTTTTTTTTTACACGATAATCAGCTCGATGCCCACCGCCCAGGGGCATCGAGGACAGCACCAGGCTTCAGCCTGGTCAGGTAAGTCCTGGAGGGGGGGGACCCCTTTATTGGGGGGGTCCCCACTCCCCCAGGGCCCCTGGCCAGGCTGACTGGTCGGTAGGGTTAATGCTTTGGCCGGGGGGACTTGCATAAAAAGTCTCCCCCCGGCTGTGGCATTACCCTGCTGGCTGGTTTTGCCTGGGGCTGGTTCTTAAAATACGGGGGACCCCTAGTCATTTTGTCCCCCGTATTTTGGGAACCAGCCCCAGAGCAGGAGCCTGGGGCTGGTTGTTAAAAATCAGGGAACCCCTATTTGTCGGGTTCCCTGATTTTTAATTACCGGCCCGGCTCCTTCAGCCTGGTGCTGGTTACGGCTGTGGGGGGGACCCCACGCCGTTTTTTTTATATTACATTTTTTTTCTATTTTTTTACACTGAAGTCTGCACGGATCTGACTGATCCGTGCAGGCTTAAAGCAAATACGACAGGAAAATGGTGTTCTATTTTCCTGTCGTATTTGCGTGGGTGTTTCACACCACTTAGCAGCCGTATTATCCATACGGCTGCTTAGTAAATCAGAAACCACCATTCTTTTGAATGGTGATTTCTGTCGTATACTATCGATGGTGTAGACATTCGTATTTGTAAATACAAATACGAATGTTCCATCTTTAGGACTACGAATTGTTGTATTTTTGGGATTGTAAATCCCGAAAATACAAATTCGTAAAAAAAAGGTGTATTTCTGCCTACGAATACACCTTTTTTCTACGAATCCATTTTGGTAAATGTCCCCCATAATGTCTGCAGTAGTAGCTCCCCTTACACACATAATGTCTGCAGTAGTAGCTCCCCTTACACAAACAATGTCCGCAGTACTAGCTCCCCTTACACACATAATGTCTTCAGTAGTAGCTCCCCTTACACACATAATGTCCGCAATAGTAGCTCCCCTTACACACATAAGTAGTAGTTCTTCTAACCAGTGGTAGAACTCCCGGAGGCAATGGAGTCATCTGCCACCAGGCTTAAAGGGGGCATGTTCCCATTTCCAAGCCTGTAGTCTGGTGGGGGAGTCCGCAGCGACTATGTGCCCCAGGCACCAACACAGAGCGGTGTTTACATGCTGCTAGGTCCCTGCTCATTATATATGCATAGGTGTGGACCTGCTCATTTAATAATCACTGCCCGGTCCCCGCCCCTGCATATCTAATGATTGGGAGCTGGGCAGTGCATATTAAATGAGCGGGTCCCCGCCCCTGCATATATAATGAGCGGGGACCTAGCACTGTGTAAACAGCACTTCGTGTTGCTGTCTGGTTGGGATTGAATGAGGCAGGAGGCAGGGTCCTGGCATGATGTCTTTCTCCAATTGCTGGGCGCTCACTAAGTTTTTGCTACCAGCGGGCACCCGGCAGCTACTTCACTTGAGGAGCAGTTTCACTCTGCGCAAGGATGTCGGAGAGAGAGAGAGAGCTCACAGGACGGCCCCTAAACTGAGCTAGAAGGTAACTGGCTGGGGGGATGCTACTTCACCCACCTTCCTGCGCATCACATGTTTTGGCCTCACCACCTGTTTGTACCTGCCGACTGCCTTCCCATCTGCGAGTCACAGGCAGCCTGCCCTCCTCACTCTCACCTGCATGTGCCTGCCAATCCCCCCTCTCCCTAGGGCAGCATTAGGCATTTGCCTAGGGCGCCGGCCACTGGAGGTCGGTAATGAGCAGCACAGAAGATAGCAGCAGCAAAGCTCCGAGTCCTGCCAAGGAGAGCAGGAAGAAAGGAGCTGTGAGTGGGACAAAACCCCCCCCCCCTCCTGGAGCCTGCGCCCCGTGCTGGTCATAGTCGCCGTCCAACCCCGTCCCCCCTGTTAAGCGAAGCGGCGGTGGCCGCATGACCCCCCCCTGGAGTGCGGCAGCCGCATCACACCCCCCCCCAGCCTGGGGCGCTCCGGTGACTGTCACCGCCCCTGCCTCTCCCACCTGACAGCCTTCCTTTCCCCCAAATTTCTTGTATTTGTGCCTGCAAACCCCCCCCCCCACCTCTGAAAGTGACAACATGCCCCCCTTGCTTTCTCCAGCATGACCCTGTTACCACCCATTGTTGTCTTTTGGGTGATAGCCTACCCCTCCACTCTTGTGTATGTTTTCCTGCCCCCCCCCCCTCACAAGTGACAGCCTATCTTCAGCCACTCTCTTGTATCTGTGCCTGCTAATTCCCCCTCTGAAAGTGACAGCATACCCCCTGCTGTCTCCTGCGTGAGCTGCAACACCAGTGATGGTAGGTGGCAGGTGGCTGCTGTGGAACTGCTAAGACCTCAACCCCATACTTTCCCTTGAGGCATACTTCCCTATATTGCTGTCCCATCCTCCATGTACTCTGTTGTGGGTGGCAAAGGGAGGCCTCCAGGGAAAACAGGGGACTTGCCCACCTTCTATGGGGGGCTGGGAGGACCACCTGATTTTTGGGAGTCTCCTTGCCATTCCGGAATGTTAGGCAAGTATGCTATAAGGCTTAATATATATATATTTTTAGAGTATTCCTCGTGCGCTCCAAAAGGGGTGCTGCTTATGGGTAGACCTTTCAAGCCTAACCCTTAAGGCTTTTTTTGCTAATATGGAAAAAATGGGGGGCGGTGAACCTAATTTAAGGCTTCCCTATTATGGACACCCAGTGGAAAAATGTGGAGATGATACTTCCTTTTTTCTGTGCTACTGTTGATGACTGTCTTTTGTTGCCTCTATGTGTACTTCAGTTCTCCAAGTTACAGCATATGTGAATAAAACAAATGAAGACAAAACAACAATGTGTATATCTGCCGGTTTCCTTTGTTTGGTAAATAGGTGTGTATGCTGAAAATGCGCACCTCACTTACACAATAGAAAATCTGCTTGCACATATAAAGGTATCTTTAAGTTAGTAGGGTGGGTGTCGTACTCGTGCTCACGGTGTGTTGTTGTTATACAAGCATATAAAGGTATCTTTTTCCGATTTCTTATAAAAAGTATTGGTACTTATGTAGTATCTGGGCGTCCGATTTAGAAATCGGATCGGATCGCATCGCATCGCATGCGACCAAATCATATGCGATGGGATGGTCAAGATTTTTCCATAGGATTCAATGTTAAAATGGTCTGAGTCCATTTTAACATAGAATTCAATGGGAAAAAGGGGTCCGTTTCCTTTCCCCACTATCCAAGTGGGCATGGAGTTGGATATAAACCTGTGGCGAGCGTAGCGAGCCACCGAGCCCGAAGCGTGGCGAGCGTAGCGAGCCCCGCGAGGGGACACAGAATACTTTTTAAGAAATATGCGTTCGCTCGCCACGCTTCGGGCTCGGTGGCTTGCTGCGCTCGCCACGCTATATAAATTCAACTCTATGCCCACTTGGATAGTGGGGAAATGAACAGGACCTTCTTAACATTGAATCCTATGCAAAATCGGATCGAATCGCATCGCATCTGATTGTATGCCTTAAGGTAAGGCATACAATCACAAAATCGGACGCCCAGATACTACATAAGTACCAAAGTATTTATTTCAAAAATACAAAGTGGGTATAAAATACCATATAAACTGGTCAGATTTGGGCAGTGTTGCAGCAGTGGTAGAAATCACCCACCACTGGGCTTGATCCGGACAAGGTCCAGTGCTGGTGATGACAGACCACACGCAGATCTTACCCTAAATCCTTCCTTAAAAATCAAAGAGTAAAAGTAGTCAGCTTCCTTGGTCCAAAGTTGACTACTTTTACTCTTTGATTTTAAGGAAGGATTTAGGGTAAAATCTGCGTGTGGTCACAGTAGCCCCTTACACACAAAATAATGCCCTAATTAGTAGTGCTCTTTATACACATTATGCCAGCAGTTTTAGCTCCCCTTACACACATTATGCCAGCAGTAGTCGCTCCTCTCACATGCATAATGTCCGCATTAGTAGTTCCTCTTAAATCTATAGTTCCCCCAGTAGTAGCACTCCTTACACACATAGGGGATCATTCTGTTTGACCCACAAAGCTGTAAAATTCACAGCTTTGCCTGGTCATCGAAACTCCTCCTGCACGAGCACCCACCCACAGATTGCATCGGCACGCATGTGAATCGATGTTTTGCATAAACATCCAGCTTGCGTGCGGGGCAGAAATCATTTTGACTGACAAGTAGGTGGGTACCATGGAGCCCATTTCTGCATTGCAAAAATGCTAATGAAGTGTTGCTAACCACCAATAATGGATGGACTCACTATTGCCCAATGGAAGAAGTAAATTAAAATATAAATATACCAAACCCTACAGTCATTCCCTGTAATATATATAAGCGGAACTCCCAGCTTAGTGTCCTCGCTACAGGTTCCGTCCTTTGGACACCAGGCCCAGATCTTTCTCTAGACCAGGAAAGGGGAACCTTGGGCCCCCCAACTGTGGTTGAACAATGCATCCCAGCATGCCCTGCAACAGTTTTACCATGGCCAAATAGCAAAACTGTATCAGGGCATTCTGGGATTTGTAGTTTTACAACAGTCTTAGGACCAAAGGTTCCCCATCCCTGTTCTAGGCCTTTGGTTAATGATTACAGGTGACATATGACCTCTGTACTCTCCACTTATCTATAGAAACTAGCGGCGACAGACGTCAAGGGCTCGGCACTTTCAATTCTCCCTTGATATTAAGGCGCTCCTCTGGCTCATTAGCAAAGCTCATTTGCTAATTAATAACTTCGGGTTAGTCCAGCGTTTTGGTGGTACGGATATCCAAATACCACCACGGTATAAGAAGGCATCGCAGTCTGAAGACCAGGCGTACGAGGTACAATGAATATTGACACCACTCCCTTCTATACAGAGAGAACACATTCACACTGCTGACACAAAAGGTAAATACAGTCTAATACAATTCGTTTCCTTCAGTATTTCTGTATGGACTTTGGCTATACCGGTTATAGGCCGGAATGAAAAACGTTTAATATAACAAAACGGTAATAGTTATAAATACTAAATATTTATAGACCACTAAAAACTAGTATTAGTATTTTTATATGAAGTTTGTTTTATTTTTAATCCATTTAAAGGGATTAATAAACGTTTTTTTTTTTATTCTTTCCATCTTTATTTTGTACGTTCATTATTTCTTTTTACGCTTTTTCTATGGGGGGTATCCAATTGGATGCGGTACACTTTTGCCTAATAAAAATGGCTTGAAATTGAGATTAATGACTGGCGGTCATTTTTGCGGTATCCAATTAGAATTAATTTTAATTGGACATAAAAGGACCCAGAGTTGCTCGATGACCCACGAGCCGATTTTGATCCGATTTTGTGAAATGTCCGATTTTTTGGGAATTACACACAGATCATAGGTATGCTGCTGCTGTATTATGTTACTGTGTATGGCGGGAAAACATTGTAGCATTACATTTGTATGTAGATACAGTCGTAATTACCCACAAAATATAGTCATGCTACATATCATATGTGCTTATGCATCCTTCTGTGAATATATAGGTACTTGTTTCCTAGAACGGCGCCCACGATATTGATCTTAGGCATCGCAGGAAAAAAAAACGCGTAGGTCGCATCGAATGCTGGCAAAAAATCGCATGCGATGCGACCGACGCGATTACCGCGATTTTACATAGGGAACAATGTTAAATGGCCCAATTGACCCGATTTCACATAGGGAACAATGTTAAATGGCCCACAGACCCCAAATAGCCACCCTGAAGTGTGAAATGGCCCCCCCAATTGTTAACGCCACCTCACCATCAACGTCAACCCGAAGCGTGGCGAGCGCAGCGAGCCCGCGTGGGGCGGCGGTACGCGTCCTCCGACCTTTTCATACCCCCACTATCCACGTCGGCATGGAGTTGAGAATAGAAAGTGTGGCGACGCGGATACCTTCACAGCTATACGCGTCCCCTCGCGGGCTTCACAGGTATCCGCGTCCGCTAGCCACACTTCTTGCTCGGTGGCTCGCTGCGCTCGCCACACTTTCTATTCTCAACTCCACGCTGACGTGAATAGTGGGGGTATAAAAAGGTCGGAGGACGCGCACCGCCGCCCCTCGCGGGCTCGCTGTGCTCGCCACGCTTCGGGTTGACGTTGATGGTGGGGTGGCGTTAACAATTGGGGGGGCCATTTCACACTTCAAGGTGGCTATTTGGGGTCTGTGGGCCATTTAACATTGTTCCCTATGTAAAATCACGGTAATCTCGTCGGTCGCATCGCATGCGATTTTTTGGCCGCAACTGTTATACAGCACATTCTGGTTGGTCTGAAAAAGTCAGATGCTTCTAGGTCTAAAAATGCCGTGAGAAGTTAGACCCGATTGCAAGTTCCACAATAAAGTCGGACGTTATAACCTTCAACTTCATGCGACTATTTACCAGCCACTGAAACCGGCTTCAATTACATCCCACCTGATACCACCAGTTCAGCACTATATAAACTTCACCTAGCATTTCCAGCATGTGAGAAAGTACCATCATAACTCAGAGTTCCAAGTGGTAAGGGATGGGGTGGGATGACCCTAGGGGGTCGGATGAGAGTGGGGGCCCTGCACTCCTGGGATTCCTGCCTGCGATTTGTGAGTCCCCTGAAAGCTCCTGGAGCATAGACAGGTGTAACTCCGGGACACTCCCGCATTCCTGGTTTCACAGCTGTCAGTATCGCTGTCAATACAGAAGGTAGAACGTGTTATGTGTCTCGTACGGACACAGTGGAGGCAGCAGTTCTGTGGAATGTACAAATAGAACAGTAGGAACTAAGGAAATTACTACGCCCCAGGGGCCTGATTCTTAGCCACACGCAATCCATATGCGATGGGAATACTCACTGAGTTGCGGGATTATTTGCGACTGCTCATTCATGAGAAAATCTGGAAACCTCTATGGAGCAGAGTGCATGCACAAAGGTGCGGTTGCAAATGATTCAGGCAGAATCAGACAGGTGGCTGAAAGTGATGTGCGCTCCTGAGAGGTCACTTGTAATCCCCACAAAAATGGCCCAGGAAATGCAATAAGGGGGGCAGGAACAGGAGAGGACCACACCAGGGACACTTTGCCAGCAGAAGTATATCTAGAAGTTTGTGGGAGCCTTCAGGGGTATAAGTTCATACAAGGATCCTGTAGGTGCAATAGAAGATGTTGCCCACCCCCCCTCCCCCATAAATCTGAATGAAATGAGTGGAGAGAGATCTGTTATAGTTCAGCAGTCCCCTTTCTTGGTGCCCCTCTGACAGCTGGAGCCCAGCAGCCCACTGCCTCCAATGTCTCTGGGAATTATGCCACTGGGTGGGATATAGAATTATAAAAGGTGCTCACAATGCTTAGAGAGACACGTTTGTCTTGGGGAGAAGGGTGATTTCTACTTTGTCTTTTAACCTATGAGCATAGGCGAATCTAGAATTATGGTAATGGGTGGTCCCAAATCTAGACATAACAGTAGGGGGACCTTAGCGCGGCGCAGCCGCGCGTCAAAAAGGGGCGTGGCCTCACGGGAAGGAGGCATGTCATCACAAAAAGGGGTGTGGTGTTACACTTTAGACCATACACAGTAATGCCCATAACACATTTTAGCAAACTCTGTAATACCCATTACACATAAAGCCACACGCCGTAATGCCACTTACACATAAGGCCACACACCATAATGCCCATTACACATTGTGCCACACATCATGATGCCCATTACATACTATATAACAAACCGTAATGCCCATTACATATTTGCCACATAAGTGCTGCTTACCTACGTGCTCATTGCTAGGGGGTTCTTGCTTGATGGCACCATAGTACCCATTACACATGATTCCGCACACCATAGTACCCATTACACATGATGCCGCACACCATAGTACCCATTACACATGATGCCGCACACCATAGTACCCATTACACATGATGCTGCACACATAATGTCCCTTACACATGATGCAGTACACATAATGCCGCTTACACATGATGCTGCACACCATAATGCCCCTTACACATTAAGCCACACATTATGCATAATGCCCCCACATACCGCTACTTGTAGCGTCCCTTAAGCAATGCCCCCAAAAGTGCCACTTACTGTAAATTTTTATATGAGCCTTCGCTGCTGCTGCAGGGAGAGATGGAGAGCGGTGCAGCTGCTTCTATGGGGAGAGGAGCAGAGCACAGCGCAGAGCACGCTCCCACTCCCCTCCTGGTGTCCCCTCTATCCGAGTGGACATTTGAAATATTGTGCGCGCTGTTGTTGTGCATGATGTCGGGGGAGCACGCCGGGCGCCGGCACCACATGATTAAAGGGGGGGGGAGGCTGAGGTGAAAGCGGGGAGAAGAATTGGAGTGGAAGCTGCAGGGGTGACAGTCATTGACAGCTGGGCAGAGAGCAGGGGGCTGCCCGGCTGTATTCAGAGCACTGCAGATCACGGCTGTTTAAAAAAATACCCCTCTCACAACAGAAAATTCAGGGATTTACCCGGGAATATGATCCCAGGATCATGCAGGGACATTCCCAGGCTGACACCTTATACACCAGCCTAGTCCCTGCATTTTCTGGTGTGAGGGGGAGAGACAACCACTTCCCTCTCCCTACCCCCCTTTAACCAACCAGCTATATCTTCAGAACCAACTGACCCATTTACATGAGACCAGTATCATATTGAAGAACTTTTGAGTTGGCTTCGAAAGATTTTGGTCCCATGAAACTGGGCTGTTTGGTTACAGAGAAATCTGCCCTCAAAGAACATAAACAGTCATGAAATTACATTTAAGAAATGAAAAAAAAAAAAAAAACGGTTTAACCTCAATATCCCTGGAACCAATTATCCCTTATGGATCCAGCCTGGTATCAGATTGAAGGCCCAGCGATTTGGGTTCGACTGAGATCAACCTCGAGCTTCAGTGATGCCGAAGGGGGAACTGGCAGCCGTTGAACTGGGTGGGGGTCGGAATTAGCGGGTCCCATGTTATCCTATAGGGAAAATGTTCCAACTTTGCCTGGTCGTATCTCGGGTTCCCAGGGGGCTAGAGACACGGGGCTGGGCTCGTTGGAAAGCTCCATCCCTCAGCTACAAAATGGGCTAATGGGTGGTCCTGTGCACCCCCGGACCACCCCCTAGATTCGCCTATGCCTATGAGTCTAGCTCAGAAAGCAATAGTCACTATTGTTTGGGCAGCATCTAACTGTTAAATGACTGTTGACTATTAATAGCTATACACCATTTATGCAAAGTAGTAGAAAGGTGCTTCCTTTATTATCTTCGCCATTATCAAGCCTTAGGCATGAATGTATGTCACAACATACAGTATAAACAGAATAAGTAAAAAGTTGTGTAATACGTCCAAAGTACACACGTTTTTTTTTAAACGATTACCAGGGCCGGTGCAAGGCACCGGAGCGCCCCAGGCGAGGGGGGGTGGGGCACCCCGGTGCCTACAGGGGGGGGGGGGTACCTGCGGCGCTGTGTGATCTGGCAGCGGGGTCCCTGCAGTGATGCGCGCTATCCAGCAGCCAGGCGGCGGCGCGGGAAGCGCTGATGGGTTTGAAAACATTCCGCATGCTGATTGGCTGAGATTCAGAATCTCAGCCAATCAGCATGCGGAATGTTTTCAAACCCAGCAGCGCTTCCCGCGCCGCCGCCTGTCTGCCGGATAGTGCGCATCACTGCAGGGACCCCGCCGCCAGATCACACAGTGCCGCAGGTACCCGGCACGGACACCCCTGCAGCCTCCATGCGAGAGGCGAGGGGCGAAGTGCCGCCCTCCAGTGGCTGGCGCCCTAGGCAAATGCCTAGATTTGCCTAGTGGTGGCGCCGGCCCTGACGATTACACTTTCTGGAACCCTATAATGTGCAGAGGCTTTACCAGACCTGATCGCAAAGACCAAATCTTTCTCAAATATACAAAACTATGCTGCACTGCAGGTGGGGTAGATGTAACATGTGCAGAGAGAGTTAGATTTGGGTGAGTTACTTTGTTTCTGTGCAGGGTAAATACTGGCTGCTGCTATTTTTACACTGCGATTAAGATTTCAATTTGAACAAGCCTCACCCAAATCTAACTCTCTCTGCACATGTTACATTAGTGCCTCATGCAGCGCAGAAGGTCTGTATAACAGGGGACATGTCCTCATCGTGGGTGGGTGGTGAGGAGGCATAGATGCGCAATTGTGTTATCTCGTCCCCGGCCCTATTAGTCAATGCCCATATAACCGGCATTGTATGCCTGGGCAATGCTGACTTGATTCAGTGCAAAGCATGTCATTGGCATGCCCAAACCGCTGTCACTGAAGAGTGCAGAAGGCCAAAGGTTGGTGAGGCCGGGGCCTGGAGACACGCCTACTTTCTCATGTCATTTTAGCCCTGCCTCTATGCAAATTTGTTCCAATGGCAGAATTTCCCTTACACGAGGGTGGGGCTTAATGACATGTTTAGCACCCACATGTCACCTCCCACCTACTTCTTGTCAATATACATCTAGCTCTCACATTCCTATATTATACAACACAGCTATCATTATCCCTACTGTGATCTCAACCAGCCTCCTACTGTGGTCCATAATCTGCTATATGGCACCCAGGATCGCTGACTGCCTTCTTGTCCCAGGAGTCCCACTACTAGACTAGGATTACAGTATATTCACCAGCTTGCTTATAATCAAGGACTCTTGTTCGGTTCTATTATCTCCGCAGTAATAATCAATAAAACTTTTTATGGGACAAAATTGGCGCAGACTGCCAAGTCCTCTCCATCCAGCTGTATTTACACCTCGGGTGCTTCCAGCGAATGGAATAACACATTAACTAAGCAAGCATCAGCCTCAATAACCAAAAAAAGCATCAGCAAAAAATTCCAGCAGCTACAGAGATGTAAAATAAACTGCATGCACCACATTGGCTGTAATAAACCCTAGTACAGTGTGGTTACACTCACCAAGTCTCTGGAATAAATAGATGAAAACGGAAACATTATCAAACTTTGCTAGAAATGATACACAGGGGGTAATTCAGGTTGGCTTGCACAAGCAAACTCTCTCTAATGGGCAAAACCATGTGCACTGCAGGTGGGGCAGATGTAACATGTGAGTTACATTTGGGTGGGGTGTGTTCAAACTGATATCTATATTGCAGTGTAAAAATAAAGCAGCCAGTGTTTACTCTGCACAGAAACAAAATAACACCCAAACCTAACTCTCTCTGCACATGTTACATCAGCCCCACCTGCAGAGCAGCATGGTTTTGTCCATTAAAGAAGTAGTTTGCCTTGCGAGTGAACCAGAATCAGGCCCAGAATATACACACAGTTGTCTTACTTAGTAACTACAGTATATATACATGTATTTAAATAACTACCAAAGTGGCTTTTTAATTACGCTATTAAATTGGCTAGCATCAAATGTGGGCTTATGAACCAATGAACATGATAAAATCAGGCAAGTGTGACATCCATTACTGTTATGCCTAGGGGCGCCCATACCCCTAAATCCATACCCATGTCGCTTACACACATACATATACTCATCAATATAGAGTGTAGATTGGGCCTCTTTGGTCCATGTAGGCATCCACAGAGTTAAAAATAAAAAATTTAAAGTTTCCAATCCATCCCCAGGTGGCTTTTGTGACTTGGAGATCCAGGAGCCAATCAGGGAGCGCCACAAAATAGCGCTCTCCTGATTGGCTGAGCTCCGCTGAGCTGCCACTTATAATAAGCCAAGCTCAGCCGATACTTGGGGAGAAATCTCCATTCAAAGTAACTGTGGGAACTTTGCTTTTTTGCACTATATAGCAGAACCTTCTCTTTATAATCTGCAAATTCCCTTTTTCAGGACATTAATGAGATTAAAACTGATGGACGGTGAAAGAAAGATAGGTGTGCTGTTCTTTGTCCTGCTGTGCTTAGTAACAGGTAAGCCAACACTATATTCACTGTATTAAATACATTGATATACGTCAGATAAACAAAACAGCACTAGTCAAAAAAACAAATTAAGCTGAGCTGAGACCACCCTCCACTTCAAACTGTGTTTTGCCATTGCTGATGCAAGTTCCCTGCGGCCTCTTGAGTATTCCTGTGCCCTGAAGGCTTACATTATATGGACACTAGTAATTATTGTGTGTATTTCATACCCAGCTTTCAGATAGATTTAGAAAACTGCCCCAAATATCCTTGCAGAGAACCCCAACAATGTAAAAGTTAGAGGACAACTCGGCATCTTGTAGAGCGCAGTTACCATTGGTTGAATTACAACATGTAATATGATTTCATACCTCCCAACTTTTCTAATCCATAAATCGGGACCTGTGGCCATCCCGAAAAGGGTGCAGATCTAAGGGAAGAGTGGGTGGGCCTTGGGCAAAGGGGGCGGGTCCAGGGCAGCCGAGAGGAATGCCGGGCCCCGGTAAAATTTTGGGGGCATGGCCTAAGTGTGGGAGGTGTGGCCACCTCCCGCACTTAGGCCACGCCCCCAAAATGTTTAGAGGAGGGTGAAAGAAACCTCTAAAAATGCTAAACTAAGCAGCAGCAGCTCACACCAACAGCATGTGCTGTGCTGACAGGCTCAGCAGGAGCTCTCACGCTGTCAGTGAGACTCATGCTGAGCTTGCTGTCAGCACAGCACATGCTGTAGAAGTGTGTGCTGCTGTTGCTACCTGAGAGGGACAGAGGTGGAAGGGAGGAATCGGACCAGGGCCCCTCCAGCAAGCCTGGGCAGTCTCGGCTGCCCTGGGCGGGTCTAGTGCGGCGACCCCGGTTTTTAACATTTTCAGGGACATGCCAAGCGCTTTCATAGCACCAATTACCGGGTCTAACCGGCAAAAAAACGGCATTAACTCGGTAATTAAGTGCGATGTGAAAGGGGTATTAGCCTGTATAGGAAGCAGTACAGGACATGACATGGAAAATAGCCGCAAACCGCTAGTTCAATAGAACTCTCATCTTCGTAAATTTACCCCCATGTGTCCCATTGCCGCTGTGCCTCCAAGTCAATTGAATTAAATATCATGAATAAATTATAGTGCACTAATCAATTGAACCGGAATTCCTAACAATACGTTTAATACTATATAGTATTTGCATTATTATGATACATACATATTACTTATACAGTACTTATCTTTATGATACCTGCATTAGTTGGTAATAACGTCACCGGGGAATACAACAACCATTTGGTTCTCTGTATTTTATTATTTTTACAGTGACTTTGATATATTGTGAGCAGTCGCCGCTTCGCTCTGGCGTCCCGCTAGGATATAGAAATGTCACCGTGTGATTTTGTGCTAAACGCTGAGCTTTCAGCAGTGAGGAATAAGAGCAGGAAAATGAGAATTTCATAGGAGATAAAAAATGGGCAAAATGCTCAGATTTGTCATTGGTGAAATAAACCATCAACATCGAGACGGTGGCGGCGGTCCACACATAATACCGGCAATCATGCGGCAATTCTCACTGGTTACAGATTGCTCTCTCCCAGGATCTATGATTTGCTCCACAGAACCTGACAGTATGGGGCTGATTCAGGATCACTCATAGTCATCCGTATTCGGCCCCTGCCCCGATGGACGGGGTTTGCGTATTGCGCATTTCTGAGTATCTGCAAATCCCGACTGCGAACGGCTGTGGCGAGTTACACATCGGGGAGGGAGGAACGGGGGCAGATGGCAGCAGTAACAGGCATCCCCAGAGATATGCAGGCGGGCTGATGCCTGCTGGGGGCGGCGGCTGATGTCACATGACGTCAGCCGCCCGTCTCGTCTTTGTCTATGCGGCCGCAAATAAAAGTCAGTCCAGACTGACTTTTATTTGCGATGGCAGGAAAAATCATTCGATGGTCGGCGACCATTGAAAGATTTATCCTGCTAGCAGCACATGTGTGGGGATGTGTTCTCGTTACACATCCCCTCGCATGTTAAAGAGGGGAATCGGTGGCAGCGGGGGGCAGGCGCTCGGACGGTGCACCTCACAACATAAATTTTGGGGCCCCATACATTGATATCTCTAGGGCCCCCTACCCTTGCTGGAACAAAAACTTTCCAGTGCATGCTCATTACTGGAGTGGTGTGGAGCAGGCCTGCGCTCTATCACACTGACGCACTCCCTCACCCCGCGGCCTGCGCTCTATCACATTGACACAATCCCTCATCCTGTGGCCTGCGCTCAATCACATTCCCTCACCCCCTTGTCTGCGCTTTAGCAAACTGACGCACTCCCTCACCCTGCGGCCTGCGCTCTATCACACTGACACACTCTCTCACCCCACGGCCTGCGCTCTATCACATTCACACAATCCCTCATCCTGTGGCCTGCGCTCTATCACATTGACGCCTTCCCTCACCCCCTTGTTTGCGCTTTAGCAAACTGACGCACTCCCTCACCCTGCGGCCTGCGCTCTATCACACTGACGCACTCTCTCACCCCATGGCCTGCGCTCTATCACATTCACACAATCCCTCATCCTGTGGCCTGCGCTCTATCACACTGACTCCTTCCCTCAACCACCTTGTCTGCGCTTTAGCAAACTGACGCACTCCCTCACCCCGCGGCCTGCGCTCTTTCACACTGACGCACTTTCTCACCCCGCGGCCTGCGCTCTATCACACTGACGCACTCTCTCACCCCGCAGCCTGCGCTCTATCACACTGGTACACTCCCTCATCCTGTGGCCTGCGCTCTATCACACTGACTCCTTGCCTCAACCCCCTTGTCTGCGCTTTAGCAAACTAACGCACTCCCTCACCCCGCGGCCTGCGCTCTTTCACACTGACGCACTTTCTCACCCCGCGGCCTGCGCTCTATCACACTGACGCACTCTCTCACCCCACAGCCTGCGCTCTATCACACTGACGCACTCTCTCACCCCGCGGCCTGCGCTCTATCACACTGGTACACTCCCTCATCCTGTGGCCTGCGCTCTATCACACTGACTCCTTCCCTTAACCCCCTTGTCTGCGCTTTAGCAAACTGACGCACTCCCTCACCCCGCGGCCTGCGCTCTATCACACTGATGCACTTTCTCACCCCGTGGCCTGCACTCTATCACACTGACGCACTCTCTCACCCCACGGCCTGCGCTCTATCACACTGACGCACTTTCTCACCCCGCGGCCTGCGCTCTATCACACTGGTACACTCCCTCATCCTGTGGCCTGCGCTCTATCACACTGACTCCTTCCCTCAACCCCCTTAACTGCGCTTTAGCAAACTAACGCACTCCCTCACCCCGTGGCCTGCGCTCTATCACACTGACGCACTTTTTCACCCCGCGGCCTGCGCTCTATCACACTGACGCACTCTCTCACCCCGCGGCCTGCGCTCTATCACACTGAGGCACTCTCTCACCCCACGGCCTGCGCTCTATCACACTGACGCACTTTCTCACCCCGCGGCCTGCGCTCTATCACACTGGTACACTCCCTCATCCTGTGGCCTGCGCTCTATCACACTGACTCCTTCCCTCAACCCCCTTAACTGCGCTTTAGCAAACTAACGCACTCCCTCACCCCGTGGCCTGCGCTCTATCACACTGACGCACTTTTTCACCCCGCGGCCTGCGCTCTATCACACTGACGCACTCTCTCACCCCGCGGCCTGCGCTCTATCACACTGAAGCACTTTCTCACCCCGCGGCCTGCGCTCTATCACACTGAGGCACTCTCTCACCCCGCGGCCTGCGTTCTATCACACTGGTACACTCCCTCATCCTGTGGCCTGCGCTCTATCACACTGACTCCTTCCCTCAACCCCCTTGTCTGCGCTTTAGCAAACTGACGCACTCCCTCACCCCGCGGCCTGCGCTCTTTCACACTGACGCACTTTCTCACCCCGCGGCCTGCGCTCTATCACACTGACGCACTCTCTCACCCCGTGGCCTGCGCTCTATCACACTGACGCACTTTCTCAACCCGCGGCCTGCGCTCTATCACACTGGTACACTCCCTAATCCTGTGGCCTGCGATCTATCACACTGACTCCTTCCCTCAACTCCCTTGTCTGTGCTCTATCACACTGATGCACTCTCTCACCCCGCGGCCTGCGCTCTATCACACTGACGCACTTTCTCACCCCACGGCCTGCGCTCTATCACACTGGTACACTCCCTCAACCCCCTTGTCTGCGCTTTAGCAAACTGACGCACTTTCTCACCCCGCGGCCTGCACTCTATCACACTGATGCACTCCCTCACCCTGCGGCCTGCGCTCTATCCCACTAACGCACTTTCTCACCCCACGGCCTGCGCTCTATCACACTGGTACACTCCCTCATCGCTTTAGCAAACTAACGCACTCCCTCACCCCGTGGCCTGCGCTCTATCACACTGACGCACTTTTTCACCCCGCGGCCTGCGCTCTATCACACTGACGCACTCTCTCACCCCGCGGCCTGCGCTCTATCACACTGAAGCACTTTCTCACCCCGCGGCCTGCGCTCTATCACACTGAGGCACTCTCTCACCCCGCGGCCTGCGTTCTATCACACTGGTACACTCCCTCATCCTGTGGCCTGCGCTCTATCACACTGACTCCTTCCCTCAACCCCCTTGTCTGCGCTTTAGCAAACTGACGCACTCCCTCACCCCGCGGCCTGCGCTCTTTCACACTGACGCACTTTCTCACCCCGCGGCCTGCGCTCTATCACACTGACGCACTCTCTCACCCCGTGGCCTGCGCTCTATCACACTGACGCACTTTCTCAACCCGCGGCCTGCGCTCTATCACACTGGTACACTCCCTAATCCTGTGGCCTGCGATCTATCACACTGACTCCTTCCCTCAACTCCCTTGTCTGTGCTCTATCACACTGATGCACTCTCTCACCCCGCGGCCTGCGCTCTATCACACTGACGCACTTTCTCACCCCACGGCCTGCGCTCTATCACACTGGTACACTCCCTCAACCCCCTTGTCTGCGCTTTAGCAAACTGACGCACTTTCTCACCCCGCGGCCTGCACTCTATCACACTGATGCACTCCCTCACCCTGCGGCCTGCGCTCTATCCCACTAACGCACTTTCTCACCCCACGGCCTGCGCTCTATCACACTGGTACACTCCCTCATCCTGTGGCCTGCGCTCTATCACACTGACTCCTTCCCTCAACCCCCTTGTCTGTGCTTTAGCAAACTAACGCACTCCCTCACTCCGTGGCCTGCGCTCTATCACACTGATTCACTTTCTCACCCCGCAGCCTGCGCTCTATCACACTGACGCACTCTCTCACCCCGCGGCCTGCACTCTATCACACTGACGCACTTTCTCACCCCGCGGCCTGCGCTCTATCACACTGAGGCACTCTCTCACCCTGCAGCCTGCGCTCTATCACACTGGTACACTCCCTCAACCCCCTTGTCTGCGCTTTAGCAAACTGACGCACTTTCTCACCCCGCGGCCTGCGCTCTATCACACTGATGCACTCCCTCACCCTGCGGCCTGCGCTCTATCACACTAACGCACTTTCTCACCCCACGGCCTGCGCTCTATCACACTGGTGCACTCCCTCATCCTGTGGCCCGCGCTCTATCACACTGACTCCTTCCCTCAACCCCCTTGTCTGCGCTTTAGCAAACTGACGCACTCCCTCACCCTGCGCTCCATCACATTGACACACTCCCTCACCCTGGGATCTGCACTTTAGCAAACTGGTGCACTCCCTCACCCTGCGGCCTGCTCTCTATCAATTGACGTGTTCCAACACCACACGGTACAGACGCAATACCTCACCCCACGGCCTGCGCTCTATAACACTGGTGCACTCACTCACTGTGCTGCCTGTGCTCTATCACATTGATGCGCTTCCTCACCCTGCAACCTGCATTCTATCACACTGATGCGCTTCCTCACCATGCGGCCCTTGTTCTCATACTTACGCACTCCCTCATTCCCTCATTCGCCGGCCTGTGCTCTATTACCCTGACACACTCCTTAACCCCCCACAGCCTAATCCTGACTCTCCTCACTACTGTCAACCCTGATATGCTGTAACCTAATCCTTACCCTCCCCCCCGCACCCTAACCATAACCCACCCCACTTATATGCAAACGAACCCCTCTCCCACAGGGTGCAGTCTTACTGGCTAGACGTCCCTGCCTAGAACTGCAGCAGCCTCTCTTCTTGCTTAGGCAGCAGCACCAGCAACTGTGTGAGTGCCATGTAGCCCCGCCTCCATTGAGTACCGTGTAGGCCCGCCCCCATTGTGTAGCCCTGCCCCAATCATCATATCACTGCCCCTGTCACATGCAGCCCTGTCCTCACTGACACATTAGTCATCTCCTGATATACTCTGTGCTGCTGGGGACCCTGCTCCTCCCACTATATACCTCTCAGTCTGTGGCTTCCTGCTGCCTCCATTTCACTCCTCATATCCTGTCACTGCCCCTGTCACATGCAGCCCTGTCCTCACTGACACACCACTCCTCTCCTGATATACTCTGTGCTGCTGGGGACCCTACTCCTCCCTCTATATAACTCTCAGTATGTGGCTTCCTGCTGCCTCCATTCCCCTCCTCACATCATGTCACATGCAGCCCTGTCCTCACTATCACATCACTCCTCTCCTGATATACTCTGTGCTGCTGGGGACCCTGCTCCTCCCACTATATAAGTCTCAGTCTGTGGCTTCCTGCTGCCCCCGTTCCCCTCCTCACATCATGTCACTGCCCCTGTCACATGCAGCCCTGTCCTCACTGACACACCACTCATCTCCTGATATACTCTGTGCTGCTGGGGACCCTGCTCCACTATATAACTCTCAGTCTGTGGCTTCATGCTGCCTCCATTTCCCCATACACTATGACATTGCCTCTCTTATTGTACACTAACACAACCAAAGTCAACTGGTCCTCTTATCCCACAAATTCAGAACGTTCACCATTCTGATGATCTGATTGGCTAGTACATGTTCTATCTCCTCTCATGTCCTCTTTGTTCCGCTGACCACAGGGAAGATGAGCTTAGCCCACTGTGAGTAGTGCTTACACTTGTGTTCTGTTTCCCTCTCCACAGATGATGGCTCATGTTCCAGTATTCTAGAAGGTCCTCAGAATGTTACTGTCCTCACGGGTTCCAATGCCAGCTTCAACTGCACTGTAATGAATGGGTGGCAAAGTGTTTCATGGTCGCTAGGAGACCTCTTTATTGTCAGTATCAGCCCCATTACAGGGACTAGTGTGAGTACCACAAATAACATAGAGATAGATACACAGAACAGCACAAACAGCGTCACTGGGGCGTTTACCTCGGAGATAACAATTATCAATGTCAACAAAAATAACGCCGGGATTGTCAGATGCAGCAGCCTCTCAGCGGCCTACCAAGATGCCTACCTCGCTGTACAAGGTGTGTATGTCTTTCTCCGGGTGCCACTTTTTACACTTTTTGGGTTTGGGTTACAGTATGCAGTGGCAAACGCAGGATTTTCAGAAGGGGGTTTCCAGAGGGACGGAGCAAAGCACGGAGATGATCACTTAGGTGACCCAGTATATGCCGGGTCAGTTAAAGTATTATAGATAGACCAAATGTATATAAATAATAATAATAAAATATATATATATATATACACACACACACACACACACACACACATATATATATACATAGCAATGTATTAGGGCACCTACTGATCCTCCAGCGGTAGGGGTGGGGGAAGCTTTGATGTCCCCCGGGTGGTAGGGGGTATTATATCAACCGCTCAGCATGTAGGGCCTGGATCAGTAATTTCCACTAATTACCCCTTTACTGCACAGATGGTGGGAGATGAGGTGGGAGAAGGGGACATTGGGCTGAATGAAGGGGCCCTGATGCATAACTTCCAGGGTAGTAGAGGATGTTTAATATGCAGAGGAGGGGTGTATAGTGGAGTGGGCTTATTATTCATAATTTTCTGGTGGGAGGACAGCTTGCTTGACTGCAGATATCTCCAGTTTCCGGAAATAGATTTCTTAGATTTTAATGGAATTAAAAACTAGAGAATCCCACCTACCAAATGGTATTGGGGACTAGGGGATCAGAGTTCAGGAGACAGAGCAATCCACCAACAAGTATATAAAACTACATACCAGGTGTGTGGAGCTGGAGCAGTAACCAGCTGCTGGAAGGCTGATATCTCTGGTTCTGGGAACAGTAGAGACAAGCTTCTAGTGTCCATCAAAGGGGGAGAGTCCCAGATTTTTGAATATACCCTCAGAAAAACTCTAAGTTAGACAGAACCTGAAATATCTGACTGGAAAGAGCAATTAACAAGCTTGGATGGGGACCACTGCTTTGAAGTCCGATATCTCCAGTTCCCAAGGGCCGATTTTTACAATTCTTATACCCATGGAAAGAGGGGACCCTCAGCTTTTAGACTAGGGCCCTCAGACTCCTGGGGGGGGGGGTTCTGGGTACTCAGAAACCCCCGCCTGCGTGCGCTACTGGTATGGGGGTGATTCACATGACCTAACCATATCACTGCCAATATGTTGTTCCTTTCGCAGTGAAAGGATCTGTGCTGATAACCAATGGGAGTGTCACCGTGAAACCAAACGCTACAATAAGCCTGGTCTGCAGAGCGCCAGGGTGGATCCCATCGCCCGCCATCACGTGGGAAATGAACAATACTTTAGCGAGTAATCTGTATTACTCCACGGACTACAGTACAGCAGCGGACGGCTCTGTAACCGCTGTCAGCACGTTTACCACCAGCCTCCTGGGAGATACCAATCTCACCTGCCTGGCCATGATATCCACGCTGAATCAACCGCAGTCCGCAACGGTCACTGTGACAGTACGGGAACAAGTCCCAGGTGAGTGCGTCTGATGGCAATGCTGCATTGTCTATTTGCTGACGGGTAGCGTCTGTACAACCATTGCACATCATTGCTGGATTTACAATAACAGCCGATAGCCGATGGGGTCTGTTTACTAAGCCTTGGAGAGTGACAAAGTGGAGAGAGATATAAAGTACCAACCAATCGGTTTCTAATTGTCATCTTTTCAATCAGCCTGTACCAGGGAAGTTAGGAGCTGATTGACTGGTACTTAGGGCCTTATTCTGGTTAGGTCGGTGAAACGTACGTACGGTCCGTCTCACCGTGCGTTTCCCGCAAGCTCGCGGTGAGCGAAAGTCCGCCCACAGAACAGCCGCACACGGACGGTCGCAGACACCGACAATAGGGAGTGGCGTACACTTGAGCGTACGCCACCGTGTACAGACGGATCTCCCTCTTAGCCACCGATACCTGGCGTACAACAGAGCGTACGCCAAAGTGCACGGACGGATCTCGTCCGTTTTCACACCGACACCTTCCGTATATCTGAGCGTACGCCACAGTGCAAGTAGAAATTGAGTCCAAAAACATCATTGTTGCTCTTAGATGTGTTTTCCTAAGAAAAAACTGGTATGTTTGTGTTACAGTGAAAAAGTTGACACATGTCGACCTCTGTGAATTGAGTGTCCTGCTTTTTAAAGTATACAAAAACACATTCTGAATGGATGTAGATGGTTATAAAATAACTACCTTGACATATATAAGCAGGTCTTATGGTGCCCATACACGGTCCGTTAAACGGATCCGTTTGGGTCTTAATTAGCATGCATCGTATCGGATCACATGCCTAGTGCATGCAATGCGATCCGATACGATGTTTAGCTAGTACAAAAAGTATGTGCAGCACATACTTTTTGTACCGTACTATGTGATGTGCATAGTACAAAACGGACGGTCCGGGAACGGACCGTCTATGGGTACCTTTAGAATGAATCTTACCTAAAATTAAACCAACCTTTACATGTTGAAGTGTAGAAAGATATGCTTCAAATGTGATTGAGGGGTGTGTGTGGCTTGCAGGTAGTGAAATAATGGTTTTCACTTAATAGCCTGCAGCATTACTTATTACATTCAGGTGTAGTAATCAGCGTTAATTAGCAGACCCAGGCGTCCGCTCTCATACGGTATCTCTAGGGGTGGTCTGGAGCTATCTTTGGCGTCCGTCCAAAATGCACGGTGCGTACGCCGATCGAGGCGGTTGTGGCACCGTGCATTTTGTGTACACACCTCCGTGTACGCCCATGTTTACGCCCAGTTTTCCTCCTTATTCCGGCCGCTCCCATAAAAACGTCCACATGCCGCCCACAATGACCGTGCTCTTGCGGACAGAGACTCTTTTCGCACGGAGAGACCCGTCCGTGAGTGGTGTGCGGTCGCCGCACATGCTCATTGCAAAAGATACGCATGCGCAGATGAAAAAAAAACCATACGCCCGTATATACGGTCCCACCATACCAAACAGAATAACCCCCTTAATCTCCACCCAAGACTTATAAAATAAACCCTTTAAGGTGCCCACACACTAAAGCGGTTCTTGGGTCGATCAGCAGATTTTGGGGTATTTGGGCACTTTCAGGTTCTCGGTAATTCAGGCGCTCGGGTATTTGGGGGCTCGGGAGCATTCAGGCACTAGGGCGTTCGGATGCTTTTGGGCACTCAGGTATTCAAGTGTTCAGGCGCTTGGGGGTGAACGATGACCGGAGGTTGGGGGGGGGGTAATGCTGTCATATTGTGCACCACTGAAAGCATCAATGGCGCGCACCTAAATGTCATTGGTATGCATGGAAATCTTCTGCGGGAGTCCGCGCCCATACCACTATATCGGGCATACCAACGAAGGGGTTAAAATATTTCAGCACGGATGGTGTAATGGTTAGCATTACTGCCTCACAGTGCTGGGTCATCGGTTCCGATTCCAACCCTGGCCCTAACGGTGCGGAGTCTGTATATTCTCCCAGTACTTGCGTGGGTTTCCTCCGGGCGCTCCGGCAACCTCCTACACTCCAAAAATATACTGGTAGGCTAATTGTCTCTCAACAAAATTCACTGTAGAATAAATGCGTGTACATGTGATAGGGAATATACTGTAGACGGTAAGCTCCGTTAGGGCAGGGACTGTTCAAATATTCTCTGTTAAGCGCTGCAGAATATGGGTGCGCTATATAAATACTGTATGCAACACGGCAGTGGGTGACAGGGAAAAACAGTGGGTGACAAGGGCTGCAGTGGGCCCCTTAGCCCTCAGGGGCCCCAGTGTACTGCACCTGCTGCACCAATGGCAGTTGACATGGACACCGTCACAGTGTACTGCAGCGCACTATTGTATTCTCCATGCCCTAGTGGATAGTAGTACATGAAATACTGAATGTCGGCTCAAACACTTTGCCATTGTCGAGCTACTGTACTGGTGCACAGATATCTGACAGTTTGAGGGTAACGCTGAGGTTTGGAGTTTAGCTAGGATATTCTCCTTCCCGACTCTAAATGTAACCACATACATTATAACTGTCGTCCACTAAGGCAGGATCCTCGCCCTCTTTCGGATGCCAAGATGATTTTGCCATGGGGAACAATTTACTAAAAAGATCGAATGATTTTATATATAACGTGATTTTTTTTTTTATTGTTTCTTTTCTGGAAATAGGACGCGTGCCGGCCCGATATATAACAAGTGTTTGTAATTTGTTCACATCTGCACATACATACATTTTTTTGGAAACCTTAAAATTTACTTCCATGACTACCTGAAATGTCCACAAGAGGGCAGTAACTTACTGAATTGGAATCAGACATGATTTTGGTATAAGGAGAGTTGGATGACTGACCTGTTGTAGTTATGGCCACACAAATGCACAATATACAGCAGTTAAACATGGGATTGCCTGATACAGTATCCCGTTAATCCAGGAGAGCTATGATTTAACCGTGGCTGACTGGAACCAGCTGAAATGCAGACTAGGGTACTCTTTACCTAGCACGGCGCCCACGATTTTGATCGTGGGCATTGCAGGTAAAAAAATCGCGGGCATCGCGGCCATTGAATGTACTAAAAATCGGGTGCGACGCGACCGACGCGATGCCCGCGATTTCCCATAGGGATCAATGTTAAATTTCTCAATTGACCCGATTTTACTGTTCAATGCCTCAATTGACCCGATTTTTTCATAGGAAACAATGTTAAATGGCCCACAGAGGCCAAATAGCCACCCTAAAGTGTGAAATGGCCCCCACAATTGTTAACGCCACCCCACAATCAACGTCAACCCGAAGCGTGGCGAGCGCAGCGAGCCCACGAGGGGCGGCGGTACGCGTCCTACGACCTTTTCATACCCCCACTATCCACGTCGGCGTGGAGTTGAGAATAGAATAGTGTGGCGAGCGCAGCGAGCCACCGAGCCCGAAGCCCCTTCACAGGTAAACGCGTCCCTTCGCGGGCTTCACAGGTATCCGCGTGCGCTCGCCACGCTTCGGGCTCGGTGGCTCGCTGCGCTTGCCACACTATTCTATTCTCAACTCCACGCCGACGTGGATAGTGGGGGTATGAAAAGGTCGTAGGACGCGTACCGCCGCCCCTCGCGGGCTCGCTGCGCTCGCCACACTTCGGGTTCACGTTGATCGTGGGGTGGCGTTAACAATTGTGGGGGCCATTTCTCACTTTAGGGTGCCTATTTGGCCTCTGTGGGCCATTTAACATTGTTTCCTATGGAAAAATCGGGTCAATTGAGGCATTGAACAGAAAAATCGGGTCAATTGAGAAATTTAACATTGATCCCTATGGGAAATCGCGGGCATCGCGTCGGTCGCGTCGCACCCGATTTTTTAGTGCATTCAATGCCCGCGATGGCCGCGATGGGCGCCGTGCTAGGTAAAGAGTACCCAGACTAGAAATGAGCTAGCCACAGAACCCGTGTACATGATAGAATATGCTGTAATAATTCTAGATTCTCATTCCATTGTTCTCCAGGAAGCAGCTCGTCCTTGTCTCAGACGGACATCATACTTATCGCTGTCTTTTGTTCCATTGGCGGCCTGCTGCTGCTGATTATCATCATCATAATTATAGTGGTATGTTGCAAAAGGAAAGACAGAGGTAAGTACATGCCTTAATGAAGTCATTGTTATTATATTTACATCACGCTGACATAAGATATCTAGAGAACATGTGAGCAGAGGTGCCAGACATGTGGGCCAACCCCTCTCACACCGGTAGACTCACTCTGGCACTGGGCCGTATTTCTAGGAAAAAAGCACAAGTGAGAGGCTGTATCAGATATACAGACCAGAATGTGCTAGAAGCACCAGAGCAGATAGCGACACCCCAGGTAGGAAAGTGGAACTGCGCGAGTCGTGACACAGCAGCAGGGTAGAATAATGAGCACTGTTTTTTCCCTTGACCCTGATCCATTGATAGCTGAGGCCCATCACAGAGTCAGTCCTGGGCTCACTTTGCACAGTGCTCCTAGATTTCCACCAAAATGTATACAGGGAGGATTTGCACATGATCAGCAGCTTGTAAGCGCGAGCTCCTACACCCAGGGATCTGCGCACATCAATGTGACTTTTCCGAGAGACATCATTGAAATGGGATAATAGGACGGTGCATATTGGGCCAGATTTACGAAGCCTTGAATAGTGATAAATTAAGCCCTGTACACACAGGGCGATTCTAGCCTATATCCCCGGGGATATGATCACTGAGCAATATATTGCTCCGTGTGTACAGAGCATTAGCAGCCAATCAGCTGTTTTTTCAAGCACAGCTTGTGACATGGCAGGAGCTTATTGGCTTAGGGTACGGGTCATAGGCCAAGCACTATGCATCTGCTCAGACCATAGTTGCCTACCCTCCTGCATTCTGCAGGAGACTTCCTGAAATAGCAGCAATCTCCCTCTCTCCCTCATTAGTCTAGCAATCTCCCTCATGTCACCTAGCCCACATTACACTGTTACATTTTTGGGGAAAAAAGGAATGAGCGATGGATACATTTACATCGAATCACCGTATCTATTTCCCAGCACTTTACAAAGTATAGTATATCTTACTAACTGCTTTGGGGCTCATCTACATTTGGATACAAATCATTTAAAAAGATTCCTCTCAGATGTAGCAGTGCCTCTTGCACGCTTCTAGGTGCCACGTTCACAATCTCTTTTCACAATCTCTCCATATATGGAACTAGACACTCCCTTTGGGTGAAGCATGACACGTCCCCTCAATGGGGTGCTGTACAAAATTATATTTCCAACTATAATCTCCCTGAAACTAGTTTTCAAAAGTAGGCAAGTGTGGCTCAGACGCTCCCTGGCTGTTCCTGAACCAGGTGTGTGGCCTGAGCAGCACACGCAAATAAAAATCAATTTCCACTGACTTTTAATTGCGAGCCCAGGAGAAATGATTTGATGGTCAGAATCAGCGCCATAATGTGTTTGCAGCACATACACTATTACCCCGGGTACTATTTCTCAGATCGTAATAAGACCTAAAGTAACTGTTCAGCAAAGGTCTGTAGTCAATGTATAAATATAATAACTGCAAATATGTCTTAAAGCCCTTTCAGACGTACGCAAAAATCCCGGGTTTTATCACGTGCACGCGCATAATCCCGGGACTACGTATGTCTGAATGGCTCTACCCGGGATTTTAATTGACTAAAATCCTGGCTCCTGCGCACCTGCAATTGATCCAGGATTTTTAAAAACCCAGGGTTTTACCTACAATAATCCCGGGTAGTTTGTATGAAAGGGGTATTATTGAGAATCTGTGCTTACTAACAGCTCATTTCCATTCCCATGTTTAGAACAAAATGTTCACAGCCCTACACGTATATATAGATTTGCAATGTGTTATACGTTAGCTCTATGATTTATGATGCCTTAGAACACAGCGTTCAGCAAAGCCGTAGCGGTTATTAACACTTAGTTATTATGCTTTGGCTATTAGCCGAATGTTCATTTACAAAACAACATAAGCTAATGACCTCATAGGGCCAGATTTATGGGTATTATTTTGTAAAATAACATAAAACAAGCGTTCTCACCCCCTTTTCACATCACTTTAGCCTTACTGAAAGGTACTAAGGGGATTTTGTAGCAGTTTTCGTGAAACAATTCCCCGAACCCTTCGATTCACGTATTTTAGTAATCAGATCACATCGCCCATACTTGTAATAGGAAATGAGATCTGGACAAATTTACTAATTAAAAATACCGGCGTCAGCCCAGTGGTAATAATGTTATACTGAGACACTGTTATCCACAGGATCCTCCCGGCTCCTGGCTCCGTTATCCCGCAGAGTTGGGAGCTGGCACCTGTAATCAGCCATGTATGTCTACCAAGACCAGTGGCGGATGTTACCTATTGGATGCCCCACTGACCTATTGGATGCAGCTCACAGTAAAATCTGACACCCCTCTACATTTTTCGCTGTCCTGTCTGGAGCAGCATAAACTTACCAGCCTGGGCAGATAACTTGTCACTTTATCCCACAGGTTCGTACACTCGGGACCCCACGCAGTGCATGTTTTCCAGGTCTTCTCACAGAATCACAAGTGAAATAATTAGCTCTGCCTGTGGGTCTTTTAAAATGTGTCAATGAGTAATGAATGCACCTGTACACCAGGGTTGCCGACTTTTAAATGCTCCTCTCCTTACCCGATCGGGGGGTGGGGGTGGGGCTTGACTGTGACATCATTAAGCCCCGCCCCCATTACGGGAAATAGGAGAAATGACTTGTCTCCATGGAGGTCAATGAGTAATGAATGCACCTGTACACCAGGGTTGCCGACTTTTAAATGCTCCTCTCCTTACCCGATCGGGGGGCGGGGCTTGACTGTGATGTCATTAAGCCCCGCCCCCATTACGGGAAATAGGAGAAATGACTTGTCTCCATGGAGGGGGCGGGGCTAAAATAACACGATTGTGCCATTTTAGCTCCACCCCCTCCTCTGAGGATTGCGGCATTTACATGCCGCGATTCGGGGGGCTCAGGGGGTCCCCAAGATTCCGGGAGGGTTGCCCACCCTTCCGGGGGGCCGGGAGGTGGACCCGATTTTCGGGAGACTCCCGGGAGGGTCGGCAACCCTGCTGTACACCTCCCGGGTGACCTGGAAAACGTGAACTGTGTGGGGGTCCTGAGGACCGAGTTTGAGAACCCCCTGCTCTAACCACTGAATGTGAAAGGGGCTTGGTTTTTTTGTGGGCAGGAACGTTGTCTACATGAGGTTTTCATTTGATTGGTTCTGGGTTGTTAGGGGTGTTATAGTCCAAAGTCTGGAAGTTTCCTTTCTCTTTCCAGTCAGAGGCGTTGCCCAACCTCCCACCCTATATGGTTTGGGTTTGTGGTTGGCTATTGTTTGTGTCGGCATTTTGTGGTCGGTTCAGAGCGGTATTTCTTTAGCAGTATAGTATGTTAGTGTTTTATGACAGCTATTCGCTATTCGTGAGTGGCGAGGTGTGTTTTCAGGGGGCGAGTAATGTATGGGCATCACCAGTCCAGGAGAGTCCATATGCCACTTCATGATTGGTTGTTTCGTTATATATAAATTATTAGTATGAGTGGGCAGGTGGGCCAATGTTTATTAAAGCAAGGGTAGAGCAAGGGGTCAGGGGTAGTGGCAGAAGGTCGACCCCTGACCATAGGGAAGGTTGGCCCAGCATCTATTTATTGTTTCATTTGGTTTTAGTCGGCAAGGATACTGGTAGGCCGATCCTTGGCCAGAAGGCGCAGCAGGCCCTTCGATGTGTGTTTATTTTCCATAGTTTTATATTTTCTTTATTTTATATATAACTGCATTATTTGACTGTTCTTCTCCCCGCCACCTCTAGTTTAGAGTAGGGATCTAGTTAGATTTTAAAAATAGTGCTCCCTACTCAATAAAAAGCCAACGCCTTTCATGCCATACTTCTGTAGTCCGAGTCTTTATTTTTAGATAAGTGGTATGAGTGGCGAGTGACTGCGTCTGACTGTGACTGCATCTGACTGTGACTGCATCTGACTGTGACTGCGTCTGACTGTGACTGCATCTGACTGTGACTGCATCTAACTGTGGCTTGATTATTGTGTACATTTTTCCCAAAGATGAGGGGCTTCCTGGGCAGGTTATCAGGGAGTGGTGAATCCAGTGTCTGCCGACCCAGATTTACTGACCTCGCAAGCAGGAGGCCATACTGTGTGAGCTTAGGCCGCGATGTCGATCCGATACTGGATTGAAATAACATTGCAACCTAAAAACATCTATATCTGAACAGGCCAAAGAATCATTATTATTATTATTCCAGTTAGCAAGCATTATTATTACGGTATATCTATATATTTCACCAGTTCTCTGACATTTGTTCCTGTCTGTTTACAGAGACCAGCTATCAAAGTGATGCATGGTAAGTCCTGCGTCGTTATCCTGCCCGGAGCACAAAATATTGCCGATGTGATTTACAGTGAGACTGTGCTTCCTATAAAATATATGGCAATAATATGTCAGTGGCTCAGGAGAGCTCCCTACTGGTATTACTACGGTAGATACAGCGCTGGCAGCGTGACAGTCACCAGCAGGGCTGGCAGTGTGACAGTCACCAGCAGGACTGGCAGTGTGACAGTTACCAGCAGGACTGGCAGTGTGACAGTCACTAAAAATAAAAGAATAAAGGGCCAGATTCTCTAAGCTTCAAAAGTGATCAAATAGAGAGTGATAAACAGCCAGCCAATCAGGTCCTGCCTGACATTTTTCAAACACAGTCTGTGACATGGCAGGTAGGAGCTGATTGGCTGGCTGTTTATCACTCTCCATTTTATCACTTTTGAAGCTTAGAGAATCTGGCCCATTGTCATAGTTAGTGGCTATTGTATTATTCTATTACATTGGTTATTAAATGAGGCCTATAACCAATCAATGAAAATAATAAAATGTTGATTTTATAGGGTAAATTAACGAAAGCTTCTAAAAATTAATAGATGTGATCTTGCCCATAGTAACCAATATGATTATGTCTGTCATTTCTCTATTGCATCCTAGAAAATGATAGACAGAATGGGATTGGTTGCTATGGGCAGCTCCTCTTTAATAAAGAGTACTACTGCGGGCATTATGTGTATAAGCGGAACTGCTTCTGTGGGCATTATCTGTATAATGGGCACTACTAATGTGGGCATTATCTGTATAATGGGCACTACTAATGTGGGTATTATGTGTATAAGGGGTACTACTACTGTGGGCATTATCTGTATAATGGGCACTACTACTGCGCGCATAATGTGTATAAGTGGCACTACTACTGCGGGCATTATGTGTATAAGCGGAACTGCTTCTGTGGGCATTATCTGTATAATGGGCACTACTAATGTGGGTATTATGTGTATAAGGGGTACTACTACTGTGGGCATTATGTGTATAAGGGGTACTACTACTGTGGGTACTATGTGTAAAAGCAGCACTACTATTGTGGGCATTATGTGTATAAGGGGTACTACTACTGTGGGTACTATGTGTAAAAGCAGCACTACTATTGTGGGCATTATGTGTATAAGGAGCACTACTACTGTGGGCATTATGTGTATAAGGAGCACTACTATTGTGGGCATTATGTATATAAGGCACTACTACTGTGGGCATTATGTGTATAAGGAGCACTACTATTGGGGGCATTATGTGTATAAGCGGCGATGCTACTTTTACCCTACTTTTATAGGGTCAATTTTACGAAGGCTTCTAAAAATAAAAAGATATGATCTTGCCCATAGCAACCGATATAATTCTGTCTATCATTTCTCTACTATTGCATCCTAGAAAATGATAGATTCGGACTGGTTGCTATGGGCAACATCACCTCTTTAGCAAAGAACTTTAGTAAATATACTACTGAATCTGTGTAAGAGGGGCTTTGATGCAAGCGGTTGCTAGGTTCCGATGTGCTTCAATAAAGCTTGTTGTCTCAACTCCAATCCCGAGCAACCCAGACAAGTCATGTTTTCTGGATTTCTCAAATCGCACCCTAAACACGTCCGAAAATAACAAGAAAAATAGACCTGCTTCTGGCAGGTGAGATCCATTATCTTAAATGGGTTTTACTTAATATATAGGCTATGGGTAATATCTTGTTTTAAGGTCCATACACACTGGGCGACTATGCCCAGCGTGTATGGACAGCGATGTTTGCATTCATTGCTGGGGGGAAAGCCGCTCAGTGCATACACACTGAACGGCTTTCCCCCTGCCCAGAGCCGACGGAGGGGGGGAGGACGGCGCTGCATAGCGCAGTGCTATTTAAAGCCATCCTCAAAGCCGCTCATCTGATGGTATAATCAGCAGATGAGCAGCTTTCCCGGCGATGATGCGGGAGAGCGCAGCACACACATTGGGCGGCTTTGAGCTGAAAGCCACTCAAACCTGCTGATTTGAGCGACTTTCAGCTCAAAGTCGCCCAGTGTGTATGGGCCTTTAGAGTTTATTTAGAAATAACGAGGTATTGCCCTTATGTAGCTATGTTTGCCTCGCCAGGAAAGCTCCAGAGGTGAAAGCCAGTAATCGGAGAACCTTGGACAGAGACAGCTTCGGAGAGAATAACTTTGGATATGCAGCAGAACCTACAGCAGGAAGACAAAGTAAGGCGTTGAAGAGTGTGGTGGAAATGATTATAGGTATTCATTCGGCCTCTGCAGGAATCAAAGGAGCGATTTACGATAAGGCCACAAATGCTGTCATTTTACAGGTGGTATTGGACAAGGTACAACGCGACCTCAAGGGTAAATAATACTCTGAGATCTACAGGGTTATTTTTGGGAGTCATCTCACAGGCCAAAACAGTCACTGACTACGGCAATTCAGCCTGGGAAAGTAGACCGGTCCATTCAGACCAGGCACGTGACTTGCCAAATTGAGTAATGATGTTCTGGAGACTTAAATCTTGGGTCAAGCAGTAGGACTGGATGACGTGTGGCCACCAAATCTTCCTTAGTCTTTATACTTCTGTTGGTTGGTAAGGTGGAAAGGTTGGACCTTGGGTTCAATCAACATGGAACACCTTTAGAGGTTGTTCCCATGTTATGTGAGATGGGATTCGGATAGCTGCCAAACCAATATCCATGGGTGACCATAGGTATGGAAATGCAGTAAAGTAGTACAAGCTAACTGTGGCCTTCAGGAATGCAATTGGACATTGCAAGTATTAGATGGATGGTCAGGGTGCTCTGATTTTTGTTTGATAAGGTGTAAGAGCCCAGTGACGGCGCTTCTGCAGTGAGATCCCATAAGTGTATAATATAAAGCGGCAGAATGAGGGGGGCAGGGAAGGTCTGAGTTTGACCATCAGCCATGACTCCTGACACCCTTCCATTAACTGACGTAGGGAAGAGAGCAGTGGCAGCTCCAGAGTTCAATGTTCCCATGGTGACTGTGAGAGATATGGGTACGGTTATGCCAGGAGTAATGTTTGGCTCCCAGTATAACTTGTACTTTCTTCCCACAACCATTCACTGTCACCACACACTCCTCAAAGGAGGAGGCACCGTACAGTACTCCTACACATTCCACCACATGCTACCTCCTGATAGAGGAGCATCAGCAGTGATGAGTTGGGGGTAATGATGTTGGTTGTCTTTTAGAGGTGCGTTTGACACCACAATCTTCCACATCACTTTGCCAAAAATTCACGTAATTTCATTAATTGCATTTTGGGGACTCTGAGACTATGGGTCGGCTGTAATTAGCATTTTGTATTGCGGAATAAAGCTAAACATACTAATGATCTACTGCACTTTATCGTGCTGGGGTTCCACTAAGAGCCACGGGGAAAGCCCCCTCATTTGCCAGGCTTTTCTTCATGCCAACAGGAGCCGAACGCTGCCAACGAAGGGTCAAAGTGATGTCTGGGCAATGCCATCTTCAGATGTTATTCCCCTGCGGATGGGAGCTAAGCAGCTAATTTACTCACCTCACTGCCACGCTCCTCATGCCCTCAGCCATAGACAGTCCTAGTACAATGAGGGACCTTACAGTTACACGGGGAATCAGGGTGCCACCGCTGTAATGCTATTATAGTATTCTCATCCTGGGGTCACAGGTCCCCATATATCTGTACTACTTCCTGTACACCTTGTGGGTCTCGTGTAGACGGTATACTCGGGATCCTAGTTCTACGTGATGTACACTAGGGTCAGGGAGGTAATGTATGTTACATGGAATAACTTAACTTTGTTTTTTCAATAGGTTTTCATTCAACTAATGCCAGTAACTCAGTTTATGATAACGCAATATTTACCTCAGAAGCCTCTGCACCTCCGACAGCATCCTATACCCCACAGACAGCAGCGTATACTCCACAGGAGAGATCCTATATCCCAAAGCAAAGATCCTACATCCCACAGCCAAGCGACTATGCCCCACAGGTAATTTGACCACAATAGGGAAACAACCGGAAGATTTAGTACAATACATGGAGTTTTCAAACTCGGTCAGAATCACAAGTGAAGTTATTAACTCCACCTGTGGAAACATAAAAATGTATCAGTGAGTAATGAAGGCACCTGTGCACCTGCGGTTTTGGTATAAAAGGTCGCCAGTCAAAAGGTTGACAATGTCTGTCGACACCAGATAGCCAGCAAAGACAAGGTCAAAGTGGAAAATGGTTGACACATTTAAATGTCAACATGAATTTTAATTTTTACAGTTTTTTGGTGTTCATTTGTAGGTTTTAGCCCATGAATCCCCAATTAGTTGTTCTCGCTCCCCTACCCAATTTGTATATAATGCAGCAGAATTTCCAACATTATCTAAGAAACTTAATATATAATTAAATAGAATAACGGCGCAATGCCGATCAGATTTCGTGTGAATGGTAAAAAAAAAAAATGTCACAATATGCTCAGCGGTAGGAGATATAACTTTAGAATATGACAACACAAGCTTTGCAAAGGATTCTGGGATAAACAGATTCAATCATAAGATCTGGGATTGTTGGGGGTCTGTCTCGACACAGCCTCCGCTAGGACGGGGATGAGTATACTTTTTATTTATATATTTGCCCGCACGCCATGGAATGGCTGATATATTTATACGTCATATTGGCTCAATGTCTTTTAGAATTTTATATTCTTTTTATGACCATTTTCCAGGTTATTAATTTAATATCTTTTTATTATTATTGTATATATCCTTTCCTCTAACTTTATTATAATTTGTATATTATGTTGTTTTTATGGGCAATTTCTTTTAAACACACATATCTTATGCGTTATTTTACTGTTCATGTTACTTTTTTAAATTACCAATGAAAATGATTTAACTCAGTAACTACAAGCAATTCAGAGTTGTACACAACTCAACCACATCTACAGTGGTTGAAGCAGTCAGTTTAAAATTGGGGTATGGAAAATTTAGAAGTTGAAAATTAGGAAATTAATAAAATACATAAGTTACGCATGAAAAAAATAAAACACATGGTCTCCCACAGGAAAAAAATAAAACACATGGTCTCCCACAGGGCAAAAAAAAAATGCATAGGATTTGTATGGAAAAAAATAGGAGTCTGGGGGGAAGGAAGTCTGAGTCACTAGTCAGCGGAGACGGGGACAGGAGGCTCTGGGACTGGGAGGCCCTACCACAGATTGCCCTGTAGCCGTGGGTGCAGCTGGCATCCTTGTGGGCATTTACAGCATGGTGGCCAGAGATGGTGCCCTTGTAGCTTGAAGCCTTATGGGAATGCGTACCTGGCGTAATTGACTAGCCGTCCCTGGTGGATGGAGTTGGAGACAGGGGACATGCAAAGAAATCTATGGGGGTCCGCAGCAGATATCTCTGCTATTTGGGGGCTAGGCCTCAATTTTTTTATTTTATTATAAAACTGCCCCAAATAGTAATATACTAAAATATGCATCATTTAAATAGCTCCTAGTAGTCATTTGCCATAGAATTTTTTCCCTATGAACATAATTCCCTTCTCCTTCTTTCCTCTCTGCCTTCCCCCCTTCCATACGCCGCTTATTTTAGGATAAGCCTGAGGAACAGAATGGGTGCAGTCTGTGCCAAGTACCACGCTATAAACACAATAACACATTTTGGGAGATTTCCTTCATCTTCAGTTCCAAGACAAACAAGTGCAGCTTCCAGTGTCTGAGAATAGAATCACAGCAGACACTGCTGCCGTTACTGTACGGGGACGCAATCCACGTATTATACACCAAACAAGCAGTAAAAATCTATTCAACACTGCCTCTTATTTCCTGCTTGCAGGTCCCTGCGCGTGACTGGGAGGATGAATCGCTGAAACAAATCAGACATGTAACTCACGTATGATACGACGGTCATGCATTAATCAGTGTTTCGCAGCAATCAATGGAGAATGTATTGCACCGTGACCTGACCTTTTCGACAGGTGTCACACACTCAATAGACAGGCCCCGCCCACATGGACCATTAATGGCAGAACTAAGGAATCCGCCGGGGAATATATATTTTTGATAAACTGAATTATCTGAAACAGTTTAGTCTGAGTAATACACAAGTTACACAACTGTATGTAATATATGATTGTATTTGTTGAGTAGTGATGTCACTCCTGTAAAATGATAGCTTATGTTTACCTGGAGAGCAGTGATGTCACCGGGGATTCAAAAAAGCTTATTAACTGACAGTGAAGGTAAAATTCAACTGAATGTGAAGAGGAAACAAATCTATTTACTAAGCAAATCCGCAAGTACTACACAACTGATACAAGATGTGATTATATGATGTTGCTAATGGCAACCTGACAATCATTCTGATGGAGAAGGTGGATTCCCCATGATATGTGATGCACTACATTCGTCTAGCCATAAAATAGCTTTAATAAGAAAATAAAAAATCTATTATACAGTAAATGATACAGTATATTGAGGTAACCTTATTTGATGATGCTCCCTTGTGGAGGTAACTACCAGTATCGGAAGACACCTGAATTCATGCATCCATGCCTAAGAACAGGTGCTACCCCTCATATTTATTGAACTACCTGGATTCCACTGATTATTAGTAGAGAATCTGAACCCCCTGAAATGTTGGCGATCCAGTCAAACATCATCCGAATTGCCCAAAGAAGATCTTGGGAAAGTGGCACTAAAGGGTAAAAAGACCGTTTTATGGCTTTTTACCACGGTTCTCAATGCATTAATTCCGCACATTGAGGTTTTGCATTGCAGAGTAAGGGTGCATACACACTGAGCATTTTTTCACCTGTTTTTAGTGATTTTCCTGGGGTTGGATGGCTTACCATAGCAGGACACTAGGCAAAGCCATCCCGCTCACCTACTGGTAATACCAGCATATGAGCGGCCGGGCTAGCGCTCACCGATCATTGCACGGCCATACACACTGAAAGCAGCTCAAACGAGCAGGCCCGTCATCAGGAATTTTGGGGTCCGGGACTCATTTCCAGTCTGGGCCCCAGCCCCGCCCCCCCTCTCTCCCCCTCGTCACTTGACTTACCGTATCCCGGCTCCTGCTCCCCCATCTCCTCTTCCGCTGAGCTGTAGCCCGGAGGTCCCGGAGTGAGTGATTGGTGAGCCAGTGAGAGCTTGCATACCGAATAAATTGAGCTACTTTCATCTCAAAGTCGCGCAGTGTGTATGGGCCTTAACGCCAGTAAAAGTATTACCCTATAGAAGCCTATGGGCTTCACCACCGCTGTGTTTGAGGGATCCGTCACAGATCCCTCCCGCCGTTACTCTGCATGAGGGGCTACCAGGTTTCATCTCCCACCCCCCCCCCCCCCCCCCCGATCCCAACCGAGTCCTAGTTATGATCTTCCCAGAGTTTGTAAGTTGGATGTTAAATCCGAATTTGGAGTTTTGTATTGCAACAATTAAATGAATTTAGCTCTTTCTAAACATTTTTATTTATCTTTTAACAATGATGTTCGATTCCTTTTTAAACTGAACCAAAACACTGAAGAGTCCGCAAATCTATAACTATTAGGCACTTAAATGATGGGGGATTTTTGAAATTAGAATAAACTAAGACATGATGGGTGAATTTACTAAGATGGGAGTTCGATCGAAGATGAGATGTTGACCATAGCAACCAATCGGAATGTACTTCTTATCTTCTAGAAGATAATAGAAAAACTCTGATTGGTTGCCCATAGCAACATCCAATCTTCATTAGAACTCCCATCTTAGTAAATTTATCCCGATGAGTTTGCCAGTAGAATACATTTATAGACATGAAAGGAATATTTTTTACTTGTGTCTTGCTGAGCCACGAAACAATACATTAACCTTAGTTATCGAATGAGGTTAAGATTTAATATGTAATTGGTGTACTTTGTAATAGTAGAGGGGGTGTTAGGAGGAGGCAGCCATGTTGTATTCATGGGAATGCTGCAGACCCCGTGATACCACATGTGCCTAGTACATCCATAGAAGTCACATGAATATACGTAGGTGCAGCTCACAAAATGGCCGCCAGCTCTCTGTAAACTGCAACAGGAGCACGTCGCCACGTGAGAAAAAATAACCAAATCCATCTCGATCTGTTCATGTGAGAACAGCAGCATATAACAACAGGCCGCAAAATGAACTTAGCTGCAGACGAACATTAAACCGAACACAGTTCCTTCCTGTCATTAATGCACGATAATAAAATCTTTATGAAGATAATAATGTTTCAATGTATTTTTAATGTCCTTGTTTTTTTTTCACATGTACTGTATTTTTATTTGTACATTTTGCATCGAACAGAAAAACAAATGAGGTAATGGATATAGTTATTTAAATGCCAGTGATAAATATATGTATTTATGTTTTACTATAATATATTTCTTGCCTGCATACTTGTAAAGCAAAACTTTTTATTTGATTGTATAACTATTAAACAAGTTAATCAAACTGGTGTCTCAGTACGGCTTATCCCGATGTTTTTCCTTTAAAACGGTTTTCCTTGTCTTCATATTCTCAGCGGAAAATTTACTAAAGCATCTAAAAATGAAAAGATATGGGGGCAAATTTACAGAATACGAATATGATTTTTCATATTCGGATTCTTAATACGAATGAATACGGCTATTATAGCTGTATGCAAATTCGTATTCCGGAGGGGAATTTACAAAGAAGTAATACGACTGCTTTGTAATTTCCGTTGGCGTATGAATTCATATTAGCGGTCGTATATATGGCTGCTAATACAAATTCGTATTGGCAGCAGGCTGCAGTGTGATAAAAGCGAAATAAATAAAATAAATACAAAAAAACGGAGTGGGCCTCCCCCTTCAAGGTTTGTAACCAGCCCCAGGCTCACAGAGCCAGTCTGGGTTGTAAAAAATCAGGGAAAAAATTCAATAGGATTCCCCTGATTTTTTTAAACCAGCACTAGGCCCAAGGGCCGGTCCTGGTTCCAAAATACGGAGGAGAAAAAGACTCTGGTTAGCATCCACGGGCTTGTCAAAACAAAATAACGCAAATACCCGACACCAGCGAACAGTCAGGAGGAGACACAGGCTGTTTGTTTACATCCTGCCGCTCCTCCTCCCGAATGCCGCTATTGGTCGCCTAGCGGCCAATCAGGAACCTTTAGGCAGCCAATACTGACATGCGGGAGGAGGAGCCACAGGATGTAGAGACCTGGGTAAGGTTCTGGTGGGGTTGGCCATTGGTGTTTAGCAAACACCAATGTCCCAAGGGCGATGGTCAATGGGTTAGCCATTGATGGCGAGAAGCCTATGGTTCCCCACCACTGATGGTTTCTGACAATGTTGATTTCTATTCTAAGGTAAAATTTCCTGATAAAAGATCATTAGTTGGGGTGGGAGTGGTGAATGACTCCATTTCCCAAAATAACTGTCAAAGTAACTGCCATTTGCCAACTGCCTGCGTTCCCAGGGGAATGTTAGTAAGGTCAGGGCCGGCGCCACCACTAGGCAGCTCTAGGCATTTGCCTAGGGTGCTGGCCTCTGGAGGGTGGCACTTTGTAGTGCCGTATGGAAGCGGCGGCCCCTGCACCTCCGTGGAGCCAGGTGAGCGTTCCCCTGTGTCTCTCTCCAACCTCTCCCGCCCTCACCCTGGGTCAGAGGCACCCGGGTCAAAGGCGCGAGAAGCTGCCCAGTGCTTCCACTGCCACGCTGCGGGGAGGAGGGTGGGGAGAAGCTGGCCAGTGCCGTGGAGCAGATAGGCGGGATCACCCCGCCGTGCCATGGAGCAGGTGAGCGTTCCCCTGTGTCTCTCTCCAAACCGGGTCAGAGGCGCGAGAAGCTGCAGAGTGCCGCACCCACCCGCCCGCACCGCCCCCCGTGCCGCCGTGGAGCAGGTAAATGGCCAGACCGGGTCAGGGCGGGGGGCAGGGGGTGTCGCCTGGGGCGCTGAAACAGCTTGCACCGGCCCTGAGTAAGGTGCACGCTGCACCTGTCTCATTGGCGGCAGCAGCAGCCTAGGGATGGCCATCGATGATTAGAAAACATTGATGGTTTATGACTGATGTCAAATAGTTTTGACATCGACGGGGGAGAACCAGATGGTTTCCCATCATCAATGTCAGGCTTAACTGAATAGTTTTGTTTTTCCTTTTTTCATCTAGCGGCCAGGACAAATTAATGTTGACCTTTTCCATGTTGTTCTAATGCATGTTGACCCTATTCATGTGTCGACATTCTTTCTGTCTACCAACGGTGGTTGACCTATTGACCATCGACCTTATGCTTGTCGATATAATGCTTCACACCCCTCTGACTGCAGGCCGCACATGAGTACAGTACAGAGTTGTAATGAGATCCCCATGCCGCACAGAAACCCATTAATCTGCCCATTGGAAACACGTCCGGCCTAGTTACTAGTTTCTGTATTGAACACGTCTTTTAAACAGATTATTTTTCAATCCTCCAGATGTCTTTGACCTTCCCCCGTATGTGCGCATCCATCATTCTTAGATAAATTGTTTTATGTTTATTGGGTATCAATAGATGGTTCTCCAGCTAATCGCTCTAATTCTTATACGTTCACTTATAAAATAATTACGGCTGAAGTGATGAAAGAACCGACGACTCGGGAT
Source organism: Crinia signifera (assembly GCF_055691185.1). Taxonomy (NCBI): domain Eukaryota; kingdom Metazoa; phylum Chordata; class Amphibia; order Anura; family Myobatrachidae; genus Crinia; species Crinia signifera. The sequence continues at coordinate 19,460,694 of NC_139218.1, read as the reverse complement.
GCACATGGAATGCCGCATTAGCATGGGAGTAAGCATGGGGATAATATGTCCTGCGCTAAAGGCATGCAGATCAGCTGCTGCTTCTACTTTATATAGTATGCACAGCGATGTGAGGATTTCTGCCTCCGGGATGCGGTCATTTGGTCTACACCATTAGGTCGACATGGGAAAAGGTCGACATGGGTCTAGGTCGACATGGTTCTAGGTCAAAAGGTCATTAGTTCGACAAGTCAGGTCAAAAAAACAGTGAAAACCCCCATGTCGAACCTTTGACTGTCGACCTACACAATGTCGAACTAATGACCTGTCGAACTAACGACCTGTCAAACTAATGACCTTTCGACCTAGAACCATGTCGACCATTTTCCATGTCGACCTAGAACCATGTCGACCTAATGACTGTTGACCATAATGCTGTAGACCAAATGTAATCCCAACCCCTGCCTCCAGGCTCTATTACACAAATTATCCTGCAACAGTGGCGTAACTCGGGGGTGGGGGCGCATTTTGGCCCCACCCTCTGAGGTGGTGGTGGAATTTGTGGGGGGGTGATCCCCGGTGCAAAAATATAATTTGGGCTGGTGGGCCTGGTCTCAGGTAGAGGGGTCGTGGCCCAGCACCACGACCCCTGTTTTAGTTATTTTCGGGGACATGCACAGCCCTCCCCCTAGTAGCTGGGCAGCCCCCTGCTCTGTCCCTGTGCTCCGTCCCACCGTACACTGAAGAGATGCCGTGAGCATGTGCAAGGCATCTCTCCAACATTCATTCGCAGGCCCAGCATGCAAACCCACGCTGCGAGGGGGTGTGGGGGGGGGGGGGGTTCAGGCATGCCACCATTCGCAGGGCGGGTTCTGGTTGACTCGCAAGGGTGCAAACTCGCATCTGAGCGAATCTACCAGAATAATCTCCAAAATGTGTTTCGCCTGCAGTCACCTAAAATATGTAACATCTGCAGCTCTCCTGTCAAGTCAGCCGGTAGATCGCAGTTCCCACAAATGTCAGCAGGGGGAGCTAGTGAGTTGAGTTGCATTTATTTAGTTCCCCTAATAGTGTTTCCGCAGACAGATTATTATTCTCCGATTTTCCAGTTGGTATTTCAGGGCTGGTAATTTGTAAGAAAATTATAACGAAATAAAATTAGATGTCGTAATAAAGTAAGACTAACATATCTCACTGCAAAAGTCTACAATAGTTCCTAAAAATTCTATTACTGCGCTCATAAAAAGTACCGCGAGGAACATAATTAGCCGCACTTTGTGATATAAGGGAATGTGGGGACTATTATTGTGACACTGGAACTCGCACAATAGAAAACTTCTTTTCCTTTTAATATTTCATAAAGCAATAACCTTTTTTGAATATTGAGTCACCCAGCAGCCGCGTTCGCAGAGCGCTATCAGATCTACCATATGTTTAGGTATCAGGGTTTGTAGGTTTTATAAATGGCCCTAATGCATTTTAATATCGTTTCCAGTGAGCTGGGCTATTCATCAGTATAATGAAAGCCTTCGGAACGTTGGGCACGAAGCTAAGGAAGAAAAACAACTTTAAGTCTTGAGGTCTGATGCCACATTTCCAGTAGTTTTCTGTATTCTGTGGGGTTTATTTACTAAGATGGGAATTCTATTGAAGAGGGGATGTACAGTAGCTATGGACAGAATCTGCTTATTTATTTAGCACCTTCCAGAAGAGAAAAGATAGAATCTCATTGTTTGCCCATAGCAACATCCATACCTCCCAACTGTCCTGGTTACCGCGGGAACGTCCCGGTTTTTGGGGACGTTCCCGTGTCCCGCATGGGGCCGGCAGTGTCCACTGGTGGGGGGAAGTTGGGAGTCCACACTGTCGCCAGTGAATAGGCGCTGTGCGCATGCACACAGCATCTATTCGCACCCCACAGCGGCGAAAACGGGGTGTGGCCTCGCAGAAGAGCCGCATGTATAGGCCATGCCCCAAAAATTTCTGCCGCACCTTCTACGCCAGTCTGAGCATCCCTCCTGGGGATACGGTCGTATTGTTGAAAGCACTTAGGTCGACACCGTTGGGTCGACAGGTGGCAAGGTCGACAGGGTTCTAGGTCGACATGAGTTTAGGTCGACACATGCGTTAGGTTGACTTGGGTTAGGTCGACAAGTCGTTAGGTCGACATGGGGTTTTCACTGTTTTTTTGAGCCAACATGTGCCAACAGGCGGTATTTCATGCCCTACCATCCACTAGGGGCTTGGTGGGAGAATAAAATAGTGTGACCGAAACATTCCGGTAAAAAAACTGTGAAAAAACCCATGTCGACCTAACGACCTGTCGACCTCACTCATGTCGACCTAACACATCTGTCGTTCTAAACCCATGTCAACGACCTAGACACCTGTTGACCTTGCCACCTGTCGACCCAGCGGTGTCGACCTAATGACTGTCGACCTAAGTGTGGTCGATAAAATGATTCACACACCCTCCTCCTGCTCCTCCAAGTAAGTTGGGAGGTATGCAAGATCCCATCTTTAATAGAACTCACATTTTAGTAAATAAACCCCTGCATCAGGTAAGATGAGTAGGAATTACAAGCGTGAGCTTTTCATGATTGGCCACTATGAGGCGCTGTGCTGTTGCTTAATTCAAACACGTTATATATATAACGATCCCTGATTAAATGTAATAGGCTAGGTCGACACGGGTTTTCCGCTTTCTTTTTGAGCCGACATGCCCTACCATCCTAGGGCATGGAGGGAGGATAAAATAGTGTCGACCTTTTGACTGTCAACCTAGCCATTGTCGACCTAATGCTGATGTCGACCTTAAGCGGTTGACCCAATGCATGTGGACCATAAACATATAAATATAATCCTAAAAACTAGACAATACTACGAACAAGTTCCTGGATTCCTCGTCGTGTTTTAATCAAATTCAACAACTTTCTGCTTTATGATATTTTTAGCAGTAAAGCACTTAATTAAACAGCATATACTTAATCAAATTATAATTAGCATTCTTAATTAAAAGGAAGTTTATTATGAGGAGCGATGCTAATTCAGGTCCTCCTCAATAAAGGTTAAGGGCCCCAGAGATAATTAGTAGCTTAGCTTTTGGATCCCTGGTCTTCCTCAGGACAGAGGTGGGTCATTGCCGTCCTCCTGTTCTCCACTCGAGACCCTCATCTATGCACACTTCAGGGGCTACTACTTACACTAATACTCTCATGCACAGACAACACCCCCCCCCCCCCCACCACCACCACCACCACCACCACCACCACCACCACCACGACCGGGCTAAATTCAGCCTCTTCCGAACAAGGCTGTGTTAGTTCCAGCAATACTCCACGGCTATGATTTGTATATGTGAGCCAAATGGAATGGGGTGTGAGCATCAGAAAGTGAGAGATTTGGGGAGAATTTTCCCATTTGCCACTGGATGTGTACGGCTGCACGTCCGTTCGCAACTGAGTGAATAAGTCCAAATTCCGTCAAAAGCCGATCACCATATAATGATTTTTAACTGGGCAGCAGTCTGCAGCCACCACTTGGCCAGGACTTGCTCGGTGGCTGCGATATATACAGGCCTATCCTGCCTGCTTCTGATGTCACGTGACCTCCCCTAACAGGCATTGGCACGCCTACATTTTCTCAGACACTCCCAGAATATTTTTCAGCACTCTTGCATTTTACTGGGCACGCCCAGGAAATGGTTGGTTTCCATCTCCCCACACGCCCCCACTCCCTGTCCATCAAAGTGTGTACGGCCAGCAAACAGAACATTTGCAGGGATGCTGGCGGCACAGGCGGAGGGTGGGGTGGGGCGGACCTGATTGCTTGGCTGTGAGTATGCACAGCTTAGCAATCCGGTCTGAATCAGGCACCTAGGTGCAGTTATACAACTGAATGCACTAATAATAATCTTTGTTTCGGGCTACACAATTTATTTGATTTGCTTTCATTCCTTATTTGTGTCCTCTTAGCCCCCTGCCTTTTCCAACAGGGATTAAAGTATGATGCTCCGCTAATGCCTGTTTATTTGTATTTGTGCTGACGAGGATGACTTGAAAATTACATATTGGGAGAAGGACAGTGGAGGTTATCATTCCTGCTGCCCTTGGAATGAGAAGGACCAACAAACATGAGTCGCTGCGCTGTGTTCCTTTCAGCCCAGTCCATCCCACGCAGGGAGATGATCATCACAGGAGAGCCGTCACTAGTTCATCCAAAGTCATGTCAATGTGAGGTTCGCTAATGGATCGCTAGAACAGAACCAAGCAAAAATAACAAAACAACAAAGTCTCCATCTAGTAATAAAGAAACAGTAACTGACATTAGATAGAGTCTATCTTCTCATTGTGAATGACATGAATGTAATGTTTTGCTGTTAAAGGAAAAGATGCCTAATTATTAAACACTAATTAAAAGCTCGTCAAAATGACGGCTTCTGCAATGTACCTTCACTTTGAGCTGTGACAGTTTTGACTTCCATTTTGAGCTGTGACCATTTTTAGCTCAAAAACTCTCCACCCACCCCCAGTCCCTACCTGCTCCTACCTCCTATCTCTGGCTTCACAGCTCCCTCTCTCCATGTCCAGCAGGTTTGAAACATATCAGTGTCCCTGCAAAAATGTTTTCACTTTCTGCTATGACATCTTTTAGTGCACAAAGGAGTAAGTTGACCTGTCGGGTGACCTCTAATGGTCAATTGCATATATAAAGATGGGTTCTATAAAGGTCAAGGTTGGGTTGTGTGGGGGGGGGGGGGGGTTTGGGGGAAATAATTCTAGTTATTAAATGTGAATGTTCTCTCATTGCTTTCCAGGGGTGGAATAGTATTTATTATTTCTAAACAGTGCGCCCCAACATTCCAGGAGTTGGTCAAGCCGCAATGTAGCGTAAGACAGGGCTGTCAAACTCAAATTAATCGGGGGCCGTATCAGCAGTTTGGTCACCCTCAAAGGGCCGGTTGTATCTGTAGGTCCCCCTGTATAATTATAATGCCATGACACCAAAGGCTGCTCCCCATGTATAATATAAAATGAATGCCATGACACCACAGGCTGCTCCCCCTGTATAATAATAATGCCATGACACCACAGACTGCTCCCCCTGTATAATATAATAAAAGTAATGCCATGACACATAAATGATTATACAGGAGGAGCAGCCTGTGGTGTCATGGCATTATTATTATTATACACGGGGACACCTCAGGAAACAGCTGATATATATATATATTTTTATTGTGAGTGTGATCCTCATCCTCACTTACTGTTTCTCCGTCTGTCCTGCAGCTGCTGCGGCTTCCAGCTTTTCTTCACTGCTTGCTGCGGCCACACTGTCCCCAACTCCCGGTCCAGCTTCCCTGCCTGCTCCTACTTCTCTACAGACGCATGGGCGGGCGGTGTCATCATCATGACGTCCCCACCCAGTGTCTGTCACTGCCGGGCATCAGAGGGAACAGGCGGCCGGGCCCTCCTCCACGTAGCCGTGGAGGCCGGCGGTCATGTTTCTGTAGCCGCATACATATGTGCCTACAGGAACATGGCCGCCGACAGTGGAGGAACAGGTAAGGCGGCCACGGACGTGGACGCGGGCCGCAGCACTCCTGTTTTAGACACACTGCCCCTGCGTGCTATCTCCTCGCGCGGGCCACATGACGAGGTCTGGCGGGCCGGATTTGGCCCGCGGGCCTTGTGTTTGACACCCGTGGCGTAAGACACCAGCAGCAGAAGAAAGCTCCTCCTCCTCCTCACTCACTGGACGCCAATCCTTCATCAAAACAAATTGGACTTCCCCAGTACTGGCGGATACACAAAGGGTGACTATTTGTACGCTCATGTCATTGTACTGAGCGCACACAATTTCATGAATTCATTTTTTTATTTCCCCCTTATAACAAGTGTTTGTTATAAGTATTTTGTATCCTATACATTGTTTTTTTCTGATGCCATTCACTAATTAAATGCTATTTTTAATTGATATGTTTCTAATGTCTATCTAGCGCAGTTTTCACTTCCTGACTTTTCTTACTTACGATTGGGAGTGACTACCCATTTATTCTAACTGCTGCTTGGCTATAGGCACACTCATTTCAAAGCGCCTTCCCTCCGATATCTTGATATCTACATTACCAGCCCACCATGTACCTTCGTAATCTGGTGGACCATTATGCAATAGATAACACCTATCCTTGTGCATCAATGCCTATTTCCCTAGAGAGTGTAAGCTTCCGAGCAGGGCCCTCCAACCTCTATGTCTGTCTGGAACTACCCAGTTTGTTTAATCGCTGTTTCCATTTGCAGAATTTGGTGCGCTGTATAAGAATGTTAATAAATAAAGAAATATTCAAGATTTCATAGTTATTTGGCAAGTACACAGTAACGGAGCGTCTATTATAAGGGAAAACTATTGGGACGTTTATTACTGTGTATTACTGTAATGTGAAGCACCTCTAAAATCCATATACCGTACACAACTGCACATTTATTTCCTGAGGTGATAAATGGACAAAGAAATAGATTCTCCGCTGAAGTAAATATCACCCACATGTTCTCCAGTTCAGCGCGGACTTTCTGTCAGAAACTGCCAGAAGCCCAAATGTCACTGTGTGTCCCAGGAGGAACTGCCGCTAGGAACATGTTGCTCTTGTCATGCCAAGGTCACGGGAAGGAGGAATCCTGCTTCCTTAACTGTTTCCTCACAGAAACCATTCTGCTCTACCCCCCATTTCTATAAACAAGAAAGACAGCAAATATACAAACTTTACACTCATCACACTCATTTGCAAGTACGCACGATTTGCTAGAGTATACAGATCTAGCCGCCCTCGTCTAGCCGGGTGCTGGCGGTCGGATCGCCAGACGCCGGAAGGCGGCGCTCACGCACGAGACACTCACGCATCCCCTTCTGGCGAAGCCCTCCGTTGCCTCCATGCCGTTCCCAACGGGGGGGATGGGATTCCTCGTATCTACAAGATATGTTACTCCCTAAAGCTCACAGAACAATTTGGTATCGTAAATACAGCTATTTTGTTATTATTATTATTATTATAATAACATCGAGTGGTAGATGCAGAGGGGGTAGGGGCCTACAGCACTGTTCAAAATTCAAAATCCCAACCACTGAGACCAACTGCCATTTCAAACTGACTCACTGGCAGTGGGTGTGGCTCCCTATTTGAATTGTAACTGTGCAGCAGCCGCCACTGTGAACATCATTTATTTATATGGCACCACCTGGGTTCTACAAGGCGGCAGCAGAGATGGCACCATACTTGTCTACCCGCCTGAAAATCGGTTCCTCCTAACGGCCCCCCTGAAAGGTGAAGTCCCCTGCCATGGCGCCATCCTCCCGCAACCTTTCCCCCCTCAGCCCCACCACCCACTGTGTAATTCATGTAATACTGGCGTTACACAGTGAGGGGCACGGCCATGATGATGCCAATGCGATGCCACACCCCCACTCTAATACTAATTTTGATCACCCTGTCTCTTTTATGGTACAGCGGCGGTGAGCTCCGTCGGAAGGGTACGTGCGAGCATCTCGTGCGCACGCATCCCCTTCCGGCGGCTGGCGATCCAACCGCCAGACCCCCGCTAAATGAGAGCGGCTCCATCTGCCCTTGTGTCCTACATCGGAATCATCGGTGAGTTATACTATACCTGTATATATAGGTGTCTGCCATCTCTCCTAGTGCCCGTACCCTCTTCTGTGTTGTTGACGTGTTGGTCCCAGCAGTCACGTCGTCCTTCCTGGGCTGTTTCCTGGAAATGACAATTTGATGTATGAGAAATTCGCTATGCAGCCGTTAGGGTGACAGTGACTGGGTTGACCGATATTGGTTGAATAAGTCAACACATGAAAAAGATTGACATTAGGTCCACAAGGTCAAATGGTCGACACAATCAAAAGTTCAATGTGGAATATGGTCGCCATGGAAAAAAAACGACTTGTTCATAATTGACCATCCCGGCGAGCATAGAGGGAGAATATAAGTGTGCCGAGTGCAGCGAGGAGTCGTGGTAACACTGATATGAAGTCCATGTCGACCTACTGTATGCCAACAAAAATGTCAACCTTTTGACCATGTAGACCTAAACCTTTTTATGTGTCGACATTGTGCCTGTTAAAAAATAGTGGTTGACTGTTTGACTGTTGACCTTATGCTTGTTGACCTAAAGATCCACATCGGAGAAATTTGCTGAGTGACCACAAGACACATTTCTGTAGTGTTCTTCCCTCCCGCCGCCGCCTTTGTGACACCACAATGTTGCTATGAGGATGCTCAATGTGCTGTAGATGGGCTCCACCGGTATCTATGTAGAAGGGTGAAGGTATCCCCGCAGTCACCCTGCTATAGAAGCACTCAGCCCTGTTTAGCTGTAGGCGTCTCCATGGAGACGCTTTCAGCCAGTCAGGGCTGTGTGCTTGTATAGCTGTCATTAGTGTGGAGGAAGCGAGCTCACCTCACAGTCAGTGGGAGGGGAGACAGCTCACCTTACAGTCAGTGGGAGGGGAGACAGCTCACCCCGCAGTCTGTGGGAGGAGAGACAGCTCACCTCGCAGTCAGTGGGAGGAGAGACAGCTCACCCCGCAGTCAGTGGGAGGGGAGACAGCTCACCCCGCAGTCAGTGGGAGGAGAGACAGCTCACACCGCAGTCAGTGGGAGGGGAGACAGCTCACCCCGCAGTCAGTGGGAGGGGAGACAGCTCACGTCGCAGTCAGTGGGAGGGGAGACAGCTCACCCCGCAGTCAGTGGGAGGGGAGACAGCTCACCCCGCAGTCAGTGGGAGGGGAGACAGCTCACCTCGCAGTCAGTGGGAGGGGAGACAGCTCACCCCGCAGTCAGTGGGAGGAGAGACAGCTCACCCCGCAGTCAGTGGGAGGGGAGACAGCTCACCCCGCAGTCAGTGGGAGGGAAGACAGCTCACCCCGCAGTCAGTGGGAGGGGAGACAGCTCACCCCACACGAGCATTTCTCAGCACCTGAAGGATCACCCCAGTATAATAATAACATTATAATAATGATAAGCTATTTTTAGCTGTACTCTAGCTATGGTGATATCCATGTTAGTGAACCCCATGCCCCATTCACCTATAGCTGCCCTCAGAGGTATCATGTTGTACTCCAGTCCGTCCTCTGTAGCGTGATGTTTCAGAGTACAGTATATAGTGTTTCCTCTGCTAAGGACAGATTATATGTTCTCTTAATTACAATGTATTATACATTAACAGCTCAGTCTCACACACTTAAGTGTTTACGACTGATGCAATTTTCTCTCTGGACAACCCTGACAGACATCTAAGACCCTTTTCATTTATATACAAAGGTAAACCGGTTCTAGGACTGGAAACATAAAAATACAATACCTGTCTGCCAATGGCCCACATCTGTGTAGAGTTCCTAAACTCATTTATTTTACTGAGCCCTCCCTGTCTATGCAGGACACATAACCCACTCCCCACACCTGCCCACCCACTGAGTGGGAATACTGATGCCCCGACCAGCAGGATAAGGGTGGTGTCACACAGGCAGGGACAGGCATGGTTAAAAATAAATCACCTTCCAAAATTGTCTCATGGCCAGTTGGTTAAAGTTCCATGTTGGAGCAGGAAACAATTCCCAGAAACCGGATTTGTCCCTCGACAAGGAGTAGAGTCCAAATTTAACACCGGGTGCCCTATAGTACAGTGAAAGGCTTGACGCGTTTTGAACCACGAAGGGTTCATCCTCAGAAGCATCAACTTATGAGGGCATATCTGTGCCTGTAAATAAATGCCACACATGAACTTGAGGGGTAGATTTATTAAGCTTGGTGAAGTGATAAACTGTCTGGTTTTTATCACCGTCCAATCAGCTCCTACCTGTGAAGCTACGGGTTTGGTTTGAAAAAATGACAGGTAAGGGGGGGGGGATGCTCTAACATCTGCACCCCAGCTCCGCCCCCTATCGCCGCACTTCGCATTCATAATTATCGCATATGCTGTAACATATGCGATAATTATGGCAAAGGACAGCTCTTGCGTTAAGAGCTGTCCTTTGCGATAGAGTCAGCAGGTCCCATGTGGACCCAGCGGCTCTCCCCTCCCTCCCTTACCCGGCGCTGCTGCTGCTGCGCCGGGCTCTCCTCCTCCCTGCACCCGGAAGAGGATCAGTGCAGGGAGGAGGAGGTCACAGGTCCGGGGCAGCACAGCTCTGTGCTGCCCGGACACAGGTGAGGGGGGGGTCGATGCGGGGCGGCGGGGTGCGGTGCGGGGCGGCGGTGGGTCGGTGCGTGGCGGCGGAAGGTTGCCGTACAAGCCCATAGGCTTCTATGGGGCATCGCCAGATTTTTCAGGCGATGCCCCCCGCCGCAGTAACCCGGCGGGGATGCTTACAGCATGCCAAAATGCTGTAAAAACCCCGATAACGTGGTTTTTACCGCATTTTTAGCTTAGAGAATCTCCCCCAAGAGCTGATTGGCCGGTGATAAAAACCAGACAGTTTATCACTTCACCGAGCTTAATAAATCTACCCCTCTATAGGATGCACATTTTGAGTAAGACAAACACTCCGTGTGGCTGAGTCGTCCTGGAAACCTGGCATGCTGAGAGGGGCTGTTTGGAGTGATTGAAGCTACTGCAAAGTGTATGAGGACATACCTGTAATACATGAAATGTTGGTGGTGGCCACAAGTGTTGTTAAACTCAGAGGAAGCTGTATTCAATCATTCTGGATGAATCCACAGAGATGTATATAGCAGTACTGTTACGAGCCGCCTCTGGCTAGTCTGGGTAACTGCAGCCTTATTCATGTATGTGTTCTGTTTCAGCTACTACATATTATCCCATAATATTTATATGTCAGGCTGCAGTGTCTGTCAGGTGTTTAGCTGCAGCTGTGTATCCACTCACCTGTCACATAATTAGGTCGTCAGCACTTTGCCTGTGTGTCTGGCTGTCCACCTTTCTGGTGGCTCTCATTGGGAATTGTTCCCTACATCACCCAGCCTGTCCTGGACTCAATGCTGGTTATAGAGTTTTGTTACCTGATCCTGGTCTATGCTGTCTGGTATCCTGTGCTCCCATGGGAACTTGAGCCTTTCCAGTCTGTATCCTAGTCCTGTGTTCCTGGCTATCAGCAAAAGCTGAGGTTCTGGAATTTTCCATCCTGTGTACTATTGCACTTGTGCATATTGCAAGAGTATCTTTGTATTCCATCCTGTGTATTGTTACACCTGTGCATATTGCAAGAGTATCATGTTATTACATACTGTGTCTTGTTGTACTTGTGTATATTATTAGTGTTATTGTTTCATCATGTGCATTGTTGCGCTTGTGCATATCATTAGACGGTGCACACTCCATTGCTACGGCTATCACAGTATGAAGAGCTCTGGTTACCCCAGTGTGAGCTCCATCTTTCTGTCCTGTAAATTACCATGTTCAGTCTCCAGTACCCACCTTGTCCCCCAGTAAGTCCTGGCGGCACCCCAGTCCCTGGCAGACCTAATCCAATGGGGAAAAGAGGCTGTTATAGGTGAAGTCCTAGCAAGCAGGAGGCTAGGGTACTGCTGGGCAAGTGTTATTATAACATCCAACAGCGCCACCTAGTGCCACTCTGGTGGCGCCTCTAACAAATACTTATGTATAGTTTGTTCCACTCTATACATTTAGGCTTGGCGTCATAATCACCTCACTACTCAGATCCTGGGAAATCACACTGGAGAGATCACGCCCAGGAGGATGTAAAGTATTAATGGCATAGCACTTGATGGCGAACCAAAACCTGGGGGACCGCAAATGGGTTTTGTAATGTTTCCTTTTTCAGGGTGACCTATTGCTGTTCCTACAGTATTATTCTAAATAACCTTAGTTAATTTTACTCTCCTGTATGAAATGGTACCTGAAATAACGGGGGAGAGACTAACAAGCAATCCAAGGTTATGATTTAAAATCTGACTACTGAACTGATGGAAGTTCCGAATTTCTCCGGAGTTCTACTCAGATCCTCTAAATTTGGGGGGTTCAGAATTTTCAAAACCGAAGCACACATCTGTAGAATATATACACCCCTCTGTCTATGGCAAACATCACACCAGCAGGTGATCCCCTATTTAAATTTGGCCCCACACCTGGATCCGCCACTACAAAGAAGCCTCTAAAATGCAATTTTTCAAAATGATATAGGAATAGGATATATTTTCATTTCACACTTTTTTTTTTTAAATAGCTTTCTTTTTCTTTAGGGTTGCAGAAATTGGCTCAAAAAAGATAATCCAAAAATGACAGTTAATGACTGAAAGCTTTCATATTGTCTGTAGCCAAGGTCGCCTGCTGATATTTATTCGCATTTAGCTACAGTAGGTCCCAATGCACTGACCGCACTTTCGAAACGGTCTCTGGGGAAGCTCCACTATGGTTCCTTACTTAGAGTATGACTTGTATCTGTCGCTCAACACAATTAAATCTGTGCATGACCTCTAGCATTCAATACGAGCTGGAGTAAACTAATGTTGAAACAATAATTTGAGGGTGGCATTGTCGAGCCTCTAAAATATTCCAATATATCTGGTAAACACCTGAATAACATAATGATTCATCCACGCGCCTAATTTGAGTGAGAAAAACAAAGCTATTAGGAGAAATGAGACGTACTGTGTGTGCCATAAATCCAAGTTATTGTTCTGAAAAGTGAAATATATAGGAGGCGAAGCAGGCAGAGCTGAAGGACTGTCACGCTGGTCTGACTGGGGGTAAAATAGCGCCTTGCAATAATTCCAGACATAATAACAGTGCGATGACGGCGGCTTGTACAGCTAACTTCAGCGTTGTGTGTCAACAGATTAAATATGATCCAATAATGAATTTTTATTGCATTGCGCTCTTAGTGCTGGCCTGGTTCATTGTGACTGCAATACCCAGTATATACTATTAATCACTGTCATAAAGTAATGAATCATGGGAGACTGTTATCTACTAAGTACCTGCAACAGAAGATTACCCTGGGCCTGGATAAAGCTGTGGAATATAGAATTATGAGTTGGCTCTACACATCCTTTGACTATTATTAAGTCATCTTAACATTAATGATTGCACTCAGACTGTGGGACAATGGAATGGTCCCAGCAGTCCTTATTAAATAAAGTCTAATATAACGGCATAAATAATGTCAAATCTGAGTGTCCCTTATCTTGGGAAGACAATTGGTGCGTACCTAGAAATTTTGCCGCCCCCTTATGAAAAAGTTTATTTTTTCTAATATATCCATGATATTTTTGTTAACTTACATGCTTGTTGCCATGATTTCTTGCGTATTGCCAAAAGTTGCATGCTCCTTGCCAGGGGTGACATGCTCATTGCCAGGACTGACATGCTCGTTGCCAGGGGGACATGCTCGTTGCCAGGGGTGACATGCTGGTTGCTAGAGGTTTTTTGCTCATTGCCAGAGGTTTCTTGCTAGTTGCTAGGCAATTTTTGCTCATTGCCAGGCTTGATAAGTCACCCATCAGTCACCATTCAGAATAGTGAGCGCCGCTGTCTTTCGAAGCATTTAGATGTATATCACTATAGACAGGTACAGTAAGTAGTCCTGATTATAAAGTCCCTTACAAGCAGGCTGTATGGTGGCTGACCACACCCCTAAGTGTGGGGCCTTGACTTAGAGATGGGCCGCAATCAGCTTACCCACAAATAGATCAGACAAGCGCCCACATTAAAACTGCCTGTGCCCGCTTGTGATCCGTTTTGAGGTAATGCACACACCCAGGTGCATACGCAATGCACACGCATGTCCGTAGGCACTCTAGTCATAGCATACAAATCATGATTGCCTCGTCTAGTAGCAAGGATGATGAGGGACACCTATGTATATCACACAATGTAACCCTTGCAGAAGCCCAAGATGGCTGCCTTGCTTGATAAATCCATGGTTGGGATGACAAATACTTAGAACTGCCTGTTAGGTAGTGGCTATTCCTCTACTGCAACATCCCCATTTTATGTAATCTCTTTTAGGTGTAGCCTATTCCACTCAAGGTAACCTATGTGGGGTTTCCAAAATGGCCGCCTTTCCTAGTGCCTTGTGTGGGTGGGTATGTAAACCTGTGGTAGTTATCAATCAAAATTGCTTCACCAACCCTGTATTAAGGTTATTGGGCCTGTTAAACTCACATGGTTAGGCACTCAGAGGAAGGTTAGGGTTAGACTACAGGAGAGAATGGGTATGGTTAGGTATGAGGGAGAGGTTAGGGTTAGGCATTCAGAGGAAGGTTAGGGTTAGACTACAGGAGAGAATGGGTATGGTTAGGTATGAGGGAGAGGTTAGGGTTAGGCATTCAGAGGAAGGTTAGGGTTAGACTACAGGAGAGAATGGGTATGGTTAGGTATGAGGGAGAGGTTAGGGTTAGGCACTCAGAGGAAGGTTAGGGTTAGGCACTAGGGAGAGGTTAGGATTAGCCTATAAAAAAGGAGGGTTCGGGTTAGGCACTAGGGAGAGGTTAGGGTCAGCCTATAAAATGAAAGGTTAAGGGTTTGGCACTAGAAAAAGGTTAGGGTTAGCCTATAAAATGAGAGGGTTAGGGTTAGGCACTTGGAGGAAGGTTAGGGTTAAGCACTTGGAGGAAGGTTAGGTTTAGGCTACAGGAGAAAATGTTTAGGACTAGGGAGAGGTTAGGGTTAGGTTATGGAGGGGGAGGGTTAGGCTGCTGAAGAGACGTATTAGGGTTAGGCACTGGATAGAAGGTTAGGGTTAGAGTACAGAAGAGAAGGGATGGAGTTAGGTACTATGGGGAGATTAGGGTTAGGCTATTGGAGGAGATGGTTAGGATTGGGATGAATGAGGGGAGAGTTAGTCACTAGGTGGAAGGTTTATTGATTAGGGATGTTCACTGCTGGAAGTGATGCAGGTTATTCGGAAGTCCTCGTCATCTGACACCTCTGGAAATGCCAGCCTCACCAAAACTGGTAAATCCCACTAGACCACCAGCAACATTCTGTTGACATTTCATCAGTGTCCACATGAGGACTGTTGACCTGGTTGATGTCAACATGGTCAATTAATATTGTTATCGCCATGTTGACATTCCTATGTCACCTTTATGAATATTGACAAAATATTCCACAACACAATTACATCTATTTAATATCCAATATTTACCCCAACCACAAGGGACACGCAGGGAAAGTCAATTAGTAAAATAAAGATGCCCTTCTCCTTTCGGGAAACACATAAATGAAGTCATAAGCAAAATGGTATTGACCAACTAAAACCAAACGTACCGTGTCTCCGAAGCATCTACTAATTGTATAAGCTGTCAGCACATCTACTCTGGATGTGACCTGACCTTGCAGATCTAACGCTGCCTTCGCTTAACCTCTGTCTGTCTGAAGTTTATGATATTCAGGGAAGTCTACAGGGACTCTGAATACATTAAACGACTGCATGAAAGGAATATAAAGGTAAAGTGTTGACAATATAGAAACACCCCAGCTTTTTTATTATGGAAAGTCAACCAATACACCAAACCTTTACTGATGTACTGTAATAACAGGGTGACAATAAAAAAAAATAGCTACCAGATATTATTAGAAATGATAAAAATAATTGTCATAGTGCATGGAACATTTTAATTGTGCATCAGAAATATTACTGGATGGAATTGCAGTCATTGATTCGATGGGCAGGCATATATGGATTCTCCTCTAGCCAGTGGGCATCATGATAGTTCTCCGGACACTGTGCACCCTAGTTGCCTACCTGCAGGAGGCTCCTGTTTCAGTCAAAATACTCCTGTTGCCCAGCATTGCACTATTAATACGCAGTACGGATGGTGTAATGGTTAGCATTACTGCCTCACAGCACTGAGGTCATGAGTTCGACTCCCACCATGGCCTTAATCCCCGTGCTTACATAGGTTTCCTCCGGGTACTCCGGTTTCCTCCCACAATCCAAAAATATACTGGTAGGTTATTTGGCTCTTAACAAAATTAACCCTAGAATGTTTGTGTGTGCATGTACATGTGGTAGGAATATAGATTGTAAGCTCCAATGGGGCAGGGACTGATGTGAATGTTCAAATATTCTCCGTAAAGCGCTGCGGTATATAAAAAACTGTTAATAAATAAATACTACTCTCCTGGATTCTTCAGATTCTGCTAGGGGTGCCACTAAGGAGTTTCAGTGGATTGCTGTAATCACTGTGATTTGCTGTAGCTGCTCAGGAGTCCCTGCTGGTGACTCTCATTATCCCCCCCTTTGTGGGAACCCCTGACAGGAGAGAGACAGTACATGATCAAACACAGGGCCTTATCCGTGCTGGTGTGCAGTGATCCATAGTATGCTGCTGCTGCTAGTGAGTGTAAGAATTGCTAGCTGCTGCTAGTTAGGGTAAGAATTTTTGCTAGTAATCTTTCTTCAGTTAAACAGGTTTGTTTAATTAGACCAGCGGTGGCCAACCCGCGGCTCGCGAGCCGCATGCGGCTCGCCACGCTGAAATTTGTGGCTCCCATCGGGGTTTTGAATTTGGCGCCAATTCGGCTGCCAATTCAAAACGCCACATCGGCAGCCAATAGGAAACGGCCGCGGCGAGGCAATCAGCGCTCGCCGCGCCGTTTCCACCCCGCCCCCGGCGTCTGACATCAGACACCAGCGGGAGGGCGAGATGTCTCCATGCCGGCGGAGCGCAGGAGCGCTCCTGAAGAGGCGAGAAGCCGCCGGAGGACGGCGCAGAAGACGGCGGCGGGGAGAACAGTTCCGGCGCCGCTGAAGAGGCCAGAAGACGCCGGGATCAAGACAGAAGATCTCCGGCGCCTTCTGGAAGAACAAAGAAGATGGCTCCCGGAGAGGCCAGCGGGGGTGGGAAGCAAAAGAGCTAACGAAGCTCCCCCCAGCGGCCTCTCCCAACACCAGGTAGGGGCCTTTGGTCTCCTACCCCCCATCCACCCTAGACCACCGGGTGTCAGGCACTAGGCCCGTGGGCACATTCAGGCCCTTCCGGCCTGTGGGCGCATTAGTCGGGCCTTCTTGGCCCGTGGCTCATTTGTTTGTTGGGCCCTCCTGGCCCTCTAGGTGGGGCTTTTAGTTAGGAAGCTGGGCCCTCCAGCATAGGTGTTGCACTGTGGGCAACACCTGTGCTGGAGGGCCCAGCTTCCTAACTGTGGGGGCATATGATGTTTGGCACTGTGGGGGGCATATAATGTTTGGCACTGTGGGGGGCATATGATGTTTGGCACTGTGGGGGGCATATAATGTTTGGCACTGTGGGGGCATATAATGTTTGGCACTGTGGGGGCATATAATGTTTGGCACTGTGGGGGCATATAATGTTTGGCACTGTGGGGGGCATATAATGTTTGGCACTGTGGGGGGCATATAATGTTTGGCACTGTGGGGGGCATATAATGTTTGGCACTGTGGGGGGCATATAATGTTTGGCACTGTGGGGGGCATATGATGTTTGGCACTGTGGGGGGCATATGATGTTTGGCACTGTGGGGGGCATATGATGTTTGACACTGTGGGGGGCATATGATGTTTGGCACTGTGGGGGGCATATGATGTTTGGCACTGTGGGGGGCATATGATGTTTGGCATTGTGGGGGCATATGATGTTTGGCATTGTGGGGGGCATGTGATGTTTGGCACTGTGGGGGGCATATGACTGGCACTGTGGGGGGCATATGATGTTTGGCATTCTGGGGGGCATATGATTGGCACTGGGGGGAATATGATGTTTGGCATTGTGGGGGGCATATGATGTTTGGCACTGTGGGGGGCATATGATGTTTGGCACTGTGGGGGGCATATGATGTTTGGCACTGTGGGGGGCATATGATGTTTGGCACTGTGGGGGGCATATCTGGCACTAGGGGCATAAAGTTTTGTCATGTGGCCACTCCCCTTGTGTCATATGACCACGTCCCTGGCCACTCCCCCGATCACACCCCTTTTTGGCGCGCGCATGATGTTGGCTCTTTGGCTTGACCACCGATATTTTTCGGCTCTTTGCCTCTGACCGGTTGGCCACCCCTGAATTAGACTATCTGGTGAAAATACTGATTTGGAAAATGCTTTGCTAGCATGCGAGGCGATGTTTACGGTAACATATCCCCTCTCATGCAGTCTCATGTGATGTCATCTGCCTGCCCCAAAGCAAGCGGACGGCCATAAAATGCTGGGCATTCCCCAGAGGAAACTCAAGTACCGGGAGAATATACAAACTCCACACAGCCAGGGCCATGGTGGGATCGAACCCATGACCTCAGTGCTGTGAGCCAGTAATGCTAACCATTACACCGTCAGTGCTGCCCTAAACTTCTCACAGACAAGAATCCAGATGCTTCCAGAAACATCATTCCTCGTTGTGAATTCTTACTGTATCTCAAAATAAATCAGTCGCCTTCGAACCAACAAACATTATTCTTACAGCAGCGGTTTATTGTAAATGCCTTTGGCGTTTTCCTGTAAAAATATGACTGAATTTAGTCATTACAGTAAGTGACTGCAGTATGTACTAATGTATCATAGTAGGCTGTCTAACTTAGCTATCATTCTAAAAAATAATTAGGTGCGAAAACTGCCTGGCAAACATTTTTTAGTCATCATAACGACCTGTAACGTTACCTTATATAGGAAATACATATTTATTTTTTTACACAACATTTTTTATTTAAATTTATATAACAAATGTGAGCGACACTGCCATTTCTTTACAGTTATTTTGCTCATCTTTCACAGAGATGTTGACACTCAAAGGGTTAAAGGCAGGGGCGTAACTACAACTTTAAGGGCCCCATAGCAACTTTCTAAAAGGGCCCCCCACACCCAGGGCCGGATTTGTGACTAGGCCCATGAGGCACGGGCCTAGGGGCGGCACCTATTAAGGTCGGCACGGCAGACTGCCTGTGAGGGGATCCCACTGCACCTTCTTGAAGTCCCCTCCCCAGCAGAGGCTGTGGTCTCCTTCCCATCCCTACCGCATATGTACGGGAGACCCCCCGGCGCCTCGACCAGTGCATTAGTCCTAGCGCTGATCTAAAGGTACAGCAGTGGGAACTGTCCTCGGCGGCTCCCACCGACCCCCGTCCCCGTGAGAAATCCAGCGGGGGGAAATTCTTTGACTCCAGATGTGATGTGTGTGTTAAAAGTGGGGGACCCCAAGAGGGGTCCCCCATCCGGAACAAATCCCGGCACTGAGCATAGTGTCTCCCCCCATTCGGCGCCGGACCCAAACCGGGGCCGCCGGCTGCAGCGCTGATCCTCAGAACCAGCGGGGAGGAGGGGTAACGAATTGCCGGCTTCCCGTCACTGAACATGAATCCCGGCGCAGATAATGGCGGCTTCCCCGGACCCAGCTCCACCGGCAGCGCTAATCATCAAACCCAGCAAGGAGGGATGACTTGGTGGCTCCCCCCCTCCCCCAGCATGCACTGTGCGTAGGACTGGACAGACAAGCGATCCCCAGGTCAGTGCTTCCATCCCCTGTCCCCAGCCCAGTGCTCCCATCTAACCAACCATCCCCCAGCCCAGTGCCCCATCTAACTAACCATGCCCTGCATCCAGCCTAGTACCCCCATCTAACCAACCATTCCCCATCCCAGTGCCCCCATCTAACCAAACATGCTCCGTCTCCAGCCTAGTGCCCCCCATTTCACCACCCATCAAATATCCAGCCCAATGCCCCCCCATCTAACCATCCATCCCCCGCCCCCAGCCCAGTGCCCCCCAATATAACCAACTATCCACTGTCCCCATCCCAGTGTCTGTCACCATGCCCCCCTTAGCTCTCTGATCAGCTACCCATTCAGACCTTAACCAGTACCCAACCTGTCCGGTCCTGCCTTCTACTGTCATATCCCTCCCCATTTACTATTCGAATCCCATGTGTGCTGGGGGGGGCATTCAAAATTGCTATGGGGCCCAGACAGATCTAGTTATGCCCATGGTCACCACCAGTCCAGTCCTGGCCAGGCAGCAGCAGCATGGCCGAGCGGGCAGTGGCGAGTGACGCTGCCGCTCGTCACTCGCCGCTGCCTACTTGCTAGCCATGCACATGAAATCACAGTCTGTCTCGTGGTGCGCCCGGGAGGATCCGCCGCTCACGGGCTCAGGCTCACTGCTACCCTGCGCCCATTGACTATTCTATACACACAGCCTATTGGCTGCTGTTTATAGAATGGGCGGGGACAGCTGCTGAGCCGAACGGCGTGCCCGTCCCTAGCAATGTGTTGACAGTGAAGGTAATCCTCCCCCTCCTGGTCTCTCTCCCTCTGGGTCCATCCAGCAGGCAGTGGCAGTCCAGACTGCGGGAAAAAAAAATGAGGGGGGCGGCCAAAAAATGTTGTGCCTAGGGGCGGCCTGACACCTAAATTCGCCCCTGCCCATACCCCACACACACCATTGCCACTAATCCTTGGTAGAGATGAGATAGAGAGGGGCAGGGGAAGTGAGACAGAGAGGGGGTAAGAGAAAGGGGGAGGGGGGTGAGAGAGGAGGGATGGGGGGAGAGAGTGGGAGAAGGGGGTTGAAAGAGGGGGTGGGAGAGAGAAGGGAATTGGGTAAGAGAGAGTAGACAAGATGATGTGAGGTGAGAGGGGTTTGAGGAAGTTGACAGGCATCACTTTGATCCCCCAAACTACAAGCGGTGCTGTGCAGTGCTACTTCTCACCTTCCTTGAAAGTAGTGGATCTCCTCTGCTGCTCCTCTGAACCAGCAGCCTCTGGCAGTGGTGTTGGATGGCCAGTTCTCCTGTGCCCCGCATTGGCTCCAACAGGCTCGCGGTGTGTGTCCTGTGCCCTGATGCCGGAAGTGGCAGTGTTATTTGATCGGCACTGGACGGTCTCCTATGCCCAGTATCAAAGGGTCTCCTGTGTCCCGGCACCGGACGCTGCAGTGGCGGGTGGTACAGGAAGGTCCGCATGTCTGCTCCTGTGCCTGGCGCCAGCAAGTATCCTGCTGTGACCTGGGGACGGAAGTGGAGCTGCGGCAGTAGTTTGGCAGGTTCCTGCACCAGTGGGTATCCTGTCCCCCGCAATGTCTCTACTCTCTAACAGTCGCGGGTGATAGGCAGTGGGTCTGTGCGCTGTCTCCTCATTTGAGGTAGCCACTAAAGTGCGGGAGGGGGCCGGGTACAGGTTGTCAGCGCAGCAATATTGAATAAGAAATAGGGTGCAGGGGATTGCCTGCTTTGCCCCGGGCCCCCCAACCTGCCGGGCCCCATAGCAGTTGCACCCCCTGTACCCTCTATAGTTACGCCACTGGTTAAGGGTAAAGCGTTTGCTTAAATAGGCTGTGACAATCTATGTGCTTGTGATAACCAGACTGTACCTCCGAACATTGCAGACAAGGAAGGAGGGACATCCATGCGCGTATGAAATTAGGGTGTGTGGCTTAGTGGCAAGGGGCTGTGGCCTACAATTTGATTCATTCACGCAAGGCCACTCCCCCGTTTTCCCCGCTGTGGGGGCATAGCTAGCGGCTCTGTAAGCTGCTGACCAGATCCCCCTTCAACCACCCGGAAGCTATCCGGTGGCAAGATTCCATATGATACAACATGGTATCACCAGTGACCGCTAGAGGCCACTTGATGGGCTCTGCGCAAAGTGACCACCCTGACTGCATGGCATGGCATGGCTCCCGGCTTCCCAACACCACCCGTCTTCACTGTGCGCCCGACTGCCCACCCACCGGCTCCTGGCTTCACCCGCCTGGGTCCCGGCTAGAAGACGCCCTCCCAGCTTCACCGCCCACCCCTACTAACGACCTGTGATTATAATTGGTCAACTTTTTTCGTATATATCTTATTTTGTTGATAATGGGGTTATTCAGACCTGATGGCATGGCGCAAGATGCTCACTATGGAATGATTTTCCTAGTGTGTACAGTCTGTGCGTAGCCCAGGACTTACTCGACGGCTGTCATAGAATCAGGCTGATCGGGGGCGGAGCTGAAAACTCACGAGCACGCCTGCTGTTTCCCTGACACTCCCAGAAAACATCCGGTTACCACCCCCGGCTTCCTGTCAGTCACCTTGTGCATGGCCAGCGATAAAACAATTTGCTGGATTTCATCGCCTGATCATTGTTTATACCAGAGTGCCACCAAAAGTAGCTGTAATATGTAAATATGGGAATTCCAATTAGTATTTGACCAAAAACTTCTGTTTATACAATTTACTCCCCAATTAGAAGAACCCATTTAAAATAATTTGAACCATTGTAGCATTTAAGCTAAATAAGAGACACAAGTAAGAGCATCTATTGTTACCTATTGTTACGATGATTAACCAAAAATATGAATCACAGACTCTGACGTTTATTTGAATGAAAAAAGATATTGGTACGACAAATTATTAACTGACACAGGACGGGATGCGCTATCCTCCACCGCCAATTACCGCCACCCCCTCTGGCGGATACCGCAACAATACCAATCATATATGCTCTAACACACAGGTCTTCAACCTGTGGCCCTCCAGATGTTGTGGAACTACATGTCCCAGCATGCCCTGACAGTTTTCGCATGCTCTTATAGGAACAAATGTGGCAATGCATGCTGGGACATGTAGTTTCACAACATCTGGAGGGCCACAGGTTGAAGACCCACGCACACATGCAATTAGTACAGCAATTGGAGCTACCCATTGCAAAGCGGCCAGCGGAGGGTGAGTAGGTCCCCAGCGGCTCCTCCTCCCTTCCTTACTTGGCTGCTGCTGCGGGGGCGGCGGGGGTCCGTGGGGGCGGCATTGGGTCGCGTTAAGAAGCATACTGTATACATACTGTATGCTTCTATTGCCCCCGCAGTAAAAACCCAGCGTGCAAGTTTTCCAGCATATCAAAATGCGTTAAAAACCCAGATGACAGGGTATTTACTGCATTTTTGCGTTAGAGCATTCCACCCACAATTAGAATAACTTTAATTAAAATAATTTGACCCCGGTTACTGTTTGTATTTGAATGGAAACTAGGCAATTATAATTAATTCTCAGCAGTTATTTATATCTCGCACACATATTCCGCAGCGCTTTATAGAGAGAATATTTGAACATTCCCATCAGTCCCTACCACAGTGGAGCTTACAATCTATATTCCCTACTACATGTACACACACACACAGACAATCGAGGGTTAATTTGTTGGGAGACAATTAACCTACCAGTATATTTTTGGATTGTGGGAGGAAACCGGAGTACCCGGAGGAAACCCACGCAAGCACGGGGAGAATATACAAACTCCGCACAGTTAGAACCATGGTGGGAATGGAACCCATGTTCCAAGCGCTGTGAGGCAGTAATGCTAACCATGACCATGACCCATTGTGACGCGTCCAAACCCATTTGTGGCATTTCCGTGGCTCTTTTTGTCTGCACACTGGGCCTGGTTCTAGTTCACCTGCAAAAGCAAATTGTGTCTCTCTAATGGACAAAACCAGGTGCCCTGCAGGTGGGGCAGATGTAACATGTGCAGAGAGATTTAGATTTGGGTGGAGTGTTTACAAACTGATATCTATATTGCAGTGTAAAAATAAAGCAGCCAGTATTTATCCTGCACAGAAATAAAATAACTCACCCAAATGTATCTCTCTCTCTCTCTCTCTCTCTCTCTCTCTCTCTCTCTCTGTACATGTTACATCTGCCCCCCCCCCCTCTCCCTGCAGTGCACATGGTTTTGTCCATTAGAGAGAGAATTTGCTTTTGCAAGTGAACCAGAATCATTCCCACAGTCACATTCAGTATGTGGTTCCTCTGCTCTTTCTAAACCTGTTATTTTTACATAAATTCTACATTCCACAGACAGTGCCTCGCCACGCCTCACCCTGCGCCTCACCTCCCTCACCCTGCGCCTCACCTCCCTCACCCTGTGCCTCACCTCACCCTGTGCCTCGCATCGCTCTGTCAGCTAATGGGAAATAATCCTATACAGCTTCTTTCACAAAATAATTAAGTTGCTAAAAATAGTGTCAAAGCAAAACTCCCTGCTGACATAGTAATAAGTTATGCGGCTAAAGGAAATCCCTACAATACGCTTAATAAATATTACATACTAAAAGCTATGTTTTAAACATTAAAGAAATGAACCATTTACTACTACTACGATCGCAACTCACTGAGCTGAGCAGACATCGGTGAAAGGCAGGTACGATGTCATGCAAATCGAGTTTTGCTGTTGAACCAGCTGTTTTGCAGAGGTGCGGACTTCCCATGATATGCAGTCTATAAATAGCACTGGAACGCCAATGATTAATTCATTCTGCCGGTGGGGTGCTTGCGGTAGGATGGGAAACCACATTCTGCTGGTGAAACATGCAGAGGGTGAGATTTACTAAGGCTTGGGGAGTGATAAAGTGAAAAGAGTGAGAGAAAGAGTCAGTGAGTGTGGTGAACAGTTAATTTGGCTAGAGGATTTGGGCCCTCATTCTGGTTTAATTGGACAGGGCTGCGTTTGGGCCCATTCCCGATGTTTGGGGCTCTGCTCATGTGCAGGTCCCTGATTCGCCGAGCCTTTTGCAAGTATCAGGGTGAAAACGTGCGGCATTCCCATGGGTCCGCAGGCGGGCCGAAGCGGATCACTTTACCTGTCAACCGCCTGCCCCGTCTCCATCCTGGCAGCCGCAAATAAAAGTCACTTTCTACTCACTTTTATTTGTGAAGGCAGGAGAAAACATTCAGTGGTCAGCAACCATCGAAGGACGGGGGAAGGGGGGGGGGGGACATGCCTAAAGCTTGCCGAGCGCACCAGAATCCCCACCTTGGCGACATAGTGGCTGTGTACGATCATTTGCAGGCCTCGCATCGTCCTGTTTCCTGCGGCATCGCCTGCAGTGTTGACGCAGTGTTCTCCATTATATACTGTAGATATCATGGACAACTATGTGAACTCTTAATTAAAACATTGCATGCCCCTCTGCAGGGACATTTTGGAGCTCTCTTTTATAGGTGCTGATGAAGTAAAAGACATAGCAACAACCAATCAGATTGTACTTCTTATTTATTTAGCACCCTCTAGAACACGGGTGTCAAACACAAGGCCCGCGGGCCAAATCCGGCCCGCCAGACCTCGTCATGTGGCCCGCGCGAGGAGATAGCATGCAGGAGCAGTGTGTCCCAGCTCCTGCCTAGGCCACCTCCTCTCACCCACCCCCCACCCCGCGCGCACTCGCTCGCTCGCCGGAGCTGCGGGGTTGGTTGCTGGGACTGGGGCGTCACGCAGCTGGCGATCCGTGCTGGACTGCTGGTAGTAGCGGTAACCGTGTGTGCGAGGCGGCTGACTGAAATAGGTTAGTAGTGTATAGCTCGGGCTGGTCGCTGTACGTGGGGATCTCTGTCACTGAGGGTGACATTTACACACCAGGCCATGCTCTCCTCTAGTCACTGCGTGTCTATTTTGCT
This sequence comes from Crinia signifera, assembly GCF_055691185.1. NCBI lineage: Eukaryota > Metazoa > Chordata > Amphibia > Anura > Myobatrachidae > Crinia > Crinia signifera. Next base: position 19,435,355 of record NC_139218.1, on the reverse strand, counting down.
AGCCCACATTAAAATGTCTTTCCCAAAATGGTGTCACCTCCTCTAGCATCCCTAAGCCAGCTCTGTACCTTCTGTCCCTGTCTACCACTGAACCCTGCACCTCAATATAATTAGTACTGGATGTGGAATTAAATTTCTGCAGCATAGCTCTGTGTTTGATGGCCCACCATTTTTGTTATCGCACTATTGTTATATGCATGTCCTGTTTCATACTGCTTTAAAGTACACCTTGTACAAGTTTTCTGTCATTTGTACTTTTTGGGGGACCGGCCCTTTGAGGGTGACCAAACTGCTGATGTGGCCCCCGATGAATTTGAGTTTGACACCCCTGCTCTAGAAGATAATATAGAATTCAATTGGTTGCTATGGGCAACATCTTCAACAGAACTGTCATCGCATCTTGAATGTTGAGCGCAATGTGCCGCACAGCCTCTTCTGCCTCAGAGATTTGTTTTTTAAAAAAGCAGCAATAAAATATATATATATATTTTTCCTTATCCCCACTCCTTCATAAATAGCCCCCACTGTCTTTCTTCATCAGTTATTCTACATAATCTCGCCTGGGGCATTGCAATTAAACGTATTCCCCATAAGAACATAACAATGCATGTAAACGCATCCCAGTGTTCACTTCTGGAGGCGATAAGTGTTCTTATTTAATTACGAAGCTTCTCTGAAGACTGAATGACAGCAGGAGGCTGCATTAAGATTAAAGCAAGTGCTTTAAGAATGGTTTGTGCTGAGTCCCGGGTTCATTTCCTATTCCTATCATTTACTGGTTGAGGAAAGTAGAGGGAGCCTATTCCTTGGCAGAAACTGAGGGGTTCCTCACCAGTAACTCTCACAAAATGCCAAGCATTAAGGCTCGGTTTCCTTACCGTACTGGATTTCCAAAGGAGGCACAGTATAAGGATCGACAAATCTCGAGAACGTATATTATTAATGACAATTTGCACTAAGAGGCAATGTCAACGTGTTCCTGCACTTCCTTGAATAACACTTATCTTGAATATCCCGTACCGTCATCCACATGAACATTAACATTTTACAGGGTGAAACGTTAAATCCAGAAGTCCTTAAATATTTTAGAAGACGGGCAACTAAATGCTGGTGACCTTAAAAACCCTGATTTTTATGACTGTAAAAGTTGATTCTAAAGATAAAACTTAAAACTAACGAAACTCTACATATCTTTACCAAATGGATAGAAACAACAGTTTTATATGGGAAGCGGTTAGCATAGCAGCCTGGCGAACAGGATGGCAGCAGTCAGAATACCGACACTGGCATCCCCACTCGCCACCAGAAGACGAACATCGATGAGGTTGCCGATACCTGTATCGAAACTGCTGGCATCCTGAACGGAAGTATGTGGGTGGGTTATTGATCGTCAGTTAGGGTTAGTTACTAGCGCAGGCCAGGGGTGCCGAGAGGTTGGCCGGGCACTGGGAAAATGGAGGGGGTGTGGCCACCAGGCGGGGCTTTGGGAGTGGGCGTGGTCACACCCGCTGCAGCTGTCTCTCTCCCCAGCTCAGCAGAAAGCAGGGAGTAGCATGTGCTGAGATGGTGAGAGAGGCTGTGCTGCTGCCCGGTCATCTCAGGACAAATGTACCTACTGTAGAAACGTTTGAGCAATGTTTTAATCCATTTTATTTTACTGTAGGGACATGACATATCAAAGCTTGGAAAGAGATAAAGCAGAGAGAGGTAAAATACGAAACAACCAGTTCCCGTTATATTGCAAACACAGTTTGAAAACACAGAAGCTGATTGGCTGGTACTTTGGGGCCGATTCAGACCCATTAGTTCGGGTCCTGAATTCGGCCCCTTCCCCGATGTTTGGGGTCTGTGTATGCGCTAATTCCTGGAGCGCACAGCTTCAGCCAGTGTCGCACTCACCAAGCCGTTAGCTCGTTGGATGAAGCTGTGTAGGGAAACGCCCAGTGTTTTATAGATGTCCCAATAAAATGAATGGTGAGCAACCATCTAATGTTTTTTTTCCATCAGGGCGGCCGTATGCAAGTGGATGTGTTCGCGTTGGTTGCATGCTAGCGAGGGGATTCAGCGGTAAGGGGGGTGTTCGGTTGGCCAGCAGGCGGCGTTTACCCTTTATCTCTCCCCACTTCATCTCTTTCCAACCTTTGATACATCTCCCCCTCAGTTTTTTGTGCACAAAGAGGCTTATTCTGAGTCACATGTTTCTGCCAATGTTTTTGCTGTTAATTATAACAATAATCCAGCCCACCTCACTAGGAAGCGGGCAGGAAGCGGGAGAGCCACCTCACTAGGAAGCGGGCAGGAAGCGGGAGAGCCACCTCACTAGGAAGCAGGAGAGCCGCCTCACTAGGAAGCGGGCAGGAAGCGGGAGAGCCACCTCACTAGGAAGCGGGCAGGAAGCGGGAGAGCCACCTCACTAGGAAGCGGGCAGGAAGCGGGAGAGCCACCTCACTAGGAAGCGGGCAGGAAGCGGAAGAGCTGCCTCACTAGGAAGCAGGAGAGCCGCCTCACTGGGAAGTGGTCAGGAAGCGGGAGAGCCGCCTCACAAGGAAGCGGGCAGTAAGCGTGAGAGCCGCCTCACCAGGAAGCGGGCAGGAAGCGGAAGAGCTGCCTCACTAGGAAGCAAAAGAGCCGCCTTACTGGGAAGTGGGCAGGAAGCGGGAGAGCCGCCTCACTAGGAAGCGGGCAGGAAGCGTGAGAGCCGCCTCACTAGGAAGCGGGCAGAAAGCGGGAGAGCCGCCTCACTAGGAAGCGGGCAGGAAGCGGTAGAGCCGCCTCACTAGGAAGCGGGCAGAAAGTGGGAGAGCCGCCTCACTAGGAAGCGGGCAGGAAGCGGTAGAGCCGCCTCACTAGGTAGTGGGCACTATGCGGGAGAGCCACCTGCTAGGAAGCGGGCAGGAGGCGGGTGAGCCTGCCTCACTAGGAAGCAGGCAGGATGCGGGAGAGCCGCCTCACTGGGAAGTGGGCAGGATGCGGAAGAGCCGCCTCACTGGGAAGCTGGCAGGATGTGGGAGAGCCGCCTCACTAGGAAGTGGGCAGGATGCGGGAGAGCCTCCTCACTGGGAAACGGGGACAAAATCAGAGAGCCGCCTAACTGGGAAGTGGGCAGGATGCGGGAGAGCCGCCTCACTGGGAAGCGGGCAGGATGCGGAAGAGCTGCCTCACTGGGAAACGGGCACGAAGACAGAGAGCCGCCTCACTGGGAAGTGGGTAGGATGCGGGAGAGCCGCCTCACTGGGAAGCGGGCAAGATGCGGGAGAGCCATCCCACTAGGAAGTGGGAGAGACGGCTACTCTTCTGGGGCTGTGAGGGAGTACCCTAAGTGGTTTAAATACTCAATAAATAAATACTCACTTTACAGTTGTGCTCAGTTACTATCTCTTGGCACTGCCTCGATATTAGTATCATTAATAAAACCAATTCAGCTTAATTGTCACCTGTAATTTTAGCACTTGAGGGACACTTCTCCCACTTGATGTCATTGTGCAACTAAGGAGTGGCGTGCAAAGAGTTAAGTACAGTAAGTGTTACTGGATTTATACCTTTGATATTTTGATTTGGGCAGCAAAAATGTAACCACCCCCCTCTCTAAAATCTATAGGCCGTGTGCAGAAAAAAATATGTTGCAATCCGTGAATGGCTTTGCTGGCAGTGACTTATGAGGAACACATTGATGTAGGGGGTGAGAGGAGCCAAAACGCAGCAGCAATTTCACATGCATCAAATCCGCTCTCGAGAAAATCTATGGCGAGAGGACCACAGCTCAATTTGGAAATGAGAACACAGTCTGCTGTACAGCAATATCCTGAGAGTGCTGATACAGCCGTGTCCTGCACCGACTGAGGTGATTAAATCAAAGGTTGAGACCTTGGATCTGGAATTTGCTTACTCATTGTGCTGTGGCCTAGGTGCTAGAGCAGTGATGGCTGACCTTGACACTCCAGCTGTTGTGGAACTATACATCCCAGCATTCCCTGCTACAGTTTTTACTATTTGGCCATACTAAAGCTGATGCAGGGCATGCTGGGATGTGTAGTTCAACAACAGCTGGAGTGTCAAGGTTAGCCATCACTGCTAGAGTAATGTACAGGTGCTATACATGTAGGGTATAGCAGTCACCGGGAACTTCACTCTGTATCACTGCCCTTCTAGCACCCTCCAAGTGTTGTAGACATTTTACTGACATATATATATATATATATATATATATATATATATATATGCATCCAGCATTTTTTACTTTACATTATTTATCACCACAGCTATAGATCCTACTGTTTACAAGGTCCCTGACATGTACATTAATGAAATTGGTCTCAGCACTTATTGCCTATTGATTACTTAAATGGAGAAGCAGTTAAACATCACACACACACACACACACACACACACACACACACACACACACACACACACACACACACACACACACACACATATACATACATATACATAAGTATACACACTGGATAAGATAAAGACTTTATTTTGTAGCAGGTAAACAGCATTCCAGCATAGGCAAGAATGGTTCCAGCATTGCATCATACAGATATAACAGCATAGTACAAACTCCTCCCAATGCTCCAGTGGTCCCTACCGTAGCCCACACTCCTGCCTATCACCTGGGCAGCTATTCCACCATAAGGAGCAATTGTCCCTGGAAACACTTATATCAGGAAAGCACAGATGCTGCTAATCATCCCAATCCTGATCACATCAGCTTTACAGCTGCCACTCTAAAACCTGGAACGGATCCTCCACATTCTCTTCATGTGGAAGAATGCTGTCCCTGCCACAATCAATATATATAAGATATTCTGTATATATTACTATATATATATATATATATATATATATATATACACATGGTACTTGTGTAGTTTCACGGCGCCAGCATGGCTACTTCCGGGTTCTACGCTCGCCACAAACTATGTTAAAAAAAGTAACTTAACTCCATGCCAACATGGATAGTTCATACCTCCACTATCCATGTTGGCATGGAGTTGATTTTAAATAGCGTGGCGAGCGTATCGTGGCGAGCGTATCATGGCGAGCGTAGCGAGCCACCAAGCCCGCAGCGTGGGCGAGTGAAGCGAGCCCCGCAAGGGAACTCAGGCGCACGGTGCCATGCTGGCGCCGTGAAACTACACAAGTGCCATATATATATATATTCATCCAAATAGGACAGCACTACTCCTCCCATTCATCAGCGGCCGTACCCACTGTCATGTAAATACGTTGTCATACTCTTGTGGTATGTATTAAAACTGTTTTTTGCAAACAAGAAAAAGAAGACCGGTGAGTGCATCTGTGTTTCATAAGACTATATATATATATATATATATATATATATATATATATATATATATATATATATAGGTACAGGGCAATGCCGGAACTCCAGTCCTCTTGCGTCTTAGGTGCCTGGTGCCTTCGCTGAGCAGGCAGCTGCGCTGGACGCTGGATGCAGGCGGGGGGTATAGCGCGGCACTCAGGGCGGAATGAAATCAAACAACAGGAGCCATACCTTGCGGTTGACGTTTCAGCCTTTCGGCTTTTATCAAAACAGCTAACATCGCTGTTTTGATAAAAGCCGAAAGGCTGAAACGTCAACCGCAAGGTATGGCTCCTGTTGTTTGATTTCATTCCGCCCTGAGTGCCGCGCTATACCCCCCGCCTATATATATACTGTATATATATATATATATATATATATATATATATATATATAGTCCAATGGCGCAAGATGGTGAAAGATGAGGGAATTAGTCCCAGGTGTACATGTGCTGTATCAACTCCAACCACGGCTCCATAAAGGTAGATTTGCTTGTAAAGAAAAGAATGGAGGAGCGCACAATCAGTAAACCATAAAGGCTATTTTTACTGCAATACATAGCTCACATACATAGAAGTTAGCAGCAGTGAGTATCAAAATCACCATATCAGCCTGGATACATCTGGAAATCAGCTCTCTAACCAAGGACGACCCGCTCACGATGCACATCGTGAGCGGGTCGTCAGTGTCTCGTCCGACCCGCTCACGATGACGCGGGGGGGCACGACCCGCTCACGATGTGCACCGTGAGCGGGTCCGATCCGATGGCGACCCGCACCCAGCTGTATGGTCGTCATTGAGATCCTACCTGCAGCAGGTAGGATCTCAATAACGACCGACCGACCCGCGGGACCGCGCATCGGATCGGTATCGGTCCACACCAGGTCAGAAAAGGGCCCAATCAGCACACAATCTACATCCAATTGATCGGAATTGGATCTAGATTGTGGGGATCGGGCCCTAGTCGTCCTGGTGTGTACCCAGCATAAGGCAGATAAGCTTACAATGGTGAAGAGGCCGCACCTAACGCGTTTCATCCGATTTTAAAATTTATAAAGTTGAGCACTTATGTCCTGATTAAGAGATCGACACAAATGTGATCCCTTCGGTAGCACATCTGCGCAAATAACCTAAAGCCACAGACAGAGGTAAGTGTACAGAGAAGCACACTGAAGGCGTCTATGGTACGACTGCTTGTCTATAAAGAAACAATTCGGTTACGTCACTTAATACATTTCTCCCCATGGGGGCCAATGTGTGTTTTTTCCAGGTGGGGTCTGATGGTGTGGCTTGGCACATTGGCAAATTTAAAATCTTGTGAGTTTAAAAAGGTTGAATACAGTTCTATGTTCATTTGACAACTGATCGCATTACCAAATGTGTCCCTGACCTTCAGTCTCCAACTGTCACAGACATTGGGCCTTATTCTGGTTGGTGCGGCCGGGCCGTACGCGTACGTTCTGGGGTTTTTCATGATCTGCGCATGCGTACATTCGCTAATGCGCAGGCGCGAACACTCCACAACGCTTACGGACGGGTCTCTCCGTGCGAAAAAACCTGTACGCGAGAGTACGGGCATTGGGGGCGGCATAGGGGCGTGTTGAGGGGAGCGGCCGAAATAATGAGGGAAAATGGGCGTAAACATGGGCGTACACGGGGGTGTGCACCAAAAATGAACGGTGCTACTACCGCACGATCGACTAAAGCACCGTTCATTTCGGACACAAAACAGGCGGCCGCCAACCGCCACCTCAGACCACCCCTACAGATACCGCATGCCAGCGTGCGCCTGGGTTTGCTAATTTACGCTGATTACTACTCAAACACATACACCTGAATGTAATAACCAATGCTGCAGTCTATTAAGTCCAAACCATGATTTCACTACCTGCAAGCCACACACAGCACTCAAACACATTGGAAGCTTATCTTTCTATACTTCTCTACATTTAAAGGTTTGTTTAATTTAAGGTAAGAATCTTTTTAGGACCTGCTTATATATGCTAAGGTAGGTATTTGTTAAACAGTTAGACACATTCACTACGTGCTTTCATAGACTTTACACAGTAGCACACTCAATCTACACAAGTCGACATGTGTCAACGTGTTCACTCTAATACAAACATAGGTTTTGTATTTATGATACAATAACATAAACCACATCTAACACCTACAAAGGATGTTTCAGCAATGTTTTAAGCCCATGCCCACTATTTTGCACATTAATTAATTCAATCAATTAATTAATTTTCATAATTATAGTTGAAAGGCAAGATTTGCAGGTCCATATATGTGAAGGGTATGCCAGCGTACACGGACGTACGCTCACTCTCACGAGCGGTGACATAAGCTGAGTTTTCTATTGAAAACAATACGGACCCGTCCGTGCAAGCTGGCGTACGCTCAGATAGGCGCAAGAAGTCGGTGGGAAGACGGACGAGAGACGTCCGTAAACGGTGGCGTACGCTCAATTGTACGCCAGTTGTCGGAGTGTAAGGGCTGGTCCGTCCGTGTACGTTGGCGTACGCTCAATTGTACGCCACTCCCCTTCGACGTTGTTTCTGCCCGTACGTATGCGGCTGAGTTGTGGTTGGACTTAACCCCAACGGCCGCGTACGGAGAGCGTACGCTAATAGTGACCGTACGCACGTTTGGCCGCTCCGATCAGAATAACCTCCATTATCCCCATTTGAATTCTGTACATACATATTGTACACATGAGCATGTGTCGTTAGGTTGACAGGACTTAGGTGGACACAGGGAAAAGGTAGACATCTCTAAGGTCAAAAGGTTGACGCAAGCAATAGGTCAACATTGGGAAGGTCTACAGTCAAAAGATCCACATGCGTTTTTTACATTTGTTTTTAACCGACAGGCGGTATTTCATGCTTTCTCTCCACTAGGACGAGGTAGGAGAATATAATAGTGTGCTGACCGTAGAGAGGCACCGAGCCTGAAGCATGGCGAGCCATGATACATTGTCTATGTCGACTTGCAGGACAACAAAACACGAAAAAACCCATGTCGACCTTTTTACTGTTGACCTTCCCCATATCGACCTAATGCTTGTGTTGACATTTTGACCATGTCGACTTTTTACCTGTGTTGTTCTAAGGCCTGGCGACTTTCAGTGGTCGACACAATGTATGTCGACTTTAATTTGCTCAACACAATGACCCATGATCGGCCTTGTTTGAAATGTACACTCTTTTATTTATATACTATAATATGTTGCTCCTATAATGACTGGCCACTCCTCCCTGGCTGGATAGCCACACCCCTTCCAGTAACTGGTCACGCCTCTAAGTGGGCCTCTGTGGTTGCATTGTTCCGATGCTGCCTCAGTCTGATACTGCTCCTGTTCCAATCACAGAATGCAGTTGAATGTTATAAAATTCCTATTGCCAATGGTAGGAATTGGTTAGATAGCCAAAATAATACAGTTACAATAGAATCGCATCATTAGGCCACACCTCCTCCCCACTGGGCCACACCTCCATCATTAAGCCACACCTCCTCCTCAGTGGTAAGAATGCCAGAGTGTGATGAGCCATGAACAGGTGCTCAACATCTGGAGACTGCAGCATCACATCCACTCCACTAAGCAGGATTTGCCTGCCGGAGGCAATGGAGTCACCTGCCGCCGGGCGTCTGCCGGAGGGGGCACATCTCCATTGCCTCCGGCTCCGCTGTACTCACAGCCCTGCATCCCTCCCTCTCGAAGTAGAGGAGCAGGAGGGACCCATTTTCTGCCGGCGGCGATTACCTCTGCTGCTGCAGCCTCCGGGTGGTCGGGGCAGCACACAGCAATCTGCAGTGCACTACTGGGTAAAAAAATCCCAGGAGGCACTGCAGTGGGGTCAGAGGAACATGTGCTGAGCTGTGATTGGAGGAGAGCCCAGCACATGCTCCTCTGTCGTTCTAGACATATTCATTTCAGCAGCAGCAGGAAATGGGTCCCCCTAGCCAGCCAGCACACAGCACCCAATGCAACTTTCAACAGCCACTACATGGCAGGCACAGGAGGAAACTCCTCACTGTGAGCAGCTACAACCAGCCACAGCCAGGAGCACCTTCCCCATCACTTCCCCTGCTATGGCTCACACAGTTCAGTGACATTACACATGTAGTGGAGCTTATACAGAGCAGGGGAGGAGCAGGGAGTGGGCTACAGCCTGTCTCCTAACCCTAGCCTCCCCTCCTTCAGCCTTACCCTAACCTCTCCCCTAACCCTAGCCTCCCCTACTGCAGCCTTACCCTAACCTCTCCCCTAACCCTAGCCTCCCCTCCAGCAGCCTTACCCTAACCTATCCTCTAACCTCTCCCCTCCTGCAGCCTTACCCTAACCTCTCCCCTCCAGCAGCCTTACCCTAGCCTATCCCCTAACCTCTACTCTTACAGCCATACTTTGTGGTACTTGCGGCACTGGCATCATCAATTCACATATCTATCTATCTACCTATCGGACGGGGGCACCAACATTTATCTTGCCTCCGGGCAACTGGGACAAACTTATGCCACTGGCCTTGCCGGTATTGCTATCAGTGCTGAGCTGTGATTGGCTGATTTAACCTGTTCCAGACTAGTGCTGCTGAGCCAGGGAGGTTAATACAGGAGACAATGGACAACAGTCACCTCTGGGCTCCTGCACTGTGTCTGGGTGCTGCTGCGATGGGGTGTATCGGTAGTGAATGCAAGCATGGCTCCGAATACCGCCATTTGGTGAAAGCCTGCATATATTTATCCAATATTTCTACTGTTACATATTTAGGGTCCATTGGGGCTGGTAGTTTAGGGTTTGCATATGCCCACACCCACACAGAACTGGTAACACTCACATCCGCAGCACTAGCCCCACCCACACAGCACTGGCCACACCCACACAGCACCAGTCCGCTCCGCACAATAGGCCCTTGATTACTTCCACCCCCACGGACCACATTTGCTCTGCCTGACATAGGGCCTGATGCAGACCATCTTGCGCAAGCTGTCCATGTGATCACAGCCATGGCTGGCCATTTGCAAATTGACGGACAGGGGGTGAATGTTTGGGGGTGTAATGCCGGCATTGTCTGGGAGTGCCCCAGAAAACGCAGGTGGCCCGGGGGGGGGGGGGGCTCTCGGTGTGCTCGCTACTCCCGGGGGGGCGGCGGTTCTGGTGCGAGCGCTACTGCCCGGGGGGATGTTACTTACCCGTCACCCGCGGCACCGCCAGGCTCAAAGCAGGGGGGGCTCGCTACTCCGGGGGGGGGTGCGGTTCTGGTGCGCGTGCTACTGCCCAGGGTGGGGATGTTACTTACCCATCACCTGCCGCACCGCCAGGCTCAAGGCGGCTCGCGGGTGACCTGCGGCCGCAGCTGCTCATAAAGAAGGGCAGGATAGCCCACAACAAATATGGCCACCGCAGGGCTGATAGCACCGTCCCTGGTAGCACGGTCGGTGGGCCTGCCAGATGGAAATCTGGACCGGCCCAACGGGAAATGGCCCGGTTTTCCGGTGGGCCAATCCGCCCCTGGCGGTCCCGACCTCCCCACAGACATCGTAGAGTAAATCTCAGCTTATGCAGCACCCGTTGTGGGATTTATTCGACTGTCTTATGAAATTCCTCCTCTCCGCACAGCTCATCGCATTTGCAGCTGTGCACATGGGCGGGATTCCACTTGTGGGTGGCGCTGTTTACCTGATGGCGAGGCTCGTAACACTCGCAGCAGGGCGATCAGGTCTGAATCAGGCCCATAATGCTGAGACCAGAGGCGTAACTCTTGGAGTCATCTGCCGCCGGGCTCCTGCTCCCAAGCGGGCACCTCTCCTCCCCTGCAAGTTTAAATCAGTTTACTTAAGAGCACAGACCAATATAAGGGGAGACTAGATCCCCTTAAGTTTTGATTACAGGATGTGATGTTCAGTGAGGGCGGAAGTTGTTAGATGCCCTCACAACGTTTTTTATTTTATCTGTAATTCACGTAAGTGTCGGTTATTTTGTTTTATTTTAGCTGCATTGTACCCTTGCGGGCTCGCTATGCTCACACGCTTCGGGCACAGATTTATATCCCCCTCCAGGTATATGTGGACCCAGGGCATGATGGGAAAATTGGCAAAACTGAAGGGGATCTAGACGCTACCCTATATAATGTGTTTATCTTGCGCCAGGAACTTACGCCACTGGCTGAGACAGATCAGTGTCATTATTCCCAGCTGTTTAGATGCTGAATAATAGGAACTATCCCTCCAGCCCATGCTCTACCATATCTATCAAGGGGGGATTCAACAAGCAGCCCTCCCACTGCAGCTGAACTATAAATCCCAGCATGCCAAGTCACTGTTTCAGCATGACCTAGGAGCAGAACTGTGGCAAGGCATGCTGGGATGCGTAGTTCCGTAGCAGCTGGAGGCTTCATGCTGAATATTATTACACTAGGTGATTCATCGCGCCCTACGGGCGCTCTTCACACCGTCGTGAGGGGCTGCGCCCCCTTAATTTGTGAACGTTTGTATTGTGAGAAATATGGTTAGAATTGTATGAAAGATGCCTGTATTGCAACTTGAGTTATAGGTGAAATGTGTTAAATAGAGAGCAAATGATTTGGAAGGGGTGTGTATTGTTTTGTTTAATTAAAAAGCAGTTACAGAGTAAGATGTACAGTGACGTGTGTGTGTGTGTGTGTGTGTGTGCAATAGTATAGAAGGGTGTTTTTGAGTCAGCGGCTCCCCACTGGCGGAGGTAACAACACAGGAAAACAGGAGGCTGGGTAGTGATAGGGGTGTGTGGGCATAAGGTGGACTAAAGAGGAGGGTGGGAGACACAGTGCAGCTTCTGCCAGTGGGTGAGGGTCCAGCGTGGCAGTACAGGAGTACAGGATGGTGGCCCTGAGTCAGTGTCTTCTCCTACTGGGTGGGAGTTAGGGTGCATGAGAGCAGGAGGCTGGGCTATGAGGCATGATAGGGGTATGTGGGCAACACAGCGTCAGCGACTGACCAGTGGTGGAAGTTATGGTTCAGGAGAGCAGGAAGCTGGGTAGTGATAGGGGTGTGTGGGCATACGGGGGACTAAAGAGGGGAGCAGGGGTGCCGTGAATTGTGGGAGGGGCCCGGGGGGTGCCGTGAATCGAGGGAGGGGGCAGAACTACGGGAGGGGGGGCGCAGGTGTCGGTGAATATCTGGAGGGGGCGGGGGTCCACAAAGCGCAGGAGTGGGGCGTAAATCGCGCAAGAGGGGGTTGCGAATTGCGGGAGGGGGGGTCGTGGGGGGTGCCGTGAATTGCGGGAGGGGGGGTCGCGGGGTGGGTGCCGCGAATCGCGGGGGGGGGGGTCGCGGGGGTTGCAGCGAATTGCAGGAGGGGGGTCGCGGGGGCAGGGAGTTGCCGTGAATCGCAGGAGGGAGGGCGCAGGGGGTTGCCGCGAATTGCGGGAGGGGTGGGTTCGCGGGGATTGCCGCGAATCGTGGGAGGGGGGTTAGCAGCGAATCGCGGGAGGGGGGGTTTGCCGCGAACCGCGGGAGGGGGGTCGCGGGGGGTGCTGCGAATCGCGGGAGGAGAGAGTCGCGGGGGGGGGGGGTGTTTTGCCGCGAATCGCGGGAGGAGGGGTCGCGGGGGGTGCCGCGAATCGCGGGAGGGGGGGTCACAGGGGGGCACGAATCGTGGGTGGGGCGGCGGGGGGCGCTCACCTGGTGCAGTGTCTTTGCTGGGCAACATGGGGAGGCAGAGGATGTCTGGCACTGTGGGCTCACTGGGCTGGTTCTCTGTCATGTGAGTCAGTCACATACCTCCCAACATGACCTTCTCCAGGAGGAACACATTGCTCTGTTTCTGGACTTCCCTCATAATGTATGATTGCCATCACCTGTTTCACACATGTTATTAATTGATTAGAAAGGTGCTTCAACACAGGTGCTGGCAATCATTAATTAAGGGAGAAGTCCAGAAACAGAGCAATGTGTCCCTCCTGTTATACACACACTCACACACTTTGAGTGACAGATGTAGCCAAATATATAAGAGATGCAAATTCTACATTGAAATCTTTATCACTGATGGCCAAATCGCGTCACTCATTATCTCCTCATCGTGCCACTGGGGCATACTGTGCGATCCATAATAATATTACATACAGTGGGAATATCAGCTTTGGCATTCAGCTGGTTTTTCTAAAGCCAAGTACCTCACAATAGCATCCATGTGACAAGTTACAAATGCACATTCTGCCTTGCAACAAGCCGAAGCTCAGCATGCAATTCCCCCACTTGGACGCTAGGTGTCTCTTCAGCCTTTTAGATAAAGAGCAGCACTTCCACTAAATGGTTTGCAGCTGCAGGTCTCTTATTGGTTTGCTGGGATGGTGATGCCACAGGGTAGCCCCTTTTAAGAGAAAAAAGCTTAGTACACTACACCAGCTCCGTGTGCACATCCCTCAGTGTAAAAAGGCAGTGGAGAGCTAAGGACTGTCATCTCATAGGCATCATCATGAGTGAGGTAAGTCACAGTCCTATAGGAAGGATGCTCTGCAGAGATGCTCTGGCTGGTGCTGAGGGCAGTGTTACCTGTAGGCTGGTGGGCAATGTAACTAAGTAGAACAATGCAATAAAATGTATTAACATTTATTTATATAGCACCAGCATATTACAGAGCTCCCATAGGTGTGCTGGAAAGTGAGCACTGCTGGGTGCATGTTACTGGGGAATATTCTGTTGTTGTGTAGAGGATGGGAGGAAATATATTCACATCATACAAAGTGTCGGCGTAACTATGGGAACTACTTTTAATGTCAGGAACAGTGTGCGGTGTCAGAATACACACATCCCGGGACTTGTGGGAATGTTCTGTAATGTGGGGGTACAGGCTCAGCTGTACAGTACGAGCAAGGGAGCGGAATCCCCAGGATTGTAGGTCCTTATATGTAGTTTACAGGTGACTGGTGTATTGGTGAGGGCTGTGTGGATTTCTACCTATCTCTATACTATATATCTCAACTTCTCAAGACCATTTGTTCGGTCTGATAGAAATAGCTGGCTTTATCTTTTTTATTTTCTGCATCGATTATCGGGGTCATTCTGTATACGAATACCTGCACGTGCCATTCCCAGGTTGGGGTGCATTGGCCTGTGACGCCATTGCTTAAATAAATAGATAGTTATTGCGAATGGCTGTGCACGCCCAAACGGAGTAAAGGTCTGGCACCATCTGGTGGCACACTCAAACCTTGGTTCCCCCCCATAGAGGTGAGGAGCAGTATTTTTTTATTATACAGGATACAGCATTCTATCCCTTTTACCCAGGACATTAATGAATTTCACAGGTGTTGTGGCTGGTTGTAAATCAGCCACAGAACCTGTGTAAGTCATGAGTGTCCAAGTTTAAAGGGATAATATGGTATACACTATAAAATATATAATACAGGATACCACGCACTCCCCATTCCCAGGTTGCGGTGCAGCGACCTGTGACCACATGCACCCCAGGTAAGCTCATGTATCCTAAACCTGTGACAGCTGCCCCCTTCGTGCTAATTCAGGAGTTATGTTGGTGATTGTCTCACTTTTAAAATACATAAGGTAGTTGGAAGGTGATCTCTAAAACAGGGAACAAGCACATTTTCATTCTAGCACAGGGTTGCCTACCTGACCCTCTCCTTCTGGGAGAGCATGCTCTGTTCCTGGTAATGTAGGATTGCCATCACCTGTGGGGAGCTAGGTAAATGATAAGAAAGGTGTTTCACCACAGGTGATGGCAATCCTCCTACATTACCAGGGAAGTCCAGGAACAGAGCATTTTCTCCCTGAAGGAGAGGGACAGGTAGGCAACCCTGGTCTAGCTGTAATGTTAGTGTTCATGAACTTAAACACCATTATATATTTGATTATTTGTGTGTTAAGGTGAGAGTTTATTATGGTGAGTGTCGAGCCCTGTATATGTATGTGTATGTGTGTGTGTGTGAGTGTGAGATATTGTATAGATCAGTGGCAATTGACTGGAGAAATGGTGTAAGTATGACACACATAAAAAGACGTGTGTATATATAAGTAATGTATATGCTATTGATTTGTTTGTGATACAGGTAAATGTTACACGTATCTGGGCTGTCACCTTGTAAGTTACATGTCACATATAACAGGATATCAGCTTTTGTCATTACGGTCCCAGAGGATTTATACCCCATTATTTGCATCTTCAGATAAATGCAGATGTTGCTCTGGCGGGTCTTAAACCTCTGAGTGCCAAGAAAATTTGTCAAAATTGGTGTGAGAATTGCCAAGCAAACATATTTTTTTTTTTATTCATCATAACGACCTGTAATGTCACATTATATAGGAAATAGACTCTTTTGTTACACAACATATTATTATTTTTTTTATTATTTGAATTTATATAACAAATGTGAGAGGCGGATGTTTTGCGCAACTCTCACAGAGATGCTGGCGCTCAAAGAGTTAACGATGATCTACTGTATTTCTTCTAAGACCACAGATATTTTTTTGCAACACTAGATTTCGGTTGAGCCTCTTGTGATTTTTGGAGCTTGTCCCCCCTCCCTCCTGGGTAGTTCTTCATACAGTGCTATTAAATGTGTCAAGGATTTCCCATACAAGCGAACGATGCTTTGAATACAGAAATTGCTGCATTCAAATCAATGCCGGCTATTTGCATACATTTCAATTAATGTCTGAGTTTTTCTGAAGCCTTGAATGCAATTTCCATAACATTTTCCATACCGACGGCATCAATCCGTCAGGCGGAACCGGGCTCCTGCCTCTCTGTCTTGTGCTGTTCTTGACTAAACAACGGCAGCCTGACAGGATGATCTATGGACACGTCCAACAGCCCAACCTAACTTGCACCGGTATTTATGGCTTCCTAATTAATACTCTCTGGTAGTTTGTGCTCTGATCTCCAAGAACAAATCCCTATGTGCTCTAGAACCGATTGTCAATTTTTTTTTTTATCATGCCCCAATGGCTTGATGGATTTACAGAATATATTGCGGTGGTTATATGGAACACACGTTCCTAGGGAGGGATGCACTGAGGTAAAAACAGTTTTCAGGGTTATACCGCATTATCACCTGCAATAAAGCCCCTCCACCGGTGTACCGCTGCGAGGGTATCGGCAGAAAAAGATGGTGGCACTCTACAGAAGCCTGTGGGCTTCTCTCTGCTGCGATGTGTGATGGATTTGTCAGGATCCCTCCCAGCATGCCTTGCAGCCAGCTCCTCGGACCGGGAAGTCCAGCACCTGAGCTACAGCGCAAAGGACGATGATTTTCCCTTCCTTCGCAACTATAAGTCAGTGGATACTGACTTATAGTTGTGGGCAGCGGGCCGAAGACAGGGCTGACGTCATGTGACGTCAGCCACCAGCCCCCGGCACACCTCGTCCCACCTGCAATCCCATGGGAATGCCCAGCGTTTCCATGGGTGACATCCGACTCCGCCGCCCCACGCCCCCGGTCTGCATTGCTCTGTGTAAAAGGCTAAGCGAAAGCCGTTCACCCAAGGACCCTGCACATGTGCATAAATCATCATTATCACCCATCATGCCTTGCCACATTTTTGCTATTAGGGAATGCTAAAACTATGGCAAGGCATGCTGGGATGTGTAGTTTCCCAACAGCTGGAGGGCCACAGTTTGGACATGCCTGCGCTAGGCGGTTCAGATTTAATTTGCATTGCTCGGACATGGATGGCTACTGCTGGTCCTGAGTTTTCGGGCGTGACTCCCTTTGGTTAATATTGTGGATGTAGTCCAAAGCTTCGTCTTTGGCACAGGCTGACATTTTGGGGGTGATTCCAAAGACCAGCAGCTACACGCGGAGATGAGTTTTGTTTTTTGCGTTGTCATCTGTACACATCAAGAGATCAGGTTCCCTCTGTTCGTCACAGTAAAGGTCACTGAAACAGATTTCGGTTGGAAAAGTAACAAGTGCCCAGTGATCGTATCACACGCCGTATCTTATAGGAAATCCGCTCCGCTGCCGAGACTCTGCTGGTTCACATAAGGACACGAGCTACAAATGATGTATAAAAATCTTTAACTGATTCTCTAATAAGTTTCGTTAGTAGTAAACAGGGGAATTATTATAATGGTCTGTGTGTGTGCAGCTGGATTTCTGCTCTAATAAATTTAAAGGAAGAAAATGAAGACTTAGATTAAGTTCTGTTTCTGTTGCATTAGACGCTTATTAATGAACAGAACAGACAGACCCAGATGAAGAGCATTTCCCCCCCCCCCCCCCATAGGTACTTCCTGTCTCGCTAATCCAGATCTCATTGTAAGTGACCGCCATGTTGCAAAGTATCAATGGCAAACACATTGCGCGCTACGCATGCACTGCATGCGGTCAAAATCTCGGAGGTCTGAATCCTAATGGTCGAAATACCAACGCCGGATTCCCGACCACCGCAATGCCAGCAATTTGTCCCTCTATGGGTGTCAGAGGGACAAAATGAGGGAGAATAAAATAGTGTGGCGAGCGTAGCAAGGCATTGGGAACAACCGCGGGGATTTCATACTGGTCCCTCATGCAGACATCAAGTGGTCGAGAGTCAGTGGCCGTTTCGGGGCTGGCCTTCTACTCCAGTGGAAATCCGGTTTGGAGGCCAATGATGTCGCAGATGATCTGTCCTTGGATGCGGATCAGATCACTAATGCATGCAGTAACTGTAGTACACGTGGGGAGTTTCTGAGTACTCATACACTAGGGTTATGTCCCCCCCCCCCCCCCCCAGCCCAGCCTCTTGAACCACCTTGACATGTTTTTTTTTTTTTTAACCTTTGCTTCAATTATATTCTTGATTTTTGCACACCTTAATGCCTATTACATGTTACGTCACACAACGTGATGCCCATTACATGTTCCGCCACACACCATAATGTCCATTACATGTTCCGCCACACACCATAATGCCCATTACACATTATGCCACACACCGTGATGCCCATTACACGTTATCCCACAAACCACAATGGCCATTACACATTATGCCATACACCGTGAAGCCCATTAAATGTTACATCACACACAGCGATGCCCATTGCAGATTATGCCACACACTGCGATGCCCATTACATGTTATGCCACACACCATGATGCCCATTACACATTATACCACACACACCATAAAGGCTATGACCTATTATGTCACATTAGTGCCGCTTACCTACATGTTAATTGCTAGGGGTTTCTTGCTCTATGCCAGGGCCTTCATGCTTGATGCCATGGGGGAGTGAGATGCTTGTTGCCATGGGGGAGTTTAAGAGCGGTGAGGGTGACTGCGGCAGGCAGCTGGACAGAGCGTTCCCTGGCAGTATCAGAGCAGGTCTGCGCCATTTCAAATTTCGCACCAGCTCGTGGTCCGGAATTCAATCAAGAGACACTGTTGCCGCCCCCAATTGGCTGTAAGACCACGAGATCCAATTGGCTCATGCAAGATTTGAAATAGCCACAGACCTGCTTGTCTTTGTCGGGCCGGCTATACTTTCTCTGTGGTGAGGTAGTTGCCAGAATCTGCCTGTTCCGCTTGTTTCCAGAACGCCACTTGATTCCGGACTCAAGATGGATGTGGTTTGTAACCTGCGCTCCATTAACACTAGTATGACAGTTGTGGTAAAACCTGATATAACTGGTTATAGAAATAACAATGAATGTCAGAAAAAATGTAAGAGAAATGTATTGGGTTCTAAATACCACACTGATAATCAGTGGCGGTTTTTACCTATGGGCTGCAGCCACCCCAGGTAAAAATCCACCACTGTAGTGAAGCCAGTTGCAGTCCGTGAGACTGCACTGGCTTCTCTGTGACTGGCAGTGACTTCCTATTGGAGTCCGACCTGCCAGTCACAAAGGCAGTCCCATTGGCAGGTGTTCCCTCCCTCCGGAACACCTATGTGCGGGCTGCGGCCAGAGGCAGCCCCCCTCCCCCAATGAGGTACGAGCAGCCACTGCTGATCATAAAGGGTCAAGTGCAGAATACAAATACATTGGGGGGCGTGGGTGGATGGGTGGCCAATGGTGAATAGGGGATAATAAGTGTGTGAACCCTATTCGGGCTGTCTGGCAGCGGTGGGGGGTACTGCCCAGTTCTCAGTGGTGGTATATGGGGGTGGGGATGGAAAACACAGTCTATGGGTGAGTGCACAGGGTGGTGGTGCCCCCCGCTGGCATCCCGTCCCCTCCGCAGTGCACAGCTCACCTGTGGTCGCCGTCCTCTTTAGGGGCCTGGTCCGTCCGTGCACTGCGATGAAGTCTTCTTTCTTCGCTGTGGCTGCCCGGCTCCACAGGTCCAGATGGGAAGTGACTTCGAGGTTGCGGCACAGCGAGACTACCGTCACCCGGCGTCACAGTCCGTGCCTCCTGTGGGCTCTACATCTGGCCAGGAGGAGACTGCTGTTATGGGTGTGTAGAGTCAATCTGTGTCTTTGGTAGTGGGTGGTTCGCTCCTACACGTGTCGGCTTCCTAGCCTTCTTCAGGGAGTGCTTGGCCTCTAAACAGAGGGAAGAGACTAGATCCCCTTCAGTTTTGATTACAGGATACGATGTTCAGTAAGTGCGGAAGTTGTTAGATGCCCTCACAACGATTTTTATTTTAACTGTAATTCACTTAGGTTATTGTACGCTCGCACGCCACAGATTTATATTCCCCCTCCAGGTATACGCAGGGCCGGCAACAGAAATCTTGGGGCCCGGAACACTGATTTCTCTGGAGGGCCCCCCTAATCCCGCCCCCTTGAGCAACGTTTTTAGTATACTGCGTATTGAATGTGTTTTTTTAATTGTTACAATATTTCACTAATGCCAGAGGAGGGTCCGAGTAAGTACCCTTACAGGAACCAGGGGGGTGCCTTTATAAACCATAGCTAGGCACTGCACTGCTGCAGCTATGCTAACAGCCCATGAGCGCCTCAGAACCTTGAGGCCCGGTACAGGTGTCCCCTTTGACCCCCCCCCCTGTCGCCTGCCCTGGGTATACGTGGACCCAGGGCATGATGGGAAAATTGTCAAAACTGAAGGGGATCTAGTCACTACTCTAAACAGAGGGCTTTTTATTGGGATCATGGCCATCTTGGTTTGAATGCAGTGGTGGCCATTTTCAGTGTGGGAAATCAATCTGTTATTCCTACTCCGATGAATGAGACTCTATGCCTCAGACATGTGTTCTGGGCAAAATCGATGCAACCCTCAGAGTATCTGTTGTAAAGTATTCAAGTCCTTCTATATTAGAGAGGCTGTATATGCGGGTTCATTCCTGATATATTACGTTTTTGTATGTTTTAGAAATTGAAGCATTATCGGCTATTTTTGTTATTGGCTTGCCTGTATTGCTTAAGAATGAAGCATCGTCTGCCATTTTTGTTTCTGGCTATAGGTGCAAGTTGTCCTTGCTACAGTATATGATGTTTTGTCAAACACCTACACTTTGTGGATGTGTCCCCTAAGTCAATTGGGTTATCTTGGTGGAAATAACTAACTAAAGTATTAAGGCATATTGCTGAACCTGTTATTATGGATTTGATTTTGTTATCGATATTCAGGCCTTTGGGGTGTACGGTTCTACGGGAGAACATCCACTTGAGTTCTTCGTTATCTATCCTCTTAATGTAGTTGCCACCTCTCCAATTGCACTCTACTAGTTTTATGCCTATGATGGTCAGGTCTTTTGGATTTTTGTTGTGCACATCACGGAAGTTGGGTACTTGTTTAGTTTCAGGGCTGCAGTTACGTAGTTTACGTAGTGCTGTTTTGAGAATACCAATACAGCACTATGCTGCCTACGTAAACTACTTAACTGCTTCTGGAGCCCTGAAACGACACAACGGTTAATATCCCCAGTGGGCATGGAGTTGATTTGATAAAGTGTGGCTAGCGCAGCGAGCCACCGAGCCCGAAGCGTGGCGAGCAGACGCGGATACGTGTCCCCTCGCGGGGCTCGCTGCACTCACCACGCTTCGAACTCGCTGTGCCCGCCACACTTTATAAAACCAACTCCACGCCTACGTGGACACTGGTGGTATGACGGGGATATGATTGTGTTAGTGTGTGTGTGTGTGTGTGTGTGTGTGTGTGTACTGCAGTGTGTGATACTTTCCCTCAAAGATTCCCCCATCGCTCTCCTCCGCCAGCTGCTGGCGGCTGTCACTCTGCTGCTACGCCGCACCTACCTGACACTGGCTGGGAGCAGGGGGGATGCCCCCAGCGGCACACAGCCGGGAGCGGGGGGAGATGCACCCGGCGGCACAAAGCCGGGAGCGGGAGGAGCCATACAGCACCGCGCACACAGCCGGGAGCAGGGGGGGGAGATGGGCCCGGCAGCACACAGCTTAGGCTATGTTGTCAGCGTAGCGTAGAGCTGCCGCTGTGAAACTAAACAAGTATCAAAAATGGTGTGTGTCAGGGGTCGTTATTCAGGCTGGAGTTATTGGCAAAGGCTTAGATTCCATTATCTTCATTCATATAACACATTGGGGGGAATTTACGAAGATGTGTATTCTACTTCACATGTGATGTTGCTGTGGGCAACCAATCAGAATCGACTTATTTATTTAGCACCCTCTAGAAGATAGTAGACCTGATCTGATTGGTTGCCCATATCAATATCACATGTGAAGTAGAATCATACTTGCCGACATTTGTTTTCTCCTCTCCGGGAAAAGCCC
The DNA here is from genome assembly GCF_055691185.1 of Crinia signifera. Taxonomy (NCBI): domain Eukaryota; kingdom Metazoa; phylum Chordata; class Amphibia; order Anura; family Myobatrachidae; genus Crinia; species Crinia signifera. The sequence goes on along the minus strand of NC_139218.1, from coordinate 19,413,381 downwards.
GGAGAGGAGACCCGATAGTAGTATGTCAGGGGACGGAATTCTTGATTCTGTCATTCTGAAGAAGGCTGCGGGCCTTCCTGTATCTGCGGGCCTCCCTGTATCTGCGGGCCTCCCTATATCATGGGACCCCTGTATCTGCGGGCCTCCCTGTATCTGCGGGCCTCCCTGTATCATGGGACCCCTGTATCTGAGGCATCCTGTTTGGTCTGAGTGTATATTAGTCCCACACCAGCCTGATCGCTTCGGCATGTCTGACTCTGATCTATAGGACTCACTGATGACAGTGACATATATGTGCACATATAACCAGGGAAATAAATGAGTGTACGACGTGTTCCTGGATGCAGATCCCTCCATTATGCCGCCGCAGACGCTTCTCAGCGAGACACTAATGCACCTATATATAAACATGTCAGAATAATTATCTGTCTTGTGAATGATATATTGTCTTCTGGTGACTCCTTAAATTCAACAAAACCGTAAGAGCCCAATATGAATAGAGGATGAGGACTCTCCTTGCCTTAGCTGGTACTGACCTTGCATAACCAGTGTGTCTCATAAAGTATCAACCAATGACGTATGTAGTTTGTCAGACTGGGCACCACGTGAGGCTCTGCATGCCAGACTGGGCACCACGTTAGGCTCTGCATGCCAGACTGGGCGCCGGGTGAGGCTCTGCGTGTCAGACTGGGCACTGGGTGAGGCTCTGCATGCCAGACTGGACACCAGGTGAGGCTGAACTACCATTGGTGCAGCAGGTGCAAAGCACTGGGGACGTAGGGGATCACTGCTGCCCCTGCCCCCCTCTTCCTGTCACCCACTGTTTTTTTCTTGCAACACTCTGCCTGACCCTGTCTCCCATTGCTGTGTTGCATTTTGTGAACTTGAGTTGGGGTGGAGGAGGGGGCCCAAGTTATATTTTTGCACCTGGACCGACCACCCATAAGTTCCTGCACCAGATGAGGCTCTGCATATCCCACTGGGCTGGACCAGATGAGGCTCTGCATATCCCACTGGGCTGGACCAGATGAGGCTCTGCATATCCCACTGGGCTGCACCAGATGAGGCTCTGCATATCCCACTGGGCTGCACCAGATGAGGCTCTGCATATCCCACTGGGCTGCACCAGATGAGGCTCTGCATATCCCACTGGGCTGCACCAGATGAGGCTCTGCATATCCCACTGGGCTGGACCAGATGAGGCTCTGCATATTACACTTGGAACTTGATATGACTCTATATACAACACTGTATCGCTCTCTTCCATTAGACATGGCACCCAATAATGGCTCTTCATGTTAGACCTGGCATCAGGCATTGCTCAGACTTTTCCCTGTGTATTGGATCAAAGAGGGGAATTCATTTAGGTGTGAGTTTACAAAAGGCCTTAAACTCACACACTTTGCCTTAGTGCACACCGCTGATACACACAATTCAGTTAGAAATGACAATTCGCACTACTCCTGTGGACTAGTCATTTTGGGATATACAAGAGGTCCCAAATCCGGTCCCGACAATTTTACCTTTTTTAAATGCTCAGCGGAGTTCCGACTCTGAACAAGGAGATTTGAATTGAAGTGCAAATATAATCCACAATACTAATTTGCCATGACAGGGTATTGTCTAATCGCTGTGCCCAATTACCCCCCACAAATGACATAACTCTCTTGTTGGATAAAATTGGCCACAGCAGCCATCTTTATTGAAACAATACAATTTTTAAACAATAATCCAAAAACATTCCCACGGAAGGTGGTCCCCGAGGCCCTCAATAAATATATATCCACACCTCTAAGCACTTCCAGGAGCTCTTACCCCCAGCCGATAGCGATTGGCTCGAGGGCACCAATTGTACACACCCAGTGCTCATTAATTAACCTCACCCAGGGGAGTCCAGCCCCCTCATGGGGCCCTCCCCGCCGCATAATTAAGCCTCAATGCCACCAACCTCGAGGACCCCCCTCCGCACAGGCCACTGTGACAAAAGACATCCTATCAAATATTCTACCTAAACTATAAAAAATAGGGAAGGGTGGGTGGGAGCTGTTGAGAAAATCTCCCAGTGACCCCTATTTCCTGCCTGAACCCTGCTTATAAACCCCTCCAACACCCCGTTAAGCCCCTCTCCTTAGCCACCCCTCCTATGACTAACCTGCTAGTCAGCTCCCTACAAACCCTGTCAGGGGAGCCTACCCCCAGGCTTTGCCTCCAGTCCGGCTCCTACATGACAGGGTATTGTCTAATCGCTGTGCCCAATTACCCCCCACAAATGACATAACTCTCTTGTTGGATAAAATTGGCCACAGCAGCCATCTTTATTGAAACAATACAATTTTTAAACAATAATCCAAAAACATTCCCACGGAAGGTGGTCCCCGAGGCCCTCAATAAATATATATCCACACCTCTAAGCACTTCCAGGAGCTCTTACCCCCAGCCGATAGCGATTGGCTCGAGGGCACCAATTGTACACACCCAGTGCTCATTAATTAACCTCACCCAGGGGAGTCCAGCCCCCTCATGGGGCCCTCCCCGCCGCATAATTAAGCCTCAATGCCACCAACCTCGAGGACCCCCCTCCGCCACTAAGCACGAGGTTAAACCCTTAACCCCGTGCGCCCCCCCCACATCCGGAACGCTGTTTCTATTCCCTCTTGTAGTCCCAAAGACCAAACATCTATCCCCACAGCATTCAGGTGCACACCGTCACCTCTCCAAAATGCCCCGGCACCAGACTCAAGTTCCCTGTGCCTCACCACAACAGCCCCGTTCCTGGCCATAAAACGCCCAATCGCCCTGTTAACTTTAATCCGTGCCTTATTGAGCTTGTCAGCCGACCTCGCATCCCTCCAATAATGGCGTGGCACGATGTCTGACCAAACCGTGATTAATTCCGGAAACATTGCCCATAACCGTAGGAGATCAAACTTGATATCCCGTATCAACTCCCTAAATGGTCTACCCCCAAGGTCATTCCCGCCCACATGCAAAACTAATATGTCGGGAACCCTATCGAGCCGAACAAAACGGTGAAATTCCTGCAGCACTCCACTCCATACCATACCGCGTTTTCCCAGCCAGCGAACCACTGCCTCCTCTCTATCCAAACCCAGCTGGCGGCCGTTCGGTCTGACATCAGCCCGTAAAGCTCCCCAAAAGACATAAGAATGTCCTAAAATCCAAATCAGGCACGGAGGCTGCCCTAAAACAGAAAAAACACAGTCAACCTCAAGAATCCCCTAAACGAACATAAGACCGAAAGCGAGACGATTCCCACCGCCCAATACGCTTAATCAACTCATCCCCAAATCCCATTCTAGCAGCCTCAGTTGCGGCCCCAATGCGGAAAGAGTGACCTGCGTATTCCTCCCCCTTGAGGCCCAACGTCCGCAGGACTGCTCTAAACACACTTGTGAACTGAAACCGTGATAAAAAGGATCCATTCGCATGCATCAGCAAAGGATCCCTTTCCCTGCCCACTCTGACCTCCTTAAATATCCTCAGCCGTGCCACCGGGCACATATCTGAGCCTGGTACAGAGAAGAGAACTACCTTCTTCCCCCTCCCTAACTGATCCGTCTTAGACCTCCTCACCACTAGCTCCACCCTATCCGAGTATAAATTCACATCCTCTCCTAACAAACCTCCCGGCCTGGACACGCTTGGACTCACGAGCTCCCCAATCCGCAGTGCCCCGAAGAAGGCAAGCGAAAAAGCTACCCCGAACAACCTTTCCTCGAAAGTGGAACTACAGACCTCCCCTAACTTCATGCCCATATTCTGTAACAACTGGAAAGACACCGGCCTTCTCTGATCCTGTACGACATGACCTCTCCTCCAACCTTTTAAAGCCTGCGCAATCAGGAAATTCTTAGTGACGTCAGGCTTGCCGCCTGCACGAAACCCAAAAGCCAAGCCCGCCATGCAGCGCGTGATTTTTGCCACTGACCAACCAATCTCCTTACAATGGCCTATATATAGCAAGACAGCCAACTCGTCATCATCCTCCTTCAGACCTGCTACCTCACGCCATTCTAACCAGCTCCGCCATTCCAGATTGTATGCCGACCATGTATTCGGGGCCAAGGATTCCCTGATGAGCTGATCGACTACCCGTCCAGCAGAGCCCAGAGCCGACTCGGGAACCCGGTCCCCTCCCTGTCCGCCTCTGGTGCCAACTCCCGAAAACGCTCCCACTGTGAACAAGATAAAGCATCCGCAATGCCGTTAGAGACACCGGGAACGTGCCTAGCCACAACCCACAAATTCAAAGCCAGACATTCCAATACTAACTGCTGCAAAATAGTGACCACTGGCGGTGAAGATGCCGACAATTGGTTAATAGCCATAACAACCCCCAAATTATCGCAGTGAAAACAAATCTTCCTATTGCGGAATAGCTCCCCCCAAACAACTACTGCTACCAAGATAGGAAACAACTCCAGCAATGCCAAGTTTTTAACCATGCCTCTCTGCACCCAAGACTCCGGCCACCGGCCTACACACCAATGTCCCTGGCAATATGCCCCGAACCCACCACTCCCGGCCGCGTCTGTGAAAAGGTCCAGCTCAGTAGCGACGCATGTGTCTGACATCCACAAAGCTCTGCCGTTAAAAGCTTCCAAAAAAAGTTGCCCACACCCGCAAGTCCCCTTTCAACTCACTACCTAATCTGACAAAATGATGGGGAAGAACCACCCCTGCTGTCGCTGCTGCCAGCCTCCTGCTGAAAATGCGGCCCATAGGCATAATGCGACACGCAAAATTCAATTTGCCCAGCAAGGATTGCAATTCCCGCAATCTAATCTTCTTCAACAACAATGCCCTCCCTACCTCGGCCTTCAAACCCAGCAATTTCTCCTCGGGCAAGCGGCACTCCATATTCTCGGTATCAATGACAATACCCAAAAAACTGATCACAGTCGCAGGGCCCTCCGTCTTACCTGGAGCAAGCGGGACCCCAAAGTCTGCCGACACCCTTTCAACAGTCCTCAACAATAAATCACATACTCCGGTCCCCCCAGGACCAATACATAAGAAGTCATCTAGGTAATGAATAACTGAACTACACCCAGAGACATCCTTAACCACCCACTCCAAAAAAGAACTAAAGGCCTCAAAATAAGCACATGACAAAGAACAACCCATCGGTAAACAACGATCAACAAAAAATTCCCCGTCCCAACAACATCCCAACAAACGCAAACTGGTTGGGTGAACCGGCAGCAAACGGAATGCCGATTCAATATCAGTCTTTGCCAACCTGGCCCCTTTCCCAAACCGCTTCACCCACTGAACAGCCGCGTCAAACGATGTATAAACCACCGAGCAGATGTCAGGGTCAATGCCATCATTGACCGACACCCCTTTTGGAAAAGATAAATGGTGTATAAGACGAAACTTGTTCGCCTCCTTTTTTGGCACCACCCCCAATGGAGAGACTATCAAATCTGGCCATGGTGCCGACCCAAAAGGTCCAGCCATACGACCCAGCTGCACCTCCTTACGCAATTTATCCTGCACCACCTCTGGATGCTCCCTTGCAGACTTCAAATTCCTCCTCAAGCCCCCTGAAACCTGCACGTCGGAAGGTATCTTAAAACCTTCCCTAAACCCCTCCTCCAACAACACGGCCGTCTGCTGGTCAGGATACCTACGCAGATAGCCCAGCATCCTTTCCAGCCGAACCGGTGTCTCCCCCTTTTGAATTCCCGTCCCGTGACTTCCCTCTGAAGCATTTATTTGCACCATGTGTCCCTCCACACGAGGAACATTCATGTTTAAATTTGCATTTTGCCCCAAAACGACATGACCCGTCATTAAAGGCAAAGCAGAGTCCCTTCTGCATGGCCGTCCCATTTGTGGCCTCCCTCGGCCCCCCCCCCCCCCGTCCCCACGAAAGGGCTGCCCACTTTTTGTGGGAGCCGTCACCTTTAACCATAAAGCAATATCCTTATGGTCCCAACGTATGTTAGGGCGAACAGCCTTCCTCTGCCTAAACTGCTCATCGTACCTGAGCCAAGCCAAGCCCCCATACACACGGTATGCCTCTCCTATCGCATCCATATAACAAAACAAGCCTGAACAATTGTCAGGTGCCTTCTCCCCAATCACACTAGCTAAAATAGCAAATGCTTGCAGCCAGTTCGTGAATGACCGTGGAATCAGCCGATACCGCCGCCGTTCCTCCTCCTCCTTCTTCTCCTCCTTACGGGGCCTATCCAAATTAAAACGTTCTAAAGGGAGCAATGAAAATATATCAACGTATTCCCCTTTCCAAATCTTCTCCCTCACCTCCTGCTTCAGGTGGGCCCCCAATGGCCCCTCAAAGCATACATACACCTCCCCTTTTGCAGTGTCACTGAGCCTCCCACTCTCCTCCTGCGTCCCAACACTGCCCCCTTCTGCCCCTGCACTACTGCTACTTTGCTCACCGCCGGATACCGGCACCCCGCTGCTCACCGGCACCCCACTGCTCACCGGCATCCCACTGCTAACCGGCACACTATTATTGACTGGCACACTAATGCTAGCTGGTGTGCCCGCATTCTGCGGCACCCATGCTGCCGCCGGGGACGGCCCCGCCCCCTGCCGCAAACCCACCAACCAATCTGCGAAACCACTCAATAATTCAGTAAAACCTCTACTCATTTCCCCTTGGAGGGCTAGCCCTCCCCCCCCCTGACTCTGCGCTAAAGCATTAACAGACATAGAGACAGACTCACCAGGCTGCCTGGGGGCTGTGAACCCAGCAGCCGCAGGTCCAGTGTCCTGACGAACTCCAGCCAATGAGGAAGGACCAGGTATTTCTCCATCATCTGCTGACGCTGCCATCTCTCTTCTCCTGTCATCCCGACCCTCAGGTACAGCACCAGCCGGCGTGACCTCGTTGGAGGCGGAGCCAGCTGTGCGCCTGTCGCTCCGTGTACCAGGCCTGCGGTCCTCAGCCTGTACTTCTGCCCCCCTGGCACGACTCACCCCGCGCTGGGCAGCAGCATGCCCCGCATGCCCCACCGCACCAGGTCCAGTACCACGCAACGCCGGATCTTCTTGCACGTGGGGGGGATCCCCCCCGCGCGGAGGGTTCCGCCTGCTGGTTGGATTCCTCCCAGACCTGGTCCTGCGGGCGGAAGGTGCCCGGCCCGCAGCCTGGCCTGGAGGGTCCCTTACGGGGCTCCGTGAACGGCGCTGAACCCTGGGGGACACAGATGGGCTAAAGCGCTCCGGAGGCCTGGACCTCCGAGGCCGTGCACCCGCTGGAGCAGCCTCCTGCGTTGCTGCTCCCAGTCCCCCCAGCAGACCTGACATCTGCTGCTGCAGCCACTCAGCCCCTCTGGTGCCAGCTGCCTCCCTGAGGGCAGCAAGCGCAGCGGATACCTCCGCATCAGCGTTGCCTGGGGAAGCCATGGGAGATGTCACGCTGCTTAGCTGTTGAGAAAATCTCCCAGTGACCCCTATTTCCTGCCTGAACCCTGCTTATAAACCCCTCCAACACCCCGTTAAGCCCCTCCCCTTGTGACCCTCTCCTTAGCCACCCCTCCTATGACTAACCTGCTAGTCAGCTCCCTACAAACCCTGTCAGGGGAGCCTACCCCCAGGCTTTGCCTCCAGTCCGGCTCCTACATGAACTCTCCTTGTTGGACCACACTCACACCTAACTATATCCTAAATCCCCCCCCCCCCCCCCCCCCCCACACACACACACACCATTATGTTTGGAACAAGCTCTAAGATCATGGACCCATACACTCCAGCATTACCCCTTGATGTGGGGCTGCAGCACAGCAACTGCCACCCCAACCACTGCCAGACAACGGCAGTTGGGACTCGCTGGCAGTTGGTGCGCTGCACTATTTGAATTTTGACTTTTGAAACCATAGCTTTTGTCATGTATCAATGTTCCACCTCTTCCACTGCATTGGAGGAGGGACATCATTAAATGGTCATGTGTGCAGAGGGTGGCTTGTGATTGGGTTATATGTAGTGTGACTGACAATGGGCCATTGTGATTTCTTCATTAAGGGACTATGTTATTTAAAACAACCTTGTTTATTCTGGTCTGATGTCCAGTTTTTAATTGTATATACTGTATGTTATACATTTATTACCACATCTATAAAATGAGAGGAGCTGATTGGTTCACTACTCCACTTGTCCACGTCTTCCCTCTTCAGACATTTTGAAATATCTCCTGAATATAATTGTGTCTATACATGTTCCATCCGTGCCTTTTTACATGATGGAGAGGTTTTATACCATGCCCAATGCTGGTGCAATTTTTGTCTCATTCATTATGATTACACTGTGGTTTCCAGCATGTGAAACTCAACTCCCATTGAAAAGAATGGACCATTATAAGGAATGGGAACTGCTCTGTACGCAAAAATAAACCCATGGAAATTTATCTTGGAATCTATGAGAAATGTACTTTAATTGCAATCCATAAACAGATGTGTCCTTTTAACCCTTTGCAGCGTGAAAAATGGGCCTGCTGGTGGGTGAGTGCATAGCATTTGCACCCAAGGTGCCAACGGAGCCGAAGCGTGACGTACCACGTGTGGCATATTTACTGAAAGGACACATCTGTAAATTACTTCTTGTAATCTAAAATAATTATTCTTGTAATAAACACATTGGACGTGATTCAAATTTTCATGTAAGTCTAAATGGCGGAAAGATCCAGGGAAAAATGTAATATGATGAGAGATTCAGAAAGTAAGAAATCTCCAGGTGTTTTATCTTTTATTTTTTAAAGCGGCAATAATTTACACTGCAAAATCACACTGGTGTTACAGTTTAAATGATTGCCGTTCTAAAAAATCTGGAGTCAGGAATGGGGTTTGCTAATCCTCTGCATTTACTTCTGAGCACACCATGGCCCATTCATTTCAGTGGGCTTTTAATACATCAATAACAACTTTACAACGCTGTCTAGAATTTTGCCTGTGTATGAATAAATCAAACTTTTTATTTTATTTTATTTGAGTGATGGAATAGCAGGTTCCTGCTCGCTCTAGTTATTCAAATATACAATGATCCCAAATTGCCTGACAGCGGGGTTACCGCGATATCTGCCACCACTGGAGAGATGTAGTCTAGAGGAACGTTGACTTTATATTAAAATTACAAGTGCTCTCTCCTGCTGTTAGTACATTGCAGTTCTCTCAGGCAGACACAGGACTTATAAGAGAATGTGACAGATATAAAACAGCGAGGTCCTGAATGCTAACAGTGGCTGCGCTGCTGCACGGATTCCGACATTCTAAAATACTTTCCAGTTATGTTGCTGCTGAGAGCTGGTTCATGTACTCTCCCAGGGGACCACTCACCAACACAGTCTCCACCGTGCCGTGTGTCCTGTGTGATACAACAGTGCTGAGCATTATGAAAAGAACTGCAATAACTATATATATATATATATAGTGGGGTTTTAGCATCAAACGGGTAGGCACAGGTGAGGATTTGGCACAGACTTAGACAGTGACATCACGGCTTGGGTCCAAAACAGGGCTTGCCTGAGTTTATTGCAGCACTCAGAGCAAGAAACTAAAAAAAACAGCCTTTACACTTCAGGCAAAACAGAAAATAAAACCTGCTCGTCTGAGCTCTAACTAAACAGAATAAACGTCCCTCTCTATACCAAGGCCACACTATGTGACACTGGACACACACAGCAGATATAGATCAAGTAATGCAGTACTTACAGCCTTGTCTCTCTCTAGCAGCAGCTTACTGCCTCCAACACCCAGGGAGAGAGAGAGAGCTCTATGGAGAGGGCTGACTCCTTTTTAAAGAATCAGGTGTTCTCCTGATTACCAGCCCAGGACAGAACACCCTTTGTAAGCCGGAGCTTACCACACAGATTGAAACAGCCTGCAGTCTATATGCCATAAGACAGGATTCTAGGGGAAAGGTACCTGCCGTCTATGACTTTCCCTGCCACTGTCTTACAATATATATATATATTATTATTATTATTATTATTATTATTATTTTTGTAAATTTTTTTTTTTTCTTAGAAAATCAGCATCTTGCCCATATTTGAGGAACTAGGAATGTTTATCGGAAGGTGGTCACCAAAAAGTGGCGGTGTTGATCACCTGACACGATACTTTGGGGTGGCATGTAAACGTCACATGTTCACCATTTGGAGGGCGGGGCAGCGTTTACCTATTCTTATATTTATATCTATACAGCATCGGATGTTTGATACACTCCCCTCCTTTTTTTATCATTGATATTTTCCTTTTTGTACAATAAATAGTCTACCTTTTTTATTTCCTTTTAATATGTAAAATTTTAGTTTATTCTGTATACCGACACTGTAGCCCCCTTTAGTCCTCAGTGGCAAATGCAGGATTTTTAGAGGGGGGTTTCCTAATGTAATCCAAAATCTTATACAGTAGTCTGGGGGAGCAGTTACCGCCCTGAAAATTGGTCTTTTTATACACTGGACACTGCATGGAATACAGTATTACGATTTATCAGTACAGATGGTCTATAAGTATAGGCTGTTGCAAACATAAGAAAAGTGGTCTGGAAAAGGTTAAACATGTCATAATCAATACACAAACATAATAGACCCAGTACTGCAAGCTCTAAGCTCACAATCTCCCACTTCATGGTAAGGCTCCTGTCTCTTCCTCCTGGCAGCTACTCTCTGGTCCAGGCTCAGATCCACAAATACAGTAACAGTGGTAGAAGAAGCTGGTACACTGGGCATGTGCAGCAGCTCTGCTCTGTCCCTTACACTGCATGGTGTGGTGGCAGCTCTATTGATCATATTATACACCAGTGCTATTGTCATCATTTAAGGCACTTTCCAAAAGGAGGGGTGGGGTTTCCATGCAAACAGAAGACACCCCCCCCCCCCCGCCTCCCCATACTATTTTCCATACTAACAGTGTCTTGCCACCGCGGTATAAGGACTGTCTACAACCAGATTCTACTATTATTCCCCTTGTTTGTAACCGCCTCGAACATACCTCCCAACTTTTCTAATAGCAAACACGCGCCCGAAATCAAACACGGGGGACCGATTCAATTAGAATAACCCCCTTTATCTCTCTCCAGGTCTTAGTAGATAGACCCCTATATACCTCTACAGCTCCGTATCACTGTCTAGTACTGCCTGCATGACAGCTCATTGTCTGTATATGTTCTAAAATGTTTGCAATCCAGTTGTAGGTCTGCTTTACAGCAGTAACCTCATCGTGTCACACAGAACGTAAGAATAAGTCTGTAGAAGTGTGGGCTTCTCAAGGACGTTCTCAAACTGCATTAAATCACCCTATTAAACATTAATATGCCTCCGAGCAGTACACAAATGAAGCTTCCACCTACACACAAACAAAACTGTTTATCCTTTCATAATGTTACCCCACGGACATCTCTCACTTGTGCAGCTCCGGTAATTGGTAGTGTCTCTTCTCACAGCCAGAAACAGCCACTAGGAGAATTCACAGACTTCCACCCCCGTACGACAGTCTGAGGATTCCTTCATCCTGCCTCAGATCTAATATAAACCTGCAGAGCGCACAATGCATTCCTCCCACACAGGCTGCATGCTTCCTCTTGCAATACTGGAATACCTCCATCTATTCTCACTGTGGGGATGTCTGTCTGTCTGTCTGGGAGGCAGTGACTTGTGTGCATCTCCCGACCACACCAGGCCTGTGCCAGCATGCCCTACAGTTCGGTGATTCATGATCACAAAATGATTTATTGATTTGGTGCAAAATTTTAAAATTTGTCATTTGAGTTTAAATTGATACATAAGGCGCACTGAGCACTAAGCACTGATCCAATGCAAAACATACCGCCACTTATTGGTAACATCCCGACCTTCAATTGTCGACCTAATGCTTGTGTCCACCTTGTAACCCTATTGACCTTAGCCATGTTGGCCTATTTCATGTGTCGTCCTAAGCGATGTCAGTCTTTAGGGGTCAACATAGTGTTTGTCGATCTTCATAGTGTCTACCTAGCAACGGTAGCCCACTGGTTTTTACTTGAAAATGCAAATGAAATCACAAAGGACAACTCTCCCAATAACCGTCGTCCTTTGTGATAGGAGGACCTCCGGGTGACAACCCCAGTGACACAGGGTTGCCCTCAGCGGGAGAGGGCAGCCAGTTCTTCTGAGGCGGGAAGGGGGCGGTGCTAGAAAGGTATGATGTGTTTGAGGGCGTGGCCAGCGTGAACGCATCCCTCTAGTTAGGCCCCTCACCGTGCAATGCCAGTATTTAAGGCCATGCACAGCGGGGCTACAATGACGTGCTATGTGTCATTTGGTCCAATGGATGGGCACAATTCTGGGAGGCTTGCCTACATTTCTGGCGGGCCGGGAGGGGAACCTGATTTCCTGGACCCTCCCGACCATTCCAGAAGGGTAGGCTTCCAGAAGGGTAGGCAACCATGCAGTGACATCTGCCACTGGAGGTGCTGGCAGAGATGCAATTCGATCCCTCTTAGGGACAATATGAAAATAACTCCATAGGCTTCTATTGGGTAACGTCATCATGGGGAGCTTTGTGCATAAGCTGATGTTGCCAAAACCCCAATTTTCGTAAATTAAAATGTCAGTATAGACTAATCTCTACCTTGGCCGGAGATGGTCAAATTCAGGGCAGGTGCGGACATCGATGTCAGCCGCCCACCCCAAGCCAGTATTGAGCTGTCTGCGGGTGCAGACAGCGATTGTATAGGCTCGCCTCCACCCGCCGACTTCCTGGAGCTAATGGCCCAGCAAGAGTTGACATGTTTTAGATCTGAAGAGCGTCCCCGCTGGTCGTTTCTTGGTTTTGCAGATCCTACCTGCTGCAGTCAGGATTTGAAAAGAACCCCTACAAATGGGTACAGATAACAATCGGATCGGACGTAAATCGTGTGCTCCAGCAGATCGTCCGATCATCGTATGGTCGTCACACGATCTGCTCAAGATCATGATAGTTCTGGTGTGTACCTAGCATTAGGCACCAGCGGCAGTAGAGCAAATCATTGTAAGGAATGAGGTAAATTATATGGGGGTGCATGTTCACAGGTGTCGCGTTTGACCCCCCCCCCCCCCAAAAAAAATGCATAAATTTGTGAGAGACCAGTTCTCTGTACTCTGTACGTAGATAAATAGATATCTATGAGATGCATAGATATGAGATAGATGAAAGGGAGACACGGGATGTTTTGCTTTTGTTATTGTAAATTATGTATTTTTGGAACATTGTGTCTTTAGCTTTATATTGCGTTACAGTTCTGTTGCTAGATCAGTTCATTTATACAAAATGTAACATTTTCTTCTTTTTTATTCCAGAGACAAAGTTCTGGAGCAACAAGTGCAAAGGACAAGAAATCAGGAGCGGACGGTAAGACTGCGCTGTGTTTGCCATCATCTACTATTGGGATGAAAACAATGTTCAAGAAATGTAAAGTCAAGAAGAGACTTTGTTTTATTGCAGCCTGGGATTATTACACGTCAGGCAGAGCCGGATTAAGCCTTCGGGGGCCCGGGGCACTTTAGAAAGAAGGGCCCCCTCCTACTTGTCATTACTGGCTGTAAACTGCACGGGAGAATATTACACTGTCAAAACACAGTGTAAAAGCAGTATAAACTTGGTCAATGGTCAACTGCGGGGGGGGGGGGGATTAATTATATACACACACACCGCATGAACAGCCTGTGTGTGTACCTTACTCTGTAGGAGCCGTGACAGGCTCAGCGCTGCCTCTGATTAAAAACCCTCCCATGACATGGCGGCTGCTGCTGCTATCCTTCATGGGCCTGAGAAGTATGTAATGAGCTCCACCAAGCAGAGCTCAGCACAAGCCTCTCAGCCTCTGACCTCTTGTGCAAAGTCTTATGACTTAGTCAACTCCCAGTAATGCATTGCACACTTGTGCAGTCAGTGTGCCTTGACTCCTGATGCTCAGCACCATTAATCATTGTCACATTGGCAGATAGGTGAAGCAGCAGCAATACCCCACTCCCATGCACAAAACCATTAGCTAAAAAATAGAGGGGGGCCCAGGGGTACTGACCCCCTATGCCCCCATTATAATCTTGCCCTGACGTCAGGGGCAAGTGACCACCCGGTCTTCCCAACATACTGTACGATAGCTGGCTAAAGGGTGGGGACAGTGATTTGCCATACATAGTGTACTCTTATATTCATGTACAAAGCTGCAGTAACACAAATCCAGCTCTATAATAACCTGCACATAGACAAAGAGCCTTATTCAATGCAGCCAGGGTTAAACAGCTGGAATCGCTGAAAACAAGACCCGTGCCATTTAACCCCAGCACCACCTGCTCACCCTATTCTACGTTCCGGGGGAATCCTCGCTGTCCGATGGCGGCGAGGATTCCCCCAAACAGTAAATGCAGGGAGCCCGCTGCATTTAGCCGTGAGCCTTGCTGTTTTAGTGGCCGCACTAGCGACAGGGAAATGGCGTGTGCAGGGGGTCATTTGATTACTGACCGTGCGAGCTGTGACACTGAGCAGTCAGCATTGCTCGCTGTCACAGCTCACAAAAATCATTAAATATACCCCAAAGTCTTAAGGTGCATACACACTATGCAATATCGTCTATGAACAATAATTCTAACGATTCCACCTTGAACTGCCTGGTTAGGACATGTTGGGGGTGTAGTGTCCTATGTCGGTATAGGGTGTAATAGATGTATTATGACCAGCGGTCAGGACATGTTGGGGGTGTAGTGTCCTATGTGTGTATAGGATGTAATAGATGTATTATGGTGAGTGGCCAGGACATGTTGGGGGTGTAGTGTCCTATGTCTGTATAGGGTGTAATAGATGTATTATGGCCAGTGGTCAGGACATGTTGGGGTGTAGTGTCCTATGTCTGTATAGGGTGTAATAGATGTATTATGGCCGGCGGTCAGGACATGTTGGGGGTGTAGTGTCCTATGTCTGTATAGGGTGTAATAGATGTATTATGGCCAGTGGTCAGGACATGTTGGAGGTGTAGTGTCCTATGTCTGTATAGGGTGTTATAGATGTAGTATGGCCAGCGGTCAGGACATGTTGGAGGTGTAGTGTCCTATGTCTGTATAGGGTGTAATAGATGTAGTATGGCCAGTGGTCAGGACCATAGGCGAATCTAGGGGGTGGTCCGGGGGTGCACAGGACCACCCATTAGCCCATTTTGTAGCTGAGGAATGGGGCTTTCCAACGAGCCCAGCCCCGTGTCTCTAGCCCCCTGGGAACCGGAGATACTGCCAGGCAAAGCTGGAACGTTTTCCCTATAGGATAACATGGGACCCGCTAATTCCGACCCCCACCCAGTTCAACGGCTGCCAGTTTTTCCTTCGGCATCACTGAAGCTCGAGGTTATCTCAGTCGAACCCAAATCACTGGGCCTTCAATCTGATACCAGGCTGGATCCATATGGGCAGATTTCTCTGGAACCAAACAGCCCAGTTTCACGGGACCAAAATCATTCAAAGCCAACTCAAAAGTTCTTCAATATGATACTGGTCTTATGTAAATGGGTCAGTTGGTTCCGAAGATATAGCTGGTTGGTTAAAGGGGGGTAGGGAGAGGGGAGTGGTTGTCTCTCCCTTCACACCAGAAAATGCAGGGACTAGGCTGGTGTCTAAGGGGTCAGCCTGGAAATGTCCCTGCATGATCCTGGGACCATATTCCTGGGTAAATCCCTGCATTTTCTGTTGTGAAAGGGGTATTATTTTTTAAACAGCTGTGACCTGCAGTGCTCTGAATACAGCCGGGCAGCCCCCTGCTCTCTGCCCAGCTGTCAATGACTGTCACCCCTGCAGCTTCCGCTTCAGTTCTTCTCCCTGCTTTCACCTCAGCCTGCCCCCCCTTTTATCATGTGGTGCCGGCGCCCGACGTGCTCCCCCGACATCATGCACAACAACAGCACAATATTTCAAATATCCACTCGGCTAGAGGGGACACCAGGAGGGGAGTGGGAGCGTGCTCTGCGCTGTGCTGTGCTCTGCTCCTCTCCCCATAGAAGCAGCTGCACCGCTTGTGTGGCAAATATGTAATGGGCATTACGGTTTGTTATATATTATGTAATGGGCATCATGATGTGTGGCACAATGTGTAATGGGCATTATGGTGTGTGGCCTTATGTGTAATTGGCATTACGGCGTGTGGCTTTTTGTGTAATGGGTATTATGGAGTTTGCTAAAATGTGTAATGGGCATTACTGTGTATGGTATAAAGTGTAATACCACACCCCTTGTTGTGATGCCACGCCTCCTTCCCATGAGGCCACACCCCCTTTTTGCCTTTACGCCGCGCAAAGGTCCCCCTGCTGTTATGTCTAGATCTGGGACCACCCATTACCATAATTCTAGATTCGCCTATGGTCAGGACATGTTGGTGTGTAGTGTCTTATCTGTATAGGGTGTAATAGATGTATTATGGCCAGCGGTCAGGACATGTTGGGGGTGTAGTGTCCTATGTCTGTATAGGGTGTAATAGATGTATTATGGCCAGTGGTCAGGACATGTTGGGGTGTAGTGTCCTATGTCTGTATAGGATGTAATAGATGTATTATGGCCAGTGGTCAGGACATGTTGGGGGTGTAGTGTCCTATGTCTGTATAGGGTGTAATAGATGTATTATGGCCGGTGGTCAGGACATGTTGGGGGTGTAGTGTCCTATGTCTGTATAGGGTGTAATAGATGTATTCTGGCCAGTGGTCAGGACATGTTGGGGTGTAGTGTCCCATGTCTTTGCAGGGTGTAATAGATGTATTATGCATACTGGTACCAAAAAAATTACTGATAAAATAGACATCTGTTTTTTTTTGTTTGTTTTTTCATCTTAAAATTTGTAGCTTAATTGAAAATTGTTGTAAAGTCTTCCCTAGGTAAATCTTTATTCACTTTATAAATATAGCTGAACGCTTGATTGTGATTTTTTTTTTTCAACAAAGTACAGTAGACGACCATGCCATTGGCAAAGGTAATTGATAAACAATAATTGGTTTTATTAATAGCTTTATAATTGACTATTTCTTGAGTCAATATGACCTACTGGTGTCCTTCTGGTTCATCTCTTCTCTCCCCTGATAGTTGGATGTTTGTTGACTAATACGATATACAGGTACGATATCTTTTTATTACCTAGTTTATATGTGCTGGGTGTATGACCTACTGTACCAACTTAAAATGGTATTGCTAGTATACCGTACCGCAGATAAAAGACCATAGTGCGGATTAGAGTCAGGACTGGTGTACCAGTTCCCCAGTGGTGACCTCAGTTCATCCCTAATACAATGACATTTTCTTTTCTTTCATTATTGTACCTTCAGTTTTTCAATGTCGAGTCCAAACATTTGTTTTAAAGTACAAGTCGGCACAAGCATTAGGGCAACACTGGCAAGGTTGACGTTGAAAAGGCCGAAATTAGTTTTTCACGGCTTTTTTTGGCCCGAATGTTAACTTGTGTGGCTTAGCATAGGTATCCAGCTACCTTTTTGGCCTAAAAACAACATTGTGAGGTGAGAGGTGTTTAGGATAGACTGGAAATGAGTGGAAATCGATGTTATTGAGGTTAAGGATAGCATAGGAGCAAAAAACGAGACCCATTCTGCGATTTTTTTTTTTTTTTTTTTATCCAGATCCAAAACACAAAACCCGAAAGGGTGGTGTTTTGGAACA
Organism: Crinia signifera; assembly: GCF_055691185.1. Taxonomy (NCBI): domain Eukaryota; kingdom Metazoa; phylum Chordata; class Amphibia; order Anura; family Myobatrachidae; genus Crinia; species Crinia signifera. The sequence goes on along the minus strand of NC_139218.1, from coordinate 19,395,728 downwards.
GGTGCAGACCCAAAACACTGCCGGAGCTACAGACCTAAACACAAAACAGGAGAAGTGTCCGGTGCACACCCCTAGTATTTGGTGGCTGTTGCATTTATCAGAGATGGTCCAAGTGTGACGGAACGGGGTGTACTCCGAATTTGGGACGGGCGCTGACGTCCATGTGATGTCACCCGCCCACCCCAAGTAGGCATTGCCATGCCTGCATTAGCAGGGGAAGGCCCAGCATTTTTTTGGGGGTGGATGCCCATAGAAGGCTGGTGCTTACTGCCCACCCCCTTCTCTCACCTTACTGAGCAAATGGCCATTCACGCCCATGGCTTGTGCATAGTCCGCATGCGCAAACCCCCAAACATTGGGGGCGGGGCCGGATTCGGCCCATAACGAATGGATCTGAATTGGCCCCAAAATCACCGATATTGTTCCATGAGCTCAGACCAGACACAAATTCCCGAATTCATCTTGGCCATGTGAGATAATATTCATATATCCTTTCTTAGCCGTAGACGCCCGTTCATCAATATGCCGCAGGATGTTACAGCATTACACTATACAGTAATTAATTCTTGATTGACTTTGTAATTTTCGTGCCATAATTCCCAGCTCTAGTTCATATGACGGACGGAAGGTAAATCAGCAGGACCTGTAGCCATCAATAACTGTCCTGTGACGTGTGAGAAATGTCGGCGAGTATAAAGCTTTGATCCTAGTTCCATCCAGTGATGCTTTTTTTTCTCAAGGCGTAAATAAACCAATATCTGTGTTTCATAGGGGGGGGGGGGGGACACTGGGGTCTCTGAATAAGGATTTCAGGGTCCGCTGCTGTGGCTTCTTTCGGTGGCTCTTTCATGTTCGGTTGGAAGATAAATGTGTATGGAAACCTTCTTCTGTAGCGCTGCCCAAGGTTTTTATAACCATGCAGCACTTTTTGCATTTCGCTGTTTAATTATCAACAGCTGTCAAAGAATGAAGCCAAACAGGCGTCTAGCACTTCTTCTTTTTATGAGGAACGCAGAAAGATGGGCTTTGTGGTGCCGCAGCAATAATATATACAAATATTCCAGAGTGGCACTTGCAACGTGAACAGAATTTGTGTTTGTGTGTGTGTGTGTGTGTGTGTGTGTATGTGTATATGTATATCTCTCTATATCTCTATCTATATCCTTGTTATCGTACAACAAGACTTCGGGTCCGATTCACACTTGCGTGGAGGGGGGGGGGGGGGGATTTGCTTACTAATGGGCTGGCAGGGGAGGTCACTGGGGTCCACCCAGCATTTTATGGGTGTACCCACAAAAACTGTGGGCACGCCTAGATATGCTGGGTATGCCTGCTTGTGGCGGGTGGCTGACATCACATGACCTCATCACCCACCCCCATTTCGACAGAAAGAGGCCATCTGACAAGAAAGTATAGACTTACTTTTCAGAACGAAGGGGGCAAAAATCATTACATGGTGCAGGGATTCGCTTGGAAGGACGGTCTTTACCTGCTCGCTGGGCGGCGAGTGTTCGCAGCTTAGCGAGCAGATCTGAATGAGGCCCTTGATGTAAAAAAATAAAAATGGGTCTTGTTTTTGCTCATAACACCATGCTTGTGGATTCTCTGCCTTTTTTTTCTTCCCTGATTAATGCCAGCCAGGATAGGGCAATGCAAGGGTTGATCGTTGGCCAAAACACTCCCCTCTGCAGGGAACCGGGGAGATCAGCTCTATTACGGGAAGTCTCCCTGGCATTCTGCCCCACTCTTTACCAGAATCTGAGACCACCGTTGGGCATGGTAACTGAAGGGGCAGACAGACCCCCACTGAAATTGTACATACTGTATGGGGCTAACCAAGGAAATGACAACCCATTTACATTGTCGAACTCCTACTTGTCTAATTATTGTGGGGGAACGGTGGAGAGACACTTGACTTACAGATACAATCCACATCCCTCTTCTAGTAGAGTAACTTCTGCTGTGTACACACTACATGATGTGTGCACTGGGTCACATCGCCTCTGTCGGGACCCAGTGGGAGAGACGGCTACGGAAGTGCATGCACACCACCATCAACAATGGAGCCTGGAGGGGATGGGTGAAGGGGGGTGCTGCCTTCTCCAACATGGCCCTTGCTTGAAAAGTCCTCTGTGCAATATTTTCTCAATTGGCTTTGGGCGCCATCCAGGGCCAGATCTACCATTCAGCATCTAGGGATTCCAGAATTTTTGGGGGTGCCCCTCCAGATTCACCACAAGAGGACTCTAAATGAGACATTCTTCTTGAACTGAAGACACCACCTCCACACGTTCTCCTGAGGTTCTGGAAAGTCGATATTGGGTGGTGAGGGCATTAAGGCGCCCATAACTTATGGCGACGTACTACTGCTTTAACTTAAGCTACCTTAACCTAAAATAAATCCCACTGACACTAAATAAAACACATGAACAATAAATAACAACACGGACAACCAAGTGCTAGATTTAAAAAGGTCAACAAGCCTTTATTGTTTGGTGACCATGTTTAACTAGAATTTTGAGTTGAATTTTAAACTAGATTTTTAAACTAACTTTTGGGGGACGGCAGAGAGAAAGTAGCTACCAACGCCAGCCCAGTCAACATGATCTTAACCCCAAAATCCAGGAGGGGCTCACCACCGCCTCCTATCTGCATTGCGCGGGGCTCCTTGCGAACCGAATTTGGCACCATCTCTGATGGTTGGCGTTTGGGCATTTCTGCACAAGTGGGCTCACTGGGCAGCGAATGTACATTGCAAGCCAACCTGAATCAGTCCCTTAGAGGGCAGAGCATGCATTTATTGTAGGGCCGTACGAAGGTCATATAGGATCTGTGCAGCCCTTTAAAACATATACTGTAATTGCTGTATCAGACAAGCTGCCAAGTGTTGGATCAAGCAGAGAAGACAGAGGTTTGCCTGGCTCCGTTCCCAGGGAGCTGGGGCTCTAATCGATGCAGGACAATGCCGCTGCAGGACTTGGTAATCTTGTGGAGTCAATAGCTAAATAATTATGAATTTGGCAGGCTTGGAGGAGATATCCACCGCTCCGGCGGGGAACATGTGCGGAGAGCAAAGCTCGGCCACGCTGGGTACAATTAATATTTCTCCTATGGTGCTTTTCAGTGCGTATGGTTTCTGGTTTCTAGTGATGAAGATCTTTGCTGCGCCATTATGGCCACTTGAAAGCTAATATTCATAATGATTTTTAGCATCCGCATTTAGCTCAGACTAATGAGAGAAAAACTTAATTAGAAATGTCTTTTTCTGCAAGTTCTGCTAAAGGGGAAATATCTGTGTTCCACTGAGATATTTAGCAGGCTAATAAAGTCAACGGATCCATTTAACAGAGAGGGTCATAGGTTGACTGGGTCGAAACGTTGCCAAAAGCATTTTTTTTTTTTTGTCCCGAATGTCAAAGTAAGTTGACAAGGACACCGTATCAGTGTACCATGTCCCATCGCACTCTGGCACGGTGCCTCGCTCCATCGGCACACTTCTATTCTCCCGCCATACCCTTGTGGACAGTAGGGAATGAAATACTGCCTGTTTTGCAAAAAAAAAATCATGAAAAACTCACATCGACCTTTTCCATTGTCGACCTAATACTTGTGTCGACCTTAGCCATGTCGACCTATTTTGTACGTCGACCCAAGCCCTGTTGACCTTTAGTGGTCAACCTACAGATGGAACCACCTTCGTTCATCCAGCCGGTGCGCCGGGGCTTTCTGTCTCGGTGTGCCGTTCTCCGAGAATGGGCCACGCACGCTTGCGAAATGCTCACATGGCCAGTTCGCGGCAATGAGACGTACGAGCACGTCCCCCTCTCGGCAAATAGCTCGCTGAGACGGAAAGCTCCAGCACGGCGGCTGGATGAACGAAGCTGCCTCCATCAGTATGTCGACAATTCATAGTGTCGACCGTATCCCGTCAGAAATCCTCAAAGATAATTTTTACGGGTTTTATTTCACATCCCTCACCCCCCACATTCGTACTCTCTCACAGTCTTGCCGCTTTCACCTACGCAACATCTAGCGCATCAGACCATTCCTCTCCACTGACGCGACCAAAATTCTCATTCACTCTCTTGTCATCTCCCGCCTTGACTACCGCAACATCCTTCTCTCTGGGCTACCTCTCACCCGCCTCGCACCTCTCCAAACCATTCTTAACGCTGCTGCTGCTAGGCTCATCTTCCTCTCCCGCCGCTCTACCTCCGCCTCCCCCCTCTGTCTATCTCTTCACTGGCTCCCCATTCCTTTCCGGGTTCTATTTAAACTCCTCACCACCACCTACAAGGCTCTCTCCTCCTCCACCGCTCCTTACCTCTCTTCACTGATCTCTATCCACACTCCCTCCCGTCCTCTTCGCTCCATCGCTGACCGCCGACTGACCTCTCACCTAATCACCTCCTCCCACTCCCGTGTCCAAGACTTCTCTCGCGCTGCCCCCCTGCACTGGAACAACCTCCCGCCACCCATCAGGCTATCTGATTCCCTTACCTCCTTCAAGCGCTCCCTCAAAACCCACTTTTTTCGACTAGCCTATCCCTCCTCCTAACCTCTTTTTATCCTCCTATCCTTCCTCCGTTCCCCTCCGTTCCTACTTATCCTATTGTATTTCGTTCGTCCACCCACCTATTTTTAGTATGTTAACTCTTATGAGTAGGGTCCTCCTTCCTCACGTACTCACCCTACCTCATTACCTCACCTGTGCTCCTGCACTGTTCTTCCCTTCCTCTACTTCATGTTCAGTCTCCTCGACAACTTCAGAACTGATGCTGATTTTAGTTCTACCAGCTATACCCCTATTTATACTGTATTTTTCAACACACCCTGTACGTTACCTTGTAATTTGTTTTTTTGTTTGCTATGTACGGCGCTGCGGACACTTTGCGGCGCCTTATAAATAAACGTACTACTACATCCCGCATCTTCCGCTTCCATTTAAAGGGGGAGATTCTCTAAACTAAAAATGTGGTTAAAAACCCCGTTATCTGGGTTTTTACCGCATTTTGGGATGCTCTAAGCATCCCCGTGGGGTTATCGCCAGAAAAATCTGGCGATGCCCAGTAGAAGACTATGGGCTTCTACTGAAGCCCACCGCCGCCCCGCACCGACCCCCACATCAACCCCCCCTCACCTGTGTCCGGGCAGCATAGTGCTGTGCTGCCCGGACCTGTGACCTCCTCATAGTGCGGCTGCTGCACCGGCAGGAGAGCCTGGCACAGCAGCAGCGCCGGATAAGGGAGGGAGGGGGGAGCCGCCGGGAGCTAGGTCCCGATAGGACCCGCTGTCTCTCACCGCAAAGGACAGCTCTTAACGCAAGGGCTGTCCTTTGCCATAATTATCGCATATGTTAGAGCACATGCGATAATTATGTAGGCGATGGGGGGCGATATGCGGCGGTAAGGGGGCGCAGATGTAAGAGCATCCCCGACAAAATCTTCAATTTGTTCTTCTGGGTTTGTTCCTTTTATTGCCAGCCTCTTGTGTAAGCTTCAGGGGTCAGGATACATAACCCTCCTGAAATTACATTTCTCACTAGACGATCCTGAAACACCGGGATAATTCCGGGGGCAGACAATCCCAGGAGCAAATGTATGAAATCCAGAACTGTCCCTGGATATAAGGACATTTAGCAGCTGTGTATAGAACTATAGTATGAATGCAAATATTATTCATTGCTTCTATTTTTGCGACCTCAGTTACCCGCAGAATCCAGTTTTCCAGTTCATACTTGTTTGTCTGCTCAGTAGAAACCAACAGGCTATCGGGATTACCCACAGGCTATCGATTCTCTCTGATCTCAGACATACAGTACATTGCACAGAACATCTAGAACGTGCAGGTAATCAGTTGCCGGCTGGGAAGGGCAAACTGGTCTATTTGATTCGTGCTCTGCATTTCTGCAGAGTTTATTGATTGGAATTGGAGAGTAATTCCTTCTGCTCCTTCCCAAATCCCACCCTACGATGTTGTATAACGCTGCTGTTTAATTTAGAAGACCATACTCGTGGTGTATGCTGGTAAATTAGGGCTGTGCTACAGATTTGCATGATTTTAGTTCACCCGTGGAAGCATTGGCTGTGATGCTGGGGCTAATTCTGAGTCGTCGGATCTCTGTGCAAACAGCAAGTTTTTGCATTACGGTGCAGATGTGAATTGGTGCAGTCTGTTCTCTGTGGGAACTATTCTCAGTGGGTGCGTTTACTATGGGGGTTTTAGAATTGCAAAGGGGGTGTGTCTGTGGCATGCTGTGGGGCATGGTGGTGATCGGTTGTCCAATTACATTGTTACAGATCCTCAGATCTTTCCTGCATTTTCTGAATCTCCTCCCACATCCTGTTTCCTTATAAAATCTTCTGTTTGTTCAACTGGGTTTGTGGGTGTCGCGTGCCGTGGGGGGCGATGGCATCCTGGTGAGCGTAGCCATTCTCTCTATCATTGTATTTACCAAAAGGAATGCAATTTGCAGGGGAATACCTCCCAATGCTTATCCAGTGCAGGATGAGACTCCTGGTCACAGGGTAGCAGGACCGTCCCCTCTAATTAAGGCTCTCTTCAAAATCAGCATGGTTAAGCGGTACTGTAGGCATTATTTCTGATTATGGAACATAGCGCTCCTCATTGTTTGTTACCAGGTTGAGTTTCTTGTTGGTGCAGGATTTAGTTCGATGACCTAGAGCGACAGATTCTTGGGGCAAGATGTAATAGTGTGATTTTTTAGTTTTTTTGGTAAAAAATGGCCAAAATCGCATGTTTACCGAAAATCGTACATGTAGTGGTGTGCGAGTTTCCGGCAAAATTGCCTGTTTTGCTGTGAGCAAAAAATCGCACATTCAAAATTGCATCCAATCATAGAAAACCTCAAAATTGCAAATGCAATAGGGTGCGACTTTTCAAATCGCAACCTAAGCATTACCAAAAATTGCGAGAACAATAGACCTGGTTCTGGCAGGCAAGTTTGGCAGAACCATGAATGGATCATTGAGATATCTGCATGGTTCTGTCTGTAAAAGTGTGTAAAGTGAAGGGTGAAAAAAATGGTGTACCCCGTATTATGGTGTAATGGCGGTTCTCACTGTGGGCTCTGACCCCACAGTGGGTTGCATCAATCTCATCATGGACTCGCAATTCCATATTGTTGATAGCTTTGATGCTCTCTCAGCCAGTGATCCAATAAGTCTGAAAAAACAGTTGAATTGTCAGTTACTTCAGGCTCCTCTCATCCCTGGCTTAGAGATCTTAGGAGGCATCACTGAGGCTTCCTGCCGTCTTCTGCCTCCCCCTGTCATTCACTGCCTACCATGCTGCTGTGCAGGGTGTGACGGCCATCCTGCGGTTACTTGCTTGGATCCTGTCATCGTTTTAATTGTCTGACGGGCAAGGGTGTAGCAAGGGAGGTCTAGGTGGGGCTCGGGCAATTCTGCCGATTATAGGGAGGGAGTTGCCGGTGCTGCCATCGCTCAGAGGATTTAGGCGCAATGGGGCTAGAGAAGGGACCAGGCACCTATGGCCAGATGCACTAAGCTTCAAAAGTGATAACATGGAGAGTGATAAACAGCCAGCCAATCAGCTCCTACTTGCCACGTCAAAGATTGTGTTTGAAAAATGTCAGGTAGGAGCTGATTGGCTGGCTGTTTATCACTCTCCATTTTATCACTTTTGAAGCTTTGTGCATCTGGGCCATAGCCTGTTCCGAGTCCTGCAAAACACTGGTAAATAGGGGGTGGAGCTTAATGCCAGGAAGTGACCACCCCCAACAGGTACCTATGCACGGTCAGGTTAGTGCTCATTCCCACTCTCTTCCTGACACTCTCTGAGGCTGTGTCTCTCTCTGGCACTTGATGCTTTCTCTTTCCCTGAGGCGGTCACACTCTCTGGGGTATATTCAATGCCAATCAGGTGAGCTACAGGATGACGGCGAACAGTGCCTATTGCTGGCTGTCTTAGCCCACTCTCAGTATTCAACTGACCCCCTATACACCCCGTAAACGTCATGTGCAGGCTCGCTGCATCAGCCACAAACCTCACCGTATGGGGGGATCCTCGCTGTCCTCTGATGGGGAGCATTCCCCCGGAACATAGACTAGGGTGAGCAGCCGGCAAGGGGGTTTAACGGTGAGGGTGGCTGGTTTTTGGCGATCCTTGATGAACACAAGCCATCCTCGCTGAATAAACCCCCCTCGCTGGCTGCATTGAATACACCTTTCTGATGATGTCATTCTCTTTCCATGATGCTCTCTGCCTCTCTCCCTGATTCTCCCTCTCCCTGATGCTCTCTTTGTCCCTTTTTATGTCTCTCTCTGATGCTGTACTCTCTCCCCCTGACTCTCTGTCCCTCTCTATCCCTGATGCTGTCACGCTCCTTGACCCTCTCCACCTCCCTCTCTCTCCCTGACACTGTCCCTCTCTCTCCCTGACACTGTCCCTCTCTCTCCCTGACTCTGTCCCTCTCTCTCCCTGACTCTGTCACTTTCGACCCAGAAATTCTAGTGAATGCTGATCATAGTATTTATTGTTGTTCCCTTTTAATTTAAACCCACATGCACTAGAGGGGCCGCCATAGTGCACATGTACTCCGGGTACAGGGGCAACACGGTACTCCTCTGCTGACGGGGTCTCAGAGCAAAATAGTTTGAGAACCCCTGTTCCACAGCATTTATTATGCTGCAAAACAACTTGCTATCATGAAGATTCAAACATTTGCCTATTGACACTTTTTAAGAGCCCCAAATTTTCTTTTGGCCACTAATCTACTTCAATACTGTTATCTGCTGTTAGTTTTATGGGTACAGGCCCGTTCTCCATTTCCCCGCATGCTTAACATGGCTAATATCACAGAATATTACTGTACAAACACTTTTTACAGTTGAATTATGTGGTAATAATAATAGATAGTGACTTTATGACAATTCAAACCAGGGTACATAAATGAATCTGACATTTTGCTGGGAAAAACTAAAGGCACAAAAAGCCTTACATGTGGCTTAACTTAAGCCACAAGGATGGGAGCAGGGATATTTTCGGTTTTAGTTAGTGTTTCGGGGGGAATCAGTGAAGATACTACAGATACAAAGAAAGCCCTGGTTTGCTGACACAAGGAGAAACCTGGGCGTCCAGAATCTGCTCAACTGAGATAACTGCGGCACATACTATAACTCAGTGCTCAGAATGGTAGCAAGTGGCAGAAATAAGGTCTTCAATTAATCTAAATGTTAATGTAGTAAATAACTCAGTGTCTCGAGTGGCATTAATGACAAACAAGTAAATCCCGGATAAATTTAGGTGCAAAAGTCTTAATCCAGGCACCTAGCCTGAGCCAGAGGAGTAACTAGAACTTTGGGGGCCCCATAGCAAAATTTATAATGGGGCCCCCTGGCAATGCCCATTACACAATATGTGACAAACCGCAAGGCCCCATAAACATTATGCGACACACCGCAATGCCCCTTACACATCGTAAGGCCTGTGTACATTATTGAGCATACCGTAATGCCCCTTACACATTATGCAACACACCGCAAGGCCCCATACACATTATACAACACACCGTAGTGCCCCATACACATTATGCAACACACCGCAAGGCCCCATACACAATATGCAACACGTCGCAATGCCCATTACACAATATGCAACACACAGTAATACCCTTACACATTATGCGACACACAGTAATGCCCCTTATACAATATGCGACACACCGTAATACCCTTACACATTATGCGACACACCGTAATACCCTTACACATTATGTGACACACCGTAATGCCCATTACACGTTATGCGACACACCGTAATGCCCATTACACATTATGCGACACACCGTAATGCCCATTACACAATATGCGACACACCGCAATGCCCTTTACACAATATGCGACACACCGCAATGCCCCTTACGCATTATGCAACACACCATAATGCCCATTACAAACTATGTAAATAGTCAAAGCCTAATAAACACATAAAAAAAACTAAATAAACACATTTTAAACTTATTATTTCAATATAATCATATTGCATCTGGTGCTGCTGCAACATGTTTATGTGCAGTAGCCCATCTCACCAGCAGCAACAGCCAGCAGGACTTCTCCCTTTCTGTCCCGGGCACACTGAGCTGGCAGCATGGGTGGATGGCCAGTCTGTCAAGCAGGATGTGGGGCGGGCACCAGCAGGTTTTTGTGCGCATCACTCCTTCTTTTGTCCCTGTTCGGCTTCTCCCACACAATGATGGCACCACCCCCCTTTCTGGCTCCTTCCCACACTGCCACACATTGCCTGGCTCCTACTGCACGGTGCTATCCCTCGCCCGGCTCCTTCCCCATGGTGCAACCCCCCCACCTGGCGCCTTTCTCCTGTGGCTGATGCACGTGGAAGCAGATGGTTGCGGTGGCTCTATAATAAAATAATGAAACTACCGAGGGTGTAGGAGGTTTAGGTGTTTGGGTGGTGAGGGTGAGTGCATTAGTAGTGCGGTTGGGGAAGTGGGGTACTTGGAGTGGCTGCAGGTGGGTGACAGTGTACAGTGGTAGGTGTTCTGCAAGATAGTGAGGCCTGCGGGGGAGGGGAATGTGTATACACTGTAGATAGGCGTGCGGGGGAGGGGACTGTGTATACACTGTAGTTAGGCTGCGGGGAGGGGGATGTGTATAAACTGTAGTTAGGCTGCGGGGAGGGGGATGTGTATAAACTGTAGTTAGGCTGCGGAGAGGGGACTGTGTATACACTGTAGTTAGGCGTGCGGGGGAGGGGACTGTGTATACACTGTAGTTAGGCGTGCGGGGGAGGGGACTGTGTATACACTGTAGTTAGGCGTGCGGGGGAGGGGGATGTGTATACACTGTAGTTAGGCTGCGGGGAGGGGGATGTGTATAAACTGTAGTTAGGCTGCGGGGAGGGGACTGTGTATAAACTGTAGTTAGGCTGCGGGGAGGGGACTGTGTATACACTGTAGTTAGGCGTGCGGGGGAGGGGACTGTGTATACACTGTAGTTAGGCGTGCGGGGGAGGGGGATGTGTATACACTGTAGTTAGGCTGCGGGGAGGGGGATGTGTATACACTGTAGATAGGCTGCGGGGAGGGGGATGTGTATACACTGTAGTTAGGCTGCGGGGAGGGGGATGTGTATACACTGTAGTTAGGCTGCGGGGAGGGGGATGTGTATACACTGTAGTTAGGCTGCGGGGAGGGGGATGTGTATACACTGTAGTTAGGCGTGCGGGGGAGGGGAATGTGTATACACTGTAGTTAGGCTGCGGGGAGGGGGATGTGTATACACTGTAGATAGGCGTGCAGGGGTGTACTGTATAGTTAGGCTTGCGGGGGAGGGCGTGTATAGGTAGAGTTAGGGTGTGTGTGTGTGTGTGTGTGTGGTTACTAACCTGGGCTTAAAAGGAGGCGGCTTTTAGGGGACATGCCGGACCAATGAACTATTGCATCCTATGGGGACCTCCGCTTCCAGGTTCTCTGCAGGCTGCTTCTCCCTTCTGTTGACCCTTCTGCCACTGGGAGCCGCATTTCTTCTGGTCCAGTGGCAGGCACCCTGCTTGTGTCCTCTTCTGCTCCCTTTCATCAGGCCAGGCCGGCCTGACTCCTGTCATACATTCATGGGCCGGCGCAGCAGAGAGTAGACTGTATGTGTGCGGGGAGGGAGAGACACTCTCTGATCCCCTCTGCCAACCTGCGCACACATACAGTTACGTTAAAGATTGAAGGGAGGGGGGGGGTGAGGCAGTATACTTACATTGAGTCTTAAGACAGTGGAACCTGCATTCTCGGAAAATTGGCACATTCCGCTGATTTTCGGTTGAATCTTCATTCGACCTATTCAATTAAAGTGGCCTTTTTTTGACGGTCTGTAAAATCGGCACGGTTGGAAAACAAGGATCTGTAAATTACATGCTGATCCACATGTTAGTCGAAACTTCGGCTGTTTCTGACAATTTCAAAAATGTTGCACTTTTTAAAAAAGGGAAAGTGCATTGGAAATATCGTCCGAGAACGGCCACAATTGAATAGGTAAGTCCGTTTTTCTGACGGCTAGCTGAAAAAAATGGACTTCATTGAATACCCCCCTATGTTGCAATTGGTTTGTACTGGTCATTTCTTAACCGTTAAACCAGTATCTTGGGCTTTAGGACTGAATGTCAGAAACATTTGCCAACATTTATTGAGCACACCAACCCATTGTACAAGGTCAGAGGGGTACTTTAGCAAAGCAAGGAATGTCTATGTTAAATATAGAAGCAATCACACTAAATACACAATACTTTTTCCATTTAAACTCTCAGCAAACATAAAGTGTTTGGACTGTCGTTTGCCACATGTGACATGATGATTCCATTACAGCTCTGACATAACCATTGCCGCTGTCTTCGTCTCTCGCTGCATCTTACAGAGCAAACCCCGGCATGAGCCAATGTGATCGAGGCAATTCACCGGCCATTTGCTGAGTTTCCTTGTCTGCCTCTGACATGTCTCCTCTACATGACACCCTCAGAGCAAAACCGGACTCTCCACATGCTATAAAGTTAAAGAGAAGCAGATGTTCGGAAGTTTAGATAACATTTATCTTTCGACATCTTTTATGAGCTAAAGATATATCCGAAATGTGATGTGTTATTCTGGGGGAATATTCTGGGTTATACTTTTCTGCATTAAAAAATAAAATAAAAAATGGGTACTTGTGTATTTTCACGGCACCCAGTACGCTCTTAGCATACTGTGCTATTCTGCATAGTAAAATTGCATCACATGCAATTTGTGGTGCGGTGCGGTGCGATTTCCTTAGTTAATTTTTAGTTCACCCCTGCCCGCAGATCGCATTGCATGCAATTTGCGGTGCAATGCGATGCAATTTTTCATTTTCTAAGCACCCATGCGATGAGATATGATCCTAGTTCATTTTAAAAGCACCGATGCGATGTTATTTGATGCTATGCGATTTTGCACACCCCCACTATCCACATCACCCTGAAGCACTGCGAGCGGACGCAGTTACGCGCCCTCCCGACCTTTTCATACTCCCACAATCCCCGTCGGCGTTGAGTTGATTTTATAAAGTGAGGCGAGCGGCCGCGTGAAATGAGCCCGAAACGTGGTGAGCGGACGCGTAATCTACGGCCCCTCGTGGGGCTTCCACGATTCGGGCTCGGTGGCTCGCTGCTCTCACCACACTTTATAAAATCCACTCCACGTGGATAGTGGGGGTATGAAAAGGTCGGGAGGATGCGTAACCGTGTCCGCTCGCTGCGCTTTGGGGTGATGTGGAGAGTGATGGCGTGCAAAATCGTATAACATTGAATAACATCGCATTGGTGCTTAGAAAAAGAACTAGGATCACATCTCATTGCATGGGTGCTTAGAAAATGAAAAATCGCATCGCACCGCAAATTGCATGCGATGCGATCCGCGGGCAGGGGTGCACTAAAAATTAACTAAGGAAATCGCATCGCACCGCAAATTGCATGCGATTTCCCTACGCTGGCGTACGTATGCTAATTGGGCGCCGTGAAACTACACAAGTACCAAAAAATGTTCTCTGGTATTGGAGGACGCAGTAGCAAAGCATTCACACCCGAATGGTAGTCGTATTATGGGAAATTGCTTATTTCCAACCTCAGATACAATAGTTATAGCTCCTAACTGTCCTTAAATGAAGCTTACGTCATAAGTGCACATGCGTGATTACAGGTGATTGGACTGAACAGGGCAGCGATAACGCAATGGGGCAACCGACCACTTTGTAGGAGGGGTCCTGACCAAACAGGCGTGTCCGGACTGCTTGGGGGGGAGGGTTGCAGTGGCTGCGTGAGGTCACATGCTGCCACTGCAGCCTTAAATATGGCCGGCCTGCGTCTGGCTGCACAGTCACTAGGTCCACCCTATTTATGTCGACATGCTTTGGGTCGACCACTGAAGGTTGAGAATAGGTCAAAATGGGTAAGGTCCACAGGGTTGGAAGGTCGTCACCAGCATTATGTCGATAATGAGAAGGTAGACAGTCAAAAAGGTCTACATGAGTTTTTCACGTTTAGTTTTAGGCGGCATTTCATGGGTATGGATCATTGGATAGACATGAACTAGGTTGACCAGCATTAGGTCGACATAAGTTAGGGCGACAGGGTCATTAGATTGACACAAGCATTAGGTCGACATGGGGAAGGTAGACAGTCAAAATGTCGACATGGAGTTTTTCACTTTTTTTTTTTTTGTTCCGAATGTTGACGTGGACACAAACATAGCACAGCGTCCCCTCGCATGGCACAGTGCCTCACTACGCTCAGCACGCTGTTTTATTCTCCCACCACGCCCTAGTAGACAGTAGGGCATAAAATACCGCCTGTCGGCTCAAAAAAAAAGTGATAAACCCCATGACGACATTTTGAATGTCGACTGTCCCCATGTCAACCTAATGCTTGTCTAATGATCCTGACGACCTAACCCATGTAGGTCTTCATTTATGTCGACCTTCGGTTATGTCAACTTTCCTGCATGTCGACCGAACGCTTGTCGACCTAGTGACCGTATCCTCATTCCATAGCCTACCATCCACTACAGTGCGGCGGGAGAATATAATAGTCTGCTGGGCGTGAGTCTAATATGTCGACATTCAGGTATAAAAAAAAAACGTGAAAAACTCATCGATGTTGGTCTTCCAAAGCTAAAACACATATTTACTAATACATTATTTGTATATTTATTTTTAAATGTAAGTAAATGGAAAGAATTTTTTACCATGATGAACAGTGGCGTGCAGTTGACCCCTCCCCCTGCGCCGGCGGCTTCCTACAGATGATGTTCCTTGCTCTGTTCTCATACCTTGCACTTATGGAAATGTTTATAGCTGCCTGTAGCAATTCCCAATTCAACACTTCCGCTCTTAAATATTTACACAGGGATCACCATGAGATGGGGTTTATGAGTCTCCTGCATAATATTTATGCCGAGATGTACATTTGTGTGATACGTAGATGACACATGGAGCTTTACTAATGCACAGAGACGTTTCTGTAAGTTTTACAATAGGGCTGGCAACGTGAAGTTATGGTATACTCGCTGTGCTGAAGCTGAATCCTTACCCATCCTGCAGGGCGTAGATGCCCCAGAGCCCAGCTCTGTAATATTCTGATAGCCATTTTCACATTATTTTAGAAAAAAAGTGATGTTTTAAGAGGCTTTTACATCTTTTTAGTATAACTTTATTGGCTTTTGGAGCAGTTTTTCGTGAAAAATTGCTCCAAACCGTTTAATTAGCATTTTTTGGGGGTTTTTTTTGTATGTAAGCTGCTCACATCTCCCAGACTTATACTGGGAAACGTAATCTGTCCGAATTTATTTTATACTAAAAACAAAAAAAGTATACAAAAAAATCTCAGTGAGCCCTGTGATAATAACGCCAGCTACAGCTGGAGAATCACAGGGCTCACATGCAAATCTAGTTCTCTGCCCTTATGGCCCATACACACTGGTCGACTTTGAGCTGAAACGGCTCTAAACAGCTTGTTTCAGCGGCTTTCAGCTCAAAGCCACCCAGTGTGTATTCCCCGGCGATGAGCGGTGAGCGCTGCTGCGCACTCCCGCATCATCGCTGGATAAACCATTCATCTGCTGTATTACAACCCGGCAATAACCCAGGTTTTAGCTGCGGCGTGAAAGTATAGCTGATTAGTGTGTATAAATACAACCCCCCCCCCTCCCCCTCCCCCAAAAAATACTAATGAAAATTCATATTCACCTACCCAGTGTCCGCTGATTGGTGCTCCAGTGAGCTTGCTGGTCTTTGGGGCTCCCTGCTGCTCTGCGACCCCCGGTGCAGTAAAGTGATGCTGCAAAGTGGCAGCTGACTTTACAGCATGGGGGTACAGGAGGGAGCCCCAAAGACCATCAGCCCTGCAGGAGTCGATCCCCTGGTGGTGAGTATGGTGAGCAGTGGTGGAGGGGTCGTGACACAGGGGGATAGGTGTTTGTCATCGCATGAGGAGGGGGTGCCTGCAGCAGAGGTGGTCTGGGCAGTGCAAGTGCAGCACAGGATTGGGGAGACACATACTGTAGCTTTATCGCAAGCGCTGTCCCTGCATGCGGTAATTGATATTGATGTAGTCAGTTACTGCACTGCGCGTTGAGCCGATGTTTTCACAGCACGGCCCCTAAGCATACCTCCCAACATTTTTTGGGGGGCTAAAGTCGGGACTACCGCATGACCCAGCCACGCGCGGTCCCGATAAGGGGGTGTAGCCTCATGAAAAGGGGAATGTTTGCAATTGTGAAGCCACACCCCTATTTGGACAGCGCTGTGTGAGCTGCTGGCTGTGCCCCAGACACTGCCGGCCCCAGGTGGGACTGTCCAGTGAAAATCGGGACAGTTAGGGGGGTATGCCCTAAGTACTGTATGCCTTCCAGCCCTCATTCATACTATCTGGTGAGGAGAAACTGAGCGCCTATATTTGGATATCCTAGTTTGAATAATTTGAATAATTCCAACTGCAGATAGGATTAGCCTACAAAGGACGAGGCTTGTCACATCGATGCAAACCAGCCACAGCCCACTCAGGAACATTGCCACATTTCTATTCACATTAATGCAAAAGAGGGAAACACTGGCACATTATTGCAGACTGCTTGAAACTCTCAGGGGTAAATCTATTAATATAGGAATTCTATTGACGATGGGCTGTTGCCCATAGAAACCAATCAGATTCTGCGTTTTATTTAGCACCTTCTAGAAGATAATAGAATCTGATTAGTTGCTATGGCACCATCCCTTCTTCAGTAGAACTTAGCTACCAGAGGGATGCATACCCTCCAACATGACCCATTCCATTAGGTACAAAATGCTCTGTTCCTGGACTTCCCTGCCAGTGGCATTTACAGAGGTGGGGCTGCAGCATAGTCCAATATTCAAAGAGGGGAGTCACATTAACTGCCAGTGAGTCCAGGACAGTGATGTTTGGGGTGGCAGTGGCTCCCCTTTTTGAATATTCGACTGTGCTGCAACCTCACCGCAACTGCCACTGATCCAGGAACAGAGAATTTTGTTGGAAGGTATGGGGGATGTCCCACAGCTTGAGCTGATTGCTGATCCTGTCCGTTCTACACTGTTATTTGGAGTACCCCCTGCAGCGGGACTCGTGTAGTAACTGATAGTGCCGCACAAAATTAAATTGTCCCCAAATTAGGGTTGTCTAGCTTTCGATAAGTGCACCAATGGTGGCAAGGTCACTTTCGTGTTAGTCCATTATCAGGGGAGCAGCAAAGAGAGGGGGGCAAGTACCACTCTCCAGTCTGGGGCGCCACGCATACTCATGGGTCAGCTGATCCTCAGTGACAGCAGTCGTCCCCCCCCAGCCCATCAGACACTGCAGCATGCTGGGCTGCGGACAGTGTGTGGGCTGCTACCACTGCCAGGCTATGTGCTGCTGCTACTACCCTGCTATAGAGACCAGGAGTAGTGGGCAGAGGAGAGGTGTCATGGGGGGGGGGGCACAAATATTATATCTACATACCCTCCAACATCTGAAGGGTGGAAATCGGTACACACCCAGAAAGGGAGTGTGGCCACGGTAAAGTGGGTGTGGCCACTGGTAACGGGGCGTGGCCTTCCCTCTTTCCGTATGTGTACGGGCTGGGCATTTAAAACAAAATAACCAGGTGATTGCTGTGATGTGAGGGCCACATCACTGCTGGTGGGACAGGGCCCTAGTCACTGTGAGCAGCTGTTGTGTCCCGTTCCCTCCCCCCCTCCCCAAATACATATATGTATGGTGACATCCACCTGCTCTTACCCGGCCACGACAGAAGGTTGCACGCCATGCTTCCGGCCCATGTCATCGGCTTCTCCAAGCTGCTCTGCGCTCTGACTGCCCAGCCACTGAGTGGCGCGCTCCCCTCCCAGAGGATGTTGCTGCTCCAATCGCATGCGCCGCTACTGTGTGATCCCACGAAGCGACGCACGCTGGCCAGGACCCGAAATACGCCCCTGGGAACGGGTCCAGAACCATTTGTAAGGGCCACATTACATTCTCTGCGTACCGCCAGGCCTGATTGATCACTTGTCAAGCCGTGGAGGAGCAGCCTGAACCCGCACACCCGCAGCCCTCCAGACCCTCCCACTTCTCCCCGTTGCCGCCTTTGAAAGTGGGAGGTCCAGGGAGGCTGATGATGCGTCATCATAGCCCCGCCCCCTACTGTTCAATGCAGTTTGTCAAGAAGGGGGGTATCCAGAGGGCTACACCAGTAACCTCAATACCTGACCCCCCCCCCCCCCTTTATCTCACCCCAAGCTGCAGGTTCGTCATGTTCCATCAACCGACATTCGACTCCCAGCAGGAAGGTGAAATAAAATATGGGGTTGTAGAGATCACAGTGACACAGTAGAAGTCATAGACACAGAATACTTTCCGACACATGGCATCCGACACATGGCAGGTGACGCTCCCGGCCCGGTTGTAATTTAGCAACCACCCAAATGAAATGTAACAGCCGTCTGTATTTGCTCTTTCCCAGCATCCTCTCTGTTACGTGTCTTCATTGGGATAGTTCAGTTCAGGATATAATTTGACTTCCTCCTTGGCTGAATTGCAGAACGTCTTGCGCTGTAATCTAGCAGAAGAAATGACCGCAGGCATCAGAAAATGAGTTAATTTATAAATAAAACAACACAAGTACAAGTCGTTTGTTCACCGAGCTAATTGCAGGGAACGAATCGATATGTTATGCCGCAAAGCAGGATGGGCATCGTAGAATATATATTTATAGGCATCTGTTTATTTGGCGCTAGGCCGATCTATCTTCCTAAAGAGCATGTCTATCTCACCCGTTATGGCGGTCTTCAATAATCCTCAGCGGCCGTTACTCCCCCCATCTCTCGTGTGGAGGGAAAATATTGCTCGTCTACGGCACTATTACAAGGGAGAAAGAAAACATTAATCAGGCGAATCCAGGCTCCCAGCGCTGCAGTAATATTTTAAAGCTCGTATAAAGATTCCTCTCATTCTGGCGCTTGGAATCATTATTCATAGATGATATTAGAATAGAACATTATTGCAGGAAAGGCCAGTGGGTGGAAAATATATAAATACTTTCATTTGGGAGTGATGGCTGCTCCGTGTTCTAATGATCATTTGCAGTTCCATGGGAACGTCCTCCTGTCCTGTGCTGTTCATATGATCTCACACCCTGACTGCAAGCAACATGGGTTTGTAAGAATGTGATTACTGTGTGTCAGTGGCGTAAGTTTGTCCCAGTTGCCCGGAGGCAAGATGAAAATTGGTGCGCCCCCCCTCCCCCCCATACACACACGTTATTCAAAATATATATATATATAGTCTCTCTATAGGGGTGAGGGAGAGAAAAAGAGAGAGAGAACACATATATATTTCAGAACTCAGCCACAGAAGCAATTTTGATGGCTTTCAATTAATAGATTTAAACTGGCAGTGCTGGAGAGGTGCCCCCTTGGGAGCAGGAGCCCGGCGGCAGATGACTCCATTGCCTCCCAGAGTTCTGCCTCTGCTGTGTGTGGTACCTATGCAATAACTACATGGTTGCCTACCTTCCCGGGATGGCCAGGAGGGGCCCGGAAATTGGGTCAACCCTCATGGTCCCTCGGAAAGGTAGGCAAGCCTCCCGGAATCCTGGTAGACTGACCCGCTTCAACCCCCCACCCCCTCCCCCATGGCAAATTACGTGATTCGTGTCTATGTAGCCTGATCCCCGCTGTGCAATGCTTGAAATACCAGCATTGCACGGCGGTGGGTGTGGCCACGAGGACATGATCACATTGGCCATGACCCACATTGATCATCTGCCAACCACCCGCACCCATCCCGCCCTGTCAGTGGCCCGCGCCCCCCTTGCCTCACTGAACTGGCTGCCAGGAAGTAGGCAACCCTGAATAACCACCATTCTGTGTCCATGTTGACTGTGTTGACATTCGGGTCAAAAAACATTGAAAAGCCCCATGTCGACCTTTTGACTGTCAAACGAATGACCTTTCGACCTAGAACCATGTTAATGGTGTCGACCTAATGACTTGTCAGCCATCATGCTGTAGAACAAATGATCCCACGGGATGGGCGGGGCTCCCCTATTTGAATTCTGAACTGTACTGCAGCGCCTCCTGGAGCCTCCCCTGTAGTCAGCGGTTTTCTGGCCCTTCCCCTGTTTTTGTGACTGGCAGGGCATTCCCAGCACTTCGGGAGCTATAGGCAGGGACCCAGTACCCTAGGCAGTACTAAAATCAATGGTTTATGGCCGATGTTCAATACTTTTGCCATCGATGTAGGAGAACCAGATGGTTTCTCTACATCGATGGCAAAGAAGAACCGATGTTTCTTTTCTTCTTTTTTTTTTTTCAAGCCACGCCCCAGAGTTCTGATAGGCCCAGTCAAAAATAAAAGATGACCATCGATAGCTAAAACTATCGATGGCTAGTTGCAGAATTGCCATAGATGGCAACCATTGATGGCAACTGCACCGATGGCCATCCTTACCTCATACCGGCTTCTCTCATCTGTTACTTGGTCCTAGGAAGCAGCATCGGATCATTGATTTGTGAACATCAGTCATCTAAAGAACACCCAAGGTTCCTCCGGATATTCACGCAGGTGCCGCTGGTTAAGCTTCATACTAGGCATACTTGCCTACCCTTTTGGAAGCTGCCCAAATTTTGGGGTAGTCCTAGTCTCCCGCAGGCCTGAAAAGATAGGTGTTCTCCCGCATCCAACCACTACCTATTGAAGTGGGCAGGATTCTATGTTACTCACTGGCAATCACGGGAAGCAGGGCCGGCGCCCCCACTAGGCAGCTCTAGGCATTTGCCTAGGGCGCCGGCACCTGGAGGGCGGCAGTTCGCCCCTCACCCCCAGCATGGAGGGTTAGCAAACTGTGTAAAAAACTTGCGGTGCCGGCGTCCCTGCAGTGCTGGAGCGGGCAGGGGTGTCCGTGCCGCGGGGGTACCTGCGGCGCTGTCATTGTGTATAAAGCTGGCGGCGGCCGGTGGGGTCCCTGCAGTGAATAGAAAATAACCAGCGCTTCCCGCGCCGCCGCATAATGACAGCGCCGCAGGTACCCCCGCGGCACGGACACCCCTGGCCGCTCCAGCACTGCAGGGACGCCGGCGCCGCAAGTTTTTTACACAGGTACCCCACCACCGCCGCCCCCCCCCCAACCCGGCACCGGGGCGCCCCCCACCCCGACTCGCCTGGGGCGCTCCGGTGCCTTGCACCGGCCCTGACTGGAAGGGTACGAGGCTAAATGAGTGGACTATTCGGTCCGGCCCCCTGAAGTGCCCTCTAGCGTCTTCTTTCCGGTCTTCTCCCAGAGAGGAGACTTACAAAGTACAGTGGGGTAAGTATGGTCCTAGGGCACAAGTATTGGCATGAGAATGCCCAGACAACAGCAGCGGCGTACGTTTCTCTAGCCTTTATAAAGGACTTGTTTAAGCAGCTTGGTTACTGTACAATATGTCACTAGTTCTTCTTGCATTATTAGAACAGATTCTAAAGGGAGCGGAAACCTCTTCCGAGATCATCAAGCATCTAATAGCTGATCAATATTGGGCTGAAATGTCACTCATTTATCACCATTTATCCGTCTCACTCGTTACTGTGATGCACATCAATCACTAGCTTTTTTTTTTCTTTTTTAATAATACCTCGGCGAAGCACCATCACTCATCCCTGGATAATGTCAGCATGATCCAGTGACTTCCAGAAGGTGTATGAATATTTTTTTGGGAAGTCATTTTCTCAAACTAGCTGAGATCATTTCTTCAATCCTTTTGTTCTCCGTTAGAATTGGTCTGATTGCTATGGTCCTTCCTGACATGGTTCACATGCAATGATTCTTAAGATTCACTTATTCGTTCTCTTGATACAGAAAGCACAGTGAAAATGGTAGATCCAGAATTGTAAATGAAGAGGGTTCTTCTGGTTCACTTGCAAAGGCAAATACCTTCTCAAATGGACAAAACCAGTTGCACTGCAGGTGGGGCAGATGTAACATGTGCAGAGAGAGTTAGATTTGGGTGGGGTTTTACTTCGAAGTGAGATCTATATTGTAGTGTAAAAATAAAGCAGTCAGTTACATTTGCCCCCCTGCAGTGCACATGGTGCTTTTCTTACAAAAAAATTTTTTTATTACGTGGGAAACTATTCACTGTGAAAAGAAAACCAGTCTCCTCTTTGGTTTACCCTGTGTAAGATCCTATCATTATGTACAGAGGCTATGTTACCAAAGGAACTGGAAGCTGAACTTTGAAAATGGCTGCATGCTCCCGAAAAGGGGTGAGGCCTCCCAATAAGGGTGCAAGGCTTTTGCCCATCACACATTGTGCCACACTGTGATTCCTATTACACATTATGCCACAGACAGTGATGCCTATTACATATTATACCACACCGAATGGCAATTACATATTATGCCATATAAGTGCCGCTTACGTACAGGCTAAATGCCAGGGGCTTCAGGCTAAATGCCAGGATCTTCAGGCTCAATGCCAGGGGCTTCATGCTTGTCATCATGGAAGAGTTAAATACTCATTGCCACAGGGGTGTTAAATGCACATTGCTATGGGTGGTTGCATGCTCGTTGTCAAGGGGGAGTTAAATTCTTTCATAGCAGGGACAGGTGGGCAGAGAGCGGTGGTCGGCCTGGCTGTATCATCAGAGCAGGTCCGCAGCTATTACAAATCTTCGCAAGCCAATCATAGCTCATGGTCCGGCAGCCAATCAGGACCCACTCCTGATTGGCTGCCAGACCGCAAGCTCAGATTGGCTCGTGGTCTATTATGTTGTTTATTTGACATAAAATATTGTTTTTAAAAAGTGTTGAAGTAGAAATTTACATATCATTGTCTTGCGAAGGACCTCTGATGTTAGAGTGGCACCTCTAGCATCAGTCTCCTCCAAGGTGGCGAGCATTTTTGGAGGGCCATTTTCATCAGATTCCATGTGGATGGCCACTGCCTGGTGCCTCCAGTGGGAGAAGCTATACACCATTCCCTTTCTTCCACTATATAAACTTGCACTGCCACATACCCCAGTGCAGGACGCACCTCCCAAAGTTCCCAGGACCAGAATTCAGGACACCATATAGAATATGAGGACTCTAATGACCATTTCACATAAGCGTTCTGTCATCACTGTAGCCTAAATCAAATATTATATTATATTAATATTATATCAGCCTAGTATTCGTCACCCTGAAAGAGAATGCCTGGTGGGTTGCTATTGATTACTAGTCTAGTGTACACCATTTTATAAAAAATGCGTCACTCAAAGAAGAAAGGATTTAAATAAGCCCACCCCCTCCGCGGTTATCTCGCCCCCACTTCTGCTTGTTATGTCTCAGTATTGCAGTGCCTGTGTCTGATGGGAAGTCCTCCTAAACGACCTCCACATTGGATTTGTTATATTGCTTGCCTACGGCGCTCCTAGCTCAGCTGAGATAATGATTCCTGGGTCACTTTGCTTCACAGTACTTGACATTACAGTGTCATTAATCCTCCGTCTCCGCTTTGGATTTCTGCACATTAAATACATTATTTTTTTTGTCTTTTTTTTATTTATTTTTTTATACTGAACTGTGTCTAAGGCACGTTACCAAATTGTAAAGCGCAATGGAATATGCTGCGCTGTATAAGAAACTGTAAATGGCATAAATAAATAAATACCGCCTGTCGGCACATGGCAAAAAACACTGAAAAACTCATGTTGACCTTTTTGACGGATGAAATTTCCATTGTTCACCTAATGGTTGCGTCCACCTTCATAGGGTCAACCTAATGACCATAACCCCCCCCCGGCACCAGGTCTTAATACTCAAAAGTACTATAGGTACGTATGGCTGCCCGTCAGAGGCGTAGGGAGGGTGGAGCCACCAGAGCTCATGCTCCGGGCGCCGATTGGTCGAATGGCGCTGCCGGCCCGCCCCCCTCCCCAAATGATCCCTGCACAAGGATCATACTGAATAGTACTAACGGTGGGCAGCGAGCGCGGCGGCTGCCCTGCCCGGCGCCTGCCTCCTGCCCTGCTCACCCGGCGGTCCCTACCGCCAAGCACACCGTTCGGGCGGCTGACTCACTCCTCTGTCCTCTCTAAATTGCGGCTGCTCGGTCCAGCTTCTGGGCAGGGCAGCGCAGCAGCACTCCAGACTCCTCCCAGAGTCACCTGTCACTCACAGATTGACTCACTCCCTCCTCCCTGGCTACAGCAGCATCATCAGCCTTCCCAAGCGCTAGCTGTAGCCTGGAGGAGGAGAAAGTTTTCTGCTGCCGCAGCAGTGTCTTGTATAGTGCAGCAGATTCCGTTACAGCTTCTTATATAGCGCTGCAGATTCTGTTACAGTGTCCTATATAGCGCAGCAGATTCCGTTACAGTGTCTTATATGGTGCAGCAGATTCCGTTACAGGGTCTTATATAGCGCAGCAGATTCCGTTACAGTGTCTTATATGGTGCAGCAGATTCCGTTACAGTGTCTTATGTAGCGCAGCAGATTCCGTTACAGTGTCTTATATAGCGCAGCAGATTCTGTTTCAGTGTCTTATATAGCGCAGCAGATTGCGTTACAGGGTCTTATATGGTGCAGCAGATTCCGTTACAGTGTCTTATATAGCGCAGCAGATTCCGTTACAGTGTCTTATATGGTGCAGCAGATTCCGTTACAGTGTCTTATGTAGCGCAGCAGATTCCGTTACAGTGTCTTATATAGCGCAGCAGATTCTGTTTCAGTGTCTTATATAGCGCAGCAGATTGCGTTACAGGGTCTTATATAGCGCAGCAGATTCCGTTACAGGGTCTTATATAGTGCAGCAGATTCCATTACAGCGTCTTATATAGCGCAGCAGATTCCGTTACAGGGTCTTATATAGCGCAGCAGATTGCATTACAGGGTCTTATATAGCGCAGCAGATTCCGTTACAGTGTCTTATATAGCGCAGCAGATTCTGTTAGTGTCTTATATAGCGCAGCAGATTACGTTACAGTGTCTTATATAGCGCAACAGATTCTGTTACAGTGTCTTATATAGCGCAGCAGATTCTGTTAGTGTCTTATATAGCGCAGCAGATTACGTTACAGTGTCTTATATAGCGCAACAGATTCTGTTACAGGGTCTTGTATAGCGCAGCAGATTGCGTTACAGGGTCTTATATAGCGCAGCAGATTCCATTACAGTGTCTTGTATAGCGCAGCAGATTCCGTTACAGGGTCTTATATAGTGCAGCAGATTCCGTTACAGGGTCTTATATAGCGCAGCAGATTGCGTTACAGGGTCTTATATAGCGCAGCAGATTCCGTTACAGTGTCTTATATAGCGCAGCAGATTCTGTTAGTGTCTTATATAGCGCAGCAGATTACGTTACAGTGTCTTATATAGCGCAGCAGATTCTGTTACAGTGTCTTATATAGCGCAGCAGATTCCGTTGCAGGGTATTATATAGCGCAGCAGATTCCGTTACAGTGTCTTGTATAGCGCAGCAGATTCCGTTACAGGGTCTTATATAGTGCAGCAGATTCCATTACAGTGTCTTATATAGCGCAGCAGATTCCGTTACAGGGTCTTATATAGCGCAGCAGATTGCGTTACAGGGTCTTATATAGCGCAGCAGATTCCGTTACAGTGTCTTGTATAGCGCAGCAGATTCTGTTAGTGTCTTATATAGCGCAGCAGATTACGTTACAGTGTCTTATATAGCGCAGCAGATTCCGTTGCAGGGTCTTATATAGCGCAGCAGATTCCGTTACAGGGTCTTATATAGCGCAGCAGATTCCGTTACAGGGTCTTCTATAGCGCAGCAGATTCTGTTAGTGTCTTATATAGCGCAGTAGATTACGTTACAGTGTCTTATATAGCGCAGCAGATTCCGTTGCAGGGTCTTATATAGCGCAGCAGATTCCGTTACAGGGTCTTATATAGCGCAGCAGATTCCGTTACAGGGTCTTCTATAGCGCAGCAGATTCTGTTAGTGTCTTATATAGCGCAGTAGATTCCGTTACAGTGTCTTATATAGCGCAGCAGATTCCGTTACAGTGTCTTATATAGCGCAGCAGATTGCGTTACAGTGTCTTATATTGCGCAGCAGATTCTGTTACTGTAACGCAATCTGCTGCGCTATATAAGACACTGTAACGGAATCTGCTGCGCTATATAAGACACTGTAACGGAATCTACTGCGCTATATAAGACACTAACAGAATCTGCTGCGCTATATAAGACACTGTAACGGAATCTACTGCGCTATATAAGACACTGTAACGGAATCTGCTGCGCTATATAAGACACTGTAACGGAATCTGCTGCGCTATATAAGACACTAACAGAATCTGCTGCGCTATATAAGACACTGTAACGGAATCTACTGCGCTATATAAGACCTGTAACGCAATCTACTGCGCTATATAAGACCCTGTAACGGAATATGCTGCGCTATATAAGACGCTGTAACGGAATCTGCTGCGCTATATAAGACACTGTAACGGAATCTGCTGCGCTATATAAGACACTGTAACGGAACCTGCTGCGCTATATAAGACACTGTAACGGAATCTGCTTTGCTATATAAGACACTGTGTCTTATATAGCGCAGCAGATTCCGTTACAGTGTCTTATATAGCGCAGCAGATTCCGTTACAGGGTCTTATATAGCGCAGCAGATTCCGTTACAGTGTCTTATATAGCGCAGCAGATTCCGTTACAGCGTCTTATATAGCGCAGCATATTCCGTTACAGGGTCCTATATAGCGCAGTAGATTGCGTTACAGGTCTTATATAGCGCAGTAGATTCCGTTACAGTGTCTTATATAGCGCAGCAGATTCTGTTAGTGTCTTATATAGCGCAGCAGATTACGTTACAGTGTCTTATATAGCGCAGCAGATTCCGTTGCAGGGTCTTATATAGCGCAGCAGATTCCGTTACAGGGTCTTATATAGCGCAGCAGATTCCGTTACAGGGTCTTCTATAGCGCAGCAGATTCTGTTAGTGTCTTATATAGCGCAGTAGATTACGTTACAGTGTCTTATATAGCGCAGCAGATTCCGTTGCAGGGTCTTATATAGCGCAGCAGATTCCGTTACAGGGTCTTATATAGCGCAGCAGATTCCGTTACAGGGTCTTCTATAGCGCAGCAGATTCTGTTAGTGTCTTATATAGCGCAGTAGATTCCGTTACAGTGTCTTATATAGCGCAGCAGATTCCGTTACAGTGTCTTATATAGCGCAGCAGATTGCGTTACAGTGTCTTATATTGCGCAGCAGATTCTGTTACTGTAACGCAATCTGCTGCGCTATATAAGACACTGTAACGGAATCTGCTGCGCTATATAAGACACTGTAACGGAATCTACTGCGCTATATAAGACACTAACAGAATCTGCTGCGCTATATAAGACACTGTAACGGAATCTACTGCGCTATATAAGACACTGTAACGGAATCTGCTGCGCTATATAAGACACTGTAACGGAATCTGCTGCGCTATATAAGACACTAACAGAATCTGCTGCGCTATATAAGACACTGTAACGGAATCTACTGCGCTATATAAGACCTGTAACGCAATCTACTGCGCTATATAAGACCCTGTAACGGAATATGCTGCGCTATATAAGACGCTGTAACGGAATCTGCTGCGCTATATAAGACACTGTAACGGAATCTGCTGCGCTATATAAGACACTGTAACGGAACCTGCTGCGCTATATAAGACACTGTAACGGAATCTGCTTTGCTATATAAGACACTGTGTCTTATATAGCGCAGCAGATTCCGTTACAGTGTCTTATATAGCGCAGCAGATTCCGTTACAGGGTCTTATATAGCGCAGCAGATTCCGTTACAGGGTCTTATATAGCGCAGCAGATTCCGTTACAGGGTCTTATATAGTGCAGCAGATTCCGTTACAGCGTCTTATATAGCTCAGCAGATTCCCTTACAGGGTCTTATATAGCGCAGCAGATTCCGTTACAGGGTCTTATATAGCGCAGCAGATTTTGTTACAGTGTCTTATATAGCGCAGCAGATTCCGTTACAGGGTCTTATATAGAGCAGCAGATTTTGTTAGCCGCGCCCCCAATTCATTACTGGGGGGGGGGGGGGGGGGGGGGATATGGCCTTGCTCCGGGTACCATGGCACCTAGCTACACCGCTGCTGCCCGTTCTACACCTGGATATAAGGCACAAGATATTCAGGTAACTTTTCACATGGAAAATGTTATAGCTTAATCACCTGTTGGTAGGTTGCTATGGGCAACCAATGATAATCGACTTATTTATTTAGCATCCTCTAGAAGATAATAGATACAATCTGATTGGTTGACCACACCATCGGACCTTCTACATGGATGCTCAGAATACCCGTTGGACCATGGATGCTGGTACCAGTGGAAATGTGCCCACCGCACCCAGTATCTACAGTGTTTAGTGTTGAAGGGCATTCTGCCAGTGATGTATAAAGAGACTTCCTGTGGCTACCATCCTTTGTGGTTGGGCATAATCGTATCTCCGCCTGTAAGGCTAAACGCAATGGTCATACCCGTGGATAAGCGCTATTAGGATGTATGACATGGTGGACTCCCCGGAACGCGGTATTTTCAGTTTTTTATTTCTCGGTTTTGTTTATGTGATTGTTGTAACGTTCCCGTAGCTGATTGCGAATCCCACATTTCCCTTCATGTGAACAAGAACAGCATCTCCATCCCCGTCACTGCTGTCATGGCCTCGTTTCCCTCAGCAGTTTGCTAGGAAGAAGCTTCATGATTTTTACCCTGGAACTTATACGGTAAATCCTTTTCTTGCCTGGAACATAAATCTGAGCCCTCTATCAGCTACTGATTTGCGCTGGGCGAGGAGCAGGTGAGAGTCGCAGCAGATCTAACAAAACCTTGCAGAAAAGCCTTTCACCATCGCCCTCCAGGGAGGAAAGATTGAGCGCTTATATTTCCTCGCGCTGTCATTGTTCATTTTCACTCAGACTGGGAAAGCATAAACTGAATAATTTGCTGGAAGCTGGTTTGTAACTAATAACCCTGGGATGGAATCCGTCAGATACAGGCTCGGGGAAAAGCTGGTGAATGACGTGAAGGGAATGAAGGAGCAGAACAGAGTGGAGGCGGCCATTTTGTGAGTGAGGTGAATTCCTGGTCAGAGATTGGACTGGGTTGGAGATGCCATCTTAAAAAGGGTGATAACGAATAGAAGCCTGCAGGCTTCTTTGTCTTTGGAAAGTGAGGGATACAGTCAGATCCCTCCCAGCATCCCCTGCGATGTGTGTCACATGACTTATGCACAGAAGGCTTCCATGTCACCAGCCAGGAAGTCCCCACACCGCCGGCCGCTGCTGATATGCAATTGTTCATTGGCGCGATGCTTGATGCAAGTAATAGTTATCATTGTTCCTCAGGGTTAGGAACATAAGAAGATACTGTAGACCACCACAAACTGTTTACCCAATGGGAACAGACCGTGATTTTCAGTATATCGCAGTTGGCAATTCAACAATAATATTCAATGTATTTTAGGGATTAGATTAAGCACAATTTATGGAACTTGAAAGTCCTGATTTTATTTATTATTTATTTATTAACAGTTTCTTATATAATGCACACAAATTACGCAGCGCTTTACAAAGCAAAGTTATGAGCAAAAACACATGACGAATTACATTACAAGACAGTTTAGGACAAGTACATGGTTAATACGGATAGTTGCATCAGGGGAAAGGACACTGAAACAATCATCAGGGTGGCAGTGGTTTATATATTCTAAGAAAGGCACATGAGGAGAGAGGGCCCTGCTCGTGAGAGCTTACATTCTAAAGAATGTACCGTATTTCTGATTTATCAATTTACAATGATTATAGTCTTTTATATACACCAGATTAAGGCATACAATAGTTCATTTACAGTATCATTTATGAGGGGTATGCGGTGGCAATTACCATTGGAGGGCAATCATCCTGGGTGTGGTTAAATAGATCTATATTTTTTTTTTTAAAAGGTCGACTTGGAGTGGTAGATCGCATAAAAGCTTGATACGGTCAAAAGGTCAATGTGAAAAGTTGATGCAAGTTTGTTGCTGTCATTTTGTATGCGTGAGGACGCGACACACTCATTTGGGTTTCACATAATGAAATCTACAAATTGACAAAAAAACACGTCAACCTTTTTATGCATCGACCATTTCCAGGTCAACCATTTGCTTGTGTTGACCCAATGTCTGTAATATATACCCCCCCCCCCCCCCCCCATGTTCTCGTAACTGTATTAAAATCTTGGCGACCTGGCTTAACCAGTTCATATAATTAACTGTTAACGATTTGATTGACTTATCATTATTATCCGATTTTACTTTTCCACTGTGTCTGTAAGATCCGATCTCTACGTTGCTGCTCACAGAAATGATAGGACGCTTGCTCAGAAAATCTGTTATTTGTTGGTGTGTGTGATTTTATCTGTACGTGTTCTGTACTGTCACTTCCAATTCACTGACATTTTGCTTCAGACATTCACGTTCTGCCTGTTTACGGCTTTGCATGATGACTCCAGTGCTCTGTGAATGTCGGCGTTCTCAAACCAGTGAATATATAAAATGTTTCTGTCTAGAAGTATTTGTGTCATGTCGGTCTGACGTGTGCTAATGAGTGTCCCTAGCCCTGCGTTTAATAGAGATCAAGTACATCTGGTGGATATTCCTATGGTTTTAGGGCTACTGTGCATTGAAATCCAAGAAGAGGACACAGTGGTGCAATGTTTTTAGGGCATGCCCACTTGGGTAGCCCACTCCCCTATTTATCGCAATTCCCCACTTTCGCCACACCCAGCATAAAAAAATAATATTGTTTAAAAAATAAAAAGAGTGTGGCAACAGCTGCAGGCTGAGTGTCGCTGGAGGAACAGTAATGAATTTAGGCCCACGCACTAGTGTACAGGGATGGTATCAATAATATCCCGGTGGTTGAAATCCAGAAATAAAGCTGACTGACCGTGGCATTTCGATCACAACAAAACCTAATCCTAACTGTCTCCTCCCATAGTCTAACCCTATCCTACCCCTCCCACAGCCTAACCATGCATCCCATAGCCTAACCCTCTCCTCCCAGTCTAACCCACTCCTCCCACAGCCTAACCCCCCTAACCCTAGTCATCCTCTGCCACAGCCTAACCCTCCCCTAGTGCCTAAACCTAAAAGTCCTATCCAATAGACTAACCCGTCCCTCCTGCATCCTAACCCTCCCCCTAATGCATATCCCTAACTGTCCCCCCCATAGCCTAATCCCCCCCCCCCCTACCACAGCCTAACTCTATCCATCCTCTCCTGTATCCTAACCTTAACCTTCCCCCTAATGCATATCCCTAACTGTCCCCTCCCATAGCCTAATCCCCCCCCCACCACAGCCTAACCCTATCCTACCCCTCCCACAGCCTAACCATGCATCCCATAGCCTAACCCTCTCCTCCCAGTCTAACCCACTCCTCCCACAGCCTAACCCCCCTAACCCTAGTCATCCTCTGCCACAGCCTAACCCTCCCCTAGTGCCTAAACCTAAAAGTCCTATCCAATAGACTAACCCGTCCCTCCTGCATCCTAACCCTCCCCCTAATGCATATCCCTAACTGTCCCCCCCCCATAGCCTAATCCCCCCCCCCCCTACCACAGCCTAACTCTATCCATCCTCACCTGTAGCCTAACCTTAACCTTCCCCCTAATGCCTATCCCTAACTGTCCCCTCCCATAGCCTAACCCACCCCTACCACAGCCTCACTCTATCCATCCTCTCTTGTAGCCTAACCCTAATCCTCCCCCTAGTGCCTAATCTTTAACCTAGCACTAAAGGTGCCCACACACTAGAAAGATCTGCGATTTTAAGATGTGCACATAAATTATGTGGCGTACACACCAGGACGATATGGCCCAGCCTTCAAATCTTTTGCCCGTCCTGGACAAAAGATTTCCGGCAAGCGCACACCTTTACCAAAGAGTTTTCTTAAGATCCCATGTGCGTTCCTATGGATCTTTTGATCTTTCATGCAGCACGTTAGTTCAGAAGATTTAGCAAAAGATCGCATTTTCGACCGATTATCTGTAAACATTGGACGATGTATAGGACAATTTATCGGAAATCGGCCAATCGGTGTGGACACCTTTTTACCATCGGGATTCTGACCATTGGGATGCCGCTGACTGTCAGGATTTCAACCGCCCAGATCCTGGCCGCATCCCAGCGTAGGAGGGTGCATGTCTTTTACAGGATATGTCAGTAATATCACCTGCAATCCAGCAATGCAGAACAGACCATTACTATAAAACTAATGTTTCCCCATGTATAGTATAATTGTCCTACTCTCTTTAGCTTTATGAATCGGCCCCCTGGTCACAGTCATCCCACATGTTTAATATTTGCCATTACATTGATGATCTTCCTCAGTGCCTCAATGGGATATTACTATTGTGTGGTCCATACGATCATAGCTGCATGTGATCTGCAGAGAGATCGATCTTTATTATAGTCATTAACAGATAATAATCCTAATTTACAATGTGTATAACAGATGAGGCGTAACGCAACGTGCTCTTTGGTTGTGCTGTGCCGCTGAGCAGCTACAGCCGAGACTTCCAGCAAAGCGTCTGGCAGGGGCTCGCAACATGCGTCCGGCAGGCTGTGGTGGAACTACACATCCCAACTTGCCCTGCCATAGTTCTGCTAAAGGAGAATGCTAATCCTGTGGCAGGGCATGCTGGGATGTATAATTCCAAAGTATTCATCTTTGTTCCATATTATTCATCTTTGTTCCACATTTGGGCAAAATATTTCACGTTATTCAGCACTTGGAAGATGCAGTACAAAGTATTCCAAGTCCTCCGCCATCCAGCTCTATACATAGACTATTATTTCCCTATAATATAATTGTACAGTAGACAGAACGGCGTTGTGTTACATGGCAAAGTAAGGAACACAAAGATTGTATGGGGGGGGGGGGGGGGGGGAGAGAGAGAGAGAGAGGAGGAGGAGAGTACGGAACACAAAGATTGTATCGGTCTGTATTGTAATACTGTCCTGCAGTTGTGTCTTCCAGCCTGTGCAGTCTCTAGGCCTCTGGGGGACACTGCAGAACCCCCTCCCATTGGGGCACATAGGCTGCCCAGCGCTTCTTCCTACAGTGTGTTAGACCACATATCTGCACTGCGGGCGTGTAACATTAAGGGTCTTATTCTAGTTCACTCTTTCTGACAAAATCCTTCTTAGATGGACAAAACCATGTGCACTGCAGGTGGGGCAGATGTAAAATGTGCAGAGAGAATTAGATTTGGGTGAGTTATTTTGTTTCTGTGCAGGGTAAATACTGGCTGCTTTATTTTTACACTGTAATATAGATCTCACTTTGAAGTAAAACCCCAGCCAAATCTAATTCTCTCTGCACAAGTAACATCTGCCCCACCTGCAGTGCACATGGTTTTGTCCATCTAAGAAGGATTTTGTCAGAGAGTGAACTAGAATAAGGCCCTTAGTCAACAATGTCTAGCTCGACAACAAAATGTTCACCTGAACAAGGTCAACGCATGTTACCGAGGGAAATCGGTGGCGGGGTAGACAGGCGGGGGGTGGGGAGCGGGGTCTCAGGCGCTTGGTAAGCTGAATGGGGCCCAATGTTTGCAGAAGTGAAGGATGACGCCACGGAGCAGCATATTTGATGATAGAGTAAGCAGATACCACCCCCCCCCCCCCTGTCACAGTTAGCATCTGTATAGAGTCACACATAGCCACATAACGGCAGCTGTACATCACCGCTCTGGTGTATTAGGTGACTCATATTAAATAATGGTTTATGGTAATACATAATAATCAGCAATTAATGGTAATTACGCTTTGTGTAGCTGTAATGTATGGGCAACGGTGACGGAGCATAAAATCATTCATGTCAAACGCATAAAACCAACAGAGATTATTATTATATGCAGTAAATCACGTGGCTGCATCTCATGTGGGAAATATTCAATACAAACTGAGTAAGTGAAATCGGCTTGTGCATAGTCTGTGCGCTGCGGCGTATACTGTAATAAGCAACACTAAATAAAGTCTGTTTTATTTCTGTGATCGGTCGGGATGTACTAAGGAAATATGCGGAAAACCGTCTGTTTTCGGGGGTTTTGCTGCATTTTCAAATGTACTAAAAACCCGGCCGCCACGTCTTCGCCTGGCAGGGTATCGCCACCTTTGGGTGGCGTTACCCTATAGAAGACTATGGGCTTCTTATTGCCATCCGCCGCAGATGCCGACCCTCCCCTGGCTTGCCTTCCTCCTGGACCCGGATGGTAAACTCCTCCTCCCCCAAGCAACGCAGCTGGAGGTCCTTCCGGCTTCAGGGGGAGGAGGAGGCGCCGGGGACAGCCCGCTTTGGCTTCCGGCCGTGGGGGGCATGAGGAGAGCCCAGGGATGTGACTGAGGCCCCCGTGCACACCACACCACACCACATCACAGGAATCACGGGGGCCTCAGTCATCACGTTGCGAAGCTACTCGCATATGATAGCAATAGCGTCATTGCAGTGGCGCGGCGAGGGGCAGCAATGTATTTTAATACATCCCATCCAGTGATAGGGCCAAATGCCATACCTCTCAACTGTCCCGCTTACCGCGGGAACGTCATGGATTTTGGGCCGTATAGTAATAACTGGATAATTAGAAACCTACTGTACTTTTATGGTCTCCACTCCAGGGGAAGCCCAGGGAGGAGACCGTGCAGGATACTTCTGGGGCGGCCCTGGGCTGTCTCATCGCTAAGCCCTGTTTCGGAATAATTGTGAATTTTGAGGGTCCATGGGGAGGGGCGGGCCAAATTATGCAAACTCCCAGAATTTAGCCCCACCCCCATTCTGGGAGATGAAAAAATACAGGCCTACTTCCAGCTCCGGAATGGAGCTGGAAGTGGCAGTTGATGAGGTGGGGCCAAATATAGTCATTATCGTATAATCATAGAAAATAAACAGTTGAACATTGTTACCGTTTTTTTACAACCAGTTGGTGGTGGGAGGGGCTAATATAATATTTTCTGTTCAAGTTTTTTTTTTTTACATATTTCTCACATGCCGCAGATAACACGCCGTGTTTCTTATCTCTCGACAGATGACCAGAAGAAGGTTGAGGAGGATTTTGACATAGACATGGACGCCCCAGAGACAGAGCGAGCGGCTGTCGCCATACAGTCTCAGTTCAGGAAATTCCAAAAGAAGAAGCAGGGCGCAGACGACTAGTAGTACCTACCTCTCACCACCAGGGGAATAATAAACTTTATCTTAAAAATAAAAGAATATAATGATTTATCAGGAAATTAGGAGTATCTAGGATGCATGTACAAAGGTTCTAACTATTTATAGTCTATTAGACATAAATCACTGAGCAAGTCACTGCGGTATGTTTCTGAAAACCAATCCAAACTGTAACCTACTATTTTATGTGATAATATAATAAATAATGCTGAGATAATTGGAAACTTTGCTCTCAGGCTTTTTGTCCCTCCAGGGCAGCATAGGTGTAAGTGCACCGGGACTCTTACTGTGTAGGGGGGAAAAAGGGAGGGGTTGGACATTTATCAATGAGGGATAAAACATGTGAGTAATAAAACATGCTGTGTATGATAATTGGTGCTCCAAACAATCCCAACTGCCCTTTTTCAAACACATGACAGTTAGGAGCTGAATGTGGCATGGCAGACAGAAGCTGAATGCATGATAGTTAGGAGCTGAATGCATGACAGCTAGGAGCTGAGCACATGACTGCTGGGAGCTGAGCACATGACGGGAGCTGAATGCGTGACACATTGGGAGCTGAATGCGTGACACATTGGGAGCTGAATGCGTGACACATTGGGAGCTGAATGCGTGACACATTGGGAGCTGGACATATGACAGTTGGAAGCTGAGCACATGACAGGGGCTAAACAGGTGACCACTGGGAGTTGAACGCATGACAACGGCTAAACAGGTGACAGTTGGAAGCGGAACAGGTGACATTTAGGAGCTGAAGGCATGACAGGAGCTATACACATTGGCAGTTGGGAGCTGAACACGTGACACATTGGGAGATTAACACATGATAGTAGCTGAACACATGACAGATGGGAGCTGAACACGTCAGTTGGGAGCTGAATTTTCTATATGTGGGTGCGGCTAGCGGTGAAGGGTGGTGTACTCCAAATTTAGGAAGGTTTTGTGCGAGTTCTAGGTGCTACAACAGAGCAATAAATAAATGCTGTATGGCCCCTTGGACTAGTAGACCCAGCAAAGCCCATCCAATGGCTAATCTGGCACATTGCCGACACACAGACCCTTCTGTCTACTGCATCTCAGTCTTATTTGCAATCCCATCTCTGGCTCTCCACTGACACTGTCACAAATCAGATTAATGAGCAGATGGGGAGCATTTTTCTCGTTGGTGGGTTCTTCCTCCTGGAGTTACTTTATTTGCTAGATTTTCAATAACGAAATACAGCTGTCTGTCCTCTGACACCTGTCTCCTGCCTGACACCACTGCGTGCTGCCCCACCTCCTGTAAGCTGGGTACACACTGGGCGATATATCGCATGGGGGTCGGCTGGTGTGCTCACCCACTACATTATTGAACAATACCATTCACAATATCGCATCAGCCTTACAGCGCAGCCAATGGTGATTATATGTGCCGATAAATCGGAGCATTTCACTGTGTGTACAGCGGTCTGCCAATCGGTATGTGGACAATCAGGCCCAATCAACTCATTGCTGTCATCTTCCATACACAGCCGGTAACATGGCAGTTGGAAGCTGATTGGTCGGTGCTTCATCCTGCTCCACTTAATTGTTCTTCAAGATTTGATAAATCTCTCCCTTGGACAACACTTATCGCTCTGTTGGTGGCTCTCCTTCTCCCACACCACCACCGCATGGTGCACCTTTTGTGGTATTCCCCCTGAGCCCTCTATGGAAGTCCATTCTCCGGCTCGTGGTCATTTGCAATTGTTCCTTTTATATAACGTAAAATGTTTTTCATAGGATATCCTGCAAAATCGTAACGGAGATGCACCTAATGCGTCCATATAAGCAACAGGAGGCTGTCAGTACATTGCATAAGTATGGTGGTACACTACCCTCTGAACCTGGCCCCAAACCTCTTTCTGATCCGAACCCCTAACCCTAAACTGATACACAAACCCTTATATTCTATCCCTAATACCCTCACCCTTAACCAAAACAACTAAAACATCAAACAGATACTGTAGGAGCAAATATCTGCAGATGGGTAGGGAACTGGCTGTGTAGTAGAGAACAAAGAGTGGTTGTTAACAGTGCCGTATCAAATATGATACCGGTACTAAGTGGAGTGCCACAGGGTTCGGTATTACGGCCCATCTTATTTAACATATATATTAACGATATTGGGATAGGGATTCTCAGCAATGTATCCATCTTTGCTGATGACACAAAGTTGAGTAGAGTTATTAAATCAACAGAAGATGTCACCATGCTTCAAAATGATCTTGACATTCTAGATGAGTGGGCAAAAAAGTGGAAGATGAGGTTCAATGTAGATAAATGGAAGGCCATGCACCTTGGGAGACATAACCGGTGTGCTAGTTATAACCTAAGTAGCCAGACTTTGGATATTTCAGTACTTGAAAAGGATCTAGGAGTCCAAATAGACAACAAACTGGGGTGTAGTGCTCAGTGTCACGTAGCAATAAAAAAGGCCAATAAAACTCTAGCATGTATTAACCCCTTCACGACATTTGACGTATATATACGTCATGGCCGGGAAGTACTTCCCGACACATGACGTATATATACGTCATGACTTTAAACTGTCACTGCGTCTAGAGACGCAGTGACAGAGGGACGATGTCTGCTGTCCCTGACAGCAGACATGTCCCTTCATGCCCAGGGGGGGCTGCGATGCCGCCCCCCCGTCGGCGATCGCTGTGATTGGCTGTTCAGTGTGAACAGCCATTCACAGCGTTTTCCTGTGTTACCAGCGAATCAGACGCTCGGTAACACAGGTGTCAATCACCGCCGGGCGTCAGGGGGCATGAGGGGGTCATCGGTGATGATGACACCTCACCCCACCCTCACCCCACCTGCCCCCAAGGCTGTGATTGGTCCGTGGGACCCACGGACCAATCACAGCCAAGGCGCGACATTTAAACTAACGGTGACTGCGCTGCAGACGCCATTCCGGTCTGGAATAGCGTGCAGAACGGTCACCGTGCCTGTCTGCCGTGATACCGACCTGATCCTTGCCTAATACTTACCTGATCCTTGCAAATACCTTACCTGATCACTTGATCACTGCTTGTAGCGTGCTGGACGCTTCCTGGATCTGACTTCCTGAGACTTCCTGCTGCTGCTGCAGTGTGATAGAGAGATAGAGAGAGAGATAGAGAGATAGTGACAGCGAGAGCTATATTTTGTGTCTGCTACCCCCCCTTTTTGGGGGTGCAGGGGTTTTATTTTATATATATAACTGTCAGTGCTGCTGCAGTGTCATAGAGTGATAGATAGTGATAGATAGTGAGAGATAGTGAGAGATAGAGAGAGATAGTGACAGAGAGTGATAGAGAGTGTATATTTTGTGTCTGCTACCCCCCCTTTTTGGGGGTGCAGGGGTTTAAATAACTGTCAGTGCTGCTGCTGCAGTGTCATACAGTGATAGATAGTGAGAGATAGTGAGAGATAGAGAGATTTGTGTCTGCTACCCCCCCTTTTTGGGGGTGCAGGGGTTTTATTTTATATATATAACTGTCAGTGCTGCTGCAGTGTCATAGAGTGATAGATAGTGATAGATAGATAGTGAGAGATAGAGAGAGATAGTGACAGAGAGTGATAGAGAGTGTATATTTTGTGTCTGCTACCCCCGCCTTTTGTGCTGATCACTATATCTGAGGTGATCAGCAACTTTTTGGGGGCGCAGAGGTTTTTTTTTTTATATATACCTGTCAGTTGCTGCCAGTTGCACTGTCAGTTGCACCAAAGGTTGTGCACCTGCTGCCCCTCACTGGTAATCAGTGTCGCATCACTGATCACCTTTTTTTTTTTGTGGGTGCTGTGTGGTCTTTTTTTAATTTTTTTTTTACACACACTGATTTTGTGGGTGTCCTGTGGCCACTGTGCGCTGATCAGTGACGTACATCACTGATCAGCTTTTTCGGCACAGGGTTGATCTATTTTTTTTTTTTTATCAAATTCCTGTTGCCTTTGAGCGCTGTTCAGTGACGGACGTTACTGACCAACATCTGTGCTCAATTTTTGGCGCAGGACCTTTTTTTTTGTTTTTTTAACCCCTTCAATTTTTTTTTTTTTTAACCCCTTCAATTTTTTTTTTTTGTATAAAGTATTTTTTTTTTTCTGCACTACATACACACTACACACTACATACCCCCCGGGTTGAAATAAAGTTTGTACCCCCCCCTACACTATACACGTGTTGAAACATTTCACTACCAGTAACACAAAAATAAAAATGGCATCCCAAATGTCATCCCAAATGTCATCCCAAATGTCATCCCAGTCATCCAGAAGAATGTATTCAGTGGAGGAGGCATATGCCATGCTTGCCTCTGACTCTGACACAGCCAGTGATGCAAGCGGGGAATTTGAAGGATTCGTCTTAAGCTCCTCTTCCTCCTCCGGTGATGAGGGACCCCCTCAAAGACGCCCCCGTAGATCAGCTGAGACCCCCCCCCCAATAATTGATCTAGTATGGACCCCACCACCAGACAATTTTGAGCCCCAGGTTCCTGAGTTTTTGGCCATGCCAGGAATCCAATTTGATTCCACAGGTCTCAGAGAAATTGACTTTTTCAAATTATTTTTCTCTGATGATTTTATAAATTTAATGGTGGACCAAACTAATTTATATACCCAGCAGTTTATTGCTCAAAACCCCACGTCATCATTTGCAAGGTGGACCCCTGTAGATGCAGTAGAGATGATGACGTTTTGGGGTCTGGTGCTTCATATGGGCATAGTAAAAAAGCCACAAATTAGGCAATATTGGAGTACAGATGTTCTGTACAGCACCCCATTTTACCGTATGGCCATGACTCAGACTCGTTTTGAGGCAATCCATAAATTTATACATTACACCGATAATGCACAGTGCCCACCCAGAGATGATCCCACCTTTGACAGGCTATTCAAAGTCAGGCCGGTCATTGATCATTTCAGTGCCAAATTTGCAGAGCTATACATCCCTGATAAATGTATTAGTATCGACGAGTCCCTTATACATTTTAAAGGAAGGGTTAAATTCCGCCAGTACCTTCCCAGTAAGAGGGCAAGGTATGGCATAAAAATGTATAAGCTGTGTGAAAGCACCACAGGGTACACCCACAAGTTTAGGGTATATGAAGGGAAGGATTCAAGAATTGAACCGCCAGAATGCCCCCCCTTCCTCGTAGGTGTTAGTGGAAAAATTGTCTGGGATTTAGTGCACCCCTTCCTGGATAAAGGTTATCACCTCTATGTGGATAACTTTTACACCAGCATCCCCCTGTTTAAGGCCCTTGGTTCAAGAGGTACAGCAGCTTGCGGTACTGTGCGCAAGAACCAAAGAGGCCTCCCCAAAACGCACATTGCCCAAGTACTAAGAAGGGGTGAAAGCAGGGGAATATGCACCGAAAATATGTTGTTGGTCAAATATAAGGACAAGAGGGATGTCCTTATACTGACAACAATTCATGGAGACAGTACCACCTCCATCCCTGTACGAGGTACCAGTACCCACACCTCAAAACCAAATTGTATCCTAGATTACAATAAGTACATGGGCGGAGTGGCTCTTTCAGATCAGGTACTGAAGCCGTACAGTGCCCTGCGGAAAACAAATATCTGGTACAAGAAGCTGGCCGTGTATATCATCCAGATGGCACTGTATAACGCTTACGTGCTATTCCGTTCTACCGGCCAGAGGGGGACATTTATGCACTTTCAAGAGGAAGTCATAAAGGGCCTAGTATTTGGGAACCAGCAGGCAGAGGGCCCCAGTACTTCTAGTACTGGCCGCCGTATTGTACCAGGGCAGCATTTTCCCAACGAAATCCCCTCCACTGCAAGAAAGGGCAGGACACAAAAAAGGTGCAAAGTTTGCTATAAAAAGGGAATAAGAAAGGAAACTATTTTCCACTGTGAAACTTGCCCCGACAAACCCGGCCTATGTATAAAGGAGTGTTTCAAAATATACCACACATCTATGGATTATTAGGTTCATCATTTCACCGTGCTTCGGGGGTCTTGCTAATGCCACATAGCACCCACCATTCATTCCACCAGAATCTGAGCTGCAAAATCCAAAAATCACTCCTTCCCTTCTGAGTCCTGCCATGCACCCAACTGGTATTTTTTGGTCACATGTGAGGCATTGCCGTACTCGGGAGAAATTGGGGCACAGACTTTGGGGTGCTTTGTCTCCTTCATTCCTTGTGAAAATGAAAAATTTTGAGCCAGAACTGCATTTTTGTGTAAAAAAAATGTAATTTTTCATTTTCACAGCCCAGTTGTACCACAATTGGTGAAACCCCTGGGGGTTTGAAATGTACACTATACCCCTAGATGAATTCCCTGAGGGGTGTACTTTGCAAAATGGGGTGACTTGTGGGGGGGTTCCACTGTATTGGTAATGCAACATAGCACCCACCATTCATTCCACCAAAATCTGTGCTCCAAAATCCAAAAATCACTCCTTCCCTTCTGAGTCCTGCCATGCGCCCAACTGGTATTTTTTGGTCACATGTGAGGCATTGCCGTACTCGGGAGAAATTGGGGCACAGACTTTGGGGTGCTTTGTCTCCTTCATTCCTTGTGAAAATGAAAAATTTTGAGCCAGAACTGCATTTTTGTGTAAAAAAAATGTAATTTTTCATTTTCACAGCCCAGTTGTACCACAATTGGTGAAACCCCTGGGGGTTTGAAATGTACACTATACCCCTAGATGAATTCCCTGAGGGGTGTACTTTGCAAAATGGGGTGACTTGTGGGGGGGTTCCACTGTATTGATGCAACATAGCACCCACCATTCATTCCACCAAAATCTGTGCTGCAAAATTCAAAAAACACTCCTTCCCTTCTGAGTCCTGCCATGTACCCAACTGGTATTTTTTGGTCACATGTGAGGCATTGCCGTACTCGGGAGAAATTGGGGCACAGACTTTGGGGTGCTTTGTCTCCTTCATTCTTAGTGAAAATGAAAAATTTTGAGCCAGAACTGCATTTTTGTGTAAAAAAATGTAATTTTTCATTTTCACAGCCCAGTTGTACCACAATTGGTGAAACCCCTGGGGGTTTGAAATGTACACTATACCCCTAGATGAATTCCCTGAGGGGTGTACTTTGCAAAATGGGGTGACTTGTGGGGGGGTTCCACTGTATTGATGCAACATAGCACCCACCATTCATTCCACCAAAATCTGTGCTGCAAAATTCAAAAAACACTCCTTCCCTTCTGAGTCCTGCCATGTACCCAACTGGTATTTTTTGGTCACATGTGAGGCATTGCCGTACTCGGGAGAAATTGGGGCACAGACTTTGGGGTGCTTTGTCTCCTTCATTCCTTGTGAAAATGAAAAATTTTGAGCCAGAACTGCATTTTTGTGTAAAAAAATGTAATTTTTCATTTTCACTGCCCAGTTGTATCAAAATTG
This sequence comes from Crinia signifera, assembly GCF_055691185.1. Lineage (NCBI taxonomy): Eukaryota > Metazoa > Chordata > Amphibia > Anura > Myobatrachidae > Crinia > Crinia signifera. Next base: position 19,353,060 of record NC_139218.1, on the reverse strand, counting down.
GTGAAACCCCTGGGGGTTTGAAATGTACACTATACCCCTAGATGAATTCCCTGAGGGGTGTACTTTGCAAAATGGGGTGACTTGTGGGGGGGTTCCACTGTATTGGTGCTTTGGGAGTCTTGCTAATGCAACATAGCACCCACCATTCATTCCACCAAAATCTGTGCTGCAAAATCCAAAAATCACTCCTTCCCTTCTGAGTCCTGCCATGCGCCCAACTGGTATTTTCTGGTCACATGTGAGGCATTGCCGTACTCGGGAGAAATTGGGGCACAGACTTTGGGGTGCTTTGTCTCCTTCATTCCTTGTGAAAATGAAAAATTTTGAGCCAGAACTGCATTTTTGTGTAAAAAAATGTAATTTTTCATTTTCACAGCCCAGTTGTACCACAATTGGTGAAACCCCTGGGGGTTTGAAATGTACACTATACCCCTAGATGAATTCCCTGAGGGGTGTACTTTGCAAAATAGGGTGACTTGTGGGGGGGTTCCACTGTATTGGTGCTTTGGGAGTCTTGCTAATGCAACATAGCACCCACCATTCATTCCACCAAAATCTGTGCTGCAAAATCCAAAAATCACTCCTTCCCTTCTGAGTCCTGCCATGCGCCCAACTGGTATTTTTTGGTCACATGTGAGGCATTGCCGTACTCGGGAGAAATTGGGGCACAGACTTTGGGGTGCTTTGTCTCCTTCATTCCTTGTGAAAATGAAAAATTTTGAGCCAGAACTGCATTTTTGTGTAAAAAAATGTAATTTTTCATTTTCACAGCCCAGTTGTACCACAATTGGTGAAACCCCTGGGGGTTTGAAATGTACACTATACCCCCAGATGAATTCCCTGAGGGGTGTACTTTGCAAAATGGGGTGACTTGTGGGGGGGTTCCACTGTATTGGTGCTTTGGGAGTCTTGCTAATGCAACATAGCACCCACCATTCATTCCACCAAAATCTGTGCTGCAAAATCCAAAAATCACTCCTTCCCTTCTGAGTCCTGCCATGCGCCCAACTGGTATTTTTTGGTCACATGTGAGGCATTGCCGTACTCGGGAGAAATTGGGGCACAGACTTTGGGGTGCTTTGTCTCCTTCATTCCTTGTGAAAATGAAAAATTTTGAGCCAGAACTGCATTTTTGTGTAAAAAAATGTAATTTTTCATTTTCACAGCCCAGTTGTACCACAATTGGTGAAACCCCTGGGGGTTTGAAATGTACACTATACCCCTAGATGAATTCCCTGAGGGGTGTACTTTGCAAAATGGGGTGACTTGTGGGGGGGTTCCACTGTATTGGTGCTTTGGGAGTCTTGCTAATGCAACATAGCACCCACCATTCATTCCACCAAAATCTGTGCTGCAAAATCCAAAAATCACTCCTTCCCTTCTGAGTCCTGCCATGCGCCCAACTGGTATTTTTTGGTCACATGTGAGGCATTGCCGTACTCGGGAGAAATTGGGGCACAGACTTTGGGGTGCTTTGTCTCCTTCATTCCTTGTGAAAATGAAAAATTTTGAGCCAGAACTGCATTTTTGTGTAAAAAAATGTAATTTTTCATTTTCACAGCCCAGTTGTACCACAATTGGTGAAACCCCTGGGGGTTTGAAATGTACACTATACCCCCAGATGAATTCCCTGAGGGGTGTACTTTGCTAAATGGGGTGACTTGTGGGGGGGTTCCACTGTATTGGTGCTTTGGGAGTCTTGCTAATGCAACATAGCACCCACCATTCATTCCACCAGAATCTGAGCTGCAAAATCCAAAAATCACTCCTTCCCTTTTGAGTCCTGCCATGCGCCCAACTGGTATTTTTTGGTCACATGTGAGGCATTGCCGTACTCGGGAGAAATTGGGGCACAGACTTTGGGGTGCTTTGTCTCCTTCATTCCTTGTGAAAATGAAAAATTTTGAGCCAGAACTGCATTTTTGTGTAAAAAAAGGAAATTTTTCATTTTCACAGCCCAGTTGTACCACAATTGGTGAAACCCCTGGGGGTTTGAAATGTACACTATACCCCTAGATGAATTCCCTGAGGGGTGTACTTTGCAAAATGGGGTGACTTGTGGGGGGGTTCCACTGTATTGGTGCTTTGGGAGTCTTGCTAATGCAACATAGCACCCACCATTCATTCCACCAAAATCTGTGCTGCAAAATCCAAAAATCACTCCTTCCCTTCTGAGTCCTGCCATGCGCCCAACTGGTATTTTTTGGTCACATGTGAGGCATTGCCGTACTCGGGAGAAATTGGGGCACAAACTTTGGGGTGCTTTGTCTCCTTCATTCCTTGTGAAAATGAAAAATTTTGAGCCAGAACTGCATTTTTGTGTAAAAAAATGTAATTTTTCATTTTCACAGCCCAGTTGTACCACAATTGGTGAAACCCCTGGGGGTTTGAAATGTACACTATACCCCCAGATGAATTCCCTGAGGGGTGTACTTTGCTAAATGGGGTGACTTGTGGGGGGGTTCCACTGTATTGGTGCTTTGGGAGTCTTGCTAATGCAACATAGCACCCACCATTCATTCCACCAGAATCTGAGCTGCAAAATCCAAAAATCACTCCTTCCCTTTTGAGTCCTGCCATGCGCCCAACTGGTATTTTTTGGTCACATGTGAGGCATTGCCGTACTCGGGAGAAATTGGGGCACAGACTTTGGGGTGCTTTGTCTCCTTCATTCCTTGTGAAAATGAAAAATTTTGAGCCAGAACTGCATTTTTGTGTAAAAAAATGTAATTTTTCATTTTCACTGCCCAGTTGTATCAAAATTGGTGAAACCCCTGGGGGTTTGAAATGTACACTATACCCCTAGATGAATTCCCTGAGGGGTGTACTTTGCTAAATGGGGTGACTTGTGGGGGGGTTCCACTGTATTGGTGCAACATAGCACCCACCATTCATTCCACCAAAATCTGTGCTGCAAAATCCAAAAAACACTCCTTCCCTTCTGAGTCCTGCCATGCACCCAACTGGTATTTTTTGGTCACATGTGAGGCATTGCCGTACTCGGGAGAAATTGGGGCACAGATTTTGGGGTGCTGGGGGTTTGAAATGTACACTATACCCCTAGATGAATTTCCTGAGGGGTGTAGATTGCAAAATGGGGTGACTTGTGGGGGAGGTTCCTAACTTTTAGCACTTATGGTGCCTAGAAACCTACATGGTGCCTAAAAAAAAATCTCATAAAAAGGAGGCTCCAAAATCAAGTAGGTGCTCCTTCTATTATGAAGCCTGTGGTTTGGTCAACGTGCACACTAGGGCCACATATAGGATATTTTTGAAAACAAAAGAATTGGGGGAATCAATTTTTAGTCACATTTCTCTAGTAAAATCTACTGTATTCGTTAGAAAAATGTATTAAAATTGAAACTCTGCAAAAAAAAAGAAATTTTGAAATTTCACCTACACTTTGTTTTAATTCCTGTGAAACACCTAAAGGGTTAACAAACTTCCAAAATGCTGTTTTGAATACTGTGAGGGGTGCAGTTTTTGAAATGGCATCATTTATGGGGGTGTCTCACATACAAGTCCCTCAAAGTCACATCAGAACTGAACTGATCCCTAAAAAAATCAGTGTTTGAAATTTTCTTGAAAATTTGAGAATTTGCTATTCATATTGTAAGCCTCCTAGTGTCCAAAAAAATTAAAAGGAAGTTGAAATAATGATGGAAACATAAAGTAGACATATGGTCTATGTTAGTTATTAACTATTTTGAGTGGTATGATTATTTGTCTTACAAGCAGAAAATTTAACATTTTGCAAATTGCTAAATTTTCCATTTTTTCACGATATTTTGGTATTTTTCACAAAAAAACACAGACTGTATCGACCCAAATTTACCACTAACTTGAAGTACAATGTGTCACGAGAAAACAATCTCAAAATCACTGGGATAAGTAAAAGCAAAAAAAAGTTATCCCCACTTAAGTGAGACATGTCAGATTTGAAAAAAAGGGCTCTGTCATGAAGGCACAAACTGGCTCTGTCATGAAGGGGTTAAAAGGGGCATGAACTAGGGATTCAAAAGTAATTATGCCACTATACAAAGCATTGGTTAGACCTCACCTAGAATATGGAGTACAGTTCTGGGCCCCACACTATAAAAAGGACATCATAGAATTAGAAAAAAAAACAAAGAAGAGCAACTAAAATAATCAGGGGAATGGAGAAATTAAACTACGCGGAGAGACTGAGCACTTTGGGATTATTTACACTAGAGAAGAGACGTTTAAGGGGGGACATGCACACAAATATATCAAGAGCCAATATAAGGAACTGTCAAGCACCCTTTTTACTGCAAGAAAGGAATATAGGACACGAGGGCACGAGTTTAGATTAGAAGAAAGAAAATTTCGTTCCCTCAAAAGAAAAAATTGGTACTTATGTATTATCTGGGCTCCCATGTTAAACGCACTCCATTTTTTCATACCCCTACTATCCAACTACGCATGGAGTTGATTTTATATAGTGTGGCGAGCCCCGCGAGGGGACGCGGTCTCATAAGAAAAACGGGAGCCCAGATATTACATGAGTACCAAAAAAATTCTTTACGGTCAGAGCAGTCAAACTGTGGAACTCTCTTCCTGGAATGGTGGTGTCGGCAGACACCATGGGTACGTTTAAGGTAAGGTTGGACAAACATTTATTGGATAAAAACATCCAAGGGTACTAATAAGAATCATATTCTGAATTTGAAATGAATCATATTCTGTCTTTTACTAGGGATAAGCTACTAAAACCTAGGTTGAACTCGATGGACGCAAGTCTTTATTCAGCCTTATCTACTATGTAACCCTAATACCATAACCTCTAATCTAGTCCCTAACTGTATTACCCTAATGGGCAGACGGGATGGGCCACTGCCTCCAACAGTCTTTGCCCCTCTCAAAGTCTGCCAAAATTAAGTCTTCTTATGTAGAAAATAGCCTTTTCTGGGGTCAGCAGCTATCTCTGAAATAAGACGGGAGATTAACGGGGTACAGGGAAGATATTTAAAAAGAAAAAATGGTAAAATCTGTTTCATTTTACAAATGATGACCCCATAGCTCCCAAGGATTCATTTAGCAAAGAGACGTTCCAAAAAGGGAAAATACAAAGAGAAACAGTATCATCATGCAACACACACTTTATACAAAAAATTGTATTTATATAACACATTATGGGGGACATTTACTAAAATACGTATACGCCCATTCGTACCCATATACAGCCGTAAATTCATATTTTAGAATGTACAAAGGCCGGTATATGGGCATTCGTATGCATATTCCAGAAAAAATACGAATACGAATCACAATCCATTCAAATGGTGATTCCAAACTTACTAACCAGTCGTATGTAAAATCTGGCAGGTATTTGACCCAAACATCCACCTGGAAAATACTCCTCATTTTCCAGGCGTATTTGGCTGAAGCCTACGCAGATCAGTGAGTTCCATGCAGGCTTCTCTGTGTTTAAGAAATTGCGGAGGTTCCCCATCTTGTTTGGCCCCTGAATTTCTTAAACCAGCCCCAGGCTCAAGGGCCGGTCCTGGGTCCCAAAATACTGGGGACAAAATGGGTAGGGGTCCCCCATATCTTGAGATCCAGCATCAGGCCCAAACAGCCAGCAGGGTAAAGCAACAGCCGGGGTAAACGATTTACACTAGTTCCCCCGGCCAAAGCATTATACCCTGGGGGAGTGGGGACCACCCAATAAAGGAATTACCCAAGCTCGGGTCTGTCCCCGGTGCCCCAGGGCAATGGGCCCCTGGCTGATAATTGAAGTGCCTGTCTCTGCCAGGGTGCTGGTGGGGCCTGTATCTCTTGGGGAGCCTGTGGTGCCCATCTTTGCCAGGGTGTTGATGGGGCCTGTTTCTCCTGGGGAGCCCGTGGTGCCTGTTTCTGCCAGGGTGCTGGTGGGGCCTGTATCTCCTGGGGAGCCTGTGGTGCCTGTCTCTGCCAGGGTGCTGGTGGGGCCTGTCTCTCCTGGGATGACTGCCTGGCCTGGCAATAATTAAGCTAAGTTATATACTAATATGCCTGCTAGTCATAATGGGCCAAACCCAATTGTTTACAGCGCCGGTAGTCAGTAGAAGACGCCCAGTGGAGCTATTCAATTATTTTCCCTTTTGGGCGTGACCAACTACCAGTGCTGGCATTTCATCTGCCTTACCCACTGAGGTGGTGAGCTGTAATGTGAAAATAGTGACCAGTATGGGCACCCAAATGGGACTGTTCTCATTGTGCCCATTACTTTGATGGGGTTATGCTGCTTTATGTGGTGACCTCTCTGAGCACGAGGTGCGCAATAAAAAAAGATTAATTGGATATCGCCCTGCTATCTCCTGTCACAATATAACAATTGAATTCAGATCAATAAGTTTATTAAGCAAAGTCACAAAACTCCACTATAAGGGTCAGTATACATATGTGTTACACAACTAACCATATATAAATGCAGTCATCAGCAAATACCATACAATAAAGGGAAAAAATGGAATTAATTAAAGCCCATTTATCAATAACTGCATTTGCAGTGCAATGGGCTCAAAATATTACTGCCCAAAACAATTGGTGCCTATTCTGGGTTGTATGGTTCCGCAGCGGCTAAGGGCATGTTGAACCCACTGGACTAGAAAACCCATTTCAGCTCATTTAAGAACCTTCAATACTATAAATAACCCCTTAGATTAGCCAGGTTTGGGCAGAGACCTCCTAACCCTAAGGCTTGCTATATTGGGGGGGGGGGACCTTCTATGCAATGACACACCCACTTTCAGGTCAGCTCCGCCCATTATGAAACCAATAAAAAAATTTAATTGTGCAACAACACTGTACGAACAGATATAAGAGCACACTTACCTTACTGCTGGAGAATGGGCAGCGCATGCTGAATGGGAAGAAGCGCCTGGACTTCTCTTCCTCATTCTTACTCCTTACACCTCACACCTCTAAGACAATACTAGACATGGAAATGCTGACAGATCAGACAACTCCAACAATCTCCGACTACACTAGTGGGGACCAAGCAACAGAATGAGCCCTAGTGTGCTGTCCTGGCTTATCAGTAGGCTGGGATTGTGACCAGTGGCGTAACTATATATTTTGCGCCCCCCCGCCAAACTTTTTCGGCGCCCCCCTCCCCCTCTCTCTCTCCCTCCCCTCGGCGCCTCTCCCCATGCCCATACCTGACAGAGCCGCATCTGCGGTCACTGTCCCGTCCAGTCTCCCGGCGCCGGCTGATAATGAAAAGTGACTCTTAGAAAATGGCTGCCAAAACTGTCTGCAATACGGGGGCAGCCATTTTCTAAGTGTCAGTTTTCATTATCAGCAGGAGCCGGCGCCGGGAGCGAGTGACGGGACAGTGACCGCAGATGCGGCCGGGCAGCAGCGCAGCAGGTAACTATAGCACCGCAGCCCCCCCGGCGCCCATAGTTACTCTGCGCCTCCCCACCACGGCGGGGGCTGCGGAGGCATAGTTACGCCACTGATTGTGACATTGTGAGTCCAATATGATATCATCACACAGACATTAGCAGTAGCCATACAGGCAAAAACATGTAGGGATAAGGAGGGGCAAAATACAGTAGAATACAGTTGTGCTCATAATTTTACATACATTTTTGATTTTCTGGCCATTTGTCAGAGAATATGAATGATAACTCATAAACTTTTCTTTCACTCATGGTCAGTGGTTGTGTGAAGCCATTTATTGTCAAACAACTGTGTTTACGCTTTTTAAATCATAATGACAACAGAAACGACCCAAATGACCCTGATCAAAAGTTTACATACCCCAGTTCCTAATACCGTCTATTGCCCCCTTTATCATCAATGACAGCTTGAAGTCTTTTGTGGTAGTTGTGGATGAGGCTCTTTATTTTCTCAGATGGTAAAGCTGCCCATTCTTCTTGGCAAAAATCCTCCAGTTCCTGTAAATTCTTGGGCTGTCTTGCATGAACTGCATGTTTGAGATCTCCCCAGAGTGGCTCAATGATATTGAGGTCAGGAGACGGAGATGGCCACTCCAGAACCTTCATTGTATTTTGCTGTAGCCAATGACAGGTCGACTTGGCCTTGTGTTTTGGATCATTGTCATGTTTGAACGTCCAAGTACGTCCCATGCGCAGCTTCCGGGCTGATGAGTGCAAATTGTTACTCCAGTATTTTCTGATAACATGCTGCATTCATCTTGCCATCAATTTTGACCAAGTTTCCAGTGCCTTTCTAGATCACAAATCCCCAAAACATCAGCGATCCACCTCCGTGTTTCACAGTAGGAATGGTGTACCTTTCTTCATAGGCCTTGTTGACGTCATCCTCTCCAAATGTAAAGTTTATGTTTGTGGCCAAAAAAGTTTAATTTTGGTCTCATCCCTCCAAATGGCTTTGTTCCAGAAGTTTTGAAGCTTGTTTGGAGTATTGTAAGCGGAATGCTTTGTGGCATTTGGGTAGTAATGACTTTCTTCTGGCGATTCGAACATGCAGCCCATTTTTCTTCAAATGCCTCCTTATTGTGCATCTTGAAACAATCACACCACTTTTTTCCTGTATTTCAGTTGAAGTTATTTGTGTATTTTTCTTTGCATCCCGAACAATTTTCCTGGCAGTTGTGGCTGAAATTTTTGTTGATCTACCTGAACGTGATTTGGTTTCCACAGAATCCCTCATTTTCCACTTCTTAGAGTTTGAACACTGCTGATTGGCATTCTCAATTGCTTGGATATCTTTTTATATCCCTTTCCTGTTTTATACAGTTCAATGACCTTTTCCCGCAGATCCTTTGACAATTCTTTTGCTTTCCCCATGACTCAGAATCCAGACACGTCTGTGCAGCACTGGATGAAAGATGCAAGGGTCTTTTAGGAGAACAGAAACTCACTGACCTTTTATACACACACAGTGAGTACAAGAAACCAGATCACAGGTGAGGATGGTTACCTTTAGTAGCCATTCAAACCGATTTGTCAACTTGTGTACATGTTATCAGGCCACAATTTCCAGGGTATGTAAACTTTTTGATCTGGGTCATTTGGGTAGATTCTGTTGTCATTATGATTTAAAAAGAGTAAACACCGTTGTTTGACAATAAATGGCTTCACCCAACCACTAACCATGAGTGAAAGAAAAGTTTTTGCGTTATCATTCATATTCTCTGACAAATGGCCAAAAAAATCCCAAATTCCGCTAGTGTATGTAAACTTATGAGCACAACTGTATCTCTTACCTGCCCCAATTTAACAAGGGGCTAATTTTTAATCAAAATGAGTGTAGCTTTGAAGATTTTGGTGGTTTTTTTGTCTCAGTATCACATATCTGAATGCTGTGAAGTAGATCAGGTATTGCCAAGTACCATCATACATTTTGGGTTGGGGTCTGGTGATGCTGCACCAGCCTCCTAGTGCACCTCCTCGGCTCTCAGAAGGGAAGGGCGGGCCCCTCTACTGATCATGTGCGACCTTGATAAAGCCACAGGTGCATTGGTGGAACACCCGCTGTGTGTTGCTATGGTAACAGTGATATGTTGCTGTGTGTGAGTGAGGATAAGCCAGTGGCCAGTGGCGTAACTACTGTAAGGCAGCCCCAGCAGCCGCTTGGGGGAGCAAGCGGCAGTGGGGTCTGTGTGGGCGCCAGCACCCGCTTGACGCACTGACATGCTTCTGCCTGCTGGCTGAGCACGACAAATCCCCCCACTGATTCAATTGACTGTACACAGAGCCGGCTATTGGCTACTGTGTACAGGATGGGCGTGCTGGGGCGGCCTGGGATGTGTCGGAGCCAAGGGAAGCAGCAGTGTATACTGGTCTTTCTGCCTCTCTCCTACTTCAGCTTCTCCGTTATGCGTGTGATGTCATCACGTCACACACTGGGGAAACATGCTGGAGAGGAGCCGGGGGGGGGGGGGCCACAAACTTTTTGGCAGGGGGGAGCAAACTTTATAGTTACGCCAGTGGCGCTAGATAGTAGGATTACCCGTGAGCCATAGAATTAACATATTGTTAATAACTACTCTCCAGAGTCCAGCAGCTGCGGCACTAGTGCTGCCGAAATTGCCGTGGAAATGGTGCAGCTCCCATTATTCTGGTGATCTGCGCATGCGCAGTGGAATCTGAGCCCTCTACTGCTCAGACTCCACAAAGCTGCGCTGCAAAAATCGGCAGAAAAAAAGCTGCCACGCCATTTTTTCAGACATCTGCGCATGCGAGGTAGGTTCTTTAAGCAGCCCATACACGCTGCTATGAGGGCGTGCTGTACTAGCACGGATCACATTGCATTGCATTGCATGTGCATCCGTTGTGCATGCAATGCGATGCAATTTGATGAAACCTAAGTACAAAAAGTATGTGCTTGCACACAGGCCTCCTTCTCTCTTAAAATGCCCCTGGTAGTGATTGCCCATTCCCCATCCCAATCGGCTCACGGACTCCGGCGGCATTACATCCTGCCACATGTTATTTAATAACAGAACGGGAAGTTGGAGTGAATCAGTGTAACATCTACCCTGCATAGCACTAACCTCTTCCTAATTATCATAACCCTACTGCTGACACTCCATGGACCTGAATCGCTGCTTAATGATCAGGCTAACATCGCCTGCCGGCCGAATGAAGAAGCGCCCCCCGCAGCCCTACAAATATACGTGGTAGCTTGCGAATGGCTGCACACAGGCCTCCTTCTCTCTTAAAATACCCCTGGTAGTGATTGCCCCTTCCCCATCCCAATCGGCTCACGGACTCCGGCGGCATTACATCCTGCCACATGTTATTTAATAACAGATCGGGAAGTTGGAGTGAATCAGTGTAACATCTACCCTGCATAGCACTAACCTCTTCCTAAATATCATAACCCTACTGCTGACACTCCATGGACCTGAATCGCTGCTTAATGAGCAGGCTAACATCGCCTGCCAGCCGAATGAAGAAGCGCCCCCCCGCAGCCCTACAAATATACGTGGTGGCATGCGAACATCCCCCCATCTAATGTTTTTTTAGGCGTTCGCAAATAAAAGTAAGTTTACGCTCTTATTTGCGAACGCCAGTTTATTTATACTGACTTTTATTGGATCGTAAATGGCCGGGGCGTGCAGGCTTCGACCTGCCTGCGAAGGCATGTGGGCGCCCGGTGGTTTTCTGGGCGCACCCAGCGTTTTTGTGGGCATACCCACAGCCCCCTGTCCTCCCCCTTCTATGCCAATGACTTGGCAACTGTGATAGTCTCCAAAGGCATTTGTACAGTGGCCCTGCACATGCGTACATTCAACGATACGCATGTGCAGAGCCGCACCGTCGGGCCAAGGCCCGAATTCGCATTTGTCCGAGCCAAAGCAAATCACCCCCAATGTGTACAGCGCTCCTGGACCAGCTGCCATTTGCTTCCAACTGTGACACAGCATACAGTATGTGATTACCCGCTATCCTATTGAGCAGTTGCAGAGGCTGCTGGGAATTATAGTCCACGGTCTGTCTGCTCATACACTTTGGCGTGATACTCAGTTGCTTTGAGCCTTTTGTACATATGAAGCATTTATGCGCTACACTTCCACCTCACCTTCCCTCTCCAACAGGACGCTTGTTAGCTATCAGCCTATCACCCAGGGGACGGGGCAGATGGAGAATAAAGCCCATTGTTCCGCTCCAACATGACACAGGCTGTGATACATATAAATCCAGTAGTGCACTTGTGACTTTGTGCTGTGCTTGTAATGTAAAATAATGTGTTTAGGCCCATCGCACCTGATGTGTGCACGCCACCCATCTCATTTGTACCTGTCAGACTGGCCAGCGGTACGCTGCCCCCAAACACCGTAAAGGAATGATAGATTGAAGAGTGGTTGGAGCTTACTGTTTTACTGGTGGCAGAAGTCCAAGAACTATTTCTGTCCTCATATTAACTTGTAGAGGCCACGGCCGAGCTGCAAACTTTAAATGAGTTTTGTCTGGAGAACCTGCTGTATATATAATACTACATTTAGCGACAGTATTCGTAGCTCTGGAGCATTGCAGTCGGAGGATAAAGTGAGTACTGGGCTCGGGGCTTACAATCATTTCTCTGCAGAAGTTTGTACACTTGTTAGACTCAGGTGTCCTTACAGACACCAGGAGCGCAAAGGAAACGCAGAATATATTTCTTTGTTACCAACCATAAAAGCGTTTCTGTGATAAATTTTAGAACTGGTTCCCTTATGGTCCAGAAAATAAATCATACTTGCCTACCCCATTCTGCAGGAGACTCCCTGACATAGCAGCAATCTCCCTCTCTCCCTCATTAGTCTAGCAATCTCCCTCATGTCACCTAGCCCACATTAAACAGTTACACTATAATTACAAAACATGGGAATTTCCAATCATTGGCGCAAAAAGAAGGGGTGAATAAAGATGTCTATATCTTCTTGTATTCTTTTTCCTCAAAACAATCTTCAAAAGTTGTCGCTCCGCCGATATGTGGGAGGAGTTTTAAAGAAGAATAGTAGCGATTAGATGTAATTATCACAAATGCTAGAGATAATGAGGTGGATGTATCAAAAACTGAAAACTTGGGCGTACCCCACTTACGGTGAGTAGGGCAGTGTATAGGCTCGTAGCGGTTTCTTTATGTTCTTCTGGTGTTGTCCTTTTCAAGGTAAGTTTTTCCTCGACGTGGATGGATGTGCAAAAAGAAATATATATACAGCGTCAATACATGGATATATATTATATTGATTATATCTCTTCAAATATCTCCCCGTGAGTTCAATAGCTGGTAGATGATAGTGTCGAGTCGTACCTTACTCACCAAGAGATAGAGTAAGGTGCATATATAAAGGTTTCTTTTTGACTGTTGTGTGTAAAGATCAACAATGGGTAAACGTACCCCAACTCACGTGGAAAGAAGTTCTCTTTAAACACGTAGCGGGTTCTTTGGATGGATTCAATTGTTGTCAGTGGACCGTTGTTTTTCTCCCGAATTTTAGTGGTGAATAAAACAAATATACAAATAGTGTGTCAGATGCTTGACATAATATTAGTAAGCCTCCTTTCTTCTAAGGTAGACCCCGTGAGCTCAATGATAAGTAGACAGTGATATCAAATCGTACCTCACTCACCAGAAGATGGAGTAAGGTACGTATATAAAGGTTTCTTTTTCTAGGTGATTAAGGTGTGTGGAGATCAACAATGGGTACACGTACCCCAACTCACGTGGAAAGAAGTTATCCTTAAGCACGTAGCGGGTTCTTTAAATGGATCGGACTATGCTCAGCAGACCATTGTTTCCTCCCCAGGTGTGGTGATAAATAAAACAATACAAATGGTGTGTCAGAGAATTGACATAGTGTTAATATGCCTCTTTTGTAATAGGCATATATTAATAGAAAGTGACTGTTATTAATTATTGGTGATTAAGAGGTACTAATCTCGTACCATAACTCACACTTAAAAGTGCAGATAAACACCCATAAAGGTATCTTTTTCGGAATAGATTCCCTCCACCTTGTGGTAATTAACTGAGAAAAGGCTCAATACCAGGAGATTTATGATCTTCAGAATTTGCGTACCCAACTCACAATTCTATTAGTGTTACACCGCCCATCAAGGTATCTTTGTCTTTAGATAGGGATCCCTTGTGGTTTTTAATTTTTTTCTTCAAAATACTCCAGCAATGATTTCTTCAAAAGTTTATATTTTATTATACGGTAGAAAACAAGTAAAAATCCTCCATCCCAACAATGGAAGGATCCCGATATATTCAATACGATACAAGTCCCAAAAAATAGAAAAATAGTAAAAAGACAATAAAAAAATTAAAAAGTTGCTAAAATACATACATTGAGTCCAAAAAAGTGTCCAAGGGGAAAGGGTGATGGCTGCTCACTCTCCACAGTGCTTGTCGAATTTCTACAGCTGTACAGTTACACTATAGTTACCTCCCCTCCTGCATTCTGCAGGAGACTCCCTGACATAGCAGCAATCTCCCTCTCTTCCTCATTAGTCTAGCAATCTCCCTCATGTCACCTAGCCCACATTACACTGTTACACCATAGTTACCTCCCCATCTGCATTCTTCAGGAAAGTCCCTGACATAGCAGCAATCTCCCTCTCTCCCTCATTAGACTAGCAATCTCCCTCATTTCACCTAGCCCACATTATACTGTTACATCATAGTTACCTCCCCTCCTGCATTCTGCAGGAGACTCCCTGACATAGCAGCAATCTCCCTCTCTCCCTCATTAGTCTAGCAATCTCCCTCATGTCACCTATCCCACATTACACTGGTACATCATAGATACCTCCCCTCCTGCATTCTGCAGGAGACTCCCTGACATAGCAGCAATCTCCCTCTCTCCCTCATTAGTCTAGCAATCTCCCTCATGTCACCTAGCCCACATTACACAGTTACACTATAGTTACCTCCCCTCCTGCATTCTGCAGGAGACTACCTGACATAGCAGCAATCTCCCTCTCCCTCATTAGTCTAGCAATCTCCCTCATGTCACCTAGCCCACATTACACTGTTACACCATAGTTACCTCCCCATCTGCATTCTGCAGGAAACTCCCTGACATAGCAGCAATCTCCCTCTCTCCCTCTTTAGACTAGCAATCTCCCTCATGTCACCTAGCCCACATTACACTGTTACATCATAGTTACCTACCCGCCTGCATTCTGCAGGAGACTCCCTGACATAGCAGCAATCTCCCTCTCTCCCTCATTAGTCTAGCAATCTCCCTCATGTCACCTAGCCCACATTACACTGTTACTTTTTTGGGGAAAAAAGGAATGAGAGATAGATACAGTTACATTGAATCATCAGTACCATTTCCCAGCACTTTACCAAGTATAGTATCTCTTACTAACAGCTTTGGGGCTCATCTACATGTGGATATAAGTCAAATTACAAGATTCCTCTCAGATGTTGCAGTACACAGCCACGCTTCTACAGTAGGTGCCACATTCACAATCTATTTTCACAATTTTTCCATATATGGAACTAGACACGCCCTTTGGGTGGAGAATGACATGCCCCCTTAATGGGGTGCTGTGCAAAATTCTACTACCAACTATAATCTCCCTGAAACTAGTTTTCAAATGTAGGCTAGTAAGAAATAAATCTGTGGTTTGTGGGAATTTAGAAGGGGTGGAGGAGGGGGGGGGGGGGTTTCTGGCAGAAAAAAAGCAAAACAGGTCCAAAGAAGAGGTGTATTTATTTAAGGCATAAACAATTTTGGCTCTCGTGCTCTAACATCCGCTGCCCCTCTTCACCATTTATCGTATCCATACTAATCGCATACAGTATGCTGTAACATATGCGATTATTAACGTCATGCGCAGAATGACGGCGCCAGCTGCGGGGCATCCTTGCCGGATCCCTCACACATTGCTGTGGAGAGAAGCCTGTAGGCTTATATAGGGTATCACCAGAAAAACCCAGGTTAGGGCATATGAAAAATGCAGTGAAACCCCTGAAAACTAGGTTTTTACAGCATTTTCACTTTAAAAGCATTCTAAGGGTCTCAATTAGTCTGGAGCTGAAAATGTACAAAGGCTTATTAGTCCAGAAGATGTTTCAAGCTTCAAAAGTTATAAAATGGAGAGTGATAAACAATCAACCAATCAGCTCCTGTCTGACATTTTTCAAACCCAGCCTGTAACATGACAGGCATGAGCTGATTGCCTGGCTGGTTGTTTATCACTCTCTATTTTATCACTTTTTGAAGCTTCATACTGTACATCTGGCCCAATGAGAAGTGGACAAGGTGAGGCGGTGACAAGGTGGACAAGGTGAAGCCATATAGACACAGTGGTGTAACAATAGCACCGCAGCCCCCGCGGTCGCGGGGAGGTGCTGTGTAAGTGCGGGCGACAGGGGGCTGCGGGGCTATTGTAATGCCCCCCCATCCCCCGCAGCTTTACCTGTTTTCGCTGTGGTGGCCCCGGCTCCCCTTCTGGCTTCATTCTGATGCTATGGAGATGGACCATCATAAAATGTCCGCCTCCATATAGCAGACGGTTCTCTGAAACTGTCTGCTGTATGGGGGCGGACATTTTGTGATGGTCCGTTTTTCATAGCATCACAATGAAGCCGCCAGGAGGGGAGCCGGGACGTCGCAGCGAATACGGGTAAATATTTTATTTATTTTTTGGGGGGGGGTTCGGCGCTGCTTTATGATCAACGGGGGGGGGGGGGCGCATAAATTATAGTTACGCCACTGTATATGGAGCCCATACACTATAACCACCAGTGTGTGTCTCCCTATATACTGTAAAAATACAGAAATTGCATTAATGTGTGGAAAATAGAAATGCCATTTTACTAATTATGTTTCATGGCCGATCATGTGGCCAGCTGGTGTTTGCCTGGTGACCATCCTGCTGTCATGGTGATGGGCCTATTTTTATGTGGAGGCCTGGAGCTGTAGCTCCATCCACCCCATTGTTAATCTGGCCCTGCCTGTAACAAAAAGGGATTACACAGTGACATCTACAGCCTAGCTTGGGGTACTGCACTTGTTTAAACACTAATCAAATGATATATAAACTGGATATTCAAGTTGCCTTGCACATTGTTTTAACAACAACAACAACATTGTTTTAGCCACCCAATGAATGCTCAGAACCGGGCGGCAGGCGGTGTTGTCCTATTCGCTAGACTGCGAGTATATGCAGCCTAGCAAGCAGTTCTGAATCAGGCCCTTGATTTTTGCTAAAACACAGCTCAGCCTCTAATATTGCAGTTTGCTGATCAAACACACAGACCCCCTGCTCGCATTAAATAGAGGCATTTCAAAAGTGAAGTCCATATACAGTAAATTACTTTTTCCCATATACAGATGGAGCGCCTTTCATTCTTGCCCAGGGATCGCCAGAATCTGTCCGCTGGCGGAGAGGCGCTCCATGTGACTGGGACGCACGTGCATCTCACACGCACGCGCGTCCCAGTTTCCCATCGGCGGGGGGACGGGAACCTTGTCCGTCTCCGCTACAGGGAGACGGACAGGATTAGGGGGGGGGGGGGTGCGGCAAGGCGGCAAGGACCCGGGGCGACCGTCGGTGAGGCTGCGGGGACCCCGGTGGAGCCCTGTTGTAAGGGGACGCGCGTGCATATCATGCGCACGCGTCCCCCTTACAGCGGCTGGCAGGGGATGGCGGATGGCGATTCTTCCGCCATCCCCTGTAAAGATGAATCCCGCTCCATCTGTATCTAGGTTTTTTGGTCTGTGAGTCAGTGAGACACTGAGCCTGCTGTCAGAACAGCACATGCTGTAGGTGTGTTCTGCCGGGAGGGACGGAGGGGGGGGGGGGGGTTGGACCAGGGCCCCCGCCGGTCCCCTCCAGCAAGCCCGGGCCAGGGTAATTAGTACTCGCTCCCCCCCATCTCGGCATCCGTGTGGAGAGATGGGTTCCAGGACTATACAATTGCGACTATACAATACTATTCCCAGACATTGTACAGTCCGGAAACGCTACCCCTCCAGACACCAGTCTTAATTACCGCACTGTCCAGAGTAGTCCCGAACAAGTGGTCACTGTTAGATTGCAGCGCTCAGCGCCTGTCTCCGCATACACTGCTTAGTGTAAGACTTACAGTCTTCCTTTTTCCCCCTTGCAACCAACGTAGTTAAGCGTCACCCTGAGTGACAGGTCGCTTAAGCGAATAGCAGGGCAGAGACCCCTGACCCTGCTGGCAGCGTTACTCTTTCCTGTGAGGAAGTCCCCGCGTTAGAGTGTGCCTCAGATCGTGTGTGACTCCGTCCATGCTGTTTGTAGCTCCACGTGCACCGGAGCGCATAGGAGCAAGCCCCCGCTGTAATCCCGTTACCAGCGTGACTTTTGCACAGGGAGATCAGTCATCATTGGCAGCAGCGAGACTGGGAGAGATACCGCAGCGTAAACCAGCAGACTGTCATTTACCCTGCACGCGCCAAAACGCTACAGCTAAGTAACAACCAGAGACTGTCGTTACCAAATGTACAAGTTGTATTACTGCTTGAAGTTAACTACTAAAGTACTGTTGTAACCTACAAGCCTGCCACTTGAATAAACCCTTCAAACTGGTTATATCTTCTAAGTGTGAGGTCTAACAACCACACTGCACGTACTTATATACACTCTGCCAATAGGTTATGGGCCCAGCACGTCACGTGCGCGAAGATTAACCCCCTGAAGACAAAGTGCTAGCGCAGTACATAAAAGAACACAAAGGAATTATTTCTAAATTGCCATTTGTGGAAGAGTTAACGAGAATGCACAGTACAGGGCATAGCATGAACTTTCCAAAGCTCAAAGGCTCAGAGAATTACACTACATGGAAGTTCGCTATGGAAATGCAGCTTAAGAGGGAGAAGCTATGGAAAGTCACAATAGCCCCAGGAGAAAGTCCAAACCCAGAAGAGGTAGACAAGGCCATTGGCACAATAGGCCTGGCTGTGGAGCAGCATGTTTATTCTACTATCTGTGGGAAGGAGTCCGCTAAGGACATGTGGACAACTCTACAAGGTGCTTATGAAAATAAAGGCTTAATGAGAAGGATAAGTCTGAGACGCACACTGTATGGAACAAAATTGAATGCATGCAAGGACATGAACGACTATATTGATAAAATACTATCGATAGCTCAGCAATTGGCGTGTGTAGGAGCAAAAGTGGATGAGGAAGAAGTAGCAATGGTAATGCTGCAGAATTTGACAGAGGAATTTGACTTTCTGGTTGTCGCACTAGAGTCAAATGAGACCAAGCTTACAACTGAAGTTGTGAGAGCCAAACTACTACAGTTCCAAGAGAGAATCCACAAGGATGCCATAGCTGAAGGTTCTGCCTTAGTAGCAAAGGGTGCGAAACCCAAGAAATGCACATTCAAATGTTATGTGTGCCACAAAGTAGGGCACAAGGCTTCAGAATGCAGGCTGAAGAACACTAGTGGCATGCACAAGCGGCATGATAAAAAGAACGAGTCAGCACTGAATGTAACAGACAAGCCAAGGAGGGATCTCTGGTACATGGACTCGGGAGCCTCTAGACACTTCAGCTGCAACAAGGAGTGGTTCAATTCTTTAACACAGTGTAACCCCACAACAGTTACCGGGATTGGTGAAAAGATCCTTACTGCTTCAAGTGTTGGGACAATCACAGTGAGACTAAGAATTGAGGGACAGACAGTAGTCACAGATATCCAAGACGTCCTGTATGTACCAGAATTGGGAAGTAACCTCATCGCTATCAGCGTACTCGAGGCAAAAGGCTACAGAGTCCAGTTTGCAAAGGGCAAGTGCATGGTGCATAATGAAAGAGGGACTGTAATTGCTTCAGCAACCCGATGCAACCAACTATACGTCCTAGACACAGATGAATGTGTAGCTTTGGCAGCCTCTGCTGAAAATGAGTCCATGGAGCTCTGGCACAGACGTTTGGGACACTTAGGATATGATAATGTCCAGAAATTAGCTGATGGGATGGCAACAGGAATCACAGTGAAAGACACCGGAAGACCTGTGTGCGAGAGTTGCATAAAAGGCAAGCAGACCCGCAACCCATTTCCCAAGTCAGCAAGCAGAGCAGAAACACAACTAGCTCTGGTACACACAGATGTGTGCGGACCAATGGAAGAGGAGTCAACCAGTGGTTACAAATACTTCATGACTCTCATCGATGACGCCACAAGAATGACACACGTATACTTCATAAAGAAGAAAAGTGAGGTGGTCAAGAAAATTGTGGAGTACAAGAACCTAGTGGAAACTCAGACGGGCCTAAAACTAAAGGTCCTGAGATCCGACAATGGGGGAGAGTACGAAAATGAAGTACTAACCGACTTCCTAAAAAGGCATGGCATAAAGCATCAGCTGACGATGGCCTACACGCCTGAACAGAATGGCGTAAGTGAAAGGGCGAACAGAACAATCGTTGAAAGAGCAAGAGCGATGGTGAACGATGCTGGCCTGGAGAAGAGTTTTTGGGCAGAAGCTGTATCTACTGCAGTATACCTGAAAAACAGAACACCTACAGTGGCCGTGAAGGGAAAAACCCCCTTAGAGGCCTGGTCTGGGAAGAAGCCAGACATCAGTCACCTCCGTGTCTTTGGGAGCAGAGCTTATGCACATATACCAAAAGAGAGAAGGAAGAAACTTGACCCAAAATCAAGACAGTGCATATTGCTAGGCTATTGTGAGGAGAGCAAAGGGTACAGGCTCTGGGATGCAGAGAACAGACGTCTCCTGAAATCAAGAGATGTGATATTTCAAGAAACAGCATCACCCACAAAAGCAAAAGAGCAAGAAAAGCAAGCACTAGTAGAGGTATGTGAAATAGAAAGCATACCTGCAACAGAAAATACTGAAGAAGGAAGCGAACCAACTAAAAGAGCTTCTGTGAGAAGAAACAAGGGCATACCAGCCAGAAGATATGAGGAAGAATATGCGAATATTGCTTTCAGTGAACCTCAGAGTATTCAAGAAGCGAAAGCGTGCAGTGATTGGGCGAAATGGAAATCTGCAATAGACACAGAGTTATCAGCACTGAGAGAGAACGATACTTGGACCATAGTAAATAGGCCAAGCAACCGCAAGACAGTCAAGAACAAGTGGGTCTTCTGCAAGAAGTTAAATTCAGACGGAGAAGTTGCCCGTTACAAAGCCCGTCTTGTTGCTAAGGGATACACACAGAGATCCGGAATTGACTATGGGGAGATATACTCACCTGTTGCGAGGTATAACACTCTCAGATTAGTAATTGCAGTCGCCACTTTACAAGACTTACTGCTATACCAATTAGACTTCGATTCAGCGTTTCTAAATGGAGAACTACTTGAAGAGATCTATATGGAATCACCAGATCATTATGATGAGAATGAACTTCAGACAGAGAAAGTGTGTCTTCTGAAGAAATCCATATATGGCCTAAAGCAGAGTGGTCGTTGCTGGTACATAAAATTGGACACAGTACTGCTTGAAATGAATTTTATTAGATCAGAGACTGACCACTGCCTTTATCACAAAACTCTGGGAGAAAAGTTGTTCATCATAGCAGTCTATGTGGATGATATACTTATAGCAGGTCACGAAGATCACATCACAAGTGTAAGAGATCAACTGAAACAGAGATTCAAGTTGAAAGACTTAGGTCCAGCCAATCATCTGTTGGGCATGAGGATTGTTCAAAACTTGCAAAAGGGAACAGTCACAGTCGACCAACAAACGTACATCGAGGCAACAATCTTGAAGTATGGGATGGCAGACCCCAAGTCAGTGAATACACCAATTGACAAAAGCATCAAGATTACAAAAAGTATGTCACCAACCACACAAGAAGAAATAGAGGAAATGCAAGATGTTTCTTACAAGAACGTGGTTGGAAGTCTTATGTATGCAAGTATTGGAACTCGTCCAGACATCACTCATGCAGTCAGTCGGGTGAGCCAATTTGCAATAAATCCTGGAAGACAACACTGGATCGCAGTGAAGAGGATTCTGAGATACCTAAAAGGTACAAGTTCCTTGAAATTAAAATTCGCCAAGACAAGCAATTCAAATTTGAAAGTCTTCTGCGATGCCGACTGGGGAGCAGATGAAGATGATCGTCGTTCCCACACCGGTTACCTGTTCACACTGGCCGGAGCAGCAGTTAGTTGGGCGAGTAGAAAACAACCGACCGTTGCTCTCTCAACAACCGAGGCCGAATACATGGCTCTTACAGAGACATCAAAAGAAGCACTCTGGATCAAAGAGACTTTGTGTGAGTTAGGTCTACTTTATGAAGAAGAGACTATCAGTATCGCATGTGATAACAGGGGAGCAATAGATCTTTCCTGTACTACCAAGCACCATGGAAGGTCAAAGCACATCGCGATAAGACATCACTTCATCAGAGAACTAGTGGAGAACAAGTCCATCGATGTTGAATACATTGCAAGTGAACAGAATGTCGCTGACATGCTTACTAAAGGACTGTCGGGAAACTTGCTTATTAAGTTCGTGAAGGACTGTGGACTTGTCTAAGTTCAAAAATGTTGATTTGAAGTTTTGATGTTCTGAATGTCTTTTTTTCTCTCTAACCATATTTTCGGTTACAGGTATTACAAAAGGACAAAGCATTGTATTGAGTTCTTTTATGTAGCCGAAGACAGCCTTAAGCGAGGGGGAGTGTTAGATTGCAGCGCTCAGCGCCTGTCTCCGCATACACTGCTTAGTGTAAGACTTACAGTCTTCCTTTTTCCCCCTTGCAACCAACGTAGTTAAGCGTCACCCTGAGTGACAGGTCGCTTAAGCGAATAGCAGGGCAGAGACCCCTGACCCTGCTGGCAGCGTTACTCTTTCCTGTGAGTAAGTCCCCGCGTTAGAGTGTGCCTCAGATCGTGTGTGACTCCGTCCATGCTGTTTGTAGCTCCACGTGCACCGGAGCGCATAGGAGCAAGCCCCCGCTGTAATCCCGTTACCAGCGTGACTTTTGCACAGGGAGATCAGTCATCATTGGCAGCAGCGAGACTGGGAGAGATACCGCAGCGTAAACCAGCAGACTGTCATTTACCCTGCACGCGCCAAAACGCTACAGCTAAGTAACAACCAGAGACTGTCGTTACCAAATGTACAAGTTGTATTACTGCTTGAAGTTAACTACTAAAGTACTGTTGTAACCTACAAGCCTGCCACTTGAATAAACCCTTCAAACTGGTTATATCTTCTAAGTGTGAGGTCTAACAACCACACTGCACGTACTTATATACACTCTGCCAATAGTCACCAGTGTCAGCTCTTATCCTTGTAGAGGAGGGGGGCTGCCACGATGCCTCCCCCCTCCACTGCCGCTGCCATGCTCCCCACTGCCGGTCCCCGGTGCCGGTCCCCTGCACGTAACTTCATACATGCTGCACATACGCTGGCCCAAGCCTCCATGGGCTGCCTTTGTAACAGCCACCGGAGGCTTAATCGGGTTCCCGAGTCCGGCGCATGTGCAGTGTTGTCCGCGATACTGGTCATGTGCAGAACCCATTTTGGGGGCTGCCCCGCATTTGTGCACAGAGAGGCATCCCGGAGGGAGAGAACGCCTCCCAATGGGACTGCCTTGAGTGACTGGCAGGTCGGACTTCCAATAAGAAGTCACTGCCAGTCACATGACTGCGTCTGGCTTCATAGGCAGAGAACAGTGGCGGATTTTACCGGGGGGAGGGGGGGGCACTGGTGGTCCCCCTCACTAGCTTCCATAATAAGCTTTCATTCTAGCCAGTGACAGTTGCAAATGTCAAACTTGAGGGCCTTGAAAACAATATAAAATATGATATAAAGATTATATATCAAATACATTTAGACTTATATTGCAGCACCAAAATGAAAAGAAAATTCCACAGGATACCAATTTCCCACCAACTGCAACATTCAATAGATTTTAATATGAAAAACAAAGAAATACATAAGCTGTTGTCACCCGTGCATTATTAGCAAGGCAACAAACAAACACAATAACTTTCTAAAGAAATCTGCTAAACGCATTTCCCTTATTGGTACACAATGGGCTATACAGAAAATGAGTGGCATAGAATTGCTTTATCATCAAGGACAGGTGACATTGTTCTAAATAACAGTTATATTGTGCATTTAGTAATAACTCCGTGTTGTCAGACTCCGCAATACACAGAGGAATTATTGTCACACTTTCAGGGACATTGGGACAATGAATCAATCTATATCATCTAGTATCTGTCAATGAATGATCCACGGGTGGTGACACACAGGAGATATCCCCGGATTATGCAACGTGCCCAACCACTGATCAGACTGTGTGTCCTGGGAGCATTAGGTCACACACTGGGGACACAATGACAGATGTGTATGTGTCAGATTGAACATACAGGACATTAAACTGACCTTCAGCTGGGAGCTACAGCAAATGGGAGGATCCCAGGTTTGAATCCCAGAATAAGGGTCCCAGTTATTATTTGCAGCTGTTTTTCTGGTGTACCCACCACCTGTTCCTTTTATTATAAATCAATACAAATACAGCCAAGTCCATTAATTGAAGTTTAGTTAAATATTACACCCAAAAAATATTGCGTCCAGTCGCAGTGAGCGGCACTGGCATTTTTAGCAGATTTTTTGAGGATCTACTGTATCGCAGCAACATTGGCACTCAAAGGATTAAGGAGCCATCAAATAGAGGGCACTATAGAGGGATTGCAAGAGATAGCTCCAATATCTGTAGTATTCACTCCATTTTCATCTACAAAGCATTCCAGAGCTTGGTTCTGATAGGACAACGCCACCACCAGATGGGGGGGCATACTTTGTCACGTGATGCCTGGGCAAAGCGTACTGACATCATTAGCTGTCCCTCTTATGCAGCAGCAGAACGAGGCATTCAGCATTTGAGTAGTTTCAGGTTTCATGACCTACCGATGGAGATTCCCATCAGGAGAGATATTGTAGGAGGGTGGAGAGAGCAGTAAGGTGCATAGGAATCCCAGCTTCTCCTCCTCCCTGCCTGTGTGTCTGGGCATTATTATTAATACACACCTTTGGTTTTAATTAATACTGTATACACAATCCATAAATCCCAACATGACCCATTCCAGGAGGGACAAAGAACTCTCTGTCTGGACTTTCTTCTTATGATAACAATCACCTGTGTTGAACAATCACCTTTCTTATCAATGAAATAGTTCAACACTGGTGATGCCAATCATATATTAAGAGTGAAGTCCAGGTATCGAGCATTTGTCCCTCCTGGAATGCCTCATGTTGGGAGATATGCACAATCTAATATAAACTCCCACCGCATACTTTCCTACCTGACCCTCTCCATGATGGAGAGAATGCTCTGTTCCTGGACTTCCCTGGTAATGTATGATTGCCATCACCTGTGGGGAGCTAGGTCATTGATAAGAAAGTTGTTTCACCACAGGTGATGGCAATCATACATCACCAGGGAAGCCCAGGAACTGTGCATTTTCTCCCTCATGGAGAGGGTCAAGTAGGCAAGTATGTCCCACCGCCACCGCCACCGCCACCGCCACCACCATCACCACCATGGTCCCCCTCTCTTACATATCCCGGGCACCCCTAAGGCTTAATAATATAGGTCATACTTGGGGAAAGTCTACACTAACAACACGAATCTTTGTGCCATAAATCTACAATTTTCTGGCCTTGACCATCCGTAGAGATTGTAACATTTTATTATAATACCACAACTGTCATTGTAATCAACTATATAGGGCCCCTGGGGTTTACTCTGTTCATTTATACACTTCATTATTTGTCAATATCTGTCTGGTGTAACCATGGGTGTATCCGGGGGGGGGGAAGGGGAGGTATTGGGACAATTGCCCCCCTTAGCATTGCGTGTCTGTGATCACTATACTTCCCTGTATGGTAGCTTTACGAGATTCAAAGATCTTACATTGATTATGCTGCCTGATACAGTGTAGATCTATTAGTCTGAGCCACTGATTAGTCTGAGACCCCTGGGCAGAGAGTTCTGTGCTGTGAGTCTGGATTCATTTTTAAACGCCATCCCCCCAAATACAATTCTGGTTCTACCCCTGGGTCTAACAAGGGCAGATCCCTGTCTGCTCTCTTGGCCCTTCCATAAGCCAGGTGTATAATCCGTCAGAGGAACCTCTTTGTAGAGATCCGCGGGATCTCATGTCCCCAATATTTATTTTTCCAGCCAGATGGACATGCTCAGTCTGGTCCTCGGAAAGTGACCAACTGTAATATTGAATATGAAGGATTTTTGGTGGCAGGAATCACCTCTCAATGATAACTATCACATCCCAACATTCACCACATAATGAAATCCCACAGCAAGCCTATTTATTTCGATTGTTAATTTACAAAAGTTTTATGGATGAACGAACCTATAGATGTGTACAAGTCTCCTAGTGACCCCCTTCCAAATCAGCATGAGATGATCTATGAACGGACTCTATAAAATAATATGGACCCTAATTAGATTATGATCTCCGAAATCTGACGCAATTCAGACTGTCCCAGAAATGTATTCACGTAAGTTGATGAAAATTTAGGGACCCAGTTATCAATGACTTATAGCTATATAAAACTCATTGTGTAAAATATATGGAGGTCCAGCCAATCAGCTCCTAACTCTCAGGACCGTTGGAAGCTGATTGGTTAGTGCACCATTTACCATCTGCAAATAGCCAAAACTCATTTATATACTGTGTAGGCCCCTTAGCTCTTTATTAAAAAAATCTCTGTGAAGTAAAGAAGGGGAGAGGTACATTTGGTAATCCGGCCGTGACACACGTATCCCTGATTTCACACGGAAAAATGTCAGAGTGGTCTGGAGCACTCGGGGCTGCCTGACCGCTTGGTCCATCATTCGATAGTTGGCGACCATCGGAGGATGTGGGAGGTTCCCACAGATGGGGGAGGTGTTCACATGAAACATCCACTTGCGGTCCGTTCGCTCAGTGTCTTACCGCATTCGGACGAGCTATCCGTACGGTAGGCGGGGCCGTCCGAAATACGCATCCGTCTGAGTCAACTAGAATAAGGGCCTATATGTGAAATAACCTCTGTGGAGGATTATACAGAAAGTCAGAAAAAACTGTTTGATGTTGCAGTGTAAATGATTGCCACTTTAAAAAAACTGGAGATTTTTTACCCAATCTCTCACTTTCTGATTCTCTCATCCTATTACATTTTACCCATAGTGTTTTTAGATAGAACGAGGGCTGCATAGACTCAAGTGTATTTAAGAGCCTGTGAATTTAATGATTGTTTAAATAAAGTTAGTGAAGAAGGTCAGATTGCCCAGGAAAAGCTTAGGTAGTAAGTGGCGGGCAGGTTAGCCAACCAGGTAGCATAGGGGCGTCAACTTAGAGAGGGGTATATTAGGTGAAGATTAGAGGAAGTATTTCCTCTTTGAGTCTGGATCCCCACCCTCCCTATTCCATAGTTACATAGTTACATAGTAGGTAAGGCTGAAAAAAGACTTTCGTCCATCTAGTTCAACCTGGTATAGATATCCATTGCTGATTTGGTAGGTTTTGGTATTTTACAGACAAATTATATTTCTTATTTGTACCCATGGATGTTTTTCTCCAGTAAATGTTTGTCCAACTTTGCCTTGAACGCATTTAATGAGCCAGCCGTTACCACCTCTCTGGGAAGAGAGTTCCAGAGTTTGACTGTTCTGACCGTAAAGAAATTCTTTCTACTAGCTGAATGAAATCTTTTTTCTTCTAATCTATTATCATGCCCTCGCGTCCTAGATTCCTTTCTAGTAGAAAATAGGGTGTGTGACAGTTCCTTATATTGGCCCTTGATATACTTGTACATGTTGAGCATGTCCCCCCTTAAACCTCTTTTTTCTAATGTAAATAGTCCCAAATTGCTTAATCTCTCCCCGTAGCTTAAATTCTCCATTCCCCTAATAAGCTTTGTTGCTCGCCTTTGGACTTTTTCTAATTCTATGATGTCCTTTTTATAGTGTGGGGCCCAGAACTGTACTCCATACTCTTGCTTTATATAGTGGCATAATTACCCTTGAGTCCCTAGTTTCCATTCCCCTCTTAATACATGCCAGAATTTTGTTGGCCTTTTTTGTAGCTACATTACAATGGGCACTACATCCTAGATTGCTGTCTATTTGGACTCCTAGATCCTTTTCAAGTATGGAATTACCCAGTTCCTCTCCGCTAAGGTTGTAACTTGCACACTGGTTGTGTCTCCCAAGGTGCATAACCTTACATTTATCTACATTCCCTTTCAATCTCTTGTGCTACCTGGCCTTTGGGCTATCCCTCGATTCGGCTATAACTTTAATCAAAATTGGCGAGAAGCCACACTTGACCAGCAGTCAGGTGAAGTGTCAGGTGGTCGCTGTGCGGTATTGCCCCCCTTTGCCAGGACGGCTGGTGAGTCCCGACTCAGCGGAGGGACGTCGGACACTTCCTGAAAGTGTACTCACCATGCCATAGAAGGGGCGGTGAGTCCATCACAGCGGGGTCTGTACCTTACGATAGGGGGTGTTATTAGATTGGGGCGTTTCACTCGCTGCCATGATTATCACCCTCGACTGGGGCTGGTCTCAAGTGCTTTCTTTGCCATCCCTTAGACAAATAAGGGTCATTCCATTTTCAATAAACACATATGAGCGTTTTAAACGTATGCAGTTGTTGTCCGTGTCGTTATTTGTAGAATAAGGTGTCAGTGTGAGTTATTTCTGGGCAATTAAAGGCATAGGCCAATCAGTATAATTCAGTAGGCGCCTTACATATTTTTTCCAGTACATGGGCATAGCCCCACCTTTATGATTAGGCCAAACCCCTGCAGTACCCCTGCCCTGTCCCACACTCTTCAGGCTGGGCCAGGAACACCCCTTACAGGTCCAATACATTTCTGAGGGTGCATATCCCAATCGGTCTGCGTAACATTGACCCTTTGCTTGAATAGTATGTATGCAGGCTCATCGATTGTAAGCTTGCAGCAGGGCCCTCCTACCTCCAAGTCTGTCTGTTGTTACCCAGTTTGTTATATCACTGTCTACTATTGTAAAGCGCAACGGAATCTGCTGAGCTATATAAGACGCTGTAACGGAATCTGCTGCGCTATATAAGACTCTGTAACGGAATCTGCTGCGCTATATAGGACACTGTAACGGAATCTGCTGCGCTATATAAGACACTGTGACGGAACCTGCTGCGCTATATAAGACGCTGTAACGGAATCTGCTGCGCTATATAAGACACTGTAACGGAATCTGCTGCGCTATATAAGACACTGTAACAGAATCTGCTGAGCTATATAAGACGCTGTAACGGAATCTGCTGCGCTATATAAGACACTGTAACGGAATCTGCTGCGCTATATAAGTCGCTGTAACGGAATCTGCTGCGCTATATAAGACACTGTAACGGAATCTGCTGCGCTATATAATACACTGTAACGGAATCTGCTGCGCTATATAAGAAGCTATAACGGAATCTGCTGCGCTATATAAGAAGCTATAACGGAATCTGCTGCACTATATAAGACACTGTAACAGAATCTGCTGCGCTATATAAGACACTGTAATGGCATCTGCTGCGCTATATAAGACACTGTAACGGAATCTGCTGCGCTATATAAGACACTGCAACAGAATCTGCTGCGCTATATAAGACACTGTAACAGAATCTGCTGCGCTATATAAGACACTGTAACAGAATCTGCTGCGCTATATAAGACACTGTAACGGAATCTGCTGCGCTATATAAGACACTGTAACGGAATCTGCTGCGCTATATAAGACACTGTAACGGAATCTGCTGCGCTATATCAGACACTGTAACGGAATCTGCTGCGCTATATAAGACACTGTAACGGAATCTGCTGAGCTATATAAGACGCTGTAACGGAATCTGCTGCCCTATATAAGACACTGTAACGGAATCTGCTGCGCTATATAAGACACTGTAACGGAATCTGCTGCGCTATATAAGACACTGTAACGGAATCTGCTGCACTATATAAGACACTGTAACGGAATCTGCTGCGCTATATAAGACACAGTAACGGAATCTGCTGCGCTATATAAGACACTGTAATGGAATCTGCTGCGCTATATAAGACACTGTAATGGAATCTGGTGCGTTATATAAGACACTATAACGGAATCTGCTGCGCTATATAAGACACTGTAACGGAATCTGCTGCGCTATATAAGACACTGTAACGGAATCTGCTGCGCTATATAAGACACTGTAATGGAATCTGCTGCGCTATATAAGACACTGTAATGGAATCTGCTGCGTTATATAAGACACTATAACGGAATCTGCTGCGCTATATAAGACACTGTAATGGAATCTGCTGCGCTATATAAGATGCTGTAACGGAATCCGCTGCGCTATATAAGACACTGTAACGGAATCTGCTGCGCTATATAAGACACTGTAACAGAATCTGCTGCGCTATATAAGACGCTGTAATGGAATCTGCTGTACTATATAACACACTGTAACAGAATCTGCTGCGCTATATAAGACACTGTAACAGAATCTTCTGCGCTATATAAGACACTGTAACAGAATCTGCTGCGCTATATAAGACACTGTAATGGAATCTGCTGCGTTATATAAGACATTATAACGGAATCTGCTGCGCTATATAAGACACTGTGATGGAATCTGCTTCGCTATATAAGACCCTGTAACGGAATCTGCTGCGCTATATAAGACACTGTAACGGAATCTGCTGCGCTATATAAGACACTGTAACGGAATCTGCTGCGCTATATAAGTCGCTGTAACAGAATCTGCTGCGCTATATAAGACACTGTAACGGAATCTGCTGCGCTATATAAGACACTGTAACGGAATCTGCTGCGCTATATAAGACACTGTAACGGAATCTGCTGCGCTATATAAGACACTGTAACGGAATCTGCTGCACTATATAAGACACTGTAACGGAATCTGCTGCGCTATATAAGACACTGTAACAGAATCTGCTGCGTTATATAAGACACTCTAATGGAATCTGCTGCACTATATAAGACACTACCGGAATCTGCTGCACTACAAAAGACACTGTAACGGAATCTGCTGCGCTATATAAGACACTGTTACGGAATCTGCTGTGCTATATAAGACGCTGTAACGGAATCTGCTGCACTATATAAGACTCTGTAACGGAATCTGCTGCGCTATATAAGACACTGTAACGGAATCTGCTGCGCTATATACAGATGGGGCAGGTCCCATCTTGGCTACCTATGGCGAGAGTTCCGCCAGCTGGCCATGGCTGGCCACGGCGCCCGCCATCGCAATACATTTTAAATGCTTGGCGATTCGCCGTGGCGTCTCCGGATGAGTGCAATACCAGTGATCATCCACCAGATGTCACTTTTGAAAACCTCTTTGCGCATGCGTAAAATTTGTGCTGCAGCGCGTGCATGAAGTGCAGGAACTACACTAAATAATTTATTGTCCCTGGCAAGTCTAGTCAGCGCCTCTCTCACACCGCCGGCACGATCATGATCCCGTCTCTTTGGAGGAGACGATCATGCTGACGCGGGCAGAGAGGTGCTGCATTTGTTTGACACGAAGGAGCGTCTCTGACGGACGCTCTTGCATCCGAGTTGCACAGACGTTCCAGTAATGAGACGCTTTTGCGTCTGAGGTGTTATTACCGCAGGGTACTACAGTAAAGTACTTTACTACTATTGTGCTGTGTCCAGCAAGCTGTACTGTTCTATAGATAGTGTACACACTAATAAATAAAATTACATTGCATTGCGTACAGAATCATTACATTAAATTATACTGTACTGTATTGTACGTCTCATTGGTTTTGTTGAAAGGTGCTGGCCTTTTGCTAGTACAGTATTGTAGTTTTAACACACATAAAAAATTCCAATTACCAATAAGGCTTTCTTGGCGTCTAAATTTGCATGGGCGCTTGAGCGTCTGCACGGGTACGATACTGGTACTATACTGGAGCGGCACGGACGCTAATGCGTCTCAGTATATGTTCTAACGGTGGCCACATTTTGGTGTTATGACATTCACAGTAAGTTACTGATTCGTATAGGGATCATTTTACTTTTACACACAGTACTGTTACAGTCATGTACAGTATACAGTGGTACTGTAGATTTAGTAAGCTCGTTTAAGTGATACAATGTCTGTTTTTTATCAGTGGTCAATCAGCTGCTACTGTATGCTGTAGTACAGTACATTACTGTGCTGTACAGTACCTGTCATTTTTTCAAGCCAAGCATGTACAGTACAGTAAATTCACAGTTACTGTAGGAGCTGATTGGCCAGTGATAAACTACTGTACTCACTATTAAGTGGGTGGCGTGTGACGCTTGTTCCGCACAGGACGCACGTGAGGGCGCCATCTTTATTGCTTTATTGCTGAGCTACTGCAGAAGACAGTATGGCAGAACGCTCAGCAAGAAGAGCTAGGCACTTCAGACGAGGAGAGCTCCCCATCCTGGTGGCTTGGCGGGACAGGCGCCTGGTGTCCAACAGAGAGGTGGTGGAGGCATACCAGGAGGCTAGCCAAGCCATCAGGGTGCGCTTCAGGAGGGAGAGGACAGTGAAGGCCCTCCAGCGCCGGTGGAGCGACCTGGTCCATCGGGACCCCTAACTGCTGGACTCCCTAAGGGAATGTAAGTACTGTACAGTATTGGGTGCTGTATTTTCTATTTGTTGCCATGGGGGATTTGCTATTTGTTTTTAAAGTGCTGATTACTGTACAGTATACTTGCCTACTTTTGAAAATGAGTTTCAGGGAGATTATAGTTGGTAGTAGAATTTTGCACAGGTTGAGAGGGCATGTCATGCTCCACACAAAGGGCCCGTCTAGTTCCATACTGTATATGGAGATATTGTGAAAAGAGATGGCACCTACAGTAGAAGCGTGGGTGTGTACTGAGAGGAATCTTTTAAAATAGTCATTTTATAATGTACAGTATATTATATCCAAATGTACAGTAGATGAGCCCCAAAGCAGTTAGTAAGAGCTACAGTACTATACAGTACGTGGTAAAGTGCAGGGAAATGGCGCTGATGATTCAATGTAAATGTACAGTATCTTTCTCTCAATCCTTTTTCCCCCAAAACATTTAACAATGTAATCTGGGTTAGGTGAAATGAGGGAGATTGCTAGACTAATGAGGGAGATTGCTGCTACAGTATTTCAGGGAGTCTCCTGCAGAATGCAGGAGGGTAGGCAACTATGCTGTACAGTACATGCTTGTTGCCATGGGTGATTTCCTACAGCATTTGTTTTCAATGTGGTCCAGAGCTGGCCCTAGTGGCGGTGCCCCATAGCACCGCCACTAGTTCTACCTCAATAGGCCACGCAGCTCCTGGCCAGTTCTGCAAACATTGGGTGCCTTTTTAGCTGAAAAGTCATCTTACGGTATTTGCATTGTTATGTGACCAGGACACACAAGGAGTTTTTGATGATTACAATAATATGCGGCATGCCTACAGTACATTCTGTGTACGGCTGTGGCTGTACCAGCATATGGAATGCTACAGTACAGTATGTAAGAAACTGTAAATAAATAAATAAATCATCTGCGTAAGAGTTAAAAGATATCCTCCCTGTCTATAACAAAAGCCGAATCATCATTAATATTGCACAGCTCACAGCAAGGAGACATTGGTAATTGAAATAGAGTAAAACCGGAGGGAATTCAAGATAATTGCTTTATAAAATCTTTCATGGGGAATATAAATTATGTTTTATACTCAAGTGTGAATGGTCACTTTCTGCTTGGGGTATATAAAGTCAAAGATGCATGAGACTGAGAACACCGAGTGTATGAAACCCTATCAGGCCTGATTCAGGGGCATGTACAGGTGCTGCTCCCATTTCTCTGGGATTCGGGCAAAAATATGCAAATGTCAGCAGGGTTGTAATTTTTTTTTTGGTAAGTATATACACTTCTGCACCCCCTCACTCTCTGGTGACTTAGATTAGTGGCACCCGGCTCTGAGAACAGGGTGATGTCAGCTACCCGCCCCTGGAAGGCAAGTGTCATTTTCCTCGGAATGCCTGTACGGGCCCCCCGCTGCGAGGGCCAGTACAGATCTGCTTATGCGCATGCGCAGATCTTCAACGTCGGTTGCCGTTGCAAATTTGCGACCTACTGTAGCAGACCAATCAGAATGAGGGCCATAATGGCCCATTGTAGTAGTGCCCCTTATACACTATGCACATTGTTGCAGTGCCTCATACAGATTATGCCATCTGTTGTTGTGCCCCTTACATATTATACCATCTGTTGTAGTGCCTCTTACACATTTTGCCCACTGTTGTAGTGTCCTTTACATATTATGCCACCTGTTCTAGTACCCCTTACATATTAATCACATTGTTTTAGTGCCCTTTACATATTTTGCACACTGTTATAGTGCCCCTAACCTGATTTACACACATGGGCAGTATCTGCCAGGAGACTCACAGAGCAGGCAGGGGTGTTGTCGCTGTAGCGGCAACACAGCTTACTACAGTATTGTAAAGAAGCACGAAAAAAAACTACCGCGCCCAGCAGCCCTTTAGTAGCGATGAAGAAGGCAGAGGCGTAGCTAGGGCGGAGCCGGCGGTGCGTGAGCTCCAGGCGCAGTAAGCTGACAGGGCGCCGGAGCCACGCACCGCAAACGGCATCCCTGCCCTGCCCTGCTGTATACCGCCCGCCCGCAGTGGCGTACTGCCGTGCTCAGTGAAAGGGGAGGCAGGGGCTCCCTCCCGCAGCGCTGACAAACCTGTCTCCCGCCCGCAGCGCTGATAACACAGTCTCCGGGAGACTGTGTTATCAGCGCTGCGGGCGGGAGACAGGTTTGTCAGCGATGCGTGTGGGCGCTGCAAGCGGGAGACTGTCTTGCCCACACGCAGCGCTGACAAACCTGTCTCCAAACCTGTCTCCTGCCCGCAGCGCTGAACGTCAGGCTTCCGCCCCAAGCGCTGATGACACTGGTGCCCACCTGCAGCGCTGATGACCGTGACACCCAGCCACAGCACTTATAACCCTGTCTCCTGCGAGCAGCACTGAAAGTCAGGCTTCCACCCGCAGTGCTGGAGACCCTGGCGCCCAACCGCAGTGCTGATGACCCTGACACCCGGCCACAGCGCTGATGACCCTGGCTTCTGCCTGCAGTGCTGAAAGCCCAGCATGCAGAGCCTACTGCCTCCCCCCCCTGATGGTGTGCAGTGCAGGCTGCACAGGGGACACCAGGTACAGTAGCACAGCACTGCAAAAAAGTTAATTATGTTAATTATATTTCAGTATTTGAAATGGGTGTGTTTGGCTATAAGTGAGTTGGTGAAAATATAGTTGTGTGTGTGTGTGGAAACCCCCTCATGAAAATCCTGCATTTGCCACTGAGGTGGGGTGGCTATTGGCCTGCTACAAATGGGGGGGCGCAAAGTATGCCCTTGTTTCGGGCACTGTGGCACCCAGCTACACCGCTGGAAGAAGGGACGGTTGGAGATGCAGCGGAGAGGAAGGAGAGGAACAGGTCAGGGGAGAATAGGGAGTGGAATCACCAGCAGAAATAAATAAGTAATAATGCCACTGTATAGGTCAGTGGTTCCCAAACTGTGTGCCTAGGCACCCTGGGGTGCCTCAGGACACTTGCAGGGGTGCCTTGGGTTGGTGGACCAGGATCAATTCATATTATTTATGGTCAATGTAACAGGCAAAACCAGTGCTGGTGGCTGCCAGTCATATATGTGGACAAAGAAGTAAATCCTGTCCCTCACCAGATAACTGTGACATATACAAACAATGTACTTAATTTTATATTTTTTTTTCTGAATGTCTCGATAAGAAGCATTTGGCCTAGGGGTGCCAGGAAAATATTTTGGTGCTCTAGGGCGCCATGATTCAAAAAAGTTTGGGAACCCCTGGTATAGGTCATTGGTACGACCTCATCTAGAGTACTGTGTCAAGTTTTGGAGGCCATATCTCCAGAAGGATATATATATATTGGAGACGGTACAAAGAAGGACAACTAAAATGGTGCATGGCCTACATCACAAAACGTACCTGGAAAGACTAAAATATCTTAATATGTATACTTTAGAGCAGAGAAGGGAAAGGGGGGACATGATAGAAACTTCAAATATATCAATGGTTTTACCAAAGTACAGGTGGGAGACATTCTTCACCAGAAGAGGAGCAGCAGAACACGAGGACATGCACTGACACTGGGGGGGAGGAAGGTACAGGTGGGAGACATTCTTCACAGGAAGAGGAGCAGCAGAACACGAGGACATGCACTGAAACTAGAGGGAGGAAGATTCAGGGGAAATTTGTGAAAGAATTACTTCACAGAAAGAGTAGTAGATAAGTGGAATAGCCTACCATCAGAGGTGGTAGAGGCAAATACAGTAGTACAATTTAAACATGCTTGGGATAGGCATATTTATATCCTTACAAGGAAATAAGGATCAAATATGGTTTGAGGTATTATGTTTAAAAAAGGGGCAGACTAGATGGGCCAAGTGGTTCTTATCTGCCGTCAATTTCAAATTCTATGGGCAAGCAACTGACTTTGGCAAAATGTTGAACCCCCACCCATCTCAATCACCCTATTTATTGGAGTTTAAAATGCCCCTTCACACAGTAGTTTATATATCACATACAGTATATGAAGGGGCAGTGCTATCACTGGTTACATTTTCAACATTTTGAGCTAGTTTTCATTGGATTGAGGTGAGAACAAGCTACTGTATGTGGAGCTAGTTGGTCCCTGCTTGTGCCCTGGAATTTGGCATTCTCCCAAAAAGGAGTAAAAAAAGGTGTGCAAGCACACTGTAGCCCAGTGCACACACAGTTTGCAGGAAAGCAGGAAGAACCAGTCAGAGACAGGGACCTGTCCAGGGGGAATGGAATCTGCCTGAGTGAAGTTTAAAGAGACATCCGAGGGATGAGCTTGGCGAGGCCAGGGTGTCCGCTGGGAAGCAATATCTGAGAGCAGCTGAGATGTCAGTTAGGAGAGAACCTGTGTTTTACGTACAAGACAGAGCTAGGGGACCCAGTGAAAGTGAATGCAGGAGTGTGTCCAGTTCCAGAAAAGGAGGGAACTGAAGATGAGGAGGGAAAAGTAAAAATTAGGTCTTACACAATTTTAGCTAAAGTGGTAAGTGTCTTAGCTGCCTTCCCTTATATGTGCACCACTTCAGGGGCGGGACCGGGCTCCTCATGTCATTAGGTCCCACCCCCACTGTGGCAAAGTGCAGTGAATTGCGAGATTTGGTGAAAGAGACAGGTCTACATGGGGGACCATCAGATCATTTTAGCCCTATCCGCTGCGTACGGAAGTAGGCGTGAGGCGTTAGATCCACCAACTCTATGGTGCGGGGGCTACCCAAAAAATTGGGAGTCTCCCTCGTCTTCCTGTGGAGAAGCGAAATATGTTATGGTGGTTACTGTATGCTGTATGCTGTGTCGTTCAGACTGCATAAGAAAGAATCACCTACTGTGCATTCCTAAGTCGGAGCTTGCCTGCGGGAGACCAGTCACAACGGACTGGGTAATGCCATAAATAGTTTGCCAAGTACGCATATACAGTACAGTATGGGGTTATTCTGTTTGACACGCAGCGATGTGAAGACACTCTAAGGTTCTTAGTTTTGCGTGTATCCCTAAGGGGAAAATGGCGGGAAGCTGTCATCCGGTGATGTCATCTGCACGCCCCCGGCACCCTCATCACATAGTGATTCCCATAGGAATGTCCAGCGTTGTCATGGGAATGCCAATGAAACGCTGAGCATCCCCACTGACGAAGTCCTAAGACGAAACACATAAGGGCGTGGCTTGTGTGACGCTACTTTGTTGCTGGAGACGCTGCTGGATACAGAGCTGAGGACCACGTGTGCGTCTACAACGCTCAGCCGTTGTTACCCGGGAGAACCTAAGAAGTCACTGTGGGGCCCGTGCGTGTATCTACGTATGCTGTCTTGCCAGTGGTTGACTTTTATATCTTGTGGTAGCCAGCCCACACCAGAGGATTCTCTCGGTACTGCCACTACTGTCTACAAAAGCTTTTTAAAGAATTGAAGTACACATTTTTAATAAAATGATATTACACTATTAGGCGCCCCTCTATTTTGTTGTAGATGGAAGATGTTGCAAAAGACCCCGCGGAAATCGGGATCATTGGAGGGGA
Source organism: Crinia signifera (assembly GCF_055691185.1). Classification (NCBI taxonomy): domain Eukaryota; kingdom Metazoa; phylum Chordata; class Amphibia; order Anura; family Myobatrachidae; genus Crinia; species Crinia signifera. The sequence continues at coordinate 19,315,482 of NC_139218.1, read as the reverse complement.
GCTGCAGTCCGAGAAATTGTATGGACTAGTGTGTATCCAAGACACTGAGGAACAGTGTTCTTTCAAAAGGACTACAGGTGTCAGCGCACCTATATAACTTTGTTATATAAATATATAATTATACCACACCCATATATATATATATATATATATATATATATAAATAAACACATATATTATTGCAAATTATAACAAATTTGAGCTGAACTTTTCTTTTGCAAAACCTCAAACAAACATTAGGCGAGTCAGCAAAATAATAAGCAGATCAGGGAAATTCAGCTGCTGAGGAAACATTTACCTAAAACTTAATTATGCCATTAAATTAATAACCAGAAAATGATGTGACATAAGCACCTCGCCTGCTGGCTGTCCTACGCTAGGTGTTTTGCAGTTTGCCGGAGGCAGTTGGCTGTATACTGTACTGTAGTGGGTGTGTAGTTGTGTCTGATGTGATAAGTTATTATTTCTTTTAGCGCACAGCGCCGGGTATAAAACTGATGAAAGGAGAATTCCATCCTTCAGCAATATTTGTCAGAAAAATAATGTTTGCAATTGATGGACTGATGTACAAACGGGGTCATTCAGACCTACTCGCTGCAGCGGGTGGGGGCAGAATATACTGTGGTACCCCCCAGCTGCACCGTTTTACTTTGTGCCAGCTATTATTTGCCCATACATCCCAATGGCATCTACATAACGCGGGGATGGTTGCTGGGGACAGACCAGCATCTCGGAGAGAGCAGCGGGGCACGTCCCCAGAATGAAAAAAACAGGGGATACCACACCCTCATACCTATGAGGCCACACCCCCAGAGTGGCAAAATATGGGATGCCACGCCTCCACCCTGGGTGTGACCTTTCCCGGCACACATAGGGTCCCACAGCCTACTTAGTCCTGCATTGATATTGCGAGCACAGATCTTCTTTAAATCTTTCGGAGTTGTTTAAAAGTTACTTAAGACCAAATCCTTCCACTTATTGATAAAACAAAAGGAAAATGCCTCGAGAAGCAGAAAGAGCAATTTCGGAAGCAATCTCAGCGACTCACAGCCTTGACAACAATCTCCACATTGCCCTTTACTGTAGGAGAGAGACATTGAACACTCCGAACACAATAGTTTGGTAGCAATGCCGGATTCTGATTTAGAGACAAACTGTTCTTTCTCTCATACTCCGAGACATCAGTTTCTGTCATGATTAGATTAATTTATAGCAAGAAACCTCTGAGGCGCAGTGATCCATCACCTCTGTTCCATACAATTTAACTGTTTGTCCTCTACATTCCTTTGTCACTTAGACGAGAACTTCCAAACTAAAATAGAAATGTTTCATGTAGTAAGTAACTTTGGGGGTGATTCAGTCCTGCCGTCGCCCCCCATGGTGCCCGAATCCCCTCACTGGCATGCAAGGGGATGTGTACAAGAACCAGGGTTGCCTACCCTCCCGGAATTGGGGGCAAGCCTCCAGAATGCAGGAAATCTCCCGCAACCTCTCCTTGGCGGGGTTCCATGGGAGCAAATGACGCGAATCACGTAATTGTAGCCCCGCCCCCCGCTGAGCAATATCTGATTAACCAGCATTGCACAGCAGGGGGAGTGGCTATGAAGACGCGATCACACTGACAATGCCCCCACACCAGATGATGCCCTTGCTGCCCTGCCCCTCACTAGCATGTGATGGGATGTGCATGAGAACCAGGGTTGCCTACCTTCCCGGAATGGTGTGAAGCCTCCCGAAATGCGGGCAATCTTCCGTGACATCCCTTCGGTGGGGGGGTCTGTGGGAGAAAATGACTATAATCACGTCATGGCAGCCCTGCTCCCCACTGTGCAATGTCTGAATTACCAATGCCCCCACACCAAATCATGCACCTGGTGGCCCGACCCAAACTCCACCCCTTTCCACTGCATTGTATGCCATGTACAAGCTTACTGTGTACTGTGTAACACAATCACTGCCTGTCAGTATACTGTGTTATCTGTACCATATAGGCTGCCTGTCTATATCACTGCATTGTATGCCTTGTATAAGCTTACTGTGTACTGTAGTAAGTGCACTAATATGGGGTGTAAACTGAGTAAGGGCACTAATATGGGGTGTAAACTGAGTTAGGGCACTACTATGGGGTTCTAAACTCAGTAAGGGCACTAATATGGGGTGTAAACTGAGTAAGGGCACTACTATGGGGTTCTAAACTGAGTAAGGGCACTAATATGGGGTATAAACTGAGTAAGGGCACTAATATGGGGTATAAACTGAGTTAGGGCACTAATATGCGGTGTAAACTGAGTAAAGGCACTAACATGGGGTATAAACTGAGTTAGGGCACTACTATGGGGTTCTAAACTGAGTAAGGGCACTAACATGGGGTATAAACTGAGTTAGGGAACTACTATGGGGTGTAAAATAAACAACCACTGTGGGGAGAAAGTTAAAAGCATTAGGGCCCCTTCATAATCTTGCAAAGGGTCTTAAAAGATTCTAATTATGCCCTTGGATCTTGGCCTACACTGTTTATGTCACAACTTTTGTAACTTTAGCTTCCCTTTTGTCAATGCGACTACAGCCCTCACATACACGAGGCCTCTCAGGGTTTACTTTAAAACAACAAACATTTACGAGAAAGTCTAAATAGCCAAAGCGGTAAATGAAGCAGCTCTTCCTCGCAGATGATAGAATCGCACAATAATCCAAACAGACTTCCACCTCCAGGGAGGAGAAATGTGTAATTTGGAAACTCATCATTGTGACACGGGCGATCAGGCTGGTAACTGCGGTGACAAGTAGCTGGAGCCGCTCGCCCTCGCCGCGCCAGCCTTCTTCTCCGCAGTTCATTAGATGCTCTTGTTGTGCTATTTTAAAATACTTTATGATGATCATCTGTCACAGCGAGGTTACAAGCGAGGCCCTTTATGATTCTGTTATTGATTAGATGTATAAACGAGAGCAGCGATATAATAATCTGCGCTCATTATATACTACTGGATGATAGAAAACGTACAAACGTGAGGTTGTCAATCTAATTACGGGAAACGATTATTCTGGGACATGAAAGTCTTCCTACTGCATGAGTGGGGGGGGGGTTGGTGCCAGCATTTCTCAGGTACGGATGTGGTGACCTGGGCATACTTATGCCACATGCCTGGAAAAAAAATAGTATCTGGCGGATGGATCAATGATGTTGACATTGACAATCACATGGTCAAACACTAATAGTCAAACGTGTCTAGTTAGATGCCATGGTCGGCAGTGTCTACCGTAGATCGACATTAGCAAAAGATCAACACATCACAGATCCTCTATACCAGCGGATCCAAGCCTTTTTCTCTCCCATACCCCTTGATTAGGCTTTTCATTTATGAGTACCCCTCCTCTCCAGTATAAGAGTGAAGTGTATTAAGAATTAAATTTTATTATTATCTCTAAAATAGTTACTAGACAGACATATATATTAAACACACAAAAGTTAAATATAAATCAAAAACACTTGTTACGTTGGGATGCCGCAAATATAGGGTTGTAAGTGGTTCTGCCTCCAATCTCTATGCTAATATTAAGTTATTAGCTAGCAAGAGAGATTTTTTTCTCATAGGTGTCTGGTTCAGCCTAGAGGAATGTAACAAATGTAACAACAAATCAGTTTTCCACAAGGTATGAATAACAAATGTATCAAACAGTGGCGACCACAGAGTTTATAAGCACAAAGTATACTTTAACACTATGGGCAGTATTCAATGTGATTATTCTCCGTGCATGGCGAGCGTTTTTTTTTTCGCTCGCCATGCACTCGCCGTGTTTTTGCGGAGATTCTCCATGTTTGGAGACTCTCCGTGATGGCACTTTATACACTATTCAATGTGACTGATACTCGCCTCCCCTCGCAGCGAGTATCAACCAATCCGGCGTATGAGGTGACGCCGCAGGGAGCCCGAGGACGGTGGGAGGCAGGGAGATGGAAGTATCCCTGCCTGCCCCAGAACGTATGTGGGGGGGAGGTGGGCTCCCCGGGAGCCAGGCAGCACAGGCTGCCCCCCGGGAGAGCCAACAGGGGGCCGGGTGTTCACTGCACCCAATCGTGCATATGTAATGATCGGGTGCAGTGAATATATGAATATCTAATGAGTGGCTCGGCTCCCGGCCCCCTGCTGGCTGCTCTGTGTAAAAAAAAAATATATATATTTATTTATTATTAAATATATATTCATGTGCTATAAGCACATGAATAAAAATAGCATGCCCCTTCACAGAATAAAATTCCTGATTTTTTGGCACCAAAATTAAAACAAAAAACCTTTTATTGTAGAAGTTCACATTCCACTTCTCCATGAAAAGATGGAGAATTGCTACATGGAGAGACACGGCAAAAATCACTTAGAAAGACGGCGAGAAGTGCACGTTGAATAGGGTTGCTCGCTTTTTGAGAGCAAAAGTCTCCGTCCAACGCGAGAAAAGCACAAACTCGCCATAAAACACAGAGAATTTATCTCATTGAATACTGCCCTATATGAAGCGGTATCTACAGTTGACCACGTTTAGTTAAAGTGAGACAGTTATAAATTAATGTCTATGGCTCTTAAAATATACCATTGTTTGGTTCCGCAGCAGAGGATAATCAAATAATTTATATAAAAACCATTTTTAAAGAATCTTGGTGCAGGTACAGGTATATAAAACTTGAATAATTCTGAAATCATAAAGTAAGGGTTGCTCTTCCTCCTACCTTCAAGACGGAAAAGGAAAAAGAGATAGTATGGGAGAGAGATAAAGTATGGGTTGAAAAATCTCTGTTGGTCCTGGATGTGTGTTTTCTATCCTACTTTATATACCAACGGCAAGAATGGGTTATTTGATGTATTACAGTTAAGTCCACTTGCCTGTTTCTTTAGTCAAATACCCTTAATAAGACTTGCCGGCTTCCACTGTCAATCAGTGGGCTTCTGAGGTAAAACACATTTTATTTAGGATCTGGGAGGATATGAAAGAAAAAAAACCTCCTGTTCTTCCCTAATAGAGCTGCTACTGCACCACTATATATACACCTGTAACAAAAAGTAGGGGATTAGCATTCCATCATGGGCCCTTATTCTGATCTGTGCGGATATTCCCGCATTCTTACGGAGCGGTCCGCACGCCACGGTGTTTTGCCGCATGCGGCCATCGTCCGTAGAAACGCCCACGTGTCCTCCGCATTCGGACGGACTCACTCTTTAAGAACAGGGCGTGTTTACGGACGACATACAAACCATGCGTGTGCGGGAGAAACACTCCGATTCGGCACAGTATTACAGAGTATTACAGAGTATGCTCGGGAATACCGCATCCGAACGGGAGCCAAGCGGTGCTACCGCACGTAAGCGGAGGATTTACGCCAAACAACCCACTATGAAGTATCTTCTGCAAGACATCACATGACCCACTTATTCAATTACCTATCCTCATAAAAAACTGCTTATTTGGAATTGGAATCAATTAGATTCCAATATATCCTTACAAGCATGCCTAACACATGCATAGCACACATTAACCCTTACAGCAATTGAAGTGCAATGGTTTCAATTAAAGCACTGACAAGCGTCCTATTAGTGAGTAATGAGTAAAGGAGTAGATTGTTATTGGGTTCAGGTGTTAATGGTTGTAGTCATTAGGCGTACGTTCGCCTACCGCATGAACGAGTGGTGTCCGCAAAGCAATAGTACACTTGTGGACACCGCACATTTCTGCCCTTTTTGCTCGCGTGCATTCGGAGTGGTTTCCGAATGTACGCCCCCCAACATAAGTGTACTCCCCCGTGTCCGCCCATGTTTCCGCCCCGTTTTGCCCACTTTGAAACTACGCCCATGTGTCATTCCGCATGACGCCCATAATACGCCCCTATTTCCCGACTGATTGCGGTGACCAGTTTTGGACGGGCTTTGTCCGAACTGGTACCGAGTCAAGGCGTGGCACATGCGCGTAGCGTTCTCCACGCATGCGCAGACGCCGTAAAGACGCGATCCGTAAGAACGCGGTAAAGTCCGCATCAATCAGAATAAGGGCCTTAGAGAGGTCATCCTCCTCAATTATTGGGGGAAATTTACTAATATGAAAAACCTAGTTTTTCGTATTAGTATTTTCCCTACGACTGCATACGACTGTTTCAGTCGTATGCAAAGTCGTGTTCCGGAGGGTCATTTACAAAGCAGTCATATACGACTGCTTTGTAACCCTCCAATGTCGTAGGAATTCGTATTAGCAGCCGTATATACGGCTGCTAATACAAATTATTTGTAGGCAGTCTGCACGGATCAGTCAGATCCGTGCAGGCTGCAAGGTGTAAAAAAAAAATTAAATAAATTTAAAAAAAAAAAAAAAAACGGCGTGGGGTCCCCCCCACAGCCGAAACCAGCACCAGGCTGACAGAGCCTGGAGCCGGTAATTAAAAATCAGGGAACCCGACAAATAGGGGTTCCCTGATTTTAACAACCAGCCCCAGGCTCCTGCTCTGGGGCTGGTTCCCAAAATACGGGGGACAAAATGACTAGGGGTCCCCCGTATTTTAAGAACCAGCCCCAGGCAAAACCAGCCAGCAGGGTAATGCCACAGCCGGGGGGGAGACTTTTTATGCAAGTCCCCCCGGCCAAAGCATTAACCCTACCGACCAGTCAGCCTGGCCAGGGGCCCTGAGGGAGTGGGGACCCCCCCAATAAAGGGGTCCCCCCCCTCCAGGACTTACCTGACCAGGCTGAAGCCTGGTGCTGTCCTCGATGCCCCTGGGCGGTGGGCATCGAGCTGATAGCGGTGTAAAAAATAGAACAAACTATTGTTTTTTACTGTGGCACTACAAGTGCCAGCAAGCCTCCCCAGCAAGCTGGGACTTGGAGAACCACAAGTCCCAGCCTGCTGGGCATTAAAGGGCCCGCTGGGTCTTGTAGTGCCACAGTAAAAAAAAATAGTTAAATAAAACACACTGACACCCATTTTAAATAAAAGTTTAATACACACATTACATACATACTGATACTTACCTTTCTTGATCCCGTAGGTAGCCCTGGTCCTGATGTCCTGTGTCGTCCTCCAGGTCCATGTCGGCTGTCTGCGTCGTCCTCCAGGTCCATGTCGACGGTCCGTGTCGTCCTCCAGGTCCATGGCGGTGTCCGGGTCCGAAGAAATCCATGTTGTAGCTGTGGAAGGAAATCCTACTCACCTGGTCCTGCGCTGAAGAAGTCTTCTCTTGATCCGACGTAATCCAGGTAATGTTGAAGCTGTCGCCGGTCCCCGCTGTCTCCGCTGTCTCTGCATCGCGCTGAGGAGAGATGCTGAGATGTTTCATATTCGACGCCTCTCCTCAGACTGAATTCTATTGGCCGCCTAGCAGGCCAATCAGGAGCCGACTTTCTCCCTTGATTCACGGCACACCCCGCGCCCCTCCCGCAATTCACGGCACCCCTAAGCCCCTCTTTAGTCCCCCGTATACTCACACACCCCTATCACTACCCAGCTTCCTGCTCTCCTGAACCGTAACTTCCACCACTGGGGAGTCGCTGACGCTGTTTTGCCCACATGCCCCTATCATGCCTCATAGCCCAGCCTTCTGCACCCGAACTCCACCATCCTGTACTGCCACGCTGGACCCTCACCCACTGGCAGAAGCTGCACAGTATCTCCCACCCTCCTCTTTAGTCCCCCTTATGCCCACACACCCCTATCACTACCCAGCCTCCTGTTTTCCTGTGTCGTAACCTCCGCCAGTGGGGAGCCGCTGACTCAGAAACACCCTACTATACTATTGCACACACACACACACCTAAACAACATGCACACACAGCCCCCCCCCCCACACCCACAAATGTCACTGTACCATCCACACTATCAATGTACATCTTACTCTGTAACCGCTTTTTAATTAAACAAAACAATACACACCCCCTTCCACATCATATGCTCTCGATGTAACACATTTCACCTATAACTCAAGTTGCAATACAGGCCATCTTTAATTCTAACCATCTTTCTCATATGCAAATGTTCACAAATTAAGGGGGCGCAGCCCCTTACGACGGTGTGAAGAGCGCCCGTAGGGCGCGATGAATCACCTAGTGTATGTAATATGTGTATTAAACTTTTATTTAAAATGGGTGTCAGTGTGTTTTATTTAACTATTTTTTTTACTGTGGCACTACAAGACCCAGCGGGCCCTTTAATGCCCAGCAGGCTGGGACTTGTGGTTCTCCAAGTCCCAGCTTGCTGGGGAGGCTTGCTGGCACTTGTAGTGCCACAGTAAAAAACAATAGTTTGTTCTATTTTTTACACCGCTATCAGCTCGATGCCCACCGCCCAGGGGCATCGAGGACAGCACCAGGCTTCAGCCTGGTCAGGTAAGTCCTGGAGGGGGGGGACCCGTTTATTGGGGGGGTCCCCACTCCCCCAGGGCCCCTGGCCAGGCTGACTGGTCGGTAGGCTTAATGCTTTGGCCGGGGCGACTTGCATAAAAAGTCTCCCCCCGGCTGTGGCATTACCCTGCTGGCTGGTTTTGCCTGGGGTTGGTTCTTAAAATACGGGGGACCCCTACTCATTTTGTCCCCCGTATTTTGGGAACCAGCCCCAGAGCAGGAGCCTGGGGCTGGTTGTTAAAAATCGGGGAACCCCTATTTGTCGGGTTCCCTGATTTTTAATTACCGGCTCCAGGCTCCGTCAGCCTGGTGCTGGTTTCGGCTGTGGGGGGGACCCCACGCCGTTTTTTTTTTTATATTTAATTTTTTTTCTATTTTTTTACACTGAAGCCTGCACGGATCTGACTGATCCGTGCAGGCTTAAAGCAAATACGACAGGAAAATGGTGTTCTATTTTCCTGTCGTATTTGCGTGGGTGTTTCACACCACTTAGCAGCCGTATTATCCATACGGCTGCTTAGTAAATCAGAAACCACCATTCTTTTGAATGGTGATTTCTGTCGTATCCTATCGATGGTGTAGACATTCGTATTTGTAAATACAAATACGAATGTTCCATCTTTAGGACTACGAATTGTTGTATTTTTGGGATTGTAAATCCCGAAAATACAAATTCGTAAAAAAAAGGTGTATTTCTCCCTACGAATACACCTTTTTTCTACGAATCCATTTTGGTAAATGTCCCCCATTATGTCAGCTGCCATCAAAATAATTTGGTGGGCTCTTATAGGTATTGTGGGTGAGCGTGCTTTATTTGCAGGGGGAATTATTAGGAGGAAAGGTATGCTGTCCCCTCTGGTCTGGCTTCCCCCCTGAATAGAGGAATCTCCAGCGTAGGGTAGGTTTGCACAGATCCGGGTGGAGGAGTGTTTCCAAATAGCAAAGCTTAAATAGTGCAGGTACAGTACAGCCCCTTTGGTGGTCAAATGTGCGCTGCTGTCCTCCACATACAACAATGTCGTAGTGGTGGGGGATGAGCGGCACACGGCCAGCAGCCCGGCTGTGAAGGAGGACAGGGACAGTGGAGTATACAAGATAGATCGAGGTTGATGCCTTAAAGATACTTAAAGGAGAGGCAAACAGCAGCTGGGGGGAGAGAGCAGGGAGGAGAAGCAGAAGAGTACCTGGCCGTCTGGCCATGGATGGAGCCTGAGGCTTTCACCGGAATCCCGCTGCGGAGGATACCGAGAGACTGCATCTGGACTGTGACGCACACCTTGAGAAAGCCTCTTCCGGTGAAATAATCATCAGTGAAGTCCAGATGCAGTCTCACGGCAAAATTCACATAATGCCACACGGATTGTGCCAAAATTCACATAATGCCACACAGATTGAGCCAAAAATAACATAATGCTATATCTTTGGAACGAACTGACCCATTTACATGAGACCAGTGTTATATTGAAGAACTTTTGAATGGCCTTTGAATGATCTTGGTCCCGTAAAACTGGTCCATTTGGTGCCAGAGTAATCTGCCCTCAAAGAACATGAACAGCCATAAAATTATATTTCAGAAATAAAACAAACCCACAATATCTCTGGAACCAATTGACCCATATGGCCCAGCGATTTGGATTCGAATGAGATTAACCACAAATTTTTGTGATGCCAGCGGGAGACCTGGCAGCCGTCGGAACCGGGTGGGGGTCGGAATTAGCGGGTCCCATGTTATCCTATGGGGAAATTGTCAGTATCTCCGGTTCCCAGGGGCTAGCAACACAAGGCTGGATTCTTTGGAAAGCCCTGGTCCTCAGCTACAAAATGTATTTTTCCTCTCACTCAGCACAGTATACAATAAATGTAATCATTTCCAAATGCAATTTGACCTTGTGTGAATTCATCCAGTATGTTTTTGGTGTATTAAATGTTTTTTTAGTGTGAACGCTGGTCTGTCTACAACTTGCGCAGACACTACCTATATTTATTGGAAGTGCTGTTGTCCATACCATTATGTCATTAGCTAAATCATTATGGGCACCAGATAATCTAATTTATCAAATGTGTTTAACTAAAGAAAGATTACTAACAAAACCACATTCTACTAGCAGCAGCATACTATGGATGAGTGCACACCAGCTCAGATAAGAATGTGTTTTATCATATGCTCTCTCTTTCTCTCTCGCTCTCTCTCCTCAGGGGTTCCTATAAGGGGGGATAATGGGAGTCAACTCCTGAGCAGTTAGAGCAAGTCACAGTGAATACAGAAAACCAATGTCATTGCAAATAAGGGATTAGGGAAGTAGGATTAGGAGTACAATGTGTGGCAGCAGGAGATTTATGACTAAAATAGGAGCATCCAGCAGGAGGTGGGAGGGTAGGCATGCAGCGCCGACATATGTGGGTTTGGCGGTGTTGACAGTAAATGAGCAATTACCCTATTTGTACTCAGTATAATGTTATATAAAGCATCATATACACACAAAAAAATTGTTTAAACAAATAGAAAGTATATCCAATTAATTTAACATCTGGTAGTTGTGCATTTAAATATTCTTTCCTGCTGCAGTCAGAACGGAAAGGTCAAATAAGTTATGTGAATAGGCAAATGTGACTGAATATAATATAGCAGCTACGTTAATATATTAAAGGTGTAATCTGCCATCAGCCAATCAGTGCTGCTAATCCTTGTGATCATTGCGTCATACATTATCTGCAACACCTCCAGATACTGGATATGCAATGTACCAGATGTACCAGTGTATAGGTCCACAATGGCCATAAATAAATAAACACATCCTCCTGGTGCACCTCTTATAAATGACAGCGCGGAGGTGCCGTATTAGTAGCTCCACAGCCACCACCTGTATTAAGTACATAGTGTGCAAAGGAGTCACATACATTGGATCAAGATGAAGCCTCGGTCTTTATTTTTGGAGCAGGTCTCAGCATAACAGGTACACAACATAGGCAAGTATAGTTACAGCAAGCAGCATACAGGTGCTGTCATCACAGTTCAAACTCTTCAGAATGCTCCAGTGGTCCCCACCGCAGCCCACACCCCCGGCCTATCACCTGGGCAGCTATTTCAACATCAGGAGCAATTACCTCCTACCCTGGAAACACTTATATCAGGAGAGCACAGGTGCTGCTAATCAGCCCAACCTTGATCACATCAGATTTCTTGCTGCTGCTCTAAAATCTGGACTGGATCTTACATATTACTTTCATGTGTAAAGATGCCACAATAGTCACAGAAAACCTTAATTTTGTGAAATTCAGAGCTGCTGAGATCCCGGCACCTTATCCAGCGCCAGCGCCAGACAAATTGGTTAAACAAACAGATTTAATCAAATTGTCTGAATGACCATTTTTGTCCACATTCCGATGTTTGATCAATTGTCATTTGCACACATACATTGCTGGATATGCAGATAGTGGCTAGATGGAAAGATTATCTTTAGGTGTATGGCCAGGTTTTAAGGATATTGATGCTTAAGCCCAGGTGACTTAGTGTACAAATGTTTCACGTCTAACAGTATAGTTGACCAAAGCCTTCCAGCTATTAATATCCGGGCCTTTACTTGACATCCATGTTCTGGCCAAGATGACCTTGGCCAACGAACAAATATTAATAACATATAATTTGTCCTCTGCTTTAAGCCGGCTATCTCCCACTATTCCAATGATACATCGCTTTAGGGTCAGTGCTTCTTTAGCTATTCCTGTATCTATTATTATCTGTATGATTTCCCCCCAGAATTCGGCCACCACCCGGCATCCCCAGAGCAGATGTATGATTGTACCCGGGTCTTTGTTGTATTTAGGGCACATATTTGATGTTCTAGCGGCAAACTTTACCATCCTGGTCATAGACAGGTATGACCTATGAAATATAAACAGTTGCACTTGTGTTCATGGGGAGTTGGTGGCATTTAATATAGATGACATAGCCATACCCCACTCATCCTCCCCCAGTGGGCCTGCGTCCTCTTCCCATTTCTCCTTTATTTAGTTCAATCCTTAGAAATCCAGATCCCTAAGTATTTAAATGTTTTTGCCCACTTTAATGGGTATGGAAAGGGGGATACAGGACCGGTCCTATTCCTTAGGGAAAATATATGGGAATTATTACAGTTGATTTTAAATACCAAATTGTCAATAATACTCATAATAATAATAATTCTGTTTATGTACTACACTATGAGTTTGAACCAGTTTAAATTCTGTTGCTTCGAATAAAGATTTGCACTCTGGTGGAGTGATGTGTGTCTTGTTTTGTATTTAAAATAAAACTTTAATAAAGAATAATTAAAAAAATAAAAAATATGGTGAACAGTCCAGTCTTTTTGTCCACCTTACTGTATTTGTATAGAGTTGACCGACGGAGGACGATGTTGGCTGAACATGCAGCTCAATGAATATATAATCAAGACTGCGTGCTCAGCTATGGGACTCCGTGACATCACTGAATGGTATCATATCGAGATTGTTCCGTGCTATACCTGGGAGCATCTCTCCGATATTGTTACCGATATCATTGGTGCTGCGAATCTTCTAGTGCAGTGGTTCTCAAACTCGGTCCTCTGGACCCCACACAAGTTCACGTTTTCCAGGGTACTCATTAATAACTGACACATATTAAAAGACCCACAGGTGGAGCCGATCATTTCACTTGATTCTGTGAGGAAACCTGCAAAACGTGCGCTGTGTGGGGGACCGACTTTGAGAACCTGTGGTCTAGTGTGTACAGGGCTTTAAACTCTAGGTTACAGTTATTATAAAAGATTATCGAATTTATTTTAATATTCAGTGTTCATAGTGCGCATCAGAAGTGTTTTTTTTTCCTTACAGGCTAAAATGTGCCTGGACCAGCTCAAACATCATTGAATCTGTTTAACTTTATTGATCTGAAAATGGTTCTAAACTACAATAAAATTAGTTAAATGTAAAAAATGTTGGCTGAATTAGAAAAATCAGTTTAGGATCGATGGGCCTTATTCTGGTCGATGCGTAAATTTCCGAATTCTTTCGGATGGAGTTTTTTAGCCATCTGCGCATGCGTAGGCAACACTATGCGCATGTGCCATGCAAGGTCTCCGTACTTGTTCTCACTAATACCGTACAGAAATGTGCACCGCAATCACTTGGGAGATATGGGCATATTATGGGCATCATTAGGAAGTACACAGGGGCGTAGTTTCAAAGTGGGCTAAACTGGGCGTAAACATGGGCGTACACGAGGGAGTGCACTAATTCTGGTAGGCGTGCATTCGGACAGCACACCGAATGCAAACGAACCAAAAGGCAAGAAATATGCGGTGTCTATAAGCAAGTATTGCTTTGCGGACACCACTCGGTCATGCGCTAGGCAATCGGATCGCCCAATTAGTACTCCCGCACCTGAACCAATGTCACCTGAACACAATACAATCCACTACTCTACTCATTACTCATTAATTACACTCTTTTCATTGCTTCAATTGGAAACCTTGCAGCTTAAATGGACCATTACTAAACACACAAATCTATGCTGAAAGCACGGCTGCATTTGTTACACACATTTACACTGCAAGCAATGGACAGAACTTGCTTTCACTAATATAAATATACATGTCACTTTTACATTTACCAATAACAGCACACATTTGGGGATCAAAAGATAGTGGTATGTTTTGCGGAAATACACCGCATCGGTGCGTACGGCCATGTTCCCATCCGTTCTGACGCGGTAAGACCGTGCAGACGCTGTAAGACCGTGCAGAATATGTGTGTGTCCACCACACACGCAAGGTTTGGATGTCGTCCGTAAACACGCCCTCTTCTTAAAGTGTGAGTCCGTCCGAATGCGGAGGACCGGTGGGTGTTTCTTCGTACCATGTCCGCACAGCATAGCGTGCGGACCGCTCAGAAAGAATTCGGAAAATTACGCACCAATCAGAATAACCTCCCATATTCGAGCATCTTTGTCAGACCTCCTCGATTGCTGGGAACCCCAAGGCCAGCTTTCGGAATTTGATTTAATCAATGCCTTATAAAGTAAATTATTTAAAAAATAATTCACTGTAGCTTTGACCAGTGAACGAGACACAAATTAGGTGCAGCCTGAAATCATTACCATGGAAGCGGCCTGCCAAAGTTTCAGTAGAGAAATGTTGAACCGGTTCGAAATTCTTTAAAATAAAAAAAAATTCTAAGAACAATTAGAGCACCATATTTCTGGCTTGTGATCATTATTTGAATTTTAACAGAAAAAGTTTTTTTTTTTTTACACAATTAAAATAAAAATGTAAAATAATAAAAATTTGAAATACCGTATATACTCGAATATAAGTCGACCCGAATATAAGCCGAGGCACCTAATTTTACAACAAATAACTGGGAAAACTTATTGACTCAAGTGGGACCCTCACTCGAGTATAAGCCGAGGGGGGCTTTTTCAGCATAAAAAATGTTCTGAAAAAGTAGGCTTATACTCGAGTATATATAGTACATTTTTTTTTAAATAAATAAAAAAAAGATATAAAAAGTTTTTTTTTTTTAAATGAAACTTTCTTTTTTTATTTGTTTTTCAAAGAAACAGTGAACGCTGATATATTTGCATTTTCAAGGTTCACAATTTACAAAACTCAAAAATGTTTAACATTTAGCTTGTTTGCATACACCCTATACCATAGTGATGTCGTTTGCACTCTGGACCCATCTGTATAATGCGTCACCGCCACACTCCACCTGCATTTTACTCCGAGATGCTGCGTGTCCAGATATTTTGTAGTTAGTAAGTGACCTTTAAAGTCGAAGATCAATCTCTCCTCATTGGCAACTAAGATTTGCTAATCAGTCTCGCTGATGTCTGAATTCCTCTTTCTCAATAAGTGCAGTAACACTTCAATACTGAGAAGGTCAATTATTCATCCCAGCTCAGCACTCGCAGCCTTAAGCTGCACTGAGAGTCATCATTCTGGACAGGAGCGATGACTCTCGGGAGGATGGAGACAATGCAGAGTGCATACAAATACACATCCAGTGTTATCGCTGACAGAAGATGGGATCATTATTAGCATTATATTATTATTCGGTTGTTATTATTATTAATAAGAAGAATAATCGGAAACTTTACCTGTTAGCAAGATCAAATAATGGGTCTAGGTCACAGGTTCTCAAATTCGGCCCTCAGGACCACACACACGGCGCATGTTTTGCCGGTCTCCTAACAGAATCACCAGTGAAATAATTAGCTCCACCTGTGGATCTTTTCAAATGTGTCAGTGAGTGATGACTGCACCTGTGCACCTGCCGGGTGATCTGTAAAACATGAACTGCGTGACTGGTTCCACAGATAGCAGCAGTCGTGACACTACTATTGTGCAAACGTTTCATTACAGTACAGGAAACATTTACCTTCTTCGCGTTAAAGTTACATCCAATGATTCTGTAAAAGGTTATAGCTGTGCGACGCTCTGCAAAGAAACGCCTGTAAAACGCAGCGCCCCATTATATCATTTTAATGATCCCGTTCTGCAATATAAAATGCCGCTGCCCGTCCTGTATTGTTAGCTAGAGAGAGCAGTCTGTAATTCCCATTCTGCGTACATGGCACATATGGTATATGCGCCCCCAGAGATGCCACCAGCCTCATTTTTATATCCAGTATTAGGATAAAATACAGCATATTTTGTTCCATCAGAACCAGCATCAGCTATAAAAACAGCAATTAAAGCAGACTTATAGACATGAATTATTAATTCTAACAAATGACTGCACACGGAGACATTTATATGTCCCCAAGCATTGCCAGTAGCGTACGGACAATCCCAGTGCTTTCTGTTTTATATATAACAATGTTCTGTACAGATTCCAAATCAATACATCATTAATCAAAGTTAACCTTAAACATAATACAGTAAATTCACAAAAACAGAGTTTCCCAAACTCCGCCGTTACAGTCCAGGTATTTAGGATATCCATGCTCAGGCACAGATGGTTGCATCATCAATGCTGGGCAACACCTGGCCACCCCTCTTATCCTGCCTCCACTCCCATCACTAATACCTACAGGGTGCAACAGTCATTGACCCAACTTGAGAGCTTTTTTGCATCCCAGTTACACTTCCCTCTATTACATTTCAAGATGCTGACACATTCGGGACTCAAACCCACCACCTGTGGCACTGCAGCCAGGCATTCTGTTCATTGACTGCACACTACTGTACATAGATCTGCTCAACTGCAATGCTGATTGTTCTTCATATAGGTCGAAATCAGGTCTTATTCAGCATCAAACCGCTCAATGATTGGGGAGTTGGAATACATCAGTACAGTGGCGGATTCAGGGGGGGCACCTGGGCATGTGCCCCTGTCACTTCGTAGCTGAGGACCAGGGCTTTCCAACGAGCCCAGCCCCGTGTCTCTAGCCCCCCGGGAACCAGAGATATCGCCTGGCAAAGCTGTAACGTTTTTTCCCCATAGGATAATGTGGGACCCGTCAATTCCGACCCCCACCTAGTTCCGACGACTGCCAGTTCCGCCCTGGCATCACAGAAGCTTGTGGATCTCATTCAATTTCAAATCGCTGGGCCTTCAATATGATACCAGGCTGGTCCACATCGGTCAATAGGTTCCAGAGAGATTGTGTGTAAACCAATTTTTTTATTTTTGAAATGTAATTTCATGGCTGTTCATGTTCTTTGAGGGCAGATTACTCTAGAACCAAACTGGTTTCACTGGACCAAAATCATTCAAAGCCCACTCAAAAGTTCTTCAATATGATACTTGTCTCATGTAAATGGGTCAGCTGGTTCCGAAGATATAGCTGGTTAAATGAGATAACCGGTTAAAGGGGGGAGGGGTGGTTTTCTCTCCCCCTCACACCAGAAAATCCAGGGACTAGGCTGGTGTAAGGGGCCAACCTGGGAATGCATTTTCTGGTGTGAAAGGGGTATTATTTCAAATAGCCGGGACCTGCAGTGCTCTAAATACAGCCAGGCTCTGCCACTGTCAGTGGCTATCACTTCTGCCTGGCGGCGGCTGTCCCCCATTTACCGCGAGAATGTATTCCCCCTTGGCAATGAGCATGTAATCCCACATGACAACGAGCATAGAACCTCTGGCAATGAGCATGGAACCCTTGGCAATGAGCATGTAGATAAGCAGCACTGGTACTCTTTACCTAGAACGGCGCCCGTCGCGGGCATCGCGGGTACATTTATGCCTGCCCGCGACGCGACCGACGCGATGCCCGCGATTTTCCCATTGAAAACCATGTTAAACCTGAAAAATCGCGTCGGTCGCGTCGCGGCCGGCCATAAACGTACCCGCGATGCCCGCGACGCGATGCTCCCGATTTCCCATAGGAAGCAATGTTAAAAGCCGCGATGGACCCGATTTTAGTGTTAAATGCCTCAATCCACCCGATTTGGCCATAGGAATCAATGTTAAATGGGCTACAGAGCCCATTAACCCTTAAATGTCCCCCCAAATTTTTAACGCCACCCCACGATCAACGCCAACCCGAAGCGTGGCGAGCGCAGCGAGCCCGCGAGGGGCGGCGGTACGCGTCCTCCGACCTTTTCATGCCCTACTATCCACGTCGGCGTGGTGTGAGAATAGAATAGTGTGGCGAGCGCAGCGAGCCACCGAGCCCGAAGCGTGGCGAGCGCAGCGAGCCCCGCGAGGGGACGCGGATACCTTCACAGGTAAGCGCGTCCCCTCGCGGGCTTCACAGGTGTCCGTGGCCACGCGGACACCTGTGAAGCCCGCGAGGGGACGCGTATAACTGTGAAGGTATCCGCGTCCCCTCGCGGGGCTCGCTGCGCTCGCCACGCTTCGGGCTCGGTGGCTCGCTGCGCTCGCCACACTATTCTATTCTCAACTCCACGCCGACGTGGATAGTAGGGCATGAAAAGGTCGTAGGACGCGTACCGCCGCCCCTCGCGGGCTCGCTGCGCTCGCCACGCTTCGGGTTGGCGTGGATCGTGGGGTGGCGTACAAACATTGGGGGGACATTTAAGGGTTAATTGGGGCTATTTGGGCTCTGTAGCCCATTTAACATTGATTCCTATGGGAAAATCGCGGGCATTGAGGCATTTAACGCTAAAATCGCGGTCAATCAGGCTTTTTAACATTGTTCTCTATGGGAAAATCGCGGTAATCGCGGGTACCCGATTTTGATGTACCCGCGATTTACCCGCGATTTACCTGCGATGCCCGCGATTACCGCGATTTTACCCGCGATGCCCGCGATTTCAATCGTGGGCGCCGTTCTAGGTAAAGAGTACCGCAGCACTTATGTAGCATAATTTTTAATAGGCATTATGGTGTTTGGCATAATACATAATAGACATAATGGCGTGTAACTGAACGTGTAATGGACATTATGGTGTAAATGTTTAATGCGCTCCTTTGGGGGACAATGTCCCTGTTTATGAAGCGTATTGTGAATTTTGGCTTAATCTGTGTGGCATTATGTTAATTTTGTCTCAATCCGTGTGGCATTGTGTGAATTTTGGCTCAATTCATGTGGCATTATGTGAAATTTGGCTCAATCCATGGGGCATTATGTGAATTTTGGCTCAATCCGTATGGCATTTTATGAATTTGTCTCAATCCGTGTGGCATTATGTTAATTTTGTCTCAATCCGTGTGGCATTGTGTGAATTTTGGCTCAATTCATGTGGCATTATGTGAAATTTGGCTCAATCCATGTGGCATTATGTGAATTTTGGCTCAATCCGTATGGCATTTTATGAATTTGGCTCAATCCGTGTGGCATTATGTGAATTTTGACACAATCCATGTGGCATTATGTGAATTTTGGCTCAATCCATTTGGCTTTATGTGAATTTTGGCTCAATCCGTGTGTTGTTATGTAAATTTTGGCACAATCCGTGTCGCATTATGTAAATTTTGGCTCAATCCATGTGGCATTATGTGAATTTTGGCTCAATCCGTGTGGCATTATGTGAATTTTGGCTCAATCCGTGTGGCATTATGTGGATTTTGGCTCAATCCGTGTGGCATTATGTGGATTTTGGCTCAATCCGTGTGGCATTATGTGGATTTTGGCTCAATCCCTGTGGCATTGTGTGAATTTTGGCTCAATCCGTATGGCATTTTATGATTTTGGCTCAATCCATGTGGCATTATGTGAATTTTGCCTCATTCCGTGTGTTATTATGTAAATTTTGGCTCAATCCGTGTGGCATTATGTGAATTTTGGCTCAGTCCGTGTGGCATTATTTGAATTTTGGCCCAATCCATGTGGCATTATGTGAATTTTAGCTCCTTCCATTTGGCATCATGTGTAAGGGGCAAGTATAATGGGGTCTAGTATTTTATTGCATAATGTGTAGAAGTTGTATATGGTGTTGTACACTACACTCAAGGACACACCCCCTGTTGAGTGGCCACACCCCATTTTCCGGAGCGCGCCTTCGGCGCGCACAACTTCATCCTTCACGTTTGTCGCCATGGTGGGCCTGCGTACTTTAAATGCCTGGGCCTATTTTTAATCCCATTCCCACCCTCTCTCTGCCGCTCTCTTAGCATGTACACTGGCACCACTAACACCGCCCATCCCCCACCTAAACCCTCTTTTACAATGGTGCCCCCCCCTGTCATTTTATCCTGGATCCGCCCCTGCAACAGTACATAGAAACCTGTTAACTCAGTTCCTTTCTTTACTATGTGAGTGACGTGTGTGAAGGTACCGGAACAGAGCTGAGCAGAGCCTGGCACGCATCTCATCGCCGCTTATACCGCAGACTATCAGACTGTATTACGCTGTGCACTCCTTACACAGTGTAATTACATATCCACATAAATTAGTTATCCCTTATCCAATGGGTAACGGTCTTCCTTCAGCAAAATGGGAATGACAAATAAGTAACGCAAACAGGTTGTAATATAACATACACATGATGCTAATGGTGTAAGTACAGGACTATCAGATGGACAGACCGATACACAGATAACCATATAGAAATGACTAGTTAGCGCAGCTGATGAATATCATAATCATTGTCATCACTGTGTTAGGGATGGCCATCGACCATCGTTGATTAGAAATCATCGATGGTTTATTGCCGATGTCAAATAGTTCTGCCATCGATGGGGAGAACCAGGTGGTTTTCCACCATCGATGGCAAGCTGAACTGAATAGTTTTGCTTTTTTTCCACAAGGGGCCGGGACACGGAGCATAGATCCGCCCCCAACACCCATGAAGCCCTGTCCCCGTATTTTGATTGGCCCGCAGGCCAATCAATCAAAGAAAATAGATGGCCATTGCATACCCTCCAACATGGCCCATATCATTAGGTACAAAATGCCCTGTTCCTGGACTTCCTTACCAGTGGCCAGGGCAGGCGACAGGGGGGGTCAAAGGGGACACCGTACCGGGCCACGACCAGTTCAGGGGCCCCAAGACTTGGCTGCCTAATCACTTGTCTGGCTACCTGTACTAATGAGTTTAGTGACATCACGCAACACACTAAACCACACAACATACAACGCACAATTCTGTGCCCTCCCATCTCTGCCCTCCCGTATTATATTGCATTGTAAATATTAATTATCTATTTACTTCAAATAATAAAAACAAAATACATTCAATATGCAATGTAATAAGAATCCGCATTCAGTGTTGGGGGGCCCCCCTGAGATATCAGTGTTCCGGGCCCCAAGATTTCTGTTACCAGCACTGCCAGTGGCAGTTACAGAGGTGGGGCTGCAGCACAGTCCAATATTCAAAAAGGGGAGCCACACCTACTGCCACCCAAACATCACTGTCCTGGACTCACTGACAGTAGACGTGAACCCCCTCTTTGAATTTTGTACTGTGCTGGAGTCCAACCTCTATAACTGCCACTGGCAGGGAAGTCCAGGAACAGAGCATATGGTACCTAATGGAATGGGCCGTGTTGGAGGGTATGCCATTGATATGTAAAAACATCGATGGTCATCCATTGAATATAAATACACTATCAATGGCCAGTTGCACTTTTGCCATAGATGGCAAAGGCAACAATGGCCATCCCTACATTGTGTAGCATTGCACCAGACCTAGAGCCGCTCATCAGCTGTCTCAGGTTCACTGTATCCAGGTCTGATTCTCTCCCCCCCCCCCCCCCCCCCCCCCAGGTTGCATAAGGATATATTCTATTCTTACACTCCTATATCCCCAAGTCCTAACAAACAGCCAAAACATTCATTACAGCTGCAATTTCTGTGGAGCAGACTCATTGGTGGGAATTCAATAAGGTGCGATTATCGATAAAGTGCCCTTTGTATCTCGGCAATACATGCTGCACTGCAGGTGGGGCAGATGTAACATTTGCAGAGGAAGCTAGATTTAGGTGGGGTGTGTCTAAACTGAATCTAAACTGCAGTGTAACAATAAAGCTCTCTAACATGTGTGTGCTACATGCAAAAGCAGCCAGTATTAACCCTGCATGGAAAAATAATACATTTAATAATCCATAATGCCACACGGTTTGTTCCAGATATAAAGTCACTTGCTTTCTTTAGCTTTGCTCCCACCTCCCAGTTGCTGAGACAGGGCTGGCACTCACACTGTGCGCCGTATAAATAATCAATGACTGCTCTATAATATCCTGCCATGGTCATGGATAATAACTAAGGTACAATCAAAGATGAGTCTATTGTCTTAAACTGCTGTCGCCACCGTCGGGATGGCCGGGAAGTGATGCCGACACAAGCTGACGTTAGATTAGTTGAGCTGATTATTCCCTTTCAATGGGAGCTGCCTAATTTCAGGGGGGAGATGCGCTCCTTAATGTGTGACAGCACCGCTCAGCTTCCATCTGTTCTGACATGTGGCTTTTGGGAAAGAACCCCGGTGTCAGGGAAAAGTTTTGCTGAGGAAATGCTATAAGCCTCTCATCAGTGAGCCGCTGTCACAGTCTCCGCTTTGCCGACAGTGGGGAAAGTTTAAAAATATACTGTATATATATTCCCCTGGAAGGCAAACATCTGATTGTGCAGAGAATGGTCATTCAGAAGCTGCAGATATTAGAGGGGAGATGTTCCAAGCCGAGCAGGGTTTGGTGGACTCGCAAGGCTGCGAATTCGCAGCCTTGCGAATCAACCAGAATGACCCCCGAAGTGGGGCAGTTACTTAAAGCAACTTCTGACATATCTCTAGCACCGCTGATTGGTTGCTCAGCACAACCTCACAATCTTTGTGCAAGGTAGAGCGAATGCTTGCAGCATAACGTGATCTGGGCAGCTGCAGGATGATTCAGCATGCTATAACTAGCTATAAAAAGGGGAGGAGTCAGGATGAACCAATAGCAGTAGAAGAGGGAGGAGACATCATGATCCACTTGCTATAAAAATGGGGAGGAGTCAGCATGAACCACTAGCTGTAAAAAGGGGAGGAGTCAGCATGAACCACTAGCTGTAAAATAGGGAGGAGTCATAGTAAACCACTAGCTGTAAATAGGGAGGATTCATCGTGAACCAATAGCTGTAAAAAAGGGAGGAGTCAGCATAAACCACTATGTATAAAAAGGGGAGGAGGGAACTGATAAATAACTTTATCCAGAGGTACCTGTGGTAGAGAAGCTGATGTCCCAGTGACTTGTAGAGTGATACAGAGAACCAGAGGTAGGGCCATCAGGAGCGACAGACTGCCAGTGGAGAAAACAGGGGTTTGTTGGCTTTAAACCAGGAACTTCCAAAATTGTATTCAATACCAAAATTAAAACTTGAGGCTTATCGAGATCTCCATATTCTCCTCACTAGTTTGAGCTGCAGAACTTTGTGACACCTTACATTTCTGAGGCT
Source organism: Crinia signifera (assembly GCF_055691185.1). NCBI lineage: Eukaryota > Metazoa > Chordata > Amphibia > Anura > Myobatrachidae > Crinia > Crinia signifera. The sequence continues at coordinate 19,292,310 of NC_139218.1, read as the reverse complement.
GGTGCACGCAAATGTTTAGTTATGGCCGAAATGTAGGCGGAAGCAACACCAAAACAGGTGGGATTAGTCACACCAAAGTCCCCCCCCCCAACACATAAGTAAGGGCAGTCGCTGCACCTAGAGATAAAGATCTAAACATGAAGCAGAACATTACAGTTGCCTCATTATGACTAAATCAGCAAAGTAACAACTTCACAGCGGAATAATTAGATTTTTTTTTTGGATCTAAATAATCGCAGCCTGGAGATAATTAGAGCCAATTATTCAGATCCATTAGCAGAAGCTATGACCTAGGAGCTGGAAACATTGGGCGACAGTACAGTACATCTACAGTGTTCCAAGCACAAAACCATTATAGAAAAAGTTCCAAAGCCAAATATTTCCTATATAATTACATCTGCTGAGCAAGAATAATGCTTATTTACTGCCGCAGTTCTAGCTGAAGTCCCACCAGGTGTCTGATTCACACAGACTGGCAATTGATCAGCAGAGTTTACGCGACATAAAGGTTGCATTTTCGGCAGGGGTTCAAGGGAAATGTTCATTTCAAGCTCAAGGAAAACATTTCTCCAACGCCACCACCTTCTTCTGTGACAGCACAGCAGGCATTACGGGGAGAGGAGAGTGGGTCATTAATAAATGCAGGGCTCGTCCAATCACGTGGACTGTAACAGAAATGCCCCACTCCCTTCAGGTGTCTCCTAGATAATAATTGTATCCAATGAAAGAGTACAGAGTAGAACATAACGTGTCATTGGTGGGAAGCTGACCACCTCTGTCTACCCATGGTAAGCCTTCTCAACCAACCAACCATCGGTGGCCGGCCGAGGAGGAAGAAACGGCTTCCTGAGTATGCATGGTAAGATGATGATGGGAGCTCTATGACCTCTGATTAGGTCACACCCCCTTTAGCACCCGGGCCCAGCACCACCTCCATGGCCATGTGTGTGCATCTGGGATACGGTCAGGGCTATTTTGGGTTAAAGTCGACATGGGTCTAGGTCGACAGTCAAAAGGTCGACATGGGATTTTTCACATTTTTTTCAGCCGAAATGCCCTACCATCCTCTAGGGCGTGGTGGGAGAATAAAATAGAGTGCTGAGCGTAGCAGGGCACTGTGCCCGAAGCATTGCGAGCGATGCCAGGGGATGTGGTGCACTTCAAACTGTGTCCATGTTGACATATACCCATGTTGACCTTGACCCATGTTGACCTTAACCCATGTCGAGCTAGTGGTGTCGACCCAATGCTTGTTGTCCTAGTTGTTGAAGACCAAACGATCCACACCCGTGCATCTGTAGTGTGTCTCAATTTATGCTGAGGTCACCACAAGCCCTTCCCTGGTGTCCATTAGGACATCTTCGTGTTCAACCATTGGTCACATTTCGGCATAGCCTTACAGTACCTATAGTCCTAGTAAGTAAATGATTATATCTCACTAATATGTGCCAGATAATGTACCAGATGAATTACTTTAACTCGTACAGAAATTGGTCCCAGGATTGGAGCCTATGAAGTATAATTTGTCATAAACAAAGTTCTCATTTCCCAAGAAGCAATATGGAGTTACAGTAGTGTAGTGCGGCGGACACCGGCGGTCTCTCCAAGCTGGAGGGTCTGAGAAGGATGAAGGGGCCATGCCTATTTGTCAGTCCCATGCCCCACAATTTCTGATGGCATCACTGGTCAAATACAGGGAAAATTCCGCTAGTAAAGGCTAGTAATGAGGAGGGAGAAAAACTCTCAATTATCAGCCATTAGATAACGTCTCCTTTGTATAGAAAGCCTATTTACGGAACGCTTATAGAACTCACTAATTAAACAGCATGTGGTATATGATGTATAATTTATTGCCTGCACTCCCATGTATATTTTATGGCCCTACCTCATTAATCGATGCGTCAATCTACAATGTAATTATTTTTCCCACATAGAAAAAAAACTTTTTAACTTCCAAGCCTCTAATAAACATTTTACTTATATCCTGTGACGAGAACACTAAGGGCCTTATTCTGGTCGATGCGTAATTTTCCGAATTCTTTCGGATGGCGTTTTTTAGCCGTCTGCGCATGCGTGGGCAACGCTATGCGCATGTGCCACGCACGGTCTCCGTACTCGTTCTCACTAATACCGTACAGAAAAGTGCACCGCATTCACTCGGCAGATATGGGCGTAATATGGGCGTCATTCGGACCTGCACAGGGGCGTAGTTTCAAAGTGGGCTAAACTGGGCGTAAACATGGGCGTACACGAGGGAGTGCACTAATTCTGGGAAGGTGTGCATTCGGACTGAACACCGACTGCAAACGAACCAAAAGGCAGAAAATATGCGGTGTCCATAAGCAAGTATTGCTTTGCGGACACCACTCGGTCATGCGCTAGGCAT